>NC_092872.1:118128070-118784570 GCF_028372415.1 Notamacropus eugenii | reverse complement strand
AAAGTACTAGGCTGCTTTGGTAGTGGGAGTTTCCTAGCTTGAGACTGCTGATCCCTGATCCTAATAAATTCACAGATCCAGTCCCTATCTCTATTAATATGAATATCATTAATAACACATATCACCACTTTGAAATTAGCAGATGCCTAATGAAATACAGTCTCTAAAAGAGGAAAAGCAGCTGTACTGCTCTCTCCAAAGTTGATCTCTTAATTGCAAATATAATGTCCTTTATCTAACCTTCTTGACCTCTCTGCAGCCTCTGACACTATCAATTACCTTCTTTTCATGGACTCTCTTCTCTCTAGGTTTTTATGACATTACACAGTCTTAGTTCTTCTCCTACCTGCCTGATCACTCCTCATTCTCTTTTGCAGGATCTTCAAGATTATACCCACTAAATGTAGGTGAACCTCCAAGCTTCTGTCTTAAGCCTTTTTCTCTTCTCCCTCTATACTGTTTAATGTGGTGATCTCAATTCTCATGGATGTAATTATCATTTAAGTTGATTATCAAAAATATTTATCTGGCCACACCCTCTCTACTGACTTCTAGTCTCATATCTCCAGTGCCTCACAGACAACTCAAACTGGATGTCATGTAGATCACCTTAAATTCAGAATGTCAAAAATCAAACTCATTATCTTCATCTCCAAGCTTTACCCTCTTCCAGACTTTCCTATTACTACGGAGGTCAGCACGATTCTCCTAGTCACTGAGATATGCAATTCTGATATAACCTTTGACTACTCACTCTCTCATCTCTCATATCTATTCCATTGCTAAATTCTGTCATTTCTATCTTTGTAAAATTTCTCATTTATGATTTCTGACACCATCTTAGTGTTTGCCCTCATCACCTCATACCTGGATTGTTTTTCTGGTTCTTCTGTTTTCCTCAAGTCTTTCCCTTCCCCAGTCCATCCTAAAGCACAGATTTATCATTCCATCTCCCTACTCCATAAGCCCCAATGCCTCCATATTATACTTCCAGGATCAAATATAAAATCCCTTGGTTTTTAAGACATTTCATTATTTGGCTCTTTTTCCTACTATTCCAGTTTTCTTACATCTTAACCCCTTTATATACTATGAGATTCAATTAAACTGGCCACCTTGTTCTTTCATTAATACAACACTCTATCCCCTACCTCTTCATTTTCTATGTTGACCTGACTGACTGGCCAACTGACTGATTAGCCTTCATGCCTTGAATTCCCTTCTTCATCATCTCCATCTCTTGATTTCCCTGACTACCTTCAGGTGCAGCTAAAATCCCACCCCCTTTATAAGCAATCTCTCTCAATCCCCCCTAAAGCTAGTTCCTAGGGAATCTCTGTGATTATCTTCAATTTGTACTATATATATTATTTGTACAGTTTTTCCTGTGATGTCTTCCCCGTGGTTGTGAATTCTTTGAAAGAGGAAACTATTGGATTTTGGTTGTTTTGTTTTGTTTTGAGGAGTATTTTGTTGTTGTTGTTGCCTTTCTTTGTATCCCTGGCACTTAGGACAGGTCTTGGAACATAATAAGCACTTAGTAAGTACTTGTTGACTTGTGTCCTCATTGGATTATGAATTTTGTAATTTAAATCACATTGTCCTTGTTGGTAGCTGAGACAATAGGAGATTCAGCTTGAGTATACTAAAAATACACTAGGTTCTAAAATATATATAAAAACATAATCCCATAATCAGTAAGATGATGGGGTAAACTTCAAAAGAAGGAAATATATGCCATATCTGTAGCAATTAAAATTAAATACACAAGATAGGAAGGTAAATACCACATAAAACAAAAGGTAAATGGAATAGTATGATGAAACCTAAACATTTACCCACTAAGTATCCTGATGCCCAGATGCCCCTGCAGATAGAGTGTGACCAGCATAATCAATATAATAGGTTTCAAGATCCAACCACAAAAATCCCTGACCAGTTCCATCATTGCAGTGGACCAATGTGAATGCCAACAAAGCCCACAGGAATCAGAAAACATTGATTTTGTCCATATGTAAAAAGAAAAGAATACAGCTGGGGGAGGTAGGTGGTGTTTTGAAAGATGCTGCTATAGGAAACTGGATAGAAAGGAAGAAGCTACTATGGATAGAGGACTAGAAACCTGAGCTGGGGTAAGTTCTCCTTCCACTGAGTGAACAATGAGATGAGAGCAAGTTGTTCCTTCCATAACCTCACAACCACAGGAGGCTTAGGATGTTCTGTGAAAAAATAAATATCTTGATATAGCAGTAGAGTAGGGAAGGGGCCAAGCAAATAAAGTGAAGAAAATGATAAGTTGTTGGAGATATGAGAAAAAGGCTGAAAAACAAAAAGTGGAAGAGAGTAAGGCAAGGTTTAAACATAGGTCCTTACCAGATAAACCAACAATGAATGTCTTAAAGCCAGAAGGAAAAATTAATCTGAACTAAAAAAAAAAAAAAAAAGACTGTATTGAACAAGAATTATACTATGAAAGAAAATGAACCAATAACTTTCAGTGAAAAAAAATGAATTCTGTAGGCTCCCCAGAGGTCATGTAACAACAACAACAAGAAATTCCACACTGGTTCAAAGGAAAAATAAAACTTTTAATAGAACATGTTACAATGGAATGTATCCCAGAAATCAGAACTCTCAAAGTAGAATTAACAACACACAAACAGAATAGAAATCACAATAAAGACTAGCTTTAAAGTAATGGAACTGCAAAAAAAGAGTGACAAATTTGGAGCTCAAAAAATCAGAAGTGAGAATGAATGGCAGAAGCAAAAGAAAGCCAATAATTTTGAAAGAGCATATGAATTCTGTACAATGAAATGTGACCTTAAAAATAGGATTCACATATATACCTTTAAATAGGTTTTTCAGGAAAGGGGAGAAACATGATTAGCATACCACAGGAAATGATACAACAAAATATATTGAATTTATAAATACAGACAATAAACAAAATATTCTTTAATCATACAGATTTCCATGAGAGAAAAACCCCACACTTGAAACTCTTAAGCACATTGTAGTTGAATTTCTAAATTTCAATACCAAATAACCATTTTTTTAAAAAGCAGACAAGAGAAAGACTCTTACCTTTGAAGGAATTTCAATGGGAATAATTCAAGATTACTTCATAGCTACAATTTTCAGTATACATTAAATGTGTTTATGTATTTAGTTAGAATATTTCAATAAAACAAAGGAATGCAAGTGACATCCCAAAATACCATATCGTGTAATGATAAACCTATTTTTCCACTTAAAATATAGACTTTAAACAAAAGAGAGGTGGCTGAGGAACTTCTGGGGGGAAAAGCAGAGCTGAGGAGAAAATTTCACTTGCACACATTAAAAGCAGGAGAACAACACGAAAGGTAAATAGTTACATTATCAGTTGAAGGGTAAGCAATAAAATAAAATCCTTTATGATTATAGGTTGTTCTTTTACAAAAGAATTAGATTGAGATGTGAAATAAAGAACAAGGTACTGTGGGTAGGGGGAAATATAAGAACCTGAGTTTTAAGGTTATATTAAAGAATTAAAGGGGAAGGTAGAACTAATTTAATGTTCCCTGGACCAAGTCCCACACTCCCCTACAAGTGAATTAATATATTTTATAAGAGAATAATGCAGTAATAAGTTTGAGGCAATACAGGGACAACAAAAAATAGAAGGGAATTGAAAACAGCCTAGTCTGAACACTAGAAAAGGATAGGTAATTATTCATTCTCCACTACTGAGGAGCTATGAGGGAGAAGGGCAAAAGTAATGGAGGAGAGCAACTGGGGGAAGCAGAGGTTGGAAAGTTGTTCCCATAGTACAAGAAAAAATAAAGCTATGATTAAAGAATTTTCCCATGAAGTAGAAAGGTGTACACCTGTGATGAGACAAAAGGTTTTGTTTAGTAGGAAACAGACAGAATAAGAGACCACATTCTCCTAGTACAACTTCATTCTACTCCAGAAAAAGCAATATGTGGGCCTTGGCAGCCCTTGGCAAAGGGATAGTAGGACGCAGGAAAACCTGGGTCATAAAAGCAATGAGTGGCAGTGATAAGAACAGGAGGTAGAACTGGGTCAAATTACTCAGAATTCAGAATAATTCCTCCCCACATTACAATGCCTCCTTCATGAACTGATATCTTTGGGGTATAATCAAATAAGATCTAACCAAAAATTAAATTTAAAAAGTAAAATAAATGTAAAAGGGGAAGGGGAGGTGGAATACGATGTCTAACTAGTATAACAGAAATGGTATATAGGAAGGAGTTCAAATTTATTACTGTAGTGTCTAACTTCTAGTGAGGAATGTAGTGAGAGCAAATGAAGAATAAGCGAGGGGAGAATAGAATTCAGAATAGATTAGAAAGAAGATGAAATAAAGGAAACAACATAAGTAATAACCTCTTGGTAAAGGGAAGAATACTATTAAAAATAAATAGAAGTAGAAAGGAAGACAAAATCCAACGAGAAAAATGAAAGTGTTCAAATGGGAGGAAGGGAAAAACTGATAAATAAAATTAAAATAAAGATAAATGAACTTTTAAATAAATCAAGAAACCATAGCACTAAGCAGAATAAAAAACTGATAAAGCAAAAGATAACTACAGAATGGAATGTTTAAAAATCTACAAATAAAGACATTCAGAATGAAAATGAGAGGCTGAATAAAATTTGATATGCATCAAAGGACTTTAAAAACCTTAAGTGGCAATGCTAGCACATTTGTTAAGTATTATGTGCCACTTGTTCAGTCCAACTCTTTGTGACTCCATTTGGAATTTTCTTGGCAAAGGTACTGGAATGGTTTGCTGTTTCCTTCTCCAGCCCATTTTATAGCTGAGGACTGAGGCAAACAGGGTTAAGTGATTTGCCCAGGGTTACACAACTAGTAAGTGTCTGAGATCATATCTGAACTCAGGTCTTCCTAACTTCTGGCCTGGAGCTATGTCACCTATCTGCCTCATTATGTGATATGCACCTTTAAGGATACAAATATAAGAAAACAAGATACGCTATGTTCTCAAGAACTTATGTTCTAATGGTGGAAGCCAACACATAAAGAGGAGCTGAAAAGAGAATGAAGTAAATGCACAGAATAGCTTTGAACTTGGTGTGTAGACCTGGGACACATCAAGTTAAGGCAAATGCAGACCTATCAGAACTAAGGGACTCTGGGGAAAAGGGCAGAGGTGGAACTGCATGAAGCAGTCTGGGAAAAGAAGCTTTATCACGTTATCAATTAAAGCAAAAACAAAAAGTCACAATAACAAGAAAAATAGGTATATATACCCTCTTTCATTCTCTCTATACTCTTTAGTCTGATGACCTCATTAGTTCCCATGGTTTTAATTTTAGTCTCTATGCAGATGTCTCTTGATTCCATATATCTGGTCCTAGTTTCCTTCCTAAGATTCAGTTGTTTATCAGTGTATTGTATAGGTATTATTGTATATTTCAAACTGGATGCCCTATAGGCATCTCAAACTCAAGATGACAAAAAAATGAACTCATTTTATCCTTCTAAAACTACTGTACCTCTCTTCTGAGCTTTAGAGAAAACCACCTCCCCTCAAGTCACCTGGCATCATAACATTACCATTATTATTGGTTTATCATTATCCTTCATCCTACATATCCAATCAGTTGCCAGACTTTGTCATTTCTACTTCTACAATATATATTTTAGCCAAACCTTGTCTCTCCTGTCATGGTTACCACCTAGTAGAAGCCCTCACCACCTCTCCTTTGGATTACTATAGAAGCTTAATAAGTGGCTTTCCTGCCTCAAGTCTTTCCCCTCTTCAATCTATCCTGCACACAGCTGCCAGTGATTTTCTTAAAGTGTATTTCTGATTCTGTTACTTTACTATTTATTAAAATCACATTTCTCACTATCAACATTAGATTCAAAACCTTTCACAACCTGGCCTCAACCTGGCCCATTAAATTCCCTGAGATCAGGGCTAGTCATTTCCCTTTCTTTATATTTCCAGTGTTTACCATAATAGTGCCTGGCATATAGTAGGCACTTAATGTTTGTTGGTTTTTTTAGTTGTGTTTTTTAATTGACATATACAAAACAAGCTATATACATGATAAATAAGAAATCATTAATAGAGGGAAGGCCCTAGACTTAAGAGGGGTTGGGAAAGGCTTGCAGTAGGAGATGAAATTTAAATTGGGATTCAAAGGAAGCCAAAAAATCCATAGTTGGAGTGGAAGAGGAAGACTATTCCAGGCGTGAGGGACAGCCAGAGAAAATGCCTGAAGTGAAACATAAAATGTCTTGTTTGTGGAACAACAGAAGTACACAGGAAGGTATAGAGGAGGACCTAATCCTGGATGGTGGTTAGCTGTGGAATCTAAAAGCAAGTGAACAGAAATAAAGCCTGGCATCTGAAGCAGGATCCTGAGCAGGTCTCAGAGCCAAAATTTGGGGAAAAGAACTCGAAATCTAAGGAGAAGGCCCAAGATGGAAAGCTTCAAATTTCTCCAAGTACTCAGGTATTCAATTTATAAGGGATATCATTTATCTTAGGAAAGAGGGCAGGAAGAAAGATGCCAACATTGCCTACAATTGTCTGGCCTGGAGCAGATAATCGTAGACTTAGAGTTGGAAGGAACTCAAAGGTCACCTAATCCTGCCCCCTTATTTTATAGAAGAGAAAACTGAGACCAGACAAGTTAATTAACTTGGCCTAAAGTTATTTGGTATTGTGAGATTAGGCTGTCAACAGATTGCAAAAAAACCTAAATCTTCTAAACTAGCTTCCTCACCTTAATTCTTAATCCCTTTTCTGGTAACCATGCTTGCTCCAAGACTGAAACTTTCTTGGTGATCTAATTATCTCACTTTGGGAAAAGTTACAACAGTTGTTTTAGATTTATGACTTTGTTTGAAAGAATAGAGCTATTCCAGGTTATGCAGAAATAAGCAACATAATAACCATAGTTTATACAACTTCTCTGAATAGGTTTTTCCTACTGTCATCTCATAAAAGCAATAAAGTTATTGGTGTGTTGAGTGACAGTCTCAATAAATGTCACTCCTCACAAATTACTGCCCTTATATTCTAAACTTTTCATTATGTCTTATCAGTGCCAAACAATTTTCTCTCCATTATATGTCTGCAAGTGACCAGTATTTTATATGTGGATGTGTTTCTGCCTTGTACTGAATATTTTAATGTTTATAGAAGGTAATGTACCTTATTGTTGTATATCCATGACCATAAGGTTGAAAGTTCTCTTTGTTTTGGAAGAGGAATTCTTAACCTTTTTTTTCACTTCATGGACTTCTTTGGCAGGATAGTGAAGCTTATGGACCACTTCTTAGAATGATGTTTTAAATAATTAAATTTCAATTAGTAAAAATTGAAATGCATTTTTTTCCCATCCAAATTCATAAACCTCCAAGCCCCCTAAATCTATTCACAGGTTAAGAAACTTTGATTTTCACCAAGAGGACCCTAAAATCCAAGACCACATAAAGGGAAGAAAGAAAAAGGCTTAAAAATATAAAAAAATAAAGTTTGAGTTGAAGCAGAAGAAAATCGAGATCAAAGAAAAAACTTAGACTTCTTTAGAGTGGAAAGAATGACCAAGATACCAAAAGCCTAGATAGATTGTGGAATCAAACCAGAATATTGGGCTGGGAATGGATACTTTCCAAGGTTATTCACTTTCCTCTTTTCTCCCTCTATTTCTGAATAATTCAAAGGCAACTAGGAACAGAATTATCCAAACATAGAGAAAAATGAAAAGTTTTCCTATCAGGTTTGTAAAGTATTCATTTCTGTATTATTTTCATGATGAAGAGGAAAGTGATTATTAATAACTAAATTGATCACTGGTACTATCCCCTACCAATATCCTCAGTACAGGAAAAAATTGGGGAAATGGAGTTTCCAAAATCATGGAAAATGCTCAATCAGGCAGCAGAATAAGATAACTGCATCCCTGACAGTACATATTCTCTATGTTATATGTTTTCCAGAGGCCTTATGTCCTTGGTAGGCAGAGTTTGAAGGACCTTGACTCTCTTCTAGAAAGCACAGACTTACTATGCCTCTACTGCACAAATTTGATCTAAATACAGAAGATGCTGTGTTCATTATGTGCTGTATTCTTAAACCACAATGACTGCAAAAGGTCATAATGGAATACTACCTCTGCCAAAGTGGCCATCTAAGCACTTGTAAATGCTATATATTTGTAAAACACTTATATTGGATATATTGTATAACTGGTAGAAAATTCAACATTAAGAGGCAAATAAAGAAAATATCCAATTTACACAGTTCTGGCAACATTATGCCCAGCTTTTCAACTGGCTTAAGATGTAGAAATGCCTTAAACAAGTTGTTATTACTGTAAGAAAATTAGGGGAAATGCAAAATTAAATATATATTGATCTGAACTTATCCCAAGCATTAGTCACAATCTTTACAAATGCAAAAGATTATACTCCCAGAAGTTAGCCTTAGTTATTCTTCTAAATTATCACAATTTAGAAGATTTCCTAATGTTTCATCTCTATTACTGAAGGTAACAAATCTGGAGAGAACTAAGATGAGCACATTATAACTTATTCTTACATATCTCGTTTCATGTTTCTGACTTTTGTCATCATTTTTACTCCTTCATTCTTCTCACCTTGAGATAAAATAATCATAGCCATGTATTTGATTATTTCTTTGTTTTCTCTAATTAATGTTCATGCAAATTGACTCACAGATTCTTAAGTTATTAGTTCCAGGACAATAGACACAATTTCTTCTTTCCTTCCTTCTCTCATTGTTTCCCTCCTTTTTCTTCTCTCCTTCCTTCTGTCCCTCTTTCTCTGTTGTTCCCCCTCTCCATTAGTTTCTATTTTCTGCCCTTCTGGCTTCCCTCTCTGCTTCCTTCCTTCCTTCCAATTTTTTCTCTACTTCCTTCTCCTTATCTTCCTCATTCTTCTTCTTCATCCTCCTCCTCGAGTCATAGATTTAGAACTGGAAAAGACCTTAAAGGTTACCTGATACAACCACTTCAGTTTATGATGAGGAGAGGTCAAAGCAAAATGCCTATGGCCTCACATGGAATAGGAGGTAAAGTTCATTCCCTTTGTCTCCTAACACGAAAATCTTTTCTCTATAGTATTTAGAGTTTTCAAATGTGAAATTTTCCTTTGACTATTTACTTCTGTCTTTAACTTCAATGCACAATTAAGCATTGGCACTAGGTCTTGGCAATAAATGAAGCAGTTAGGTGGCACAGTGCATAGAACATAAGACTTGGAGGCAGAGACCTGAGTTTGAATACTTTCTTGGACACTGGACAATTTATTTAACCTCTCTGTTCCTCAGTTTACTCATCTGTAAAATGTAGAAAATAGTACCCATTTCACAGAATTGTTGTAATAATCAAATGAGATATTTGTAATATTTATTGTGCTAGCTATTATTTTTATTAATACATAATTTATTTATTTTTCAGTTTTCAACATTCATTTCCACAAGAATTTGAGTTCCAAATTCTCTCTCCCTCTCTCCCCACCTACCACCCCAGGATAGCATGCCCTCTATCCACCCTTTCCCCCATCTTTCCTCCCTTCTATTGTCCCCCTTCTCCCATTCCCCTCCCCTCTATTTTCCTGTAGGGCAAAATATATTTCTGTAACCTATTGTGTTGTCCACCTTATTTCCCAGGTGGATGCAAAAATAATTTTTGACATTCATTTTTAAAGCTTTGAGTTCCATATTCTCTCCCTTCCTCCCTTCCCACCCACCTTCACTGAGAAAGCAAGCAATTCAATATAGGTCATATATGTGTAGAAATGCAATACACTTCCATAACAGTCATGTCGCAAAAGACTAACCATATTTCCCTTTGTCCTGTCCCCCCATTTATTCCATTCTCTCTTTGATCTGTCAATTGTGTTTGCTTCTGATTATCCCTTTCCCCAATTTGCTGTTCCTTCAATTATCTTCCCTCTTCTATGCCCTTCTCCACTACCTTCCTTCAGGATACAATAGATTTCCATGTGCAATTGAGTGTTTGTTATTCCCTCCTTAAGCCAAATCCCATGAGAGTAAGGCTTATTCTTGTCTCTTTAATGTGAGATGATTTGCAACATTCTACATCTCCCTTTCTCTTTTTCCTAGTACATTCCTCTCAACAACATATTTTATTTTTTAGGTATTCTCCCTTCATTTTCAGCTCACCCTGTGTGCTCTCCATAGATAGATAGATGATAGATAGATAGAAAGATAGATAGATAGATGATAGAAAATAGATATACATATCTCTCTCTCTATATATATATATATATACATATACATACATGCCCACACATATACCTATACATATATAATATACAAATACATACCTACACATATACACAGCTATACATATACATACATACATATACACACATATGTGTGTGTATGCAGATATATATATGTGTGTGTATGTGCATATACATATATATTCTTTCTAACTACCCTAATACTTAGAAAGGTCTCATGGGTTACAAATATCGTGTTTCCATTTAGGAATGTAAACAGTTCAACTTTAATGAGTTCCTTATAGCTTCTTTTTCCCGTTTACCTTTTCGTGTTTCTCTTGATTTGAAAGTCAAATTTTCTATTTAGCTCTGATCTTTTCTATAAGAATGCTTGAAAGTCCTCTATTTCATTGAAATTCAATTTTTTCCCCTAAAGTATTACACTCAATTTTTCTGGGTAGGAGATTCTTGGTTTTAATCATAGCTCCTTTGACCTCTAGAATATCATATTCTAAGCCCTTCAATCCCTTAGTGTAGAAGGTATTTTAAGGGCTTTGGTGGGAGAGCTCAAACAGGTCGATGCTTCTACTCTACCACCTTGGCTCTGCCCCCTGTGCTAGTTTTTATTATCCTGAGTGATCCATAGAGACTCTGAGGTGAGTCTTTTATCCACTATGTTCTCAATACTTCATTCCCAAGATGGCACTAAGTATCCATGTCAAATGCTGTTTCTGGTATATGCTGGTTATGTGATTTTAAGTTACTTAATCCTTAAGTACCCCTAGACAATTCCATAAGACTAGAATTTACATGCACAATATATACACACATATATAATCTAATTCATGTGATAAAATTGATGCAACACATATTTTATCTATTATATATATATACATGGATACACATGCATTTATTAAGTATATATACACACAAAACCATATTCGTGTATATATATGATTGTATGTATTGTGCATGTATATATGAATGCATGCATATATAATATACATATACATGAGTATGTAGTATGTACACACATACATAGTTTTGGATGAGCACTATGATTTCATCAGTAGAGTATGTTTCAAGTGAGGCAATTCCTTGACCAACACACTTCAGTGTCTTCTCTACAACTTATAGTCTTAGGGGATTTCCCTGGAAGGAGGGGAGGTAAATAGCACTTGAGTCTCTAAGAAGCTTGTGGTTACTTACTCTTGGATTTTCTTCTTTTGCTTGCCCTAACAATCCTCATTCTAAACCTTGGGGAAGGGCTGTTGGCAACTGATATGATTTCTCTATACTACTTCTCTAAGGATTTTTGTAGTCAGACCTCATACTGTTTGGGAATTGAGACACAGAGTATATCTCAGAAGGAATATAATTAGCAATGATACTTTCTATAAAGTTGATCTTAGAACATAAATTCATGAGTAAGCTTTAATGCCCATCATAAAGATGACAAGCATCTTTGTTTCTCCCTTCCCACAACCACCCTAGTCCAGGCCCTCATCTTTTTTCACACATATAATCACAATATCTTCCTAACTAACTTCCCTTCATCCAGTCTCCACTTTTCAATCTGTCATCCACACAGCTGACAAAGTGTGATATTCCTAAAGTTGAGGTCTGAACTGAGAGTCGGTATGGAATAGTGGGTAGAAAAGCATTTTTAACATAATGACAACCTGGTTTTATAGTGTTTATCTGACACATACTGTTGTCCACATGAATGTCATAAGAGATATTGTCTTATAATAGACTTTTACACCACAATGGAAATAGATTTCTTTGATAGATAGTGAGTTACTCATCGGTGAAAGACTGGATCTTATAGAAAAGATATCCTTATGAAGTAAAAGATTGGACAGAATGATTTCTAAGGTCCTTCCACAAACTAAGATCCTTCAGTATATACTTTAAATGTTCTTGAATAATGAATGCTAATCACTGTGATTTTCTGCTTTTCTTGATCATTTGAATTTAATCTCCTAGTGGCTAACAAAAGGGCTTTGTTTCATTTGACCTTTCCACAAGATTAGAAAGGACCTGTCCCTCCCAGAGATAGAATCAGTGTCATTTCTCTGCATTAAGTCAGGTTAACTTCTGCAGCAATCAACAAGATCAAACAAATACATTACCATTTGAATAGCCATCCATTAACACTGCGTTTTTAAAATATAGTAGACATTACTATTATATAACCTAGAATTTCTGAAGCTGTGTTTTAGGGAGAGTTACCATATGTCTCATGACCATGCTGCAGTTTTGCCAACAAGAACAAAACAGAGACTCAGGAAGAACTAATTGGTTGCTGTTATGAGTCCTTAAAACATGTTCATGAGGAAAAAAACCTTCATGCCAGCTGCTAATTTACTTGTTTATTTCATTTGATTTTACTTAACTGCACATAAGGGAGGTGGGTAGCAGAAACTTAATTTATTTGTTCCTTTTAAAAAATATAAGTTTTGGATCTCAATAGCAGTTACATGAAGGGATGCGCATACTTTTCTGAAGTCTGCTTTTCTGGATTGGCTAACTCCTTTATTTCACCAAATGATCAGTGTAGATGCTAGATTGCTTTTATCTTTCCACCCACAGAACTGGGTCATAACTAATTGGTTATAGCTTCTAGATAATTTTACTGAGTGCCTCTGTTCGCCTGTTTTCATTACCCCCAAAAAAGACAACCACATGCTGGTTAAACTCAATTGACTCTTTCTCTCTTACATGAAACTCTTGTCACTAACAATTGAAAATAGCTAAGAGGCATTGTGGGTGGAAAAAGATTAGAATAGTTTCCTGTCCCCTTTACAAAGGCAGTGGGTATAGAGAAACTTCTGCTACACAAAAGTACCTCTAGTTTCTTAAAAGTATAAAAAGTGGGGTGTTTTCTAATTCTTTCCCATTATTTATCCCACCACAAAAACTAGAACACAACTACCTCCCTTCATGAGTTTCATATGTAGGGCAGGGATTCATTTCAGCACAGTAGACTGTAATTAGAAGGTTGATGTTTCATGCTCTTGGATTTTCAGGTACTTAATCTAGATGGTACTTAGTTGGATCCATGACCTCATTGGTTGGGATACTCCCTTCCCTGATACAAATTGCAGCCCTTCTATACCTTTTCTTCCTATGAGATTCTTGTCCATGTTCTTCCACAAATTATCTACAGAAGATCTAACCAACACATAGCAGGCCATCCATGTGGTGGTTTTTTTAGTTTGAGAATAGCACTAAAATATATGGGCTATTCCTGTGTTATCACTCTCTCATGACTAGACTAACTCCTTTTCTGATCCCACATATCAGTGATGAGGTCTTTCATGCCATGTCTTACGAAGAAACCATCACTGGCAACATTCTGACCTACTTTTATCTGCCTTGCGTCTTTCAATTGTCACTATTTTCAGTCACTATTTTGTTCTTGGTGCTGTTTTTTGTTGTTGTTATCAGATTACAGGATAATAATTAGTGATGAAACCATTTAGTTTCCTAACTCCTCCTTTTACAGATGAGGAAAGTAAAGCCCAGAAAGGTTAAACAACTTGCCTGAGACTTTTGAAATCATGATATCCATTGATTTGTAGCCATATAATACCACCTATAGAATGTTAAGGTTTAAAAGAGAGAGGGAGGGGTTTGGCAGCATGGAATGGTTTGAGGTTATTGAAAGTATCGCAACTTTACAAAGTCAGCCCAGTCTGTTTATTTAATTTTGGTCCTAGCTCATTTTGGATTTATAGTTATATTTACTGATAGACTAACTCAATGAGCTGCATATCGAACTTCATGGCATAAACTGAGCATAATGTATCTTCTTCCACTTCTTTCTCACCTTGTGTAGATTACTTAGTGAATCTAAATCTGTTAGCTATTTGAGTGACATATAAATATGATATGATGATATAATATAACATAATATAATATAATGTAATACAATGTAGTGTAATATAATACAGTGTAATACAATGTGATATAACATAATATAACATAACATAATATAAGTTCTCATCAATGAGGTCCACAAGTGTTTTCTGCTTCAAAGAAGTAAATATAGTATCACTCAAAAAGGAGAACATTTTGGGAACGTCAGTTTCTTTAGAGAAATTTATCTTCAATTAAGAATATGCACAGAACGTTGGCCATCAGCTTAACAAGTTCCTTCATTGACCACCTCCTGAAAGATTTATTCATGATACAGAGATATGGAGCTTCTAAATAATCTACAAGCTTTTGTTCTGTTTGATTTTCTATCCTGAATCATGGTTTCCAAAATATATTTCACTATTCCCCACTCTATCTAGCAAGCCAACTATTTTTATAGAGGGTGCCATCAACCCCCCAGTCTCCCAGGTATATAACCATGAAATCATTTTCAATTTTTCACTCTTCCTCACTCTCTATACCTAATCACTTGCCAAGTCTTGTCTGTCCCTGTGTTCACAGTTAAATATATAAGAAATCACAAAGCAGTATGGCAAATAATTTTTATATGAAGCAAATCAGGAATTAGAAAATGCCTATAGATTTTTGTTTTAATCATGTAGAAATACTGGTCAGTTGCAGGTACTGAGAAAGAGAGGAGGGGAGTTAACCTTAAAAGTCCTGTCACTGATAACAAAAGCAAGTTCTGCAGTTGCAGTTCCTTCCATTCACCCCTATCTCTCTCTGACTCTGTCTCTCTCTCTGTCTTTCTCCTTCCTCTTCTTCTTCTTCTTCTTCTTCTTCTTCTTCTTCTTCTTCTTCTTCTCTTCTTCTTCTCCTTCTTCTTCTTCACTCTCACTATCGTCCTTTCCTCTCCTTTATCTTTTCTAACTTTTCTCCTCTTCTCTCTCTCTCCTTTTCTTTTTTGTTCACACTTGAACTACAACTGCTTTTTTTTTTACTCCAGAAAGAATCACTCTAGGCAGAAAAAAAAAATGCTATCTTTCCAGAATTCGCAAATTTAGATTTCAGAACCCACTAAAAGTCCTAAAGAAGGATCCCTTTTTTGATTTCTCCTTGTGTTAGAGAAGGAAGACTGTATGATACATTGTTTTCTCCTGTTGCAAGACAGGTTTACTCATTGTATATTTCTAAGGAGCAGAGTTAATGCCCTTGAAAAGAGAAACGGCATAGCATGGCATGGTGTGGAGGACTATGTTTGGAGTCAGAAAACCTAGATTCGGGGCTCTCTCTGCTATTTTTTATATATGTCACCTTCAGAAGTCACTTCACTCTCTAGGCTTTCATTTCTATATCCAATAAAGGAAGATGACAAAGTTAGACTAAATGACCTTTAAGGTCCCTTCCAGCTCTAAATTCAGTGATCATGTTTTTAAGGTATATGAAGTATTAATCTAGGTGGCTCAGTGGATACAGTGCTAGGCCTGGAATCAGAAAGATCTGAATTCAAATCTGACCTCAGACACTTACTAGTTTGTGTGACTCTGGTCAAGTCACTCTGTTTGTCTTAGTGCACTAGAGAAGAAAATGGAAAAACACTCCAGTATCTTTGCCAAGAAAACCTTGTGGAATCCACTGAGTCAATAAGAGTTGAATAAGGCTGAATTACAACTAGTATTAAGGTTACTGTAAAGGGAACTACTATAACACTAAAGTAAACTCTTTCAGGACAGGGTCTGCCTCTTTTTTAGTCTTTATTAATCTTGTAACTGCCCCCATTCCCTTATGTAGCTCAATCTGGCCCATAATAGGCATCTAATAAATGATTTTTTAATGGAAATAAATATATAACTCTATACATATAGGATATTTTAAAAATAGACATTCACGAGGAACATACATTAATGAGTGCCTGGAATTTGTTATGTCTGAGCTGGGAGAGCAGCTCCAGGTAATACCATTAACCTTATGTAAATCCAGCCCTGCGAAAGAGCCTCCTGAGAAGCAAGGGCAGAATAAGGATGGATAGTGCATTTCAGTTATGTTTCTGGTTAGAGTTGATGATTGCTAAAATGTCATAGGCATTTGATGTCAGGCAGAGAGACTAACAAAATCTGGCCTAGAGTATACCGGGAGGGAAAATTGAAAGCCCATAGGGCTGTGAAAAGTGGAAAAAGGGGAATTGCTGTCAATTTTAACTTAATTGAACTTCTAATTGTAGAATGTCTAAACAGCTCTAAGATTTTTAGAAAGCTGAGTTCTAAGAGAGGGTTGGGAGTGCAAAGTGCCTTCCTGGGTAGTTGTAGAAACCAAAAGCTGGAATTTTCATGTGTCTTTCAACAGCATCTCAGCAACACTACTCAAAGAAGAGAGGTGGAATAAAAACATCCCTTTGAAATATAGAAAGAAATTCCAGGAGCAAAAACTGGGTTGGGGGGAAAGGAGTTTAAAATAAAAAGAAAGCTTCAGTGTTGGAGAAATACCAGAATTCCTTGAATTTTAAGTGAAAAAAAAATTCTAATGGTAATTTCAATAGCACCAAGACATTGTAAGTAAACCTTAAAATACAGGGAGAGGAAAAAAGATTCAAAAGGTTGTAAAATTCTTAAAATCTCACTGGGTAATGATCAGCCTGATTCTTATGGGAACACAAGGTTGAAGCATGTTAGAAGTTTTAGGTTTTAAAGTTCCTCTTTAAAAAAAAAAAAAAAAAGCCCAAAGTTGAATTCAACAAACATTTCTATGGTAGCTGCTAGGGGTAGAACACTATTTTAGCCTCTGTACTGAGGGAAATACACAGATTAAAAAAGATTTTTTTCCTGTCCTACTGGGGGTTATGTTTTAGTAGAAGGATTTCACAAACATGAAAAAATACATTTTTAAAAACTCATAAGTTCATAAGAGAAATATAAAATTCCATGAAAGATCTCAGAAGGGAAAATTCATTCCCTAATGGAGTCATAAAGAAAGGTTTCCTGGATGAGAAGAATTTTAAGTTGAGATTTAAATGATGAGTTCAAATGTTAGAAAGGGACAGAAATTATTTCAGGCACAGGAGATGGGTATCATCTTGTTTGGAACATGAATTAGAGGACTAGTATGAGATGTATATAGATAGACTGGTTAATATCAGATTGTGGAGGGACTCTTCCAGGCTAATGAGGCAGGAACTCCACTCAATAAATACTAGGACACTAATATAACCAAAGTAAAGCCATTTTAATTGTAAGCAAAGCAACTGCCTTATTATTTGGTTTATGATTTTGTTTATTAAGATCTTTCTGTAACAAAGGAATATTATTAAAATGTTCCACAAAAAAAGCAGCACCATTTGTATTATGATCACTTTCCAATGCAAAAGAATAAATGGTGTTCTCAAGTCACACCAAACAACTGATCATTTTATTGAATATGCACTGGAAATTTTAAATACATTAATCTAATGCAATAGTAATAAGGAAATGTGTACATAGATTTTTTTTCTTTGAACAGTAAATGATATCTGTTTAGAACGAGGACTCAAAGACTGAAGTAATTTTTAAATATTCTTAAATCCTATAATTTTCCTACTAAACAAAGTATGAAAACAAATGTAAAACTTTCTTGAAATATTTACCATGTGTTTCTACCTAGTTTTGGATATTTCAGTTATTAATAAGCTTTTATTATTTTTACCAATGACTACTGTATTTCACCACATAATTGTCACCACTGCATAATCATTGCACCCTTTTTATAGTCTAAAATTTTGTTTATAATCTTTTACTGCATTATCATCACACAGTTTAATTCTTTTCATCACACTGTTTAAAAGGTAAGCAGAGCAGCAAGGTATTCACTAGTGGCATATGGATTCACATTTAACTCTCAAGCCAGGAGCCTAGAATTCTCAGCATATGTGCATTGCCAGTATTCAATTTGAATGTATGTTCCCAAGTATTCAGTTCATCCTAATCTTGCACCAAAAACAATTTAGTGATAAATTATTTTTTTAAGTAATGCCAGCACAGTTTTTTAAAGCTTCACATAATGATGATCACCCTACTTTTTTGCAAAAAAAAAAAAAAGAAAAATGGCATAAAATCTGCAATGATTATGCAATGAAATGTAGTACGCATGTACCAGGTGCTTTGGCTCAGTGGCAATGACAGAATAAAATAGCAACTAACTTTCCAATAGAACTCCTAAGTTCCCAAAGAACCTTAGACCCATTAACTCATTTAAGTCACAACAATCCTATGAGATAGATACTATTGGTATTATTATTCCAATATAGAAATGAAGAACTCACAGACAGGACCCGATTAATCTATGGTTACTCAATATCAGAAGCAGGATATGTACTCAAACTGAACTATATAACCACCATAAAAAATTTCAGGACTTTGGTTAAAACATAATCAGATGACACATTAGCCCAGCTGGTCAGAGCCTAATGTGAATGAGGATAGGTCATGAGTTTGAATCTTATATGTCTGCTTGCTTTACCCATTTCCAGGACTACCCCTAATGAAACCTGGCAAACTACCTAATAAATTATCAGCACCTTTCAAGTAAATGGGTAACAAGAAATGTGTGGTAGGAACTATTTGATCTGTTAATTAGCACTGAGCATCTCTTCTGAACTGCATCCAATCCTGATGACTGGCTCATAAGTTCATAATCTCACATTATCGCTTGTGTCTTAGTTTTCATAAATATAGGTAAAAGAAATTTCTTGGATCGCATAAAAAAACACTTGATATTAATGTATATGTTGCGTAAAAGACATCCTTTATTCCATTCTGCAAAAAGTAAGAAAATATATAAAAAGATTCACTGGGGTCTATAAATAATGCAGAAATACATATGACGTATTCTCTGTAACTCACAAACAAAGGATACAATTCTCCCTCCCTGGTTAAGTTCCCATTTCTATGAAGTCCCCCACATTCATAGGACCACACTGTGGTTTGAAATCCTCTTGGAACTACTAGTGGGATAACTCTACCAACTTTTTATTAAGTCTCCTTTTTGTCATAGGACCCTGTTTCATCCTACTGTATTGTAGATATAGTCCTCTAATGTTCCTCCAACTTCAGGGATCATGGCCATGCTTGCTCAGAAGCTCTTAGCAACTTCTTTTCTTATAAAAGCTTGAATTAGAATTATATATAATGTTTGATACCTTGTATTTACTTGCATTTCACTGCATTCATTTGGATCATAAACATTTGGAAATCAGGGGCTGCAATATGCTTTTCTACATCCCCTTCTGCCTTATCTGTTTCTATGAAGAACACCACTTTCTTTCTCATTACCAGGGTGCCAAGCTCAGAGTCATCCTCAATTCTTCTTTCTTCATCAATTTCTTGTCCACTCATTAAATCTTTCACCTTGACTTTCACTACATTTCTTGTACTGCACCCTTTATCTCCACTCATGTGACTATCACACTTCTCCAGTCCCTCTCACTAGAGTATTGGAATAATTTTGTAATTGATCATCTTGCCTTTCCCCTTTCCAATTCATTTTCCACATATGATCATTCCTAAAGAACAAGTCTGGAACTCCCTTGTTTGAGAAACTCTGGTGTCACTATCTTGCATCTAGGATAAAACATAAAATTTCTGATTTGAGAACCTTCAAAGCTTGGCTCCACCATGCATTTCTAGTTTTATTGTACATTATTCTTTTTATAATATTTTATTTTTACCCAATTACATGTTGAAACAATTTTTAATACATTTTTTTGTTTTGAATTCCAATTTTTATTCCTCCTTCTCTCCTTGCCCTCCCCTTGAGACAGTAAGCAATCTGATATACTTAAACATGTGCAATCATGTAAAACATTTCCATATTAGTTATTTTGTATAAGAAGACTCAAATTTTTTAAAAGATTAAAAAAAGTATAAAACAATGTGTTTCAGTGTGTATTTAGTCAATGTCAGTTCTTTCTCTGGAGACAGATAGCATGATTCATTATGAGTCCTTAGGGATTGTCTTAGATAATTATATTGCTGAGAATAGCTGAATTATTCACAGTTCTTTATCATTTAATATTATTGTTACTATGTACAATGTCCTCCTGGTTGTGCTCATTTCACTTTGCATCAGTTCATGTAAGTCTTTTCATATTTTTCTGAAATCATCCTACTTGTCATTTCTTATAGCACAATAATATTTACCTTCACAATCTCTACATTCTGTTCTATCTCATGCTGGTAGAGAGACTATCACCTTCTCACCTCCACCTCATGGAATCCCTACTCATGTTAAAAGTTCAGTTCAAGTGCTACCTTGCACAGAATGCCTAATTTAGTCCCCCTTGTTGCTAGGACCAAGATGTCTATTAATTGTCTATCTATCTTTCTATCATATATGTTATATATTGTACATATGTATTATATATATTATATTATATGTTGATTATAATGATATATAATTATATTTGATAGTTATATAATATAATTGTGTGTCATGAAGACAATGTGATATAGTGGATAGACAATTGAGAAAGAGCACAATTTAAGTCTCTCCTCCGACCCATACTCACTGTGGTACCCTTGGCAAGTCATTTAGACAATCTAAGCAGCTATTTAAAACTATAAGTTATAGAGAAAGTTCCTGCATCATTAGACAGTTTCCTCATGCAGAAGTTCCTTATACAGTGCTAATAAATCCCAGGTCTAGTTCTAGCCCCTGTATATTTTATATACATATAATGACATGTGGTCTTCCTCTCTCCCAGGAAATAAATGTACTTTGAAGTCAGGTATCATTTCATTTTTTTCTATTTCCAGTGCCTAGCATAGTGCCTGGCACATAGTAGGATGGGGAAGGCTTTTTGAATGAACTTGGGACTACTGCAGAAACAACCTCTGAAGTTGATACCACCTAGGAAATACCTCTTCTCTGGATAAAAGTCAAGTAAACAACTACTTATCAAGTACCTGCTATCTACTAGGCACTGTGTTCACTGTCCAAGAAATCTCTTCTGCTCAATTCTGATTTCAGCAATTCTCACACTTCTCCAGAAAATTGGGGTTTAGTGATTCCCATTATTTGAGCCACCAGCTCTCCCCCATGGCTGCCATGTGGTTAAAGAGTATATGTGTCTCTACCCCCGCCTCTCCAGGGTTAAGTTCAGATCCCACCCTTACTCCATCACTGTCCCAGCTGAAGCTCTCCCTTGGATTAAAAGACTGCCATCTTGGGCCAAATAAGCAGCAAGGAGAAGAAGAAAAGTGTGTGTTTGGAATATCATCCTTGGGTACCCTTCAATGACCAAACTTCACTCTGAGGCAGTTAGGCAATAGAATGGTAGAGTCCTAGGCCTAGAGTAAAAAATATATAAGTTCAAATTAAGCCTCACGCATTTATTGGCTAGGTGACCCTCAGCAAGTTACTTAGTTCCCTCAATTCTAAAATAGGGATAAAACAACATGTATCTTATAGGACTGTTGTAAGGATCAAATGAGAATATTTTTAAGTGCTTGGTACATAGTAGGTAATTTATATAAATACTTACTGCCTTCTCCCTTTTTCAAGCCTCTTACTTCTGACAGGTACTTAATAAAAGGAAAAAAATAGAAAAAAAGGCCAAGTTCACAATAAAAATCTCCATTTTACAAGCAAACATAAAATATGGCTCCTCTCACTACTCTTAAACAAAAATGTAAGCTAATTAATTCATCCCCATCAATGAAACCCATCCTCTAGGATGTGCCAAGGATGATATCTACACTTTCCACAAGAATATACAAAAAATGTCTTAAAAAGTTTCCTATAAATGATTCACTACCCTGTGTCATTGTTTGTCCTTCTTTCTAGAAGAGGATCAAGACATCAGGAAGGTGATGTCATGACTTTAAAGTGAATTGGATTTAAGTGAGGCAGGGCTGTGTAAAGTTGCCAGGCTCACTCTCTCCTCCAGAGCCATCTGGGTCCAGTAGTGAGATATAGGTCAGGAAGACTGGCCCTTCACCATCGTGTAGCATCAAGTTAACCAAGGGACTTCCTTCATCAAACCCCTTCATGTATAGTTTTCCCTAAGTCTAGAAGTAAAAAAAGCATGCATTCTTTATCAACCATGCTACATGGAAATGGGGTATTTATGTATTTTGCCATTTGTAGTATTAATGAGTAGTACTTTAAAGAGTGAGATAATTTTTGTGAGGGTGGTGACTGTTGTTTAGACTAAAAGTGAATTTCCTTGCAGAGGAAATAACTTTCCATGGGTGTACCAGCAAAGAAAAAAACAAAAAATGAACCTCCCAAAATATATTATTTTACTAATGACTAGAATAAAGTTCTGGAATTTATAATCCTTGCAAATGCCCAACTAGCAGTGCTAAATTCTTGAGATTAAAAAACTTGGATGGCAAAATCTCTTTATTTGACACAGAGAAACTAGCAAGAGAGTTAAAGAGATACCAGTGGAGAAGAAAGGCCTGTCTGGAGTGTGCCCTGAATGGCACAAAATAAATAATAATGTCTCAGTTATCTGCTTGATTTGATCAGTATAGACAGCAAAATTGCATTATACTTCTAAAATATCCTCTGGATGGTCTTAATTATCTGGTTATGGTTATTTTATAGTGATCAAATTATAATGAATGGACAGTGTGATGTAATGGATAGCATATTAGACTTGGATTCTGGAAGTCCTGGATTCAAATTATGCTTCAGATAGTATATGTACAACCATAGGTATAGGTAATTTACAACCTCTCTGAACCTTTTACTTCATCTTTAAAATGAGGGGAAAATAGTAGTAAAAATAATAATACCTCAAGATTGTTGTAAGGATCAAATGTGATATTATGCATACTTTGAAAAACAAAGAACTATATAAATGTGGATTATAATTAACTGGATAATGTTCAAATTATTGCTTTCTGATTTGTGATCTGCAGACAAACTTGTTGCTCATAATATTTTCTACTTGAGCTAGTGTTTTCAGAACTAGCTATGATATTCCTTTAAGTTTTCCTCATAGGATCTATTTCAGGTGAGAATAATAGTCTTAAAAACATAAAATAAAATGCATGGGATTAAAAAGTCAGCCAATTATATTGAAATAGTAATATATTTTTTAAAAAAGAATACATTCATGGACCACATTTTTAAACCCCCTATTCTAGAAAGAGTCAACCTGTTCCATTATTCTTTTCTTCCTTTTCTTTTGAGGCAATTAAGGTTAAATGATTTGCCCAAGGTCCCACAGCTAGCAAACATCTGAAACCAAATTTGAACTAGGTCCTCCTGACTCCAGGGTCAGTGCACTATCCACTGTAGTACCTAGCTGTCCCAATTCATTACTCCCAAAACTTGAGCTTTTATTATTTGATAATAGAATCATAGATTTAGAACTGGAGGAACTTTATAGTCATCTATTGCAATTTACTTATTTTACAAGTGAGAAAACTGAGGAAGAGAAAAGTGAATCAATATACTGAAGGTCACACAAGTGGTAGTTACTAGAGGTAAATTTTACATCTAAGTTTATGGATTCCAAACAAGTGCTCTTTCCACTAAGCTGCAAAGAATCAAAGATTCTGAGCAATAAGTGATGTGTAAGTTAATCTTTGAAGGAAGCTAAGAATTCTAAGAGACAAAGGTGAGGAAGTAGGGCCTTTTAGGTATGAAGGATGACGTGAACAAAGGCAAATAATCAGAGGACTTTATCTGAGGAATTATAAGACAAGAAGTTTGACTGAGTCATAATACATATGAAGGGGAATTTTATAATAAGGCTAAGTCATTTGGTGCCAGATTATGAAGAGTTTTAAATGATAGTGGGGTATTATTATTTTACCCTAGAGGTAATAGGAAGCTATTACATTTTAATTAGCATGAAAATCACCTCAGAAACTTCTGCTTTAGGAAAATCATTTTGACATCTGTGTGGAGGATGAATTCTAGAGACTTGAGTAAGAGAGTTCAGTTTGGGCACTATCATAATAGTCCAGGTGTGGACTGATGAGTTTTCATCAGGGTGATTGCTGTGGATGTAAAGGGAAAGGATTCTACATGAGAGATGTTGTGAGGGTAGAAACAATGTCTTGGCAACAGACTGGATATGTGTGATGAAGGATAATGAGATACCAGTTTTGGGTTTTGTTTTGTTTTTTTTTTTGCTGCAATGCAAGATTGATCAAGGGATATGCAAAGTCCCAAATAGGAAAATAGTTATTACTAACTTATTAAATCAGCTCTCACAATCCTGCAGAAACATAATGATTACATATGAGGAAAAAGAAAGAAACAGTTGGATAGGTCATTATCAAGAGGAAATGTGACAGCTCTGGCTTGAGTTTTCCCAGATCTTTTCTCTCTTGCATATATATGTGTACTATTGGGTTATTACCCAGTTGAGAATACTTTTAATTGCACAAGTATTGATTAATTTCCCACCATGAACCAAATATTAAGGCTTTCATCTAGGGGCATTAATGCTTGTATTAGAAAGTAAATATATCAATTTTTATCTCAGTCCTCTAACTCTAGTCTTTTTCAAGCCCCAGACCTTGACTTCATTCTATTTCAGCCATATAACTGGACACCACAGCCTGGCCATCCTGGGAATCTTGCCATCATCTTTCCTCCTGAAGATATATCATTCACTCCACCTCCACCACCACCCCCAATACTTCATCATCCACCTCTTGCTTCGAAAATAATAAATAATTCAGCATTTAAAACTCTATGGCTGCACTAACAATTCCAGTGAATTCCAAGACCTAAACTCCCTTCCCTGGTCATGACTCCTTGAAATGTATTTTATCTCCTAGGAGAATTTAATCTCCCATAGAGCAAGGGATATCTCATTTTTGTATTTGGACCTCCAACTAGGCCTTTAATAAATGCTTGTTGACTTATTGATTGATGGTGTACTGGTCCCTAGGGATAGAAAGATTGTTTTTAAACTTTCCCTGCTCACAAAGAGTTCATATATAAGTATCTGTGACTTTTTCAAACTTCCCCACAGTCCAAGTACAATAAGAAGTCATAGGATTTATTCTGTCTTAATCTTCTGCTTTAAGGTTTGCAAAAATAAGCTCCTTTTGAGGTTTCTTCCTTTTCTCAAGTAGCATCCATCTTCATTAAGAATGTCCATTTTAATGAGGTCATCTAGCATGACAAGGAGTTATTACAAATATTACGTTTGTTCTCCAAAATTTAAATCTCTAGCACAATTGTAATATACATACACATAAGCACAATGTAAATTACGGCCAATGAGTAATTGACTCATTTAAGCAAGCACACATTAAGCCATGCATCCCTAAACAGAGTGCAAAGTAATCACCTTAGAAAGTTCTACATTTAATCCAGTGATGCCGACACTGACAACAGCTGTAGGACTTGTCTTTGGGGATTGCCTTCAGAGCAGGAGGAACATTCTTTTGAATTAATAATAATTTGTATTTGTATAGTACTTTACTTACACCTTTTTTTAACCTTAGGACAGCTCTGTAAGGTAGGATTACAGATATAATTGTTTCCAGAAAGAAAAATGGCAAGATTCTCAGGCTGGCCACTCCCTGGTACCCAGCTATAACAGTTGAGATAGAATATAGCCTAGATGTGGAGGTTGAGAAAGATCAGATTTGGAAGACTGAAATAAAAAATTGATTCATTTATCCTCTAACTCATGCATCAATGCCCCAAGATAAAGGCCCTAACATTTAGTGCATGGAAGAAAATTCATGAATTTTTGTGGAATCATAAGCTTGCTGGACTGATCGTACATCAGTAATAGTATATCATTATTTTACAGATGTGTAAACTGAGGCTGAGAGAGTTGAAATATTGTATCTCTAACACAAAAGGAACCTATTTATGACCCAGAAGAAATTTGAGTTGGTCTTCTTAAAACATGATTCAGACTTGCTGCTAAATTGAGTGCTTTTTTAAAATAAGATTCCATTATTTGAGTAGAATACTTATATATACATATTTTAAATATCAAGTTCATTTCACTATATTTATACACAACTAATGAGATTCAGAAATGGTATTTGAACTCAGTTGGGGCTTTCTGACTTCAAGTCCTACACCCTATCCATTATACCAGTCTGCCACACTAATTATGGCCACAATTTCTCTCAGTATTGATTTTATTTTTGGAAATGGCCAAGAGTCATTTGGGACCATGATTATTGACTCAGATTGTGAGAATGGCTGTCATCTAGGACTTTGCCATTAATGAACTCCTCCTGACATTATTAAATGTGCCTGAAAATTTCAGATTCCATAGATATTCCTTTGGATATGATCACAACTCTTTGATCTCCTCTTGATTCTAGAGGATGAAAAATGTACATGTTGCTGAAGAACATACTGAACCATAATTTTTGCTCCATTTAGATTTAAAATAGATTACACCTCTAGGGTCTTAATTTTTATTTTGATTAATATCTACATGTAATAGAATCCTAACATTTCACATATGAAGACACAGAAAGGTTAAATGGTTTGCCCATAGTCACTAAGAAAGCTAGCTGTTTAATGAGACATTGAATTCTACACTTTGTGACTCCAAGTCCAAAGTATATCCATTAAGCTTCCATGTGTTCCAATAATAAAATACATTATTGTGACAGTTTAATGTATGAACTCTCAATTTATTTGGCAAGTTTTAATTTTAATATTGAAATCTATAATTACCATTACAGGTCATTTTTTTTTCTATGAGTCATACATTCCTATACAGTTTTTACAAAGGTACATTTCTTTCCATGGAATAGAAAGTTGATGTGCTTTCTTTGGAGTTTTTCACCTGGCATATGATAGAGGTCAGCTGGTCAGTTAGACAAAACCCTCCTTTCTCAACTTCCTATTACTATCAGGGTCTCTACGTTACCTGGGGCTTAATTTCTGTATCAAACTTGATTCCTCTTTGTCACTCATTCCACGTATCTAATTAGTTGCTAAGTTATTTAATTTCTTTCTCTATAACATCTCATATATATATATATATATATATATATATATATATATTCCCTTACCTCAGATTGTATGGCCAACAGGCTAGCAAGCTCAAACAGTCATTACCTCTCACCTAAACAATTACAACAGCCTTCCAACAAGTCATCCCTCCTCAAATTTCTCTACTCTCCAATCAATCCATCCTCCATACTGGCACCAAAATGATTTTGCTAAAGAATAGGTTGGACAATCTCATACCATCCTCACCTTCAACTCAATGAGCTCCAGTGGCTCTCTATTATAACTTTTTGTAACCTGGCTCCTTCCTACCTTTCCAATCTTTTTACACAGTTTTGCCCTCTAGGCACTCTGATATAGCTTTACTAGCCTGCTTGCTGCTCCTCGTGCATATCACTGCATCTCCTGGACTGTTTCTTTTTCTCCCCTCATGCCTAGAATTCTTTTCCTCTGAATTTCTGATCCTCCTCCAAGGGTCTTTCCTGCCCCCCCCCCACACCCCCAGTTTTTAGTTCATCCCCTCTAAGATTTTCTTTCATCTAATCTTTATTTATATTACATGTTCTACATACAAATGTGTCCCGAAAGTCTTAGTACAGATTAAGCTTTAACCTTAAAACTCTGTTAAAATTTTTGAGACATACTCTATAAGTTATCTCCTCCATTAGAATGTAGGCTCCTAAGGGGTAGGAACAGTTTTTTGCTCTTTATTGATGTACCCAGCGCTTAGCACGTTGCCTGGAAGACTGTAAGTACTGATTGATTATTTATCAATTGAATGAGAAATCTAAGTAACAGTTTAGAAATTTTGAAAGGACAATATTTCCATCTTTTGGGGGAGGAGCTAGGATTCCCTCTAATGCTATGCAAATCTACTAAGCACTTGGGAAAAGCTGTCTATTGGAGTTTGAAAGAACAAGCAACAGCAAAAACTAATCTTTGTTACTATTCCAACGTATTAATGCCAGTAACTCAAACTGTGACATTCAATAAATGCGCCATATATTAGACATAATATAAAGCTCTTCTGGTGTCTACAAAGGTAGATAGATGGTGCAGTGAATAGGGAGCCAGACCTGGAGTCCAGAACATGGGTTTAAATATTGCCACAGACATATAATAGCTGTATGATCCTGGGCAAGTCACTTAACCTCTGCCAGCCTTGGTTTCTCCTTATCTATAAAATATGGATAATGTTGCTATGAGGATAAGATGAGATAATATTTATAAAGTGCTTTGCAAATCTTAAAGTGCTCTATAAATGCTAGCTAGTATTATTAGCATTATTAATTTCTGTCTTATAGAGAAGCTTTTTTACTAGGCTTTATTGTGTAGGCAGTTGTATTCTCCTCATGTTCTTTGACCCATAGTTTATCTCCAGACTATATAGAAATGAACTACACCATATAAAAGGATTCTATAGTTGTAGAAGATCAGACCAGGTCCAGAGGACCAGGTTGTATATTCCATACCTGAAAACTGATTTTGGAGAGGTTTAAATAAACACATCTTCCCTGAAGCCCAGTATGGGCATTTCAGGACCAATCCTCCTGTGATTTCCCTGTATTGAAACTTGTTAAATTTCTTAACTTATGAAATATTCACAGCATTGTTTGAAAAGCCAAACCTATGCATGCCTGCGCTTGAAGTCTTCAGAAAAGGAGGCAATTCCTCCTAGATATGACTTATACACATTGTGTAAGCCTTGGTGGTTTCATGGCAAGGCATCCAACATACAAATGAGGAGGTAGGGAGTTTGTGGTGGGAATAACACCCCAGTGCCTGTATATGATGTTCTGCATTGTAGTCCACAGATTTTATTGTGCTATAGGACTCTGATTTATTTCTGTACCTCTTTGAAAAGACTCTCTGGTGAGACAGCTGTTAATCTCAATAGACAGCTCTTCCCCTGGGGGAAAAAATCCTGGAAGATATTTTTAATGAAGCATAAGAAGCACATCATAAGTTGTGCTGGATATTAAGGGAAAAAATAGTATATTCCTAAGATGGCTTGAGGTTTGTGTTGTTTTGGTTTTTTTTTAAAGAAAAACAAACATGAAGCTCCTAAACTTTGTAGACATTATTTTATGCTTTCCCCACTTTTAAATTCAGTTTTTTGGCACAAAACTACAACTTCCTCTATCTTTAGTCCCTAAGTGTCCTACCTGGAAAATTCCAAGGCATGGTGAAAAGAATGCTAGAGTTGAAACGAGAAGACCTGGGCTCAGGTCTTATCCCAACTGTGTCACTTGCTAGACTTATGAACTTAGACAAATCCATTAACCTTCTAAAGTCTTTGTTTTACTTATAAAATTGGGAATGTTATGTTTGTACTCCAGATCTTGTAGGGCTTATCTTAAAAAGCTCTTTGTAAAGTCCAAAGTATTATAGAAATATAAATTGTTATTTCTGGAAACAGATCAAGTTCAACTTCAGTTAGTCACATGACTAGTGGACCCTTTCTTGAGGATGGAAGGGAGACATTTTCTGGAATCTCCTTAATCAAAACACTCATTTAGCAGAAGTTACACATCTATTGTGAGAGGCAGTTTGTTGTTGTTGAGCTGCATGACCCTGGGTAAATCCCTTAATGTCTCTCTCAGTGCTCTCTAGATCAATCTCTAAGACACAAGCTTGCAGAGAAGATACTGAAATGAATGGTTAGAGAGAGTTTCCTTACCTGGGAGTTCCCTATACCAATGAAATCATATATTCAATCCCTATTTCTGTCCCTACCATTGACAAAGCAAAGAGGTCATGTGTAAGAGCTGACAAAAATCCAGCAGTCAGTAAGACCTGGATTCAAGTACTGCCTCTGGCATTCCTGTATGATCCAGGGGAAGTAATTTTACATCTCAGTCTCACAAAAACCTTGCAAAAGCTGTTAAGTTGCAGAGCATTTGCTTGATCTGTATTGATAGAGTTTCTCTAATGGTTAGAACTAAAAGGCAAAATAAGATGTAAAGTGAACTGTGTAAGGGCCTGGGGTAAATATAAATGAAGCATTCCCTACTTTTATGGATCTTATAAGAATCTAGTAGGGAGACTAAACAACTATCAACACAAACAACAAAAATGTAATTATAATTTTAAGTTAAGTACAAGAGACTTAGATGAGAGAGAGAGAGAGAGAGAGAGAGAGACTTTATGCTGTGGGGACCTTGACAGGCTTTGTAGAAGAGGTGACACTCTTGGGTTTATTTTTTTGTTCTCTCTTTGTTGTTGTTGTTGTTTTTGTTTTGTTTTGTTTTGTTTAGAGTGAATTGGAGGTTGGAAGTAGATTCAGGAAGGTAATTACAGAGAGATGAAAAGAGAAACCAGTTTCTGATGGAGGCCACATAAGGAAAGGTAGAGAGCTAGGAAAAAAGGACAGGTTTAGGTAACAAATAGTGAAGTAATATTTCTTCCAGAAATCTTTTTACCCCACTAGAGTCAGAAGCATTATAAAACATTTTAAAGCACATCATACTTGCAAAGTGCTCTAAAATGAATATGATTAGCTATTCCCCAACAACCCAAAGAAATCAATAGAAAATATTCTTCCCACCTGACAAATAACTGATGCACCATCATGAAGTGATATTTATGAATTAAGAGGTTAAGTTATTTGCTCAAGATTGCAAGCAAGTCAGTATTTTATAAAGGAGTGAAACTCATAGATCTTGGAGATTCCAGTTCATTGCCTCAATTATACTGCTCTGCTTCTGCTGTTTGTGCAGTAGCCATCACCATTATAAATATCGTTATGAAGGATGCCGCATGAACAGTTAACTCTCAAATGCAAGGTAGTAAGTAGATTAATATATAAATCCAAGAGAATGGCATTTCCTACACACATAAGATATACTGAAATACAGTCAGGCTAACAGACCAACAAATTTCCCCTAAAGGAACAGATCATCTGTTGCTGGCTAAACCTAATAAAACAGGATATTTTATTGTGTGACTCTTCTCCTGGGCAGCAACAGCCTAAGAACCATACAGCAAATAAGGGCCTTGAAGAGGTTCTAAAGCATAAATGGATAATAAGATACTTCAAAGTAAATAATTATTATAACTTTCATTTCTATAATACTTTGCTTTGCAAAACACATTTTAAGTTCTACATGGCTAATATGGTAATGTGTTTTGCATAACTTCACATGTCTAATGGGTATCATATTACTTGTCTGCCTTCTCCAGGGGTGGGACTAGGGCTAGAGGAAAAGAAAGAAATTTAAAGTCAATATTTTAAAGTGAATGTAAAAAAGGAGAAAATTCATTATGATATGTATATGTATATATTTATGCCTGTGTGAGTGCATGTGTGTGCATGTATGTGTGTGTGTGTGTATACAACTATATAACATCATCAGTTATGGTTTTTTCTTAAGGAAATGGGGGTTCCTTATAGTGATGTCAATTCAGAAAAGATTATCTCTAAATACTTGTTGTACAACAAAAGATTTTATATGTATAGTTACTATGTAAAAATTTTGCATTTAAGGAACATGTAATATTCAAGTCTGGAAAAAATTGTTATTATTAATAATTATCATTTTATTGCTATCATTATTATCACTATGACATTCACCCTCTGTGTAATCTGGTGTTTGAATGTATTTGTATTGAATTTACCATGACAGTCTCTCTTTCAGGCACAGAAAATGTATTTTCCCTCTAGAACTACAAATTCCAGAACTCCAAGTTAGGGTTCCCTGAATTCTTTGCCCTTAGGAAATTGGTGGAAACCCATTTTAATACCTGATTACATTTGGAAAGAATCTATAAGTCTGTAAGCGAAAATGGACTCTAGGATAAGAGTGACTAAACTTTCTTTGGGGTCCTACTTGAGAAACTTATAAAATCCTGATAAGTAAGTTAAATGAAGTGTTTTCTTCACAATAACTTCCACAATATTGGGGAAATGAAAATAATGGTGAAATCTCATCCAGAAAGCCTTCTCTTATCCTCTTGCCACCCCTACTCCTTCAATTAGAATTGATTTCTTTCAAATCAGATCCTGAGGTATTTTTGACTTTATTCATCTTCAAATCAAAACTTGTAGTATAATTATTTGTGTATGCATCTTGTCACCTCTAGGAGAAGGTACTCTCCTTAAGGACTAGGGTTGTCTTATTCATCATTTTATTTCATCCTTTATCTATGGTAGGGTTCTACACACAGCAAGTACTTGAAAACTTGTTAAGTGAATGAATGAGCCAGTGATTCAGTATCCTAAAGCCACATTTCATAGGCACTCCCTTGCCAGCATAAAGTCTAAGACAAAATTTAGTGGTCTACTTGTGTGCCACATCTGTGGCAGCCTTTTTCACCAGGTTGAAAAAGTGTTATCACCAAAGTCCATAAAAATCTATATGTGATTTTTTTAGGTGAAAATACTCTTTTTCTTACTATGGTCTTTAACAAAAACCCTGAGGCTCTTGCCCCTCCCAGAGTGATTTATTTATTTATTTTTCTTTTCTATTAAAAGGGTCATCCCCCTAACTACCTTTTAAAGAGGCCTATTCAATGAATGGGCATTACCTCACTTTAAGTGAGTACCTGAAAAAGCCTTAGTCTAAAATGGTCAAGGTCTCCTATTGCCTCCTGGGCCATCTCCAGTCATCCTGATGAATATCTGGTCACCGAATCCAGATGTCTCAGGAGGAGGACAGCTCTCCTTCACTCAAAATAAAGTCAATTGCAAGTCATGTCATCATTTCTCTGATGGCATAGTCCTCTTTGAAAACAAAGGACAAGCCCAATAATCACTTATAGACTCAAATAGAATAAATCTAATCCCTGTTACCCCTGACAGCTCTTCAAATACTTGAAAACAACTACATTTTTATGAGATTAATCAACTCCACTTTCTTGTATAAATTCTCCTATAGTATGGTTTCTGAATTTCTAACCATCCTGTCTGCCCTCCTCTGACAATGGACCCATTTTTCAGTGCATTTCTTAGAGTGTGATGCCCTGCTTTAAATATACCATATTCTGACGAGGTATGGTTTAACAAGGGCAAAGAAGAAAGTACAGTGTATTCTGAAGAATACCATTGTTTTTAACTTATATTTTTAATTATCCTTTCAAGTACAGTGACATGGTGTTGCTATTACTTGATTGTGTGATAGTTATTTGAGTGACAACTATGGGGAAACTTGATATTCTAAGAAAAAATTAAATTGCTTCTAATCACAAAGGATGATTCCTAAACTCTTTATACATAAGCTAAAAGATAAATGTGATGGAACTAAAACCTTCTCATGGGGTTAAAAGTGCAACTTAAAGCTATCAATTGCAGCAAAATATAATCTCTTGTTCCACTGAAGTCACAGGGATACATATTTTTGTTCCAGATATGAAATAAATACGTGCCATGTATAACAGTCATCAAGGCATATGGCACAAGTGCAGGGGAGACATGTTCTTTTATTTTAAATGTAGAACACAGGGCATGAAGAGATATTTGGTTCTGATTTTCTCTTTCCTAGGTGTTACAGTCATTTTTTTTTCATCTGTTTAGTTGATGCACTACAATAACACAATGGAAATAAAACTTAGGAATTAGGACAATTTTTGAAGTTAGCATGAATATATTTTCATATATGAACCTGTTTTCTTATCTTAACATGAACAAAAGCTTCCTTGATTCAACAAAAATTACTGAAACATGTGTAAAGAAGTACAGTAAAAATTAAAAGAATGAATTTAGACAACTTCAAGTCAGCTTTGTTTGACTGGAAAGAGATTTACAATTAAAGAAAAAAACAGTTTATCAATAAGTGAAAGAGATAAAACAGAATTCTTCTTTGTCTTAGATTTTAAATTCTACAAACTCAGGGACTACATTTTCCATTCCACATCTTTATATTCTTCACAAGAGGTTTGTTCACAATTTAATGTTTTTTTCAGTGATGTCTAACTTTGTGGCCCCATTTGGGGTTTTCTTGGCAAAGATCCTGGAGTGGTTTGTCATTTCCTTCTCCAGCTCCTTTTACAGGTAAGAAAACTGAGGTAAACAGGGTTAAGTGACTTGGCTAGGGTCATACAGCTAGCTAATAATAGTCTGAGGTCATATTTGAACTCAAGAAGATGAATCTTCCTGACTCCAGTCCCAGCACTCTAGTCACTGTGCTACCTAAGTGCTTACTGGAGCTTGGTACCACCTGCTACATAAAGATAAGTACTTGGAATGTACTTTTAGACTCTTTCTTCATCCTTCAGTTTTAGAACTAAATGAAACCAAAGTCTTGCAAAATGAAGACAATGTGTATAAAAAAAGCACTATTGAAGAGACTGGGTGACCTGAATTTTAGCCCTGATTTTGCCATTAGTGATTTGTGTGAACTTGGGCAAGCCATTTGATTTTTTCAAGACCTCACTTTCCACATCTGTGAAATGAGAAGTTTGTATTAATTGACCTCTAAAGTCACTTATTTAATTTAACAAAGTATTTCTGTTTTAGTGTGTCCATCAGATGGTTTTCACTCTTAAATATCATGGCTCATTGTTTATACGTCTGTTATTGCCATTTCATTACTGCTGTTGAGTTGTTTTTCAGTCATGTCTGACTCTTAATGATCCCATTTGGGGTTTTCTAGCCAAATATATTGGAACAGTTTGCCATTTCCTTCTCCAGTTCATTTTACAGATGAAGAAACCAGGGCAAACAGGATTAAATAACTTGCCCAGGATCACACAAGTGAGAAGTGTCAGAGGCCAGTTTTGAACTCATGCAGATAAGTCCTCCTCCAGGCCTGCGCTCTGTCCATTGAGCCACATAGGTGCTCCATTTCCATTTCATACTATGTCTTGTATCATAGTTATTTCTATATATTTTGTATATACCTTGGATGTGTGAGGTATATATTCAAAGTAAAGTATATCCTTGCTTTGAATTTAGGACCTGTTTTAGTCTGCTTTGTGTCTCTCCTTCCACCCCCAATGCCTATCTCACATAACAATGTTTTGTATGTAGCAGGTGCTTAAAATAAATGAATAGATGATGAATCATATGGTGTTCTGGGAAAAACATGGAATCTGGAAGATCAAGACCTTTATTTGAATTCCAATTGCACCCCTAACTATCTAAGTAACCTTGAGTAAGACATTTTTCCCCTCTGCAAATCTCTGTTTCCTCACCTGGCAACAAGATTGTTATATAGAATGGTCTTTAATGTTCCATTTATCTCTAAATTCCATAAATATTTTATATGGAATGTGGCTCAGCATTTAATTGTTTTATTTGGCAAATATATTTTGAACACTTACCATGTAAAAAGCTTTGTACTAGATGCTTTAAGGTTGAGGGGACACAAAAAGGCTATGACAGGACCCACCCTCAAATAACATATGGTCTGCCAGGGGAAGATAAGGTATATGTAGAAAGTAATTGTATACTATAATATATGTGTTTGTGTATTTATGTGTTTTTAACCACATGAAAGACCTGACTGTAGAACCAGGAAGAACTGAGTTGAAGTCTTTCATTTGAAACATTCTGGTCATGTGAATCCAAGCAAGTTACTTAACCCTTCAGTGCACTGTTCAACTCAGACTCTAAGTTGCAGATAAGATGTTGACTTGCATTGCCAATAAAGTTAGAGGTCCCATATCTATCTATCATGAAACAGCACTGGCCCTGGAGACAGGAAGACTGAAGCTCAAATCCAAGTGTACTAGCTATATAACCCTGGGGCAAGTCAATTAACCTCTATTTGCCTCAGTTTCCTCAACGATAAAATGAAGATAATAATAGCTCCTAACTCACAGGATTGTTGTGAGAATCAAATGAGATACTATTTGTAAGAAGCATTTAGCCTATTGAATTGGCCTGGACTTGTGATTTCATCATCACAGGAAATTTCTGGTTTAGAAATTTCTTCAAACAATGCAAATCAGCAACCGCTGCACAATTAATAGATTCTTAAGAGAGTCATCTGAAAACCTCAGAGGAATGACTTGCCCTCAAACTGGAACCAAAATCTTCCTAACTGTAAGGAATCTATCTGGTATCCCATGGTTTTTTCTTCTCATTGCGGATTATCACTTTTTTTTTTCTTTCTCAGAAAATGATGTATTTCTAAGATAGATATATTGAATAGATCTCTAAGAGTTCTGGGGCTGGAAGAAGCCTTAGATATGATCTAATCCTAACTGCCTCAATTCAAAGATAAGCAAACTGATATTCAGAGGGTTTGTTTGTCTTATTCAAGATTACGTGGCTAGTCAGCAGTTTAGCTGGAAAAGAATTCAAGTCTTGATCTCAGATTCAACTCTTGATCTTTTCTTTTCACTATACTAAAAAGCTCCACTGAAGAGACTCTTCCATTCAGTTATTTGGCTTGTTTTTGCACTAGTGACAGAGATGACTTATTGAATAACATGTATAGACTTGCTTATTAACATACCCAACATCCAGTTACTTGCCCCCTCAATTGCCTAAATCCTTTGATCATTTCTTACTTAAACTTCGCATCTCCTCAAGCATTCAACAGAGTAGGCACTTAGTAAATGTTGGTTTAATTTGTATTTTTTTTTTACATATGTCACACCTAAAATGTCTTGGGGACTTTTCTTAGTAACAGTCTCCATGTTTGATGTCATTAAGAGAAGTATAGCATCCAGAATGTAGCAGGCGATTGATTTGTGGTACTCTATTCTGATCATGCCACCTCTGGAGGGTTGTGTTCAGTTCTGAATCTCATAGTTTAGCTAGGCATCCACAAATGTGAAGGCATTTACATGAGGGCAACCAAGATGATCAAAACCTAGGAGATGAGGTCATTTGAGAATCAGTAGAAGGAAACAGAGTTGTTTAACCAATAGAAGATTGGAGGAATAATGATTATCTTTTGCTCGATCCCAGTTCTTGGGTTGCTTTGGGCAGGCAAATGGGAGAGAATCTCAATTCTTCAAGGGCAAAATTAAACCCCCTCAGTGGAAATTTCAGAGAAGCATATTTAATCTCAATATGAGAGAAAACTTCCTAAATATCTGAAACTGTGAAAAGTTCCAACTTTTTTTTTTTGAATGTACTCAGAAGGTAAATGGAAATATCCAAATATTGAACAGATGATCATGTTTCAGTGATATAGAGGGGGTTTATCCATTTTCAGGTTAGACTAAATGTTCCCTTAAAACATAGAGATAATGTGATTCTCCTCTTCCTCTAGAAAGACAAATCACAAGGCTGACAACAGAAAATTATTCACTTTGTATTGACCCTTGGAATGAAATTGTACCTTAAGTATTCAGTGCCCTGACAATCAAGTTTTATTTTGCTTTTTGGGGAGATTTTTTTCCCTATGTTTCTCAGAATGAGTAGTCAGTGAGTAATTTAGGTGCTAGATAGGTTAACTTTAGCAGGCAGATGGCAAGAGTGTAAGTTCCTCAAAAGCATGGACTGTTTCATTCTTTTCTTACTCACTTGGTAAGCATTTACTAAATGACACCTTCAGTGTTTAATTTTTATTTTTCCCCTTCATAAATTTTAATCTTTTACTTTTCAATTTTACATAATGGTCTGTTCTTCCACCCCATCCCCCATCTTCCATTTGCCTTTTGCCTTTTGAAGATAACTATTCATCCTGCCCAGATGATCTTGAAATATAAAATGAAAAGTCAATTTAATGTGAATGATCAGGGTAGAAACTTTACTTCTGACTGAAAGAATTATAACTTATCTATTCTTTAATGAGAACAGTAAGTAAAATAATTATTCATGAAAGTTTGCCATGTCATTAAGCAGTGATATAAAATTCTCTCCAATCAAACCTCTTAAGTGGATTTTTTTTTTGCAAGGTTGGGCTTTAGAGGCTTTATTATTTCAATTAGGTTCTGGAATTTGATTATTCAATCAACCCATTCCAGTCCAGAAAAATCTCTCATGGCCCATTAATTTAAGAATGTTTCTTTGTGTTGTCTGTGATTATTAAAAAATAAAATAAAATAAGATTTCCTTATAGAAAAATTTCTATGCCTCTACTTATTTCCTGTTCCACTTTTAACCTTTGTTTTCAATAAATCTTTTTTGCAGTTCATTTGTAAGAAATGTGTTAATTCCATTTATTCTCATTAACTCTTCCCAAACTTTACCACAATAAAGATAAACATAAAATGTAGACTTCCTCTTCTGCCTAAGCATGTCCAGTACATTAAAGGTTAAAGAAGATTTTATTGTTTTTTCTGAGTAGAAATGAATATCCATGTATGTAGAGAGATGGGCAGACTTTACAAAGTTTTCTGAATATTTCCTTTTGATGAAAGTAGGAACATTTTAGGGGTTGCTTTTTGCTGTTCTTTGTATCTGAACACTTAGCACAGTGCCTGGCATGTAGCAGGGACTTAAGAAATGCTTTTTAACCAGACTTGACAAGATGAGTTTTGGCACTATCTACACACAAAAATCTTTGAATTAAAAAAATTTTTAATACTGTAAAGAAATCTTTTTTGATACTAATAATTTTTTGGTTAGGTTCTATGGCTTTGAGTCATGGAACTCCATGATGTCCAAAAATCACAATTTGCAAAAAGACAAAAGAAAGGCATATGGTAAGCCAAAGTTAACTTTATCATATTAACTATAATAGTTTATTGATGAGAAATGGTGCAAAACATATCATCAATGGCAATTGATCAGAAAAGAGGTGAAATAGTTAAACATAAAAAAGATTTAAATAGGCTAAGAATATTGTCAATATTTGAGATCAATATAGTGCAAATTCTACCGATATCATTAACATCAGGTGAAAAAAGAGACTGAACATTTTTCCCTAAGAAAAATGTTCTTTTAGTATAATCAGGTCTTCTTATTTGGGGGGCAGATAGGTGGCACAGCAGATAGAGTGCCTACTCTGGAGTCAAAAGGGACCTGAGTTCAAATGTGAGCTCAGACACTTACTAGCTGTGTGACCATGGGCAAATCACTGAAGCTGTCTTCCTCAGTTCCTCATCTGTAAAATGAGCTGAAGAAAGAAATGACAAATGACTCTGGTATCTTTGTCTAGAAAAAGCCCAAATAGGATCATGAAGAGTTCGTTATGACTGAAAATTGACTCAGCAGCAATAATTAAAGAGCAATAACAGAAGTATAAACAATGAGCTAAGTTATTTCAAGGGTAAAATCATCTCATAGACACACTAAAACCAGAAATATCTTGTTAAATTAAATAAGTGACCTTAGAAAACCCCAAATAGGGTCACAAAGTTTTGAACACAACTAATTGACAAAACAATTTCTTATTTCAAAATTTAATTTATTCAAAATTATTCTAAATCATTTGAATTAAATACCATTTTTTTCATGGAAGAAAAATTGTATTTAGCATGAGTTGAACAGAACTTTGCCCCAGGGTATCAAAAGTTAGAGACTGGACAATTTTAATATGAAATTCCTTCAGTGTTGTTGTTTCAGTCATGTTCAACCCTTTGTTATCCCATTTAGAGTTTTCATAGCAAAGATACTGGAGTGATTGGCCATTTCCTTCTTCAGTTCATTTTATAGATGAGGAGCTGAGGCAAACAACGTTAAGTGACTTGCCCAGGGTCATACAGAGCTAAGGAGTGTCTGAGTCCAACTTTGAACTCGGGAAGATGAATCTTCCTATCTCCAGGCCTAGCAGTGCATCCACTCCTCCACCTAGCTGATGCCTTCAGTCATGTATTAAAATAACTAATTCATCCACCTACTAAATGGAGTTCATATTAACTATTTTCTATATTGTTTTTACTTCATGAATTAGGAAGATGGTTTGAAGACTTTTTTGTACTGCTTTACTCTCATATAATATATATTACTTATTGTCTTGGGTGACAAATTACTAGTTCATAGAGTAACAGCTAGACTGGAAGAGATTTCAGAGATCATCTGGATCATCAGATTTGTACTGGAAGAGACCTTTGTAGCTTTTTAATCTGATTCCTTCCTTTTAACATAAGGAAAAGTTAAGTGACTTTCCAAAGATTATGCATCTAGTATCCGAGGCAAGAATTGAATCCAGGTCCAAACAGCAACTGTGTTATGTAGATGCAGTTTGAGTTCTGCTGGAACTCTCTCAAATTTCCAGATCTTGTAAGAAATATCAGCAAATGTGAATAGCAGAAAGGCTTTCTTTTTCAGTCTTATAATTAAAAAGTGATATAATAATGCCCAGATTTCATTGCTCAGAAACATTGGCCAAGAAAAAAGTGATACATGCTAAAAAACTCACAAATTTGAAAGACCACAGTAATAAATGCAAATAGAACTTGAAAGAGAGTAATGCTGTCTAAATTGTATATCCACATTCCATTGTAACAGTTGGCTTTTACACATCCTTTAATCAAGACCAGCTCAACCTGTAAATGACTTACTGCATGATTTTGGGATGGGGGTGGGTGGGGTGCCATGAAAGAAAGAAGCTGCTATGAAAGACTCCCTCAAATGTGTTTCTTGTTTACTCTGCTATAGTGTCATAAATTTCCATATTACTCTTTTAGGTGAAGGGCTATATTAAAATGTTTATGTTCTATATTAGGATTAACATGTTGACATTTCTTCAGTACTCTAATGGATTAATGATCTCCTGGGTATAGGTACTCAATTTACTGTTGCAGATGAAAATGCATCATGATGTAACAAACACTCATTTTCCAGAATCAGGGGACCTGAATTAAATCCTAGATCTGATGCTTGTTCTATGTGTTACCTTAGGCAATTCATTTAACCGTCCTAGGCCTCATAGTCCATATCTGTAAGATGAGGGATTTGAACTAGATAGACTCTGGGTTCCCTTCTATCTCCAAATCTATGATTCATTTATGACCTCTAATCCAGTGAGATTATTATCTATTTTGTCATTGTCATTATCATCATCACTATTTCTGGCATTTATACAGTCTTTTAAGGTTTGCAAATGTTAACAAGGTTTATGCATGGTAACTAATTTGATCTTCACAACAACCTTGGGAGGTAAGTGCTATTATCACAGATGAGGAAATTAAATTATGTAAGTTGCTTTATGCTCATTCTCTAATTTGAAACTCATATCATAAGTGGAAATATGATATTAGCCCCATTATTCAGATCAGAAAATTGAGTTTCACAGATTTTAAGTAATTTTCTCATGGTCATATAGCTAGTATCTGAAGTTAAGATTTGAATTTAGATATTACCACTTCCAAATAGCAAACATTATTCCACAGTACCAAGATGCATGTTACGGTGGGAGCAGCAAAGGAGAAAGTCAAGGGCTTTCATTACTGGAGAAGAGACTGGAGTTGGGGAAGCCGTGTGAACACTGTAGATTTCAGAATGATTGTTTTTTCAAGACAAATTCTTTTTTGGTTTCCTATTCTAATCTTTTTAAATTTCTAAGCTACTTGCTTCAGACAACATTAGGTAGAAGTGGTCTTAGGCAGAAGTCTCCGTGTGAAACTTAATTTGAAGTTTGAAAACAAGAAACAGCTATTAGAAAGATAAATCTTGTTTTCTTTGTTGGTTTTTAAGTTGACTAAAATTACAAATGGAGTCTAAAGGTGAGAGCCACAGAAGTGACTACAGGACTGACAGTATTTGGATTTGGAGTCAACAGGCATCTATTTGATTTCCTGTCTTTTGCATTGTGTCTGAGTGGGTTATTATACATCTCTGGTCCTTCTTTCTCTCATTATCAAAATAAAGGGATAGATTATATCTTTTGTTCTATTATTCTGTGATTTAGTGGCCTTAATGAGAAAGATAATCCCAAATTCTTGGGGCATTCTATTTCTGATTTTACCATAAACATACCAAATACCCAGAGCTAATCATTTTAGAATTTCCTTGATGTTCCTATGAAAAGGAGATAATAATACCTACCCCTTACTTATCTTACCAGGATTTTATAAGGAATAATAACCCCCTTAAAGGAGTTGAGTTCCTCTAAAAGCATTATGTAAATACTTAGTATTACTATAATTATGTGGGAGTAAGTCTACTGCAACCCATTAGGGAAAGAGAGGCTCAGATGTATTAGAATTTGATTTAATATCACCAGCTGTTTTGCAGCTGTATTAGATTTCTCTGGACTCTCAAGTTACTTTTACTCCATATGTTTAGAAGCTAGAATAATCCCTAAATTCCTGATTACTATATTTTTACTTTACAGTATTGGTTTGCAAGGGTTGTTTTAAATTGAATTTTTATAATCACTAGGTTCTCTTTAAAAAAATCAGAAAAAAATATATTTCTCATACCCAGGAATCCAAAAGCTCACATTTAAGTGGTAACACCACATAACTTCTATATCTGGAGAAATTCTTCTCCCATCAGTGTTGCCTTTCTAAATTTAGCTACCACTATGAATCTCATGGTCACAGAAAACGTTCCCTGATCAAAATGTATACGGTTAAGTTGGCCCATTGGTTTCTTTCTGATTTGTTGTTCTAATCCTTCAAAGTCAGTTATAATACTCCCATGACTTATTCATGAATTGTATGATATTTTTCTACACAAGCTTGAGTGCCTAATTTCTATACCAGTTTCTTTATTGGATTAAAGTTCTCTAAGCTTTACCACTGAGCTAAGAAATATTGTTTACTGCTTTAATTTGTTCTTAACTGGCACCTTGCTAAATGCATATGCATAGCTTTGCTGCTTGGAAAATTCCTAGGAATACTAACTCTGAAACACATTTATACTTTCCTTATTCAATTATAATACATCTTCATATGCTGTGTTCTTTCCTTCAATTTAAATTCATTCACATCACTACTAAAGCTTTCTTACAGAAATTTAGCCTAACTTCTTCAATTCCTGTGCTGAGCTTCTTGCTTTTTTCTCATAGTTGGTCTCTGACACATTTATACATTTAACACAGAGGAAGAAAAAAGGAAGGTAAATTACTAAGTTAATCAAAGCACCTATTCAGAGATCTCTTTTGTTGAGTGGTAACTCATTAGGTTTTCAAACACTTAAAAAAACTACTCATATTGGACCTTCTCCTTTATCCTCAATTTTTCATCTGCATGGTATTTTATGGCTGAGTGAATCCTATGGTATCTTGGTTTTAGCAATAGAATTCAAACAAATTTATCAAGGCTTCTGAAAATGTAGATGTTACCACCAAGGTCTTTTCAGTCTTTTGCTGGTTATATTTGCATATAAAAAGGTCAAGAATGTGGCTGAGGAGGTAGAAGAAGCAGACTAAACTTGGAAGAGTCTCTTTGTCTTCTTCCCCCATTCATTTACAGGGGAGACTTAAGGTTAAAAAACTGAGCACCCCATAAGTCAAGCTTTTTGGTAGTTATTGGGCAAAGAACTATTAGCTGACTGAAAGTTTAGTTTTCAGGCATTAAAATTAGGATGTATAAAATTGGCAACCATAAACTACAGTGAGATTCTGACCAAGGGAGCAAACATCTGGAGCAAAAGTCAATAGGTCAGTAAACATTTATTAAGTACCTACTATGTGCCAGACACTATGTTAAAGCTAAAGATACAAAGAAAGGAATAAGAAAGTTCATACCCTCACAGAGTTAAAAGGAGAAGACAATACATGAAAAGAAGATGAAAAGGGTAAAGGAGATTGATTACCCAGTACAGGGGTGAGGTCCTGAAGTCAGGGTGGCAAATGGTCTGAAGTGATGTCATTTGCACAGTTGCGGAATGATGAGTTTCTGGAGATTATGAAGTCCAAAAAAGGAGTCTGATGGGAAATTATAAGGAGAATTCCCTGGGTGCCCTCCTTAAATGGTAGAGGCTTAAGGAGGAGCTTTCCACTATCTACCTTTCTCCCTCTCCAATGAGAGGGAGGGAAGGTCCCCATGGTCAGGGGCTACTGAGAAAGTGTCAGTTTCAGAGTTGATGTCATCTTGATTGAAGTTCAGGAGTCTATATCAGGCATGGGGAACCTGCAGCCTCCAGGATATATGTGGCCATCTAGATCCTTGGGTGCAGGCTTTGGACTGAGTCCAAGTTTTACTCAACAAATTCTTTTATTGTTCTGTGAAGTTTGGATTCAGACAAAGGGCTGTGTACTTCAGAACCTAGAGGGTCACATGTAACCTCGAGGCTGCAAGTTCTCCACCACTGGTCTAGAAAGATGTTCAATTCATAGAAAAGACTAAGATTGAGGGCAGGCAATAGCTAGATAGGAGGACACTTCTTTTTAGCATAAAGAATTTGGTGCCCTATACTGTGAAGAATCTCCTGGTGAGGAAATGAGACTGAATGGAAGGAACAACACACTACAGGGTAGGTTTTTTTGTGTTTTGTTTTTGTTTTTATTTTGGTGGCTTTTTTTTTTTTTTTTTTGCTGATTCCAGAAAACTTTATCAACCTCTCCTAAAGTAGTTGGGGAAAAAAAGACTATGGTTTTAAAGCTATCTCTATCCCGTAAGGAAGAAATACTCAAGGATTTTAGCTGCTCCAGATGCTTGAGGCAGTAGACCATCCAACAGAGTCATATCTGGCAGAAATTATGCATGCATATGCTCAGTAGTAGAGAAACATCAGTGGCCCTGGAGGGTCAGAGTTACTAGCTGCCCTACAACATGTTTGCTCATCAACAAATTCACTATGACCACACATGTTCCTCCTGTATGCATATCACCATCTGTTCCTGATGTTTGTCCCTCTCTATTAATTCCATATGTTTTTATTTGTGCAACAGTATGACCCTGATTTATAAAAGAAATGTATTTTCGCTATTTTTACTCTTCAGTAAATTATCAAACTTATTTTCATTTACATTGTTCTTGTCCTTGTGGGGATTGTTTTCTTGGCTCATTTTTCCTGAATTTCTTTAGCTTTAAGAGGTATTTCCTTTCCTAAGGATTGAATGAGATAAAATTTATAAAACTCTTAGCACCCTGCCTGGTACACAATAGGTGTTTAATAAATATTTATTCCCTTCTCCCTCCTTCAGGTATGCCCACAGTGAGTCTTCTCACTTCCCTTTCTTGGAGTCTGGCAGGATATACTCTTGCTCCTAGTTCCTTAGATTAGGAAGAAGCCACCTTTTCTACCCTCCATAATAATTTTCCCATATAGGGTTTATATTATCTAACATTATCTCTAACTTTACTTGAGATCTTGTAGATTCAGCCTGCAGGAAGCTCCTTATCTCATATTCCAGACTTGTCCTCTTTATCAGTTTGGTTTGAAGTTTTTTTTGTAGTTGCTTTGCTATTGGGAGCTTCCCAACATTGACATCTGTTAGTTCAGGTTCCATATCAGCAGAAAAGATGGTACTTGTAGACATTGAGCAGTTGACAAAAGACAGTTTAATTAGTAGTAATATACCAAAGCTATTCAGCAAAGAGCACTTAATTTCAGTTAGATATGGCTCTGTTGGTCTTTATATGAAAACGTCTGGCCAGCAAGATGGTATGTGGTGACATTTATGGTATTTGGATATATACCAAATCTAAAGGGTACTGAATTCAACATGGGTGTTATACATCTAGATGACCAGGAAGTCCTGTCAACACAGCCAGAGGCAGCCAGGAAGTTGGGTCAAGGAAGGCACAACTAGAGCCTTCGTCCACCAGATTAGCCCGCCACCTTTTAGGGAAAATGTAGTCTAAACCTCAGTTTGGGGGTGGGGGTGGGGAGCAAGATGGTAAGGTAAGGAATGGTCTTTGGTTTTCTGTTGTTTGTTACTACCCCATGGACTGGAGCTCTTTTTCTATGGGTAGTAGTGGTATGTGTGTGTGTGTGTGTGTGTGTGTATTTTATATACATATACACATACATATACATGTGTATATGTATGAGTGTATGTATATATGTATATGTGTGTGTGTATATGTTTTATATACATATATGTGTGTGTGTATGTGTATGTTGTCCCCCCTTGGACATCAGTGCAACACTTGGACTATTCATCTATTATCCCCCACTGCTATAACAACATAATCATTATAATTTGACCATTATCATTCACAGTACTTCATCTGTAATGTTCTTGTTAAATAAAATGCCAGATCTAGAAATGTCATAGGAGAATAAAGCATATATTAAATAGGATTTCATGACAAAATTTGTCATTTGTGATTCCCCTTCTTGGGAAGTTTCTTTATAACATATAAGTTACAATCTCTTACCCTTCCTTGTGTGTTTAAAGTATATAAATATATGTGTGTATGTATGTAAGTATACTTAGTGCATACATGAGTTTTTTTCTGATAGAATGTAAACTCCTTGAATCCTTGAAAGAGGAATTACTTCATTTTTGTCTTTATGCACTCAGTGCACAGTGTGCATAGTGGTTAATATATAGGAGGCCCTTCAGGTGAAGAAATCAAGATTATCTAAAATAATACGGGGAAAAAATGGTCTAAATCACTACTAATTAAAGAAATGCAATTTAAAACAACTCTCAGGAACCACCTCACAGCTATCAGATTGGCTAATATAACAGAAAAGAAAAATGATAAATGTTGGAGATGGTGTGTGAAAATTGGGACATTAATGATCTGTTGGTGCAGTGTGAACTGATCCAAACATTCTGGAGAGCAATTTGGAACTATGTTCAAAGAGAAATAAAACTGTGTATACCCTTTGATCCAACAATTCCACAAAATTTCCAAAAAATTTCCAATTTCCAAAAAAAAGGGAAAGGGACCTATTTGTACAAAAATATTTATAGCAGTTCTTTTTGTGGTGGCAAAGAATTGGAAATCAAAGGGATGCTCATCAATTGGGGAATGGCTGAACAAGTTTTGACATATGAATGTAATAGAATACTATTTTGCTATAAAGAATGTTGAGCAGGCAGATTTCAAAAAAACCTGGAAAGACTTACATGAAGTAATGCAAGGTGAAGTGGGCAGAACCAAGAGAACATTGTTCACAGTAACGACAACATTGTGCATTGATCCACTATGAAAGGCTTAGTTTAAGGTCTTCCCTGCTTATTAATAGGCCTCAATACCTTTTGCTAATTTCTATTGAGGCACTGGGTCAGAAAGTTGTGCTCTCTGGCTCTGAAAAGTGCATAAGTAATCTGAGGTGAAGTTTTACTTTGGGGCTTACTCTTTGGAAGTGTTCTTTTGGTCAGACAAGACTTAGATACCTGTTAAGGAGCCCCCCAGCTTTGAAAGCCTGGATGCTGGTGCTTCTTTCTCTGGTAACTATGTATGTGTGTGATGATCAGACAATTGGATCTGTCTGTTGATCTGTGATATACGCATTGCTTGTGGTCAGACAGCTTGAAGCCTTGTGTGTTGGTCGTTATTTCTCTGCTTGTATTTTCTCTGTTGGCATATGCATTGGATTAAAGTGATTGTTGATCCCTCAAAAATTGCTTTCCTTTTAGAAAAGCAAATTTAAGAAACTGTACAGAAGGCCCTCCTATGTGCCAGGGTCCTTGCGATTATAGACATTCAGAAGAAGAATTGATGGTGTCTGAATGTAGATCAGAGAATGCTATTATCACATGAATTTTTTCATGTTTTTTTCTTTTGATATGTTTCTTCTTTCACAGTATGACTAGTAACATGGAAATATGTTTTACACAACTGAGCCTATATAACCTATATCAAATTGCTTACCATCTTAGTAATGAAGGAGGGGAGGGAGAAAAGAGAAAATTTCAAATTCAAAAAAATTTTAAATGAATGTTATGTTAAATGAATTGGAAAAAAATAGAATACTATTCAGATAAAAAATACATCAGACCCTTATCAAATTCTTATTAATTTATTGATTACATACGATTCTGCTGTAGTCATCTGCTTTCCAACCACTATTTCTTTCCTATGCAAAACTTCCCCATCCTCATCTTCTTCCTACTATATTCTAGTTTCATTGTCTAGTCCATGCTAGGATTGCAAAAACTTAGATCCTGGGGCCAATCAACTTTGGATACATTTCCTTAACCACCCCTCCACCCCACCACCCCACCCCATCTCCACTCTTTTACTTTTTTTTCTCTAATCACCTGTTGTTTTTAAGTGAAAATGCATGACTCATTTTCCTTTTATCTCCTCACTCACCCTCATCCCTCCAATCTAAAAGGAGTAGCTTCTGGCCCTATGTGAAAGTGCTATGAATGAAAGTACAAAGTTGGGGAAATTACTATACTTATGAGAGACTTTAATTTAGACAGGAAGGTAATATTTAACAGATTTAAGATTAATTTTATATGCAGTCATATGACAGAAAAAGGAAACACAACATTCACAAGCCCCTCATTTGCTTTTCACTGACAAAAGGATCACCATTATTATTATGGAAAGAATTTCTTTTGGGTATCCCCTGACTCCATATTATTGTACTAGGATAATCCACACCAAGCTAGGCATCTGTAGACTTTGCTTGTGAAGTAATTGTAATATGTACCATGATGATAGGCAGAACTGAGGCTGCTACACGACACAGTGGGAAAAGAGCCAGGCCTGAAGTCAGGATACTAGCTGTGAGGCCTTGGGCAAGTCATAACCTCTATTTGCCTCAGTTTTCTTAACTGTAAAATGGATATAATAATAGCACCTACCTCACAGGGCTATTATAAGGTTGAAATGAGATATTGTTTATAAAACACCCTTAACACAACACCTGGAACACAATAGGCATTATAGAAATGATTATTCATTTCTCTTTCCGTTTGTACATCTATGTCGCTACATGTGGCAAGTGATGTTAACTCACATCCAATTTTTCCAGTTATTTTTATGACTCTGTCCTTCTGTAGATCATTTGTTTATCCTATTATTTATTTTACTGATAATGCTCAACAAATTGGGGAGCCAATCAGCAGTATGTGGAGAGTTCTCAAGATTACTTTCAATTTTTCAGAAGAGATACCTTTAAATAGAATAAGAATGCCAGAAACATCATATGAATACCGAAAATAGTTCTAAGATTTAGGAAAACTCATTTTTAGTTTTAACCACTAAAAGCATAATAATTTTGGACATGTCAAAAACTTTCCAGCCCCAATTCCCTCATTCATTCGTGAATTCAGCAAGTGTTTCTTAAACACCTTCCATGTGCATAGCTCTGTTATGCACTGAAGAAGATAAGATTATATAAGATATAACTGCAGCCTTCTTGAAGCTTACAGTGAGTAAAGTATTGCAGCAGGTGGGTCTGACTCAGGCCAGTCCTCTCTTAACTTAGGTTTAGTGTTGGAAAATGAATGACACACATAGAGGTCTTCTGATGTTTTCCCAAAAGAGGCTCACTTAACATAGAAGGAATATTCAATATGAATACTTCAGCACTTAGCTTGGGTAGACACAGTTCCCCTCACTTCTACATGGAAACACTTTTGATAAGCAATGCAGGGTGAAGTGACTTCTTTGACCCTGGGACATTAGACAAGTGTTTAAGGGTCCCTAACTTCAAGTGGGTGGACCTTTTGTCCCCATAGATGACCAGTAAGTCACATTAAAGGAGGCACTACTTAAGCCTATGTTCCCCTGGACCAGTCAAGCCTTGTGGCTAGCTTTGTCCCTTTCAGGAAGAGGGATTCAGCGGTATAGTAGTACAGTGGTAGATAACAGTACTATGATAGAGACTAACACACAAACATTGGTCATTATAATATGTGCTACTATTAGACAAGTGCATCAGAGTTGTAAAAGGCAATGCTATGTAAAGTCCAAGTATAAAGATTGTTACCAACCAGGAAAATCAAGAAAGACTTCCTGGAGAAGATGATATTTGACTTGGGCTTTTGGTGAAGGATTGGGATGGGTAAAGAAGTGAAGGGAAGAAATTCTAAGCATAGGTAACAACGTGAGCAAGCTCACAAAGACAAGCAAACATAAGACCTGGTTCAGGGAACAGTGTAATACAATTTATTTAAGAGTGTAGGGAAGTAATATAGGATAAGACTGGAAAGGTATAACGTCACCAATTTATGGAGAGTTGCATGCCATGCAAATATGAATAAGCTTTTCTTGATATACAATGGGAAGTTGGGGGAGGAGAGACAAGATTTTTGAACAAAGGAATACAGTGTAACAATATGTATGTAAGAAAGATTATATTTGTAACTGTATTGGAGTAAATAGAGTGGAGGGAGACAAATCTTTTAGAGTCAGCATTCTGTAGTGGGTAAAGAACTTAACCTAAAGTCAGGAAGACCTGCATTCAAATTCTACCTTCTATACTGACTAAGTCCATGATACTTGGCAAGTAATTTCACTTCTCTGTGACTGAGTTTCCTTATTAACAAAATAAGGGGTACGCTATGACTCTCAGCTCCCTACTGTCTCCAAATCCTATGAATCCTATGATCCTATCCAGTAATGTGTACATGTTGATAAGGGTTTCTACTAGTTTAGTAGCAGTGGGACTAGAAAAGACATAATGAACACAAGAAATGTTGTGGAGATATAGTAAAGACTGACTATGAGAGTTATAGTAAAAGGAGGACTCAGATTAACTGCAAACTTTCACATATTGGAGAGGAAGCATAAATGGTAGTAACAGACAAAAATCATAAAATCAAAAGGATGAGCAATTTTAAGGAGAAAAATAATGGGGCTCATTGTCTGATATGGGGTTGGGATATATATGTAGAAATATCCTGAAGACTGTTAGAAAAATGAGACTGAGAGGAAAGAACAAGAAATATGGATTGTATGTCACATGCACAGAAGTAGTCATTAAAGCTGTGTGTCACATTGTGATCGTGAAGCGTAAGAGAGAAAAGAGGAAAATTTGGAGGAGGTGGAGAGTCAACAAAGAACACAAGGAAAGATCAGCCAGAGAGGTAAGAAGAGAAGGAAGTGTTATGTTTCTGTAGTGCAAGGAGGAGAAAGTATAGAGAAGGCTAGGTAACATTGTCAAGGCAGGTAACAGTAGAAAGACCATTTTAAAATATGTCCCCACTTCATTCAGGGCCATCACCAGTCATCTTGACTTCAATCTTGCCACTGGGCTTTGATGCTTCTGGAGGAGAGAGTTTGACAACTTTGTGCAGCTCTGCCTCCCTTATTTCCAATTCACAAGCAAGTCAAGATGTCACCCTCATTTTGCCACGGGTCCTCTTTGAAAATGAAGGACAAACAAGAATGACAGTAGCAACAGCAACGGTATCAGGAGTAGCAAAGAAGGCAATAGCAATAATTGATTTGGCAAGTAGAGAGTCATCAACGTTCTTTAAGAAAAGTTTCCAAAGATTTGTGGGGTTGTCCTCGATTATCTCTAAAGTCTCCTCTACTTCTAGGATGCCATGAATCTAGGACTGAACTCTACATTTTGACTTTTCAAAAGTCTAAGTGGGATTTAAATTTGGAAAACTGTAGTCTTTTATGATTTCTCTAAAGGCTATTTATAATCTTTTTTGTTAAAAAGGCCAATTTTGGGATGAATGTAACTTTCTAATCTCTTAGTTCTAAAGGCCCCTTATAAATATATTTGGAAAAAGATTGATTGATATTTTATAAATTATACCAAACATGATAGTACATAGAAGCAAGAATCAATCAATCAACAAGCATTTTTTTTTTGCCTTTAATTCAGCAATATTTATTGAGCACCTACACTATGACACATCGCTGTGCTAATGTAAGAAACATACAAAAATAGAAAAATTCAAAATGGAGGAGATACAAAAAATACTGATTAAAAAGTCAACTCTAAGATCCTATACATGTTTTATATTTACTCAAATGGTTGCAAAAATATTTTAAATTACAGCAAAAGATTATATAATAAATTAGACCCATAGTGTGTTATAACATTTGCCATCCCTCAGGCCTCTTTGCTTTAAAGTTTGATGGCTAGGTATATGTCTCTTTAGGCACATGTAGTTATCAATGCAAGGATTTATGTTACTGCTTGAGTACTATGCTGGAGATGTTAAAGAAGTGAACAAAAAGGTCACTGATTCCACAAGCTCCAAGCTAAGTTTGAGAAACTGAACAGTTCAGTTAGCTGCAGAGCCCTGCTGCTTACAAAGCAGAATGCAAACCTGACCTGCACAAGAAGCCTATAGAACTTCAAGAGACATGGATGATAGCAGTAAAACTTCAAGTGATCATTTTTTTCCAGGACTGAGTCCCAAACGTATATCAAAAATAAACATAATTAAAATGGAATTAATTATAGCTCTAAAGGGGTAAAATACAGCCCCAGCATGCTCTTGAAAAGAGCAATTTTGCTTTCTGGTAGCCTTATGATATAGATTCCACTAATTTCCAAATTTTAAAATATGCAACATTTTAAAACAGTTTCTGAAACTGATTTATTAAGTAGGAAATAGATGGCACAGTTCATGTTACAAATAGACAAGCTGCTGGGGGGGGAGGTGGAAGGAGAAGAGGAGGATAAAAATTTCCAAATAGAAATTTCTTTTCAGGTTACAACACAAGAACACAGAGTCCTGATTCTAATTTTTTTTTTAAAAAAAGCACTAAATGGTACGTATACAGGTTTTTTTTAAGATAAGAGAAAAGAAAGAAATCCAATGATAAAAGAGTTCATCCACATTTGCTATAAATTATCCCTTAAGGACAAGTATATTTTGTAGGAAGTACACAAAAACTTTCCACAGAGAAGCCACACTTCCACAAGATGATTAGATTAGGTAGACTTGGGTTTTGTTTCTGCATTGTCACTTGGTGAATGAAGATACCATTTTCAGGATGTTCAGTGTCATCCATTTCATACATATATGATGATGCTGTTGCAAGTGTGGTCCCATCATTACTGAAGGCAAGTGATGCTATGCTGGTGGGATACTGATGGAATTGGCACAATCGTTTCTTGTTGAATGGATCCCAAATATTAACAAATCCATCAGATCCACCTGTAGCAAATGTTTTACGAATGTTGTGAAAGGAAATGGCATTAACAGGATAAATCTGCTCAATCTTATTTTCTTTTAGTCTGTGACATTTGAATGCATATCTCTTCTGTACCTGAGGACTTGGGTCCAAATATTCAACAGCCACTTTGCCTTCAATAGAGCTTACCACATAACCCTGCTTGTTTGGAAATGCTCTTATGCAGCGAGTCTGGTATTTCAGACTGGACTCTCTTCTCTGCTGCACATAGCCCATATTCCTCAAGTCCCATATCAACACTCTACAACCAGCTGTCCCCACAATTAACCTGTCTCCAGACACAGAGAGCATGTAAACCTTTTCTGGCTGAGAAAAGGTTCCTGCATTACAAGGAGTTCTGGGATCCCACAATTTAACTGTTTGATCCCAACTTGCAGTAATAATAAAATGTTATGGTTACTTCTGGACAATATTTGACACATCTGATAGGTGCATCATGGGTTCCAATGAGGTTTTCTTGATCAGTATTCAAGTCATGCATTTTCAACTGATGATCCAAGCCCCCACTCCAAGCATGTGCTGGATCATAGAAAACACAATCAAGGATGGCACCCATGTGTTGGTATTTGAGGCTCATGGTGTTGGCAGGCACATCGTACAGCCAAACCATAGTGTCCCAGGAAGAGACCAGCAGGAACTGGGATGTGTTGGGACTGAACTTCACCGAGGAGATTCCATCTTCTGGAGGCTGATTCAACTTGAACTCATTAGAGCCAGTCATCTTGTCTTCCGCTCGCAGGCCACCATCCCTTGCACCTTGCTTCCTTCTTCTTCAGCGCTCTCTTTTCTCAACAAGCATTTCTTAAGTGTCTACTATATCCCAGGCCATTGGATTAGGCTCTAGTTTAAACAAATATGTATGTTTAAATTTGTGTGCATGTATGTAGGTAAGTATGTATATGTATGTGTGTATATATATATGTATGTATGTATGTATATGTATATTTAAGTGAAACAATCCCAAATGCTTGAGTTTGAGTCTTACCTGAAATCATTTCTAGATGTCTGATATGGGACAATTTACAACCATTCTGAATCTCAGTTTCCTCACCTACAAAATCAAGACCTAGTTTATATTAATATTGTAAGATTCAGATAAGATAATATAGGTAAGATTTTGTAAACTTCTAAATGCTGTTGTCGTTGTTCAGTCATTTCTGACTCTCTGTGACCCCACAGACAATACTGTCCACAAGGTTTTCTTAGAAAAGATACTAGAGTGGTTTGCCATTTCCTTCTCTAGTGGATTAAGGCAAATAGAGGTTAAGTGACTTATCCAAGGTCACACACTTAGTATCTGATGTCAAATCTGAACTCAGGTCTTCTTGACTCCAGGCCCAGCATTCTATCCATTGAGTCATCTAGCTGCCCTATGCTGTGAAATGGCAATTAGTATGATTATTATTAGTAGTAACTTCAGGTCCATGATTTTCCTGATATAAAGGAGCCCTGATAAGAAAATTAGCACAACCAAGGCAGATCTACAACTTATCTACAACTTCAGTCCTCCAGTCGTGTTCTCATTCATGACAATTCATTTCCTATCAATATGCCTTCGCACAGGCTGCCCCTATGGATAGAAAATAATCCTTCTCCTCCTTTTAAAAACCCTAGCTGCCTTCAAATTCTTCCTAAGTGTCACCAACCTGAATATATATTTTATTAATTCCTCCCAGCTTTTAGTTGTCAGCTGCTTGTCAGTTGGGACTGTTTTATTTTTGACTCTGTAGGAGAGGAGGGTAGGAGATGAAAGGATATAAAGAGGGGGCTGAGTTGCCTGACTGGAACTGGCTATCTGGGTCCCCATTGGAGAAGCTCAGACTACTTAGAGTTTGTGTCCTTCATTCTCAAAGAGGACCATGATATCAGGAAAATGATGTCATGACTTGTAAGTGAATTGGAGTTAAGCGAGGCAGAGCTGTGCAAAGTCACCAGCCTCACTTTATTCTCTGGAGCCATCTGAGTCCACTGGCCGGATCAGGACAACTGGAGATGGCCCAGGCTGCAGTGGGAGACCTCGGTCTTTTTAAGATAAGGTCTTTTGGAGATGTCACTTTGAATGAGGAAATGCCCCTTCAGTGATTAGGGCTATTTAAGAAGTGAGTCAAGGCATGGCCCCTTTAATCCAAAAAGAAGACAAATGACAGCTCTTTGACACACCTCAAGAAATCTGTTCTTTGAAATGTCTGGGAATGCAGCTCTTGGAAATTAAGAGATGTGTCAAAGTACTAACTTTTCCCACTTGACTGCAGGTCCAGGAAAGTCTCCCATGGGTCATTCAAAGTCTTCACCTTGCCTCTCTGAATTGATAATTAATTTAGGAAATTTGGCAATGGGTGCAGGCTTTCCTGTTCTTTGGTTTCCCACTGGGAAGGACCACAATGGCAGCAGGAAAAAGGGCTGTTATCATACTTTAATAACCACATAGGGTATGGGAGCAAATAGCACAGAAGATACAAAGACAAGAAGCAAAAGGGGTGCAGAGGCAGAGAGAATGGGAACAAGGGATGGAAAGGTGAATGGAGACAGGCAGCAAGGAGGAAGAGGATGAAGAAGAGAGACAGAGAGTATAATTCACATAACCATGGATGATTGTTGGAAGCACTTGGCATCATGGACCCACTGGAGATGGAAGAGTGCTCAGGAGAGAAGGAGTTCAAGATCTCATAGGGTTTTGGGGAAAATAGACAAGCTCATATCTGTGCCACTTTGGGATACGTTCATTAACACATCCAAATCATTTCAAATTATTGCATTACTTTAAAATTAATATGTCTTAAACTTATCAGCGCCACTTGGTGATCTGCTGGTCTTCTAGAACTCGTCTGAAATTTACATATCATAGGACCCAAAGGCTCTGACAACAAAGCCTAGATGGCTTTACCTGAGTCATCACCTATTACCAGGATGTGAATTTTGGCTGATATCTCATATAATTAATAAATTGTGCTCCTTTGATCTTTGGGACAGTTTGTATATGACTTCTAGGTTCCCTTTTACAATCTTACTTCCTGCTATTTTCTCTTTATGCTAACTACTTATATATTTAATATATTGACTGCTAGTGGAAGGAGGGAAGGAGGACCAGAATAGGATAAATTTTAATACACCCTCTTTCTTTCTGTCATTTTTCTTCCCTCTTCCTATCAGGTGGTCTTCTTCACTTATGCCCTAGCCACTTCAGCGGTTCAGCTCCTAGTCAATAGGAAGTTGGCTCTTACTATCATTTATTTAGTTGTTCTTCAGGGGAACTGCCTAAATCCAGTAGGGGTAGTGATGTTAAATTGGTTCATTTGGTTGATTAATTCATTAGAATGCCATCTAGAAGCATCAAAAGCTTAAAGGATTTTCCAGAGATCACACAAGTAATATATGACATACAGAGTCTCTGAGCTCAAGTATTCCTGACTCCAGTATCAACTCTATTCACTTTGAATACTAACCACTTTCAGAGATAAAACTTAGTAACTCTAAGAATTAAATTTTACATTTCCATTTTAGAATATTGCAACTGTCTTCACCTGTTATGAGAACTGCAGGAAAACTATCCTTTTAACTGATTTTTCAATACCAAAGTTGTATACCTCTCCCATCTTGAATTTACAAATCTTATCACACTATTTAATCTTCAAGAAGAACTCACTATGAGTAGTGTTCTGGTAACTGACTAGATTCTTGTAAAATGCACTTTCTTCTAAATGGATTTAGACTGGAATATTCAGGTAGAAGGACTGTAGCTATGAAATTCAGTTTCTCTGGGTAAGGACCAAACACATTCTTACCAGGTCCACTGGGAAAGACATAATAACATGAGTTAAGACAATGGATTTCTCTATCCACTGGTGAATGCAAAATAAAATCTTTGGCAATCAGAGCTCCTTCCTGAATTTAACAGAATGGCCATTTCTCCCCCTTGGGTTGGTTTGTATTACCTAATCATTTTTTTCCCTTCTGACCAGCAGTAAATAAGCAGAGCAAGATAAGTTTAAGATTTCACAAACCAGAAGACTCATTTTCGAGTTTGCTTCTCCAGATTATTCAAGTAGATTAATAATTGATAATTATATGTCAATTTATTATCCATTATAAAGGATATTACTAACTCATTAGATATTTTGCACATTGTTAAAATCCACAACATAGTATGCCTGTATTTGCATCTGTTCCTGCTGAGACACTCATATGATGTGTAGTAGGACATGTATATTGCAATTTCTATTCTTGCTTTGCTTGCCTCAGCAAGATTTGTAAGATTCAGCTCATCCAGCCTCCAGTGTGACTAAATGTGTGACATTTTTGGGAGGCCTAATGGAGGCTACAGTGCAGTATGTGGCTGTAGATTCATCAATCAATCATCAATATTGTGCTAATTGTGTGCCAGGCACTATGATAAATAAATTCAGGAGAGAGAAGGAAAGGCAAAAACACCCCTTGCCCTCAGAGAGTTCACATTCCAATTAAGGAAGACAATATGTACAGAGAAACAGAGAGAGAGAAAACAGAGACTAGGGAGGAGGGTAGAGGGAAAGGGACAGAGACTAAGTTGAAAGACCTTTCAGAGAATACTCTAGGAAAGGTATTCAACAAGAGGTAGCATTTTTGAATTGTCTTGAAGGAAATGGGATTTTAAGAGACTGAGGAGGGGAAGCATTTCAGGCATCAACAACAGCACAAAGGTGTGGAGACTGAAGTATCTTGTTCTGAGAACAAGTACACTAATACAGTGGGATTCTAGAGTGTATAAAGGGAAATAAGTACAAACAAAAAAGATTATAAGAGTACGAAGGGGGAAGGTTGCGAAGAGTTTTCAATTCCAAGGAAAGGATTACATATTTTGTTCTGAAAGTAATATGGAGCTGCTGTGAGTAGTGGAGTGATGACATGATCCAACCTGTGCTTTCATGAAAACAACGTTGTGGCAGCTGTTTGGAAGACGGAATGGAGTAGGTAGAAGCTTGAGGCAGGGAGACCAATTTGAAGGCTGTTGCAACATCCCAGACTACAGGTGGTGAAGGAGGTTTGTTTTGCACATATAGAAAAGGCTGCATAGATGAGAGATGTTTTGAGGGTAGGAACAACAAGCTTCGGCAACTGACTGCATAGAATCTAGCAAATGTAGCTGACCTACCTGCAGTTTGAACCACGGACCAGAAATCAGTCTTCTGTAGTGCTCGTGGCAACCAAATACTTTAATCCATTATCCTAAATGAACTTCGCAATAACCTTGTAAGAGAGGTAATTGAAATATTAAGCTCAAATGATATAAAACATGCATATAACTTTTGGAACCATTATTATCCCTGTTTTATAGATGAGAATAAAAAAAGAGACAGATTAAATAATATGCTCAAAGTAATATAGCTATAACATGGCTGAGCCAGGCCTCCTCCTGAGATCTTTAGGTTTCCTTTCCAGTTCTCTTTCCAATACATTGTAAAAGAATGCAGGCAAACAATTTCTTGATAAAGCTGTCATTTGTGTTCTTCCTCTGAAGTTAATGACTATAGAAAATTCCACAAAATTGATTACTCTAAAAAGTAGTTAGTAGATTTGAAAACCATCTAAAGATTAACCTATCCTTGGTCTCAAGCATTAGAGGGATATGACTAAGTCCAGATAATAGACTTTCCTTCTCTATAAAGAAACAACAGGTACAGTGGAAAGACAATTAGATTTGGATTCAGAAGACATAAGTTCAAATTGTACATATGTATTTTGCTACCATGATAAGCTTGGGAAAGTCACAACCCATCTCAGTTTCCTCATCTGTAAGTTGAGGATATTAATCTAGGTCAGCAGTGTCAAACTCATATAAAAACTGGGGCTACTGAACCATACATAAGGATGCCTAGGGGACTTAAAAAAAAATCACATATTAGCAGTATCTATGTTTTGTTGTTGGAGCAGCTAAGTGGTGCAGTAGATAGAGTGCTGGGCCTGGAGTCATCTTCCTGAGCTCAAATATGGCCTCAGACACTTGCTGGCTATGTGACCCTGGCAAGTCATTCAACCCTCTTTGCCACAGTTTCCTCATCAGTAAAAGGAGCTGGAGAAGGAACAACAAACCACTCCAGTATCTTTGCCAAGACAACCCCAAATACGGTCACAAAGAGTCTGTTGTGACTGAATGATAACAACAAAATGTTTTATTTTATTTTTATTTTGTTAAATATTTTCAAATTACATTTTAACCTGGTTCAGGCTTCACACATTATGGGTCAAATCTGTGAGCTGAGTACTTGACACCTCTGTTCTAGATGACCTCTACAGACCCTTCTGGCTCCAAATCTATGATCCTTTCCTTTTATGAAAAATAATGGGAGAAAATGCAGAAGCAGTCTACCACAATGATAAATAAAACTAGATTATTTCATTAAGTTCATGGTAAAACATGTAACCACAATATAAGCAAACTGGTCGGTCAAACATGACCTTGGTATAATTCAAAGCAAAGAAATGACAAAATTTAAGGGGAAAGTTTAGTGTTAGCTACAATAAATGATGGAATTGCATTGACAAAATGACAGGTGTATGAAATTATACCTTGTACTGTTTCAACTAATTACAAGATTAAAAAAAAAAACAAACTAAAAGTCAGTGACAAACCAGGAAAACCTATCTGAGAATGTGAAGGTAATAGAATATCAACAATTACAGAACCTTAAGTTATATTTTCCTTTCTCAGGAAAGCTGAATAAAGATCAGATAAGAAGCTTAACAGCAGATGGTTCTAAACCAGGTTCCAAAAACACAACTACATAATTAGTCTTGGATTCATTTGTGGTAGGTGGTTAAGTGCTTAAAAATGTAAGTTTAAATTATTTTCTTCTATAACTATTTTCTCTTACATTTATATAAGCAAAATAAAAGAACATGTTTGGAAGTTCATAGTTGAGAGTCAAATTTAGCTCTTCATATTTCTTTCTGTGATAGGCCTGTATTTTGGAACTTTCTTGGTTGCCTCACTCTAGACTCAAATCTAAACAATTTTTTCCTTATGTTCCACTATGAAATTCTTTGTAATCCCCTCATCATAGTAATTCATATAAGACGAAAGTTTTGTGACTCCTCTCTCTCTATTAACTGCAATTCCATTTTTGAACAGATAGTTCTTTCATCTCAGATCTAATTCCAGAAAAGGAAAGATGATAATATTACTAACATATTCAGATACTTTTACTTCTTTTTATTATATTCAAAGAAGTTCTCATTGAATCTTTTATTTTGTGAATGACTATTAAATATCAGAAAGCCAATATTTGTGATATGGCCTGGTGGACTAAGGTCTAACACCATTCATTACAGATCTATTATACAGCATCCTTCAAGAAAGAATGTTCATAATGCTAGAAAGGAGATCATAAAAAGTACAGTTTGTAAGAAAAAAAAAGAAATCAGAGCAAGAACGTTAGAGGGGAAATCTTTTAGAAAAGTATGGATGAAAAAAATCTCTTTTAAAAATAAGTATTGACCTTGAAACCATAATTAGGCTAATGACAGCCAAATTTGGGGATATTTCTAACAAAAAGGTAAGAAGCAGACTTATGTGTAATATAATAAATTAGCAGAGACTTTTTACTTTTTTTCTCAGCGTTGAAAATAACAGTTGCTCAATACTGTCTTTATTCGGCTCGGTATGCTCTTTAAAATTATTCTGTAATGGAGTTCTCCTGTGAAGAACAAAAGCCAGTTTGTTTATATTCAGGATGGGGTTATATAACTCAGAATGTGAGTTACAAAACCATATAGAGAATTTCTTTCTTCAGAATTATGAGATGATACTGCCATCAGACTATGACATGGGAGAATGTCTTATCTAGACTTGAAGAAGCCATGGAAATGAATAAAAGTCTTCTAATATATCAAATAAGGCTTTTAGAAATTCACTAAAAGTTAGCTGAACTGAACTTGGTAGGGCCATCAATGTTTAAAAATTTGCCTAGCCCTCCTATTAAATTTTCTGTTTATCTAGTTCTCATTATAGATCTGTAACAAACTTTCCAGGTCAAGTGTTGAAGTTTCTTAGCCTGTTTTTTGGATTTGGTATAGAATGAACAATGTGGGCATGAAAATGGAAATTATTTTTGTCTCCAATGACATACCTTTCTTTCACAAGTTGAGGACAATTTCTAATCCATTGATCCATTTGTTAAAATGGAAGAATATTTTCATGCTCTAAATTTAATTAAAATTGACAAATTCAGTTTAATTCCGCAAGCATTATTACACATTGGCTATATGCAAGGGATTGTAAGAAGATCTGAACAAAGGCAAAAGAGTTTGCATTCTATTTTGTGAAAGTGTAGAAAGAGTAGAGAGATGGAGGAGAGGTGACAAAAAATGTACACTGATAAATAAATATGAAATATGCACAAAGTCAGTCAAAAATGGGGATGGGGAAAATTTTGAGTAACGGGAAGGGATCCATAAAGGTGTGCTCCTGGAACTAACGTGTGAGCTGAACATGCAAGGGTGCTAGGGACTCAAAGAGGCATAAATATAAGTAAGGAAAACATTTGAGGTATGGTTTGACTGCTTGGGCAAAGGTACTGAAGTGGAGGATGGAGTCATTTGTACATGAAATTTGGTAACTAAGCCATCCTGTGTAGAACACAGAATGTATTAGAATAATGTGACATAAATCTGGAAAGATAGTTTGGAGCCAGATGGCAAAAGACTTTAAATGCCAAACACTGGAGTTTTCAATTTATGCCACAGGCAACTTTAGCTTTTAAGGAGGGGAGTGTCAAAAGCTGACCGGTGCTTTGGAAAGAACAATCTGGCAGAGGATGAATTGAAGCAGGGGATATAAGGAAACCAAATTAGGAACCTATTCCAATCGTCCAAACAAAAGGTCCAAACCAGGGATGGTGGCCATGTGAATTGAGAGAAAGGGACAAATACAAGAGTTGTTGTGGAGGTAAAAATCAACAAGATTTGGCAACTGATCGGACGTAGGAGGTGAGGAAGAGTGAAGAACTAAGAAAGACTTCCTGGTTATAAACCTGGAATATTGAAAAGATGGTGCAACCTTGTATAGAAACAGGAAAATCATAAAGTTGTTTTTAAATCATTCCATAAACATTGCTGTTTACATCTAGTAACAGCCTTTGTGTGCTTAAAAAATAACATACAGTATGCCGTGTGTGTACTTGTCTTTTAATGTTATTATTCATTCATGTCCAGCTCTTCATGAACCCATGTGGAGCTTTCCTGGCAAAGACACCAGAGTGGTTTGTCATTTCCTTCTCCAACTCATTTTACAGGTAAAGAGCCAGAGACAATCAGGGTTAAGAACTTGCCAAGAGTCACACTAGTATCTGAGACTGGATTTGAACAGAGCTCCTCCTGACTCCAGGTCCCATGCTCTGTGTTCTACACCACCATATTTAAATATGTATGTTTATACCATTTTGTTGTATTCCAAAGTCATACATGCAACCTTGGCAGAGTCTACACATTATGTGTACTTTTATATCATCAGTGTTGTAATATAGAATGAAGAAAACCGTCTTACAGCCCTAAAAGTTATTGTCTACAAAGTATCTTTATCAATGATATTAATACAAGACTATCATCATGTGCTTCTTTTTCCCTCTTTTGTCTTTCACTCATCATTAAATTGTTCAGTAACACTGAACTTCTGATTAGTGTAATGATATAATGAAATCTTAAGAAACTCACAACAAAATCTCAAGGATTGAAACATAAATCTTGGTAGAAAATGTAAGCCTTAAAGTTTTGGATTAGAGGAGCAATTCAGATGGTAGTCTATAGGGCAAGGTATTTATTTTGACTGCTAGGATATAACAAATCATTCTAAAATAATGTCTACACTTATTCATATACATGTGTATGTATTATAAATGTGCACAAACATACATACACACACACACACACACACACACATGCACACAGAGGCTAGAGTCTGGAATTTGCTATTACATTTGCAGGGTTAGTTATTCCAGTCTTGACACAGCAGACAGCAGTAATGTCAACTACAGAATATCAAGGTGAGGAAAAGATGAATAGTGCATTTAGAGATTTTAAGCCATGTACCATTGCTTACATCTTTTTTGGACTCGAGCCTTTCATCACACACATTCTTTGCTTACTCCTACAACTTACATCTGAAACCAATATGTTGCTTTTTTGATGCAGGTATATGGTATTCAGAGTTGGGTTTTTTTTTTTAACTTTGTTTTCTCTGAATAGCAAAGAAATGTGCAAAGAATATTGACCAAGACATGTCAGAAAAGAAATTCAGAAAACTGAAAATGTTTTATGAGGTTTCTGAAAATAGGCATTATCCATACTAACAGAACAATTTTGAGCAGGCACTTATTCAAAGATCCAATCAATTTCATTAAACATGCTTGAAAGAAAATGTTTTGTAGATTCAATGAACCAGTAGTTTGAAATAATCAATCAGTTTTCTAATGGAATAGACCCATTCAGATGCACAAAATAGAGCTGAAATTAGATTTATAAAGTTAAAGAAATAGTTCAAATATCACAGCAAATGTTTTTGCCTTAATTATGTTTTGTCTCACAAATGCACATTGTTGCATTTGCTCATGATGTTAATCTAACTTATTTTTTATGTTACTCTCTGCTCCTGACCATTAGAATCTACATGGCCAACATATTCCTCATCCTTTTCTCCTGTAGTATGATTCATTATTCTAGATATTCTCACTACTGTGATCCTGCAACTTTCTTCTCAAATCCTAAACACAAACAATGGACGATTTCTTTCAGTAGTTGTTAACGACTTTCTCTTCTTTCCAACCCCTAGATAGAAATTCACTGCTGAAAAGAGTTTATGGAAAGAGCATTAGATTTAAAGACAGAAGTAGTGTAGTGAATAGCTTCTCCCTGCCCTGTCCCTTAAATGTTAGATATGTTATGCCTTCCTTCTCTGATTATCTCCACTTTTCCTTGTATATAACTTGTTCATAGACAATTGCTTTCATGTTGTCTCCCCAATCAGATTGTTAGCTCCTTGAAAGTAAGCACAGCTTTTACTTTTCTTGCATCCACATTGCTTAGAAAAGTTCCTAGTACACAATAGGTGCTGTGTGGGATGGCTCAGGTCCCTACATAAATCAATTACTCAGAGGCCTCTCAAAGTGATGACAGAAAAGTGATTTATTCAATTCTCGAGAAGCGGGGCTCACCTGTAGGAGTAGGAAAGCCGAAGACAAAGAACAGGACAGTGATTTATATAGACCCTAACGCAAGTCCCTCCTCCCCCCACTGACCATTATCCTCATTAGCTGAGAATATGGTCTTACATTCTAGACACGAAATCTAACCAATCCCTTTTGTAATGAAGACATCGAGGAATTATGTAAGTTTTGTCCAATCATTGAGACCCCAATACACTACACAGTTTTATATCCTTATATGGAACTATTCTATTCTAAAAATATTGTAACCTTGAGCCTTTAGGCCTTACCTCACCCCTGGGAGAAAAATTTCAATCTGAGAAGTCTTCACTAAGTCTATCCCACTCAATCCCTCCTCTTATTTTATCAGCCTGAAGACTTCTCACAGATGTTTCAACCAAAGTTCTGTAACATAATCTCACACTGTCTATTAATCTCCTCATCCCAATCAGGATCATTCATGTTTCTTGTCTCCACAGGTGCCCAACCTTCCTTCTTTAATATCATCAGTCGAATGGCTCCTTCAGTCCTTTCTCCTACTCTAGCAAGTTTTAGTAAAGAATTTCTAACTATTTTAGTAATTAGTGAAATCAAACAAGGTAAACAAATAAGAAGTAATACAATGCCACTAATTGCTATGAGGCCAAACCACAGTAACCTCTTCAACCAGCTCCCCTCAAACCAGTACCACCAGGATGTATTGAAAGGGGAGCCCCAAGTTTGTATGGGAACATGAGGAACTTTCCTGATATTCTTGGTGATCTCTTTCACTATCCTTCCATTATCATCAATTTTTAAGCAACATATAGATAAATTGAGTTTCCCACAAACTCCTCCTTCTTCTGCAAGTAAATAATCTAAGATTAATCTATGTTGCAGTACTGCTTCCCTAGTTTGTGTGGCTTGATCAGCCAATAAGTCCAAAGCCTTTGCTGTTTGATTGGTTATAATTTCAACTACTGCTTGGAGTCTGATTAGTCTGTTTAATAGATATATAGGGGTTCTATAACCCCAACTCCCATCTTGAGCCCAAGTTGCAGGCCCATACTCTCTGATTATCCTCTCAGGAGGCCAAGTATCGCCCCACCCATTTGTATTTCCAGTCTGAGTGAGGGAGGTGTCGATGTTCCTCTTTCTTTTTGCTAGATCATCATATAGAGGGACCCCTAGATGCTGTTTCCCTGATTCAGGCAAGAAAAAGAATTTAGGTCTCACCAATCCAATATAACAAACACCCCTCCAGTTTAACGGAATGTGAGTATAGGCTGTCTGTCCACATATCCAAGAGTGCCCTCTCAAAGCAGGATTTTCCTCTAGAAACAGTCTTATCCTATAATCCACAACCGGAAAGTACTTCACATCTTCCGGGTCTAATGGTCCTCCTTTCATGATCTCTGACTTACACCTCCATGGTTGTTGTTTCCTCTTCCATATACAATATTGATAATTCTCCCCAGTTCTATTGATTACACTCCAGAAAGTATCAAACATCATCCTATGTGTTCCATTCTCCCACTTCCATACCCATTCTTTATATTCTGTGTTATTCTTAGTACTCTTCATATATATACGAATCCACAAATAGCCATGGTCGTGACCCCCTTTACATCGTTTTCTGGGATCAGAGGGGTTGTAAAACTTATACCCACAACTTTCGTGATATTCTCCTTTTGTTCTCTCTTCGTATGAAGAGGATGGGAAAAATGAATGGGTACAGGGAATCACCCTACCATCTGAACAGGTAATACTGTTCTGATCCCATCTGTTTGCATACTGGGCACAATCAATATGACCCAGGGTTTCTGGCCTTTGTGTGAATGTCCATTTACAATTACTTTCTCCCAGCCATGTCTCCTGCAATTCAGGTCCTGTTTGGTTTAAACAATGTTCACCTGGAACTGATTTGGACAAAGACCATTGATGTTTCTCTTGGCTTGTCCAGAATCTTGTTCCGTCATGTACTACAGATCTATTACTTAAAATCCAGACTGGACTCAGCAGTACTGCTACCCAGGGCCATTGGTTCAACCTCTGAGGCCCCCCCCACAAATCCAACAGTCGGATACCTCAAAGGTGTCCGCAATGGTCTGAATTAGGGCCAGGAAACTATTTTCAAGAGGGGGGGGGGGTTGATAACTGGGGCCTGGTGTCCCAGCAGTGGGAACAGGATCATGCCTAAAAGGGACATTCCCAGGGTATTACATTTTGGTTGCATTGTTCCCACGGTTTGTCAAGTCCACACAGTCTTAATAGAAGAGTCCTGTTTGGATATTGTGATTAATGGCTTAGGACAATTGCTGAACAGAGAATCCTGTTAAGAACAAACAATAATAATCCTAGTTTAGTTCCCCAAATAACAAAACTTATAATGAATATATATATATATATATATATATATACCTCATTGGCTATCCCTTTCCAAATTCTGTGTGTTCTCACACACACTTCAAACGGAGCTTTTAAATACTGACAAAGTGTGTCTCGAAGCATGAAGCTTGAGAGTTTAATAACTAATAATAATTATAAATGAAAGTAAACAACTTTAAAATTTTTAAATGCAATAACCTTCCATAACTTTGTCTACTGGCTTCCCAATCATGCTAAACATTTTCTGAATTGGGATGGGGGAATAGATAGTTCAAGGTTCAACTTACCCATATTCCTCCCCTCCTCTTATTTTTCCTTTTTCCATACCTAAATCCAATCAATAAATACCTCTTCACATTCTTTCCCTTATGAATCCTTCCCTTCATCTATCTTCCTTTTTTTTTTTTTATATGGGAAGGAAGCAAAGTTGACTGACACATTAGCAAATTACAGGGGGCAGTCCCCTTGTCATAAGTACGGATACAGAGATTTAAATTAATGAACTGTCCATTTAGAGGTTCCATCTCATACAGCAGTCTGGGGAAAAATATCATCTTATGCAGTTTTCTGATCTGGATGCTCCTTCAAACAGTCTTCAGCACAACATCTCAGCATCTTCTTCTCTTCATCTTCTTGTAGAAATCCAGATGTCCACTCTCCTACAAAACTGAACTTAATACCATCTTAGATTACCATTCCTATCACTCTTACAGAAACCACAATTGAAACTTGGACAAATTGTCATTTCTTTTTAAAAGAAAAGAAAATTCACATTAAAATGCAGCTTCTACATTTCACAGTAAGTCATTATTCATTCCCTCATTAGGAAGATGAGATTTCACTAAGGAGTCAATACCAGGCTCCAGTACTTACATAAATACAATAAATAATCATTTTTAACACAGTGTATATCACATCATAAAACAATTCCAACTTCTGATCATGTGATACTTCTTTTAAAGCATTTACAATATAGTCCACAAACCATTTTTCATTTAGCATTAACCAACTAGGATAAAATAATAACTATGCATGCTAGCCTCACAAGCCCTTGACCTGATTGTCTTCATACTATTACTAAGAATTAGAGGACCCCAACTTATTGTTGTTGTTCTAAAAGTCCTAAACCTGTTAGCTCAATTTTACATTTAACCTCAGATGTTCCCCTACCAACAATCTATTATTCAACAGATCTGGTATTATTACTTACAAAACTTCTGATTTTAGAAATTTGCCACTAAGAGTAGGGACATTTCAGGGAAACAACATCTCCCCTTACTTCACGTCAGTTCCAGGCAGGAGTAGATTGTCAACTGGCATTCAGCCAGGCTTCAAGTCTGCCAAGTGTCAGTGGGGAAATTGAGTCAGGAGAATCCTACCTCAGCCCAGACTGAACAGTCGCTCTCCCAACCTTCCCATGAGATCACCTTTTTGCAGTTCATACCAGCATCTCACAGGCTTATTGGCATCATGTATCAGTGGCTCAGACCACCTCTCTTGCTATCCACACCTGGAGTTATACTCAGAAGAACAGTCAGTTAATAGTCCCACAAAAATCTTAAAATAGCAAGCTCCAATAATCAGTTTCAGACATGACTAATTTCACATTGGCCAAGGAACATCTTTGAAGCAGGTCTAAGTAGCCTACATGCCTTTCTATACATGTTCTAGTTCCTGATTGAATAATAATCATAAGTCATTGCTCTAATAGATTTATATCTGTTTCCCAAACTACTTTATCCCTTTCTAACCCTGCTCAATCTAAAAGAATGAGCTACACATGTGATAAGTTCAGACATTAACTTGAATATTTATGTTTATGTAATGAATTCAAATCAAAATAATCATTTAACTTTCAATGCCAAATATTACCAGAGGCTACCTACCTCTAAGAAAATTAGATTGAAATTCTTTCCCCAAACTGAGGATGTCTCTGATTTAGTCTCAGTAATTAATTCAGTTAATTGTTTTAATACTAATTGCTTTTACATCATTTTGTAACCTGTAAAGATCTTATTCCAAGTTGGGACCTTTGTCCATTACCCCAAAAGAGTTTTAGTCTCATTTGTCTAAAGGCCCTGGAAAACTTCACCTTAAAAACTCCTTGGTTTTTCCCACGTGAACCAGCTCTCCTAAGGTCCACTCTATCACTATGCCCAAGTCTATTCTACTTCCCACTCTTAATTCTATCAGTCCAAATCTCCAGTTCACTGGCCACTCCCATCAAGACCATTCCTGGAGCTCCCAGACCACCTGCCCCCCCCCCCCTTTTTGTTTTGTAAGGGATTCCTTTCCTTGAATCCCCCTGTAAATAAAATACAATTACAGTTAACTTTAAATCCCAATTTTGTTCTGTGTAACAATGATACAATATCTATTTATTCCCATTAGATTTAGAAAGAATGTCCCCAGGGATTTTATTTACTTCTTAGATCTTAAATTTGCCCTAAAGAGCCAATCACTGAAGATCATTTCTTGTACATTTTCAAATTCTCACCAAAGCAAGTTCTATATACAATCTTCTCAGCTGCTGGGGCTGTACTTGTTACTAGCCTGAGGACTGCTTCTTTTCCCACATATACACACAGTGTACCAGCTTTAGGTTTTAGCATTAGAATTACAAATGGCAAACATAATTTTCATAAGTGATAACAAATTCTTTTAGCTATGAACCCGAACAATAAATTTCAGATGACATCAATTGCATTTTCATATCCTATTAGAGAAACTAAATTCTTCCCACTTTTGTAACTTACAAATACAAATTGGATAGGTAGGCCTTCCAAAAACCCATACGAAAGATATTACAAAGTATTTCTTAATACAGCAAATATTTCCTCTCTTATGAACAGTTTGCAATTTATCACAATCCCCTTGAAACTAATTGACAGAAATCACAAGAAAAGACCTAAACCCAAAGCCTTTTCACATTTGTTCATAAACTTTCTTTTACAAAAATGACTTTAGAGTAAATGCTTGATTCATGGCAAAAACAATTTTAGCTAAAATTTCCTTTTCAACAACAGAAATAAACTTTTAACATAATACATGCTCAGATGAAACAGGCTTGAAAATCACACCTATATATATATATATATACACGTACATTTTCAAAGTGTTCTCATTTTCTTAATAAGAATGCTACAAGGAAACTCTTAAAAAAAAATTCATAACATCTCTTCTTAACCAATTCATTAATTAACTTAACAATGCAATTTCTAATACAATATTTAGATGGATTACCTAAAAATTTAAACTTATTTAAGTTTACTTAAAACTTAAAAGAAGCCATTAACCTATTCAGCTCTTTTTTTATAACCAAATGTAAGTTTCAAATTATCAAATTTCTATCACATCTTTTTAAAACCCCAATCTATATGTAATAAATTACAAAATTTAAAATCGTGTAACAGTTACATTAGATCAATGTTGCATCTAACAAATACCTATCCTTTTGTTAATGGATCTAACATTTTTGGCAGAAATGCTGCTGGGTGTCTCTGCCCACCTCTTATTTGTGCCAGGATTCCCAAGGCCACCCCTTTCTGGCCCTCCCACTCTGCAAAGAAAAAGAAAAACCTAAACTTATTATCTTTTTACTTTAAATACATTGTCTGGCATCAAATATATTGATCTAATTAAACCTAAATCCAAAACTCTCAGCTCTAAGTTGCTTACTTGAGATTCTTTTACTTTCTAATCTTCTGCTTACTTCCACCAAACTTTAATAAATTCTAACCTATCTGAAACATTAAATTAAGAATGACACATTTCACCTATTCACAATTCCAAATACTACCAGAATGAATTCACTTAACTTTCTGTTATTTCCCATTACACTAAAATTTCTTCTTTTGGGTGAGGCAGGAAATGATTAAATGGTTGCCAGCATGCCTCTTAGGTCTGAGGGAAAAAGATTTTTTTTTTCTTTCTCTCCCTCGTTGTCCCTCCGCCCCTCTGAAACTAGTCTGGAGGGGTTGAAGAAAGGGAGTAACAGGAATTTCAAGGACAGTTCAGCTCAGCCTTTCTGCTCCTGCTGGCTGGCTGGCTAAATTTACAACCTTATCAGATAAAAACAGAGACACACAGACTTTCATTCACACAGAAATACCAACACAACATATACAGACAAAACATTTAACAGAATAGAATAGTACATATAGGTTTAAATTTTTGGCAAACCCAATCCTCAGAGGAACCATATTTGGGCCAGATTGTGCCTCCTCCTCCGATGTCTTTTCACCCCATACAAAACAACAGTACTTAATCATCTTCTTCTACATTCTTTTCTCTATAATTTGGTAATTCATGCCAATTTTGTAATCAGTTTCCCAAGGGACTATTTACCGGTATTTCTTCCTGACTCCACTCCGAAGCTCTATTCTTGGACTGCTTTTGTCTCATTTTGGTCGAGGGTTGTCGCCAACACCTCCGAGTCTGAGACTCAACGAATTATGCTAGCTCCCTTGCTAGCTTCTCTTGCCAGCTCTCAGGTGAGGGTCGCCCATCACCAGCAGTCACCCAGTAAACGTTTTTGGGGGGGCCCTTCACCCTGGGGTCCCGCAGTCCACTAATTTGGTTGGGAGTCGTCACCTTCTCCCCGAGTCTATCTAAGACTCAACGAATTGACCCCCAGACACCCCCCCCCCCCACGCGCTTACCGCTGGGACGTATACGCGTACAAGTTGCCTGACTGCAAACTTCAACACCAACCGGTTGGCATTTTTACACACTTCACAGCTTCAGAGTCTTTGGAGTCCCTATCTCTATTCTTTTCTGTCTTCACTGAGTTCCTCTGCTTCGGGTCGTTACCTTGCAGAGAGGGAGGCCCGGCAGCCCTTTTCAAGGACGATGGGGAAATATCCCCACAGGCGCCCAGTCTTTGAACTGAGCTGTCAGCCATCTCTCAGAAAGGTCACAGATCCTGGACGAGCCCCCAAACTGTGTGGGATGGCTCAGGTCCCTACATAAATCAATTACTCAGAGGCCTCTCAAAGTGATGACAGAAAAGTGATTTATTCAATTCTCGAGAAGCGGGGCTCACCTGTAGGAGTAGGAAAGCCGAAGACAAAGAACAGGACAGTGATTTATATAGACCCTAACGCAAGTCCCTCCTCCCCCCACTGACCATTATCCTCATTAGCTGAGAATATGGTCTTACATTCTAGACACGAAATCTAACCAATCCCTTTTGAAATGAAGACATCGAGGAATTATGTAAGTTTTGTCCAATCATTGAGACCCTAATACACTACACAGTTTTATATCCTTATATGGAACTAGTCTATTCTAAAAATATTGTAACCTTGAGCCTTTAGGCCTTACCTCACCCCTGGGAGAAAAATTACAATCTGAGAAGTCTTCACTAAGTCTATCCCACTCAGTGCTTAATAAGAGTTTGTTTACTTGACTTGATTTGAATAGAATAGTGAATTTAGAATCAGTAAATTCTGAGTTCAAATCCTTTCTTAGACTCTTAATGATTCTGTGATCTTGGGCAATTTCTCAACCTGTTTCCTCATCTGTAAAACTGAGATAATGATAGCTACTTAACAGTGTTTTTGTGAAAATCCAAAGTTAATGTATCAAACATATTTTGCAAACCTTAAGGCACAATGAAAGCATGATCTATTACTTTTCTATTTTATTTTTTATTTTATCTATTATTTGTTATTCTGATTATATTTTTGTCTTGGCATTCTGTGTAACTTAGGACATGTCTCTTAATCTCTCAGGGCTTCATTTTCCTCATTTATGATATCTGGAGGGTTAGACTTTTTAAGGTCTGGTTCTACCTCTCCTTCCCAGGAATTTATGATTGTTGAACTTAGAAATCATCTCACCTAACTCCTTTACTTTAGAGTAAACATGGAATAAGATAGTTTGGGGGGTTGTTTGGTTTAAGTGCTGATATGTTTCTCAGGAAGCATGGAGTAATTGATAAAAACTGGACTTTTTCTGTCCAAGAAGCCAGGAATATTTGGGTAGATTCCCACAACCTATATAAACTGGCCACTGTAGCCACATAGCACTGGGTAAGTTATTTGATATCTCCATGCTCTAGGCACTTTTCTAGGCCTGAAATCACAGAAGAGTTGGTGATAGAGGGAATTCCTCATCTGGCAATTCCTATATCAAGGCAAGTAAGGTTTAAGTACATGTGCTAAATTGTGTTTCCTCAAGACTTTAACCTTCCTTTAAGATCATCATTCATAAGGAAGAAATGGAGAGTCAAGGAAGTCCCGTCCCCTCAGAAACCACTGGTCTCTGTGGCCACTATGATCTTTCCTGTGCAGTTGACTACATTTATATTGGTACTGTTATAGCAAAGTTTTGTGTGTATCCATGTTTACCTATAGCATTGATGTCGAACTCAAACAGAAATAAATCCAGATGGACTGCTTATTGACTTAGAAAACCACAAATTAATATTGTATCACATTATTTTTACTTATTTTTCTAACTATTTCCCAATTACATTTAACCTAGTTTGGGTGGCAAATAAGGGAATTTTGCAGGCTATATGGGGCTCATAAACCACAAGTTTGATACCTCTGATCTATAGTATTGTCTTAGGGCCATTTGAAATTAGAGGTAGCAAGGAGTCATAGCTGGAATATTAGACTTGGAGTCAGGAAAATCCCAACTCTAACATTTATTTGCTTTGTGAGTGAGGGTATATCACTAAATTACCCTGGAGTGGAGGCACATGTCTGTGACTGTAAATTACTGGTTTTTTAACAATATGAATCTGTGATGCTAAGTATGCTGTGAAAATTCTCCCCAAATCCCAACATTTCCATATATCTTGTTCATTGCCTCAAAGCCTTTGCTTTGAAGGCTGAAGAAGCAAAAAAAAAAAAAAAAAAAAAAAAAAAAGGAGAGGGGAGGGGAGGGGAAGAAAAGAGTTAAAGGGATCCAAAGGTCCAGGGATTGGGTCTAGATGTCTCCTTTTTGGAAACTATTCTTTCTTGATAACTTAATTAATATGCCAAAACTTCTTACTGCAAGGAAGACCCTGTTCCCACATCCAACCCAAATCAAGTTTGAAAAGCTTTGTGATAAATTATAGAGATGTTGCATTCTGTGAATGGAAACAGTTCCCATACCAATGGAATTGCACAATTCCTTGGCATATTGTAACATTTTCCCCTTTTGGAACAACTTTGTTTTAATAATATTCTTTTTTTTTCACATTTCTATCCTTTGCCCACTACTACTCCAACACAGTTCTCTCATGTAACAAAGACATACAGTTAATTAAAATACACAAACACATTGGCCATATCTCAGTGTGTTTGACTAATTCTGATCTTATCCATCACCCACATGTCCCAAAAACACTGCCTTGAACTCCTGAGCATTACAGCATGGTGCAGTGCATGGTTCCCTGGATGTGGAATCAGAGAACCTGAATTCAAATCCAGCCCCTGCCACTTGTTAGCTCTGTGAGCTTGGATAACAGTCAGTCAACAAATATTGATTAAGTGACTGCTTCCGCCAAGCACTGTACCTAGCATTGGAAATACAATGCTGGAAAAGAAAAGAAGCCAACCCTTGCTCTAATGGAGCTCACATGGAAGCAGATATATACGAGCTACATACAAGATAAATTAGAGAGAGTCAACAGGAGGAAGGAATTGGACTTAAAGAAGTTGGGAAAGACTAGTTGAGGAAGGTGGGATTTTAGGCAGGACTTGAAGGAAGCCAGGAGTTGTAAAGGGGGAAGTGGGAAAGGGGAAAGAGAGAGACAAAGAGGGGTGGGAAAGGGAAGAGACAGGGAGAGACAGGGAAAGAGAGAGGGAAGGAAGGAGAGGTATCATAGGCATACCTCATACTTTGCCCATTTCATGCAGTACAGTTATCTTCACAGTTCAAATACTACTTTCCACCCAGAAAAATATGGCAAACTGTTGGACTTCCAGGAAAATATGGCACATTGTTGGGATAGACCTTGCCCTAGAAAATATGATACATTGTAACATAGATACACCAGCCTTATACTTGTACCAGAGGCTAAAAGGACTTAATAGGACCACTTCATGGAGCATAAATAAATAAATAAAAAGAGCTATTTTTCCAGTAAGTACCCTGGGACCTGCTTTTGATTAGATGTGACTAAGGTAAAGGGATAACACTTTCAGATGATAAAGAGTCCTTTTATTGAGTACTAAGCCAGAGAAGGGGAGCTTGGTGGTACAGTGGATAGAGTGCTGGGGATGAAGTCAAGAGATTCTTCCTGAGTTCAAATTTTACCTCACACTTACTGTGTGACTCTGGTCACATTAATCCTTGTTTGCCTCAGTTTCCTCTTCTGTAAAAATGAGCTGGAGAAGGAAATGACAAACCATTCTAGTGTCTTTGCTAAGAAAACTCCAAATGAGGTCATGAAGAGTGAGATATAACTACAGAAAAGCTGATGATTTAGTAGTGATACAAAAGGAATTGTCCTGTCCTTCTTTCTTTTTTTATGTCAATACATTATGTAGGAATATTTTAAGCTGCATTCCAAAAAGTACATGGGAGAAGGTCAGCTAGCCCTACCTCAATTGGTCTCCATATATCTGCTGTTGTTGTTGCTTGTCCTTTGTTCTTGAAGAGGGCCAATGACAGAGGAAGGTAACGTCTCTACTTGCAAGGGAAATGGATTTAAGTGAGGCAGTGCTGTGCAGTCACCAGCCTCACTCTCTCTTCCAGAGCCATCTGGGTTCAGTGGCAAGACATAGGTCAGGACAACTAGAGATGGCCCTGGATGTAGAGGGAGACCTTGGCCTTTTTAAGCTAAGGTCTTTCCCAGTTCTCCATTTGTTTGAGGTAGTACCCATTCAGTGATTAAGGCTAGGTAAGAAATGAGGCAAAAAAATGACCCCTTTTACCTACTCAGGAAAAAAATCAGTCTGGGAGGGGAAGACAACTTACTACCTTTTCCACTTTATATTTCTTTTCCGGAGTAGATGACAGAACATTGTTTTCATGTTCAACATGTCCAGGTTTGGAAGCAAGCTTCTGAGTTCAAGAATCATTAAATCTTGAGCCTCACTGGTTTGGAAATGGCAAGCTAAAGCAGTGGCAGTGGTAGTTACATCAGATGTAGGCTTCTGGAAACAGCTGATTGCAAAGTTTAGAGGAGGTTTGGATTTGAAGTGATAGTGTAGAGCCAAAGTAAAATCCTAATTGCTAATTACTTAATTACCTAATACCTAATACCTAATCACCATTGCCACAAGTTGTTTTAATATCCAAATCACTCTTGTATTCAAATCAGCCTCCTAGTAGATTGTAGTAGTGTTATATACTTTTAAGTGTCTTGTGCTTAGCATCTCTTTCGTGTGACAGGTATTTGTGTGACTATTTCCCTGTCCCATACTTAATACATCTATACCCTCTTTATTCTCCCCCGATTTAGGAAACTCCAGACTTGTGATCCATATCTCAAGGTATAGATAAAATATCCCCCAGGGAACAGGGAAGTAGAGACTTAATCATGCAAAGAATGTGTGAGAAGGCAGCCTATTCCGTCCAGTTAGAACCCAGATTCCCTGAGTCTGCACCTGGTCAGTCTGCATGTCTGGGAACAGAAAAGGGAGCAGCAAAGTACTCCCAGCTCATGTGGGCCCAGCAGCAGCGCCTCAAGGTTGAACATGATTCACAGGATTTGGGGACCATATATACTGGGTAAATACAATCTCAGAGCCTCATCACATCCCTACAAAAAAAAAGGAAGAAGAAAATGAAGCAGAGAGCTAGGCAAATCTACAACACTGCAATAATGTCAAACAGAGAAGAGGAGGAAATGTCCCTCTGGAATGGAATTACCCTTTGTGAGCCATCTTCACCAGAAAATTGTGTGGAGTAAAAAGAATTAAACAGTTAGAATGCAATTATATTTCTATAGGGAAATGCAGACATATTTCCAGAGACTGGCCTCATGCTGATTAATGCAGTTCCCAATATACTAGTGATTGGCAATGCCTCTTTTAAACATCTGTAAGACTTCAGTAAGTGTCAGTGGAATGGAGGCAGAAGCGAAGGAAATGTTTTAGTCATTAGCAATTCTTCTCTTGTTGCATTTATGTACGTAGCATAAAAGATCCCTTTAGAGAGAAGTTTTAAAACTGAAAGATGATAACAGATTTGTCATAAGTCCTCACTATCTAACATATAATTCATTTTAATTCATACAACATTTATGAAGCATCTAATTAGCAGGGAGTATAATTTAACAAGAAGACAAAGATAGATACATCACAAACCTCTCAAAGAGCTTACCGTCTGATAAGGACTAAAGACATGTTGGCAAATGACTATGAAAGAAGAACGAATGTGTTACATGCAAAAGAGAGTCCTAAACAATGAAGAATTTGAAAAGAAAAAGCTCATGTTTATCCCAAGGAGCTGTTTATTCCAAGAAGGCTTCCAGGCACCTGAGTTAGAACTCCATTCCAGGCATGTGGCACAGAGATGGGAGCAGGTAGCATGAAATGAGGATTGGCAAGTAAAGCCACTTTCACTAGTTCATAGAATAAATGAAAGGGAGTAGTATAAAAAAGGCTACCCTAATATTTGGCTGTAGTGGTCTACATTGGAGTCAAATTGTGAAGATCACAAAATACAAGGTCAAAATTTTATCTGTAGATGCAAGAAAGAATCCGTCTTTCTTTAATCAGTTGAAGTTGGTTGAGTCAATCATAGAAATAAATGATCGACACATAACACCTATCCAGGGATGTGACGGTTATGATCCCTCTATGGAAAAAAATATACCTACGTCATACTTTTAAGTTTGCTCTGCACTGTTAATACATTCTGTGTCACTTTTTTAGCCTAGTGATCAACAAAACAATAAATCAAGCTTTAATTTGTAATGTTTGTCAAATTTTAAGTTTACTCCCGTGATCCATTTTGAGCTGGCTCTAGTACACACCTCATTAAAAAAAGAGAGGAACAGTTCTCTTCTCCGTAGAACTTTGTCGACATGAACATTTCTGCTCTGATGGCTTGAGACTATATTCCAATCCCCATTGTTTATGAAATATGGCTATCCTTTTCATGCCAATGATAGCATGTGAATGACTGACTAAATTATTCGAATTGGATGCCAAGAAATTGACAAAGTCCAAATCAGCAATTATCTAACAAGTTGGATAGGAAGGTGAATTCTTGAGACCTTTAAATGTTCTTTGCTACACTGGGTTAGCCAATCACTCTAAAGAGTTTACTGATTGTCAAGTTCACAGTCTGTCAGGTTGGGCATCTGTCAGGATACTGAATTTTGTGGCAGAATTCAGAGACAGTTATCAACTCTGTCTCTGAAAGACGATTGACTGTGTCGCATTTCTGTGGTAGAAACTCATACAAAATATTGCCTCATAGGACTTAGTACTGGAAGGTTCTATATGAAAGACCAATCTCCTTGTTCAACAAGGCTACAAAGATCTGAAATGGTTTGTCTTTAGTCACTTAAGTGAGAGTTGCATATAGAACCCGGGTCTTCTGATAGTGAAACAATTAGAATATTAAGACTTTAGCTACTGAGGTATGTTTTGTTTTCCTCTAAGAATAAGGCCCTTAAACATGCATGAAATTCTTCAAATAACTTATACCCACCTGGTCATTCTTCAGGGAGCTCTTTGTGGGCTCCTGAAGACTGAAAAGTTTTTCCAAAGCTCCTGAACAGGCATATGGAGAACACATTTTGCGGTGGCAGGCTCACAATTTAGCATATTCTATTTCTGGATATATCACACTATATGTCCCCTTGAAGTCACACAAGCATTATCCATATTCATTATCTGAAAGTCTCAGAAAAATTCTATCCCTGGGAGAGGCTTTGATGGTAGAGGAATGGAAGGAAAGAAAAACATCGCATATGCTTTTTTTCTTCTTTTCTAGAAGAACTGTAACAAAGCAGAAGAGACTGTCTAACTGCTCTCTTTGGCAAATTTGCAAAAATAGTTGCTGAAAGGAAAAGCTACAATGACTAAATGACTTCATGAAAATAAATATCTAAAAATCAAATTGATATGAATGCACTTCTCATTTTCTGGGCTTTTTGAGTATTTTGAATAGCAACATGTTGATAGACAGCAACCTATCTGAATACTATACATAAGTACATATTTCCTGCCATTTATTTTAAATACTTCCATTCTCATTTTTTAAAGAAAAGGGTATTTATTTGTTCAGTTAAGAAATATTTATTTCCTTCATTCTGCTGTGATTTCAAGTTAAAATCTGTACCAAAATTAGTTTTTAAATCTCCATTAATCAAATACCTCATAAAAGTGAACTGCTTCTAAAATCATAATAAATTATATATATATTTCATATTTACTTAATATCTTATTTTAATTTATGATTTTGGTTTCAGTGGATTAGCTTATTTATGAAAATTGTTTTTATAACATATAATTTCAAGAAACAGGATCAGTTTTTTAATGGAAAGGACATCATGTTCCACTCATATTTTATATACTATCATTGAAATCATCATCTATACTCTGATTCTTCTCTGTTTGTGTAGCAATGAAGACTTAAAGCACACATTTAACTTATGTTGATATCAGATGATGTCTGACAATAATATAATCTCATTGATATTGTAAAAAGGTGTGCCAGAATCTGATGGCATATTTTCTAATAAGTTTCATTTGAGAGCATTACATAAAATGTTTCAACTTTAATATTTGATTAAAAATAAGAATAGCAAATAGACCTGTGATTTCATTGGTAGAGAGAACTAGTGGATATGAAAATTCCCTCTATAAATACAGATTGGCACCTTCTCTGCAATTTGTAGTTTTAGTTATTCTAGAGCACCAAGAGATGAAATGACTTGTCCAAAGTCACTCAACTAGTGTGAACAGTCAGACATAAGACTTGAACCCATAACTTCCTGGCTCTCTATCCACTTCACCATGCTGACCTACAAATGAATTCTCAGTTCTTTTGGAGATTGACTCTAACGGTTATTCCACTTGTACAAATTAGTCAAGAATTTGGTAATCACCCTTTGCCCCCCACAATGAGAGACATTAGTTACCTAGGATATGTTGCATTCTTTGGGAAGGACTTTGAAGGGATGTTTTTGTTATTTATGCTAGGCAATTTTAAGCTTTAATAGGCTGCAGTTACTCTATTTAGAAGCGCACAATGTGCAGGAATTCAATTTGTTCATCTTTGGAATGCATGTCAGAAGTAACTCTTTTAGTAGCAATCTTTAATACCAAATCACATTATGCAGAGTTGTATTTTTACAGTGAAAATTTTCATTGCAGATGGGATATTAATCACAGTAAAATGTCCATCATATGTGGCTTAAATCTGACCCTTCAATTCCAGGCTCAATTTGAAAAGTAGAAAATTATAAAACTATTTTCTAGGATATATTCATTACACATTTTAAAGAAAAGGAAGCACGGTTTTGGAATGCATTAAATGTAGCAAACCTTTTCTATTGTTTCTGAAACAAAGATATTCAAAATCTGTGACCAAAACCAAGTATATGGTTCATGTGTGCAAGTGAAATCATCCAAATAGGAGTGATTTGTTTCCAGGAGTGAATCATTGTCTATTGTCACATTAATCACTTTTTGGTTAAACTATTTGGAATAATTTGTTTAATTTAGAGGACTCCAACATATACGTTTTTTGCTATAATAAGTCACTTTTGGAAACTATTAATTCCTCCTTGCAGTAGGATGCAAATAATTCATCTCACTTTCAAAAATGGCTCATTTACATCTAGGTAAGAGGTCACATTTTATTTAACTGACTCATTAAGTCTGTTTTAGGGGGGATAATTGTAATTTTAATTATCATCAAAAGCACTTATCTATGCAAAAATAAAGGAAGACTCTTTTGAAACTGTAAACTTCAGTAAGACACAGATTTTTAAAAATTATATATTAAATTTAAAGAAGTAGTAATAAAATTACCTAATTTGTGTTCCCAGATAGATATCATTTTTTTTACCACAATTTTCCCTATTTTTCTGCATCTCTTTAGTTAGTCCTGAAGCTGCCTTTTGTCCCCATAAAAAATAAGTACGGTCAGGAAAAACAAATCAGTACACTGGGCAAGCCTGAAAATATGTATCTCATTCTGCACCTCTAGTCTATCACCTCTCTGCCTTGAAGTACGATTTACTCTTCCAACAATTATGATAGGAACACAGACACTTGTTAACTATACAAAGCTGTTTCTTTTAGAGTCTTTTTTTTTTTTTGTTCAAAATGCATTTTACTTAAATAACTTCAGGGTAAATGAAGTCCCTTTAGCTTCCCCTTAGGCAACACAGAGAACCTGGGTCAATAAAAATCAGCACATATCCCTCAAGAGGATTCATTTTGCCATAGCATTACAGATTTAAAGTTGGAAAGGATTGTAGAGGTCATCTAATGCAAATGATTACTTTACAAATGAAAAAACTGAGGCCCAGAGTAATTGAGTGAATTAGCCAAGGTCAGATGGCAGAATCACTGGGATTTGAATTCCTTTTTCTCATTAAATGTAGCATTTTTATGTTTATGTTTATAAATCCAAAATTAAAATTCTTTACTACTTTGGTAGGAAAGATTGTGCCTTAAAGAGAGAACACTCTTGTTAGAAAAAAATAATAGGTTTATGGCATGTAATAGACTACTTTTGATGTCTCATATGGAGTCATTAACTTCTCTTGGGTCAATTCTAAATTTCAAGGAATCATTTTTGGGTAAGGTTTTTACCTCTTAGTTTAAGCTATTGTCTTTTCATATCTTTCTTCCATAATCCTCATTTATTTTCCATCTTCTTTCCTTTTGGTTCTCATTAGATTTTAAATTATTTTTAGCTCTTATTTTAAACTCCTACTTTAACTCTTCCAGGATTTCTAGTTGGATTTGTGTCTAAGCTGCAAAACTATCTTGCTTGTAGATATTTTTGAGTCATTCTCTTCTTTTGGATTTGTGCCTTGAGCTTCTGGGTCACGATAATAGTTCTTTATGGTGGAATTCTCTTTTTGTTTGTTGACTCCTTTTTCTACTCTATTTCTTTATTTTGACTTTATGTTAGCTCTGGTCTCCACCAGCTTCTAGGGAAATTGCCTGGCCTGAATTTCTGTTCTTTGCATCTTTCTACTGCTAGCCCAGGCTGGGAGGCTGCAAGCTTTCAGAGTTTTCAAAGTGAGGTCATCCCAGGTGACATCTATTCACTACCTTCTACTACCCTACTTCTCCAAGCTCCTGACCCAGGTTTGAGTCTATCAGCATATCCCTATTTAGGAGTTTCAATTAAGCTCTTCTGGCTTGTTGGAAATCTCCACAGACTCAGAGCAACTGAAAAGCTGGTTCTCTTTTGGTCTGGGACTCCTGGCTTGGTTATTCTACTGAAAACTTCAGACTGGGCTAGAGCTAAAACTGAGTCATTGCTCAGCTCTTTGGATCAGAATCACAAAACTCCTATTTGCTTCTAAACTACTCTTCTCTGCAACTTCTAGATACAAAGTCCACTCCACAGTCCAACCCAGACCTGGGCAGTGAGCAGCAGTGGTAGAAGATGGCAACTCTTCCTGACCCTCGCTCGCCTTGTTTGTGGACCCCCAGGGATTTCTTCCTGCCTAACTGCTTTTCTCCCTGGTACCCAGATTGTATTCTCTTTACATCCCTGAGCACTGGAGTGCTCTCACTAGGCATGCTCCTGGACAAATCTTATTCCCATGGTCCATAGACCTCTTCTTCAGACTCCCTAAACTACCCTGGGCTAGAAAAAAAAAAAAAGACTCTCTGTGGCTTTTTATTTAATTTTCCAATCAGACTTTAGTCTGATGAGTTTCCTTCGTGAAAGAAGTTTGGTAGAGTAGCTAGGCTGTACACTTCTTCCAGCTACTCTACCAACTTGACAATCTTAGACTATGTTTAATAGACCATTTTTTTAATATAATTTTTTGATATATTTTGTAATTGTTCATTCAGTCATGTCTGGCTCTTTATAACTACATGGACCATAGCATGTCATTGTTATTCATGGGGTTTTCTTGGCATACGTACTGGAATGGTTTGCCATTTCTTTCTCTAACACAACAGAGGTTAAGTGACTTGCCAAGGGTCACATAGCTAGTAAGGTCTGAGGTCACATTTGAACTCAGGTCTTTCTGACTCCGGGCCCACCATTCTATTCACGGACTACCTAGTTGTCTCCATTTAGTTTTTACATTATATAAATTTATCTCTTTATCCTTCTCCTTCAACCTTTCCAGAAAGCCATCCTTATAACCAAGAATTTAGACTCAGAGTGGAAAGGGTCTTTGGAAGCAGAAAGAGAACTAAACTGTAAATCACAAGATAGAGGTTTCAATACCAGTTCTGCCACTTATAAATTGTGTGATTTTTGAACAAGGCACTTAATCTCTATCTCAGTTTCCTCATCCATAAAATGGGAGAAAATATCTTTTGCCATTTCAGAGCTTCTATGTGGATAAAAATATGATAATGGACATAAAGTATTGTATAAATGTTTGTTCTTCAGCAACATTGTGTGATGATCAGCTGTGACAGACCCAGCTCTTCTCAGCAATAATTCCAAAAGACTCATGCTGGAAAATGCTACCCATATCTAGAGAAAGGACTGTGGAATCTGAATCCAGAGGAAAGCGTACTATTTTCACCTTATTTTTGTCATCTTCCCCCCTTTGTTCCTTTTCTTCTTTGAAGAAGAATATGACATTTAATATGATTGCACATATATAACCTATGTCAGATTGCCTGCCATTTTGGGGAGGGAGAAAGGCAGGGAGGGAGAAAATTTTGGAACTACAAATACTATTTTAAAACTGAATGTTGAAAACTACAATTACATATAATTGGAAAAAAGAAGTTTCTATGATTATCTGAAGAGACCTCCCTCCCATCCAATGAGGGAATCTTTTTAAAACATCTCTAATATGACTATCCAGCCTCTCCCTGAAATATCAGAATAAGAGGGAGTTTACCCATTTAGTTTTCACTGTTAGGAGTTTCTTTCTTATCCTGGGCAAAATTTTCCTTCACATTGATATCAAAAACCAACACAGTTTAAATCTATTTCCCCTCCTAATTTCAGCTATTCAAATATTTTAAGGTAGCTTCCATATGCCCCCTAAGTTATCTTTTCTTCGAGCTAACATCTCCACTTCCTAAAACCAGTCTTCTTCCTATGCCATTGCTTTAAGTCTCCTCATAATCCTGGTTGCCCTTCTTCAGTTTATCAATGTAACTCTCAAAGTAAAGCTGCAAAGAATATTACCCTCGCTACTGTTTGACCAGCAGAATCCAATGAAATCATTTCCTCCCGCATTCTGGAAACCATACATGTGTAAGCTTAATTCCCATTAAGCTATTTTGGCAACCACATCACACAGTTGATCCGTAACATATTTGCAGTCCATCCAGATGCTTCAGTCTTTTTCACATGGACTATCATTCAGTCATGTAGATGTTAGTCAATACTTGAGTAGTAGCTTTCAGACCCTGAATGCAGAACTTTGTAATTACACATTTAAAAATTGCATCTTGTCACATTTAGGCCATCATTACAGCTTGTTGATATTTTGCTAGTTTTCAGTTCTATAATTCAGGGTATTACCTGTTCTTTTCACCTTTATATCATCCACAGATTTCAAGTAATCTATGTCTTCATCTAGTTATTGATGAAGATTATGAACAATGGAACGTAAAGGTCAAAACTACTTGATGTCTCCCTTCAGACTGACAAAAGTCCATCAGTAAGCGCAGCTTAAGTATGACCTTCAAACAGCTATGAACCACTTAATGGTATTATCCAGTCAACATTTATTCATATTGTCCCAAAGGAGAGTTCATCAAATGCCTTGATGGAATCTACATCTTCCTTTTACAATGTTCTTATCTACCAGTCTGATAACCTTATTTTAAAAAAGCAGGAAATAAAGTTGGTTTGGGTGACATTCTTCATAAATTTGAATTGGCTTCCTTTGATTTCTGCTTTTCTTAATTGCTCACATAACAGCCACATAGTTCTAAAATCTCCCCTTTTTCCTCTCTAAAAAGTGTGACAAATTTTAGTCACCTCATTTTTTCCTCATCTTTGCCACTCCTTACAAGTCTCCATGATTAAAAAAAAAATCATGGACAATAATTCATCAAATTCAATTTCAAGTACTTTTAGTATCCTAGTGTCTAATTTACCTGAGTCAAGGGTCTTGAACTCATTCAGAGCAAATACAGCTCTCTTATTATCTTCTCACTTGCACTTTAATTCCCCCTAAAATGTGTTTATTTTACTCACTCAACTTTGAAAGTCATTTTCCTTGGTTAAGAAATTTTTAAAAATAGAAGTTCAATATTCTCATTTGTCTTTTAAGATTACATTTTGAGCTCCCAGAAGCTTAGTCTTCTTTATTTTTTTCTTACTTTAAGTATCCCTTAAAAACAAACCTTTTTTTCTGTTAATGTTTTCTGTAACCTTTTAAATCACTTTGTGCTTTAACCCTCCTGACATTATTCTTATAAGTCTGAATCATTCTTTTGGATATATCCTTGATTATGTGATCATCTTTTCATCTTCTGTACATGTGGTCTTTTTAGATCTGAATTATCTATAAAATCATATTTTTTCTAGAATCCTTTTTTTCTTCCTCATTTAGTCATTCACAATTACAGTTTTAGATTTTAATTTTTAAGATCCTTTCCCCCTGTTTTCGATCATATCTACCCATTCAGGTGATGTTATATATATTATTTCTTTGGATTTTTTTAAAAATAGATTTTTGTTAATTCAAGTGTGTATGTGTATGTGTGCACATGTGCATATGTATACTTCTATGTGTATGTAGATCAAGCTTGAGATATATGTGTGTGTACATATACGTATATATATAAACATTTATATATGTGTACATATATATGTCAGCCTTGGTCTCCTTACCTATAGCCATGTTTCCACATGTCCCACCAGAGTTAGAGAACAATTTAAATCCTTTATTATACGTGCTTCTGACACATCTTTATTTACAGCTGATTTGTGACTTACTGGGTAGCACTTACTCTCAACTATCTCAGCTCAGGTGATGTTCATGGGTATCTTTATAACATGAGAAGCCAGCCACAAGTTCATTCAAGTCATATTTTCCTCTATAGTTAGTCTGCCCTGTTTTAGGTAGGTAGTTAGCTGGCACAGTAAACTAAGACAGTGGAGTGAAGGAAACCTAAATTCAAATACAGTATGAGATACTAGTTATCTAGCCTTGGGCAGGTTATTTCATCTTTCTCAGGCTCATTTTCCTTATCTATAAAACAAGATAATAATAATACTAGCCTCATAAAGTTGTTTCAACATTATGTGTGTGTATATATATGTGTATATACAGACATATAAATATATATATTGTATATATAATTATGTGCATATTATAATTATATATACATATACAAAGGACATTGTAAACATTAAAGCATTACATAAATGGTAGTTATTATTAGTTTTATTAACATAACTTTTCCCCTTGTATATCTACATATTTGCTCACTATCATATACATTTGGCTCTTGGAGTGGAAATCCCATAATTTAGTAGGATTTCCTATGCTTTCCTTCTTTTGTCACATTTACACAGAGAGATCCCCTTTATCCTCATTGGCACTTATCCAGGATCATTACCTCTCTAGTTATCCCTAGGGTAAATGTTCAAGGTGAATATGAAGTTTTCAGTCAGTTACTGCAACATAAAGTCCTTATCTGTTATATTTGCAATACTTCTCTCTGAAAACTTCCTGTGAGTCTGGTGGCCTTGAATTTCTTCCTTCTCAATATGCCTCTCGATTTTATTATTACAACATATTTAACCCTCATCTCTCCCTAGAGGTCAATGTACCTTTATCTCTTGACATCATCTCTAATTCTGCTATCACATTTTTTCCAAGTTCCCTGTCAACTCACTTTTGCACCTCAAGGATTTGACAGCTACTCAATCAGTCAAAAAAGACTGTATGATCATATTCTCCATAGAAATGTTCTCACTGCAGATAACAGTTAGAAAATCTGTCAGTACCACCTCAGCCGAATGCCATACAATCCTATCAGATGCAGACCATACAATAGTTTAATTATCCATTTCCCAGATGTTAGTAGTTCAAGAGTTAAGTTGGTCAATAAACATTTATTAAGTACCTACTATATACCAAGTGCCAGAGACGCAAATAAGATAGAGGTCTTGTCCTCAAGGAGTTTACAATTTAATGGGAAACACAACATATAAAAGAAAGCTGAAAAGGATGGGGGAAAGAGAAACACATACCCAACCCAGTAACGTGATGAAGTTCAGTCTAAAGAGTGCAGCTGGTAGGAAATGAAGAGATGGCTTTGTCTGTGAGCCCTCTTTAAGGGGGGAGGCTTTAGAAGTTCTTGTTCCACACTGGTCTTCCAATCAGAGGGGCAGAGGATATTTTTGTCAAGCCTAAAGAGTTGTCCTCCCCACCTTGCATAAAATAATAAAATCATCAAACTGCAAAGAAGTTTGAGGAATCATGTAGTTCACTGGGCAAGTGATCCTGTAAGAGAAATTCATCCAGGACATTAATCCTATCCTATGCTTCAAATGCACAATTCCTTTCACATTTTATGTTTTCACTAAATCGGTATTTGAATTGAGTTAAAACATTCATAAATGGAAGGTTGCGATAATTCTTGACAATCTGTTCTAGTATTTAGTAGATCTGGTAGGCAGGAAACTTTTTGGTCTAAATGCCTGTTGTTAAGCAATTGTAGTCTACGGTGAAAATTCCTAGATTTGGAGTCAGAGTACTATCTGTTGCTGGCTAAGAGTGGAGGTAGCCCACCAGCAATGGCGTTTCCTTTTATTGGACTATGACCTACCTTCTCAAGAGTATGTACTGCCTTGTTTTTCTCTTTGTATCCCCAGCCTTTAGCACAATGATTTGCATATAGTAAATGACTGATAAATGTGGTTTTTTTCATTCATTCAATCTGTATCTGATCTTTTCATTTTCCCATCTGTAAAATGGGAGAAAGAATGCCTAGACACTCTAGCACCCACTATGGTGTGGTCAGGATCAGTTGTAATAATATTTGTTAAATACTTTGCAAGTTATAAAACACTATACAAATATCAACTACAATACTGGCATTAATCAGATGATTGATAATCATCTAATATGTTTTGGAAAATGACACTATTTTTACTGGCTTCTAATTCTTATGAGAAGGGGAGAGGAGTGGATTTTAGTTATTTTTTTTTATTTACCTACGTATAATTCAGTAAATGCTCAAAATCTACCCAACAGATTAATTTAAGCACTAGGATATTCGACTTGTTTTCATTGTGCAGATGTTTGAACTTGTAATTAATTTTTCTAACATATTTTAGCTTCATATCTATTAAGTAGAATTGTGCATTTTTTATATACTTGACTTAGTATGGTGACCTATACTCTAGAACCACTGGCCACAAGGAAGCATATTTTTAGAGTAAGCATTGTTAACTATTTTTGTGTCATGGATCCTTTTGGTGGTCTTATAAAGTCTATAGTTTCCTTTCTCAGATTAATGTTATTTTTTATTCAAATAAATTTTATTTTCAGTTCCAAATTTTCTTCCTCTCCATTGCCCCTCCTCCAAACATTGAGAAGGTAGGTAAAGCAAAAACCATTATAAATATGCACAGACATGAAAAACAAATTTTCATAATAGCAAGAGAAAGAGAAGAAAAAGAAGAGGAAAAGGAAAAAGAACAAGAACAAGAAGAGGAGGGGGACAGGAGGAGAAAAGAAGGAAAAAAGGAAGGAAGGAAGGAAGGAAGGAAGGAAGGAAGGAAGGAAGGAAGGAAGGAAGGAAGGAAGGAAGGAAGGAAAGAAGGAGAAAATATGATTCAAGCAGCATTCCAAGTCCATCAACTTTCTATCTAGAAGTAGATAGCATGTTTCATCATGAGTCCTTTGGGATTATTTTTGGACATTGTGTTGACCAGAATTACTAAGTTTTTCAAGATTGATTATCTTTATAATTTTGTTATTACCATATAAATTGTTCTCTTGATTCTTCTGCTCAGTCATTTTGCATCAGTTCAGACAAGTGTTTCCAGGTTTTTTCTGAAACCATTCCTTTCTTCATCTGCAGTATTCACCTGCAGATTTACCACAGTAGTTTTCCCTAATATTTATATGTCACAACCTGTTCATCCATTCCCCAATTGAGGAGTATTCCTTTTGTTTTAATTCTTTACCACAACCAAAAGAACTCTTATAAATATTTTTGTGCATATGAGTCCTTTTCTTCTTTCTTTGATCTCTTTGAGACATAGACCTAATCATGGTATCACTGGGTGAAAGGATTTCCACTATCTAATTCCAAACTACTTTTCAGAATGATTGAACTACTTCACAGTTATACCAACAATGAGTTAGCATTCCTATTTTCCCATATCCCCTTTAGGATTTGTCATTTTCTTTTATTTTTTGTCATCTTAAGCCAATTTTGTAGATGTGAAATGGCACTTCAGAATTATTCTAATTTGCATTTGCTAATTGTTAATGATTAAAGCATTTTTTCTTCATGTACATATTGATAGCATGGGTGTTTTTCCTCTTAAAACTGCCTTCTCATATTCCTTGGCTATTTATCAGTTGGGTAATGGCTCTTATTGACTCAGTTCCCTGTATATCTGAGAGCCTTTATTCAGACCTTCACCAGAGAAACTTGTTGCAAATGATTTTTTCCCAGTTTCCTGCTTTTTTTCTAATTTTAACTCTCATTTTGTTTATGCAAAATCTTTCAATTTTATGCAATCCAAATTATTCATTTTACCTCCTGTGAACCTCTCTATCTGTGGTTTGGTCATGAACTATCCATAGATCTGACTGGTTATTTCTTTGATACTCGATAAATTTACTGATAATGCAATGTTATCAAAATATTTTAAAAAATCAAGTTCATAGACCTCACGTTAAGAACTCCTTTTCTAGGAGATAAAGGGTCGCCCTTGGAGTCAGTACGACCTAGGATCAATTTCTGATTATTATACATACCACCTATATGAACACAAACAAGTTACTAACTTTTTGATGCCCCCAAGTTATAGGCAGTACAAAGATTATAAATTGCAAATAAGATATACATATTAATTGATAAAGGAAAATTCCAAAGTAGGAATTTTCCACTCTCATGAAATTACAGGTCTGTACCAAATTATTATTATTTATAATAACAGTAATAGTGGCAAAAATTATAGAATAAGGAATTCATAAGATAACCACATTAAGAATAATAAATGCTACGGAATTTAAAAAGGGTTTGCAGCATCACTGGAGAGGTACATTCTTCTGAAATGTGGAAAATGAGCATAATTATAGCCTCTGACAGCAGTGGCAAATAAACTTAGAAAGCACATCCTCTCACATCTGCAATCTATATGTACTTATTGCTAGAATTGGTCCTATATACATTCATTAAAATGATTATTTATAGAATGATGTTCCAGAAAATTGCCTCCCACAGGGCAGAGACTATAGCTGCTGATTTTGTTGGGTCCAGCCTTTAAAAAGATGATCTTGTTTCATAAAATCTTCTTAGTATCATAGAAAGATATAGAAATCCCCTAGAGATTCTGAAAAAAATTCACCTCCATTTATTTCAATAAAAAGAAAGTGAAAGGAATTATTGCTAGATTGGCACTATGATTGGATTTTTCCTGATATTCTTTAGTTCATCTCCTGAAATACCTGTGTATAGTGGGGGTAATTATTTGCCTGCTTGTTTTCTAATAAAAATCTGGCTTACCTTCTGTATAGATTCTCTTTCTAAAAAAAAAAAAAAAAGTAGAGCAGGTCATTCTTTTATTTTGGGAGAGGAGGAATTGTTCCTGGTACTAGTAGTTATGTGTTATTGTAATAATGGTAGAAATGATAGAGAGTTTCCTAGAATACTATGTCTGAATTATGCCCCTATCACATATAACCTTTTGTTTAAACCTGTGTTCTTGTCATATACCCTATAGAAGACTACAAACTCTTGAGAGAAGGGACTCTGTCTTGTTTTATTGTTGTATTGTAATGCATGAAGCATATATGAATACATAATGGCTTGCTGTTTCTTCATTATGGGGATCTCCTATTGTGTGAATTCTCTCCACCTAAGGATGTCACAACTGATCCAATACTTAATACCTAAGTCCTAAAGAGATGTTTAGGACACAAAGAGGTTAAACTTTCTTGCTACCAAGCTTGTCGTTCTATCCAGTAAGTCACACTACTGTTCCTTACACATTGAGGATGCTTAACATTTAAGTCATTTATTGAATTAAATTGAGGTCTGACCATATAATGAATGAATTAATTTCTAGGAGCAAATTTCCAACCCATATGTCATGCAATAGTCATGTTCACTATAAGCAGCTATTTGCTAAATAATAACCCATTGGTGGCTTAATGGATTGAGCACTGCCCCTGGAATTAGGAAAACCTAAGTTCAAATATGGACTCAGACACTGAGAAAGTCATTTAACCATTTGCCTCAGTTTCCTCATCTATAAAATAAGTTGGAGAAGGAAATAGCAAACCATTCCAATATCTTTGCTAAGAAAACCCCAGATGGGGTCACAAGGATTGGACATCACTGAAACTCAACAGTAGATTTTGTTTGTTTGTTTCCAGGAAGTTTTTACAGGGAACATGAAACCTGATTACTTGTATATAACATACCTTTCCCACCTCTTCTATCTCAGTAATCATTATAACTTGCTCATGCAAGTGATGCTTTAAATCTAGGACACTTAAAGAATTAGGCCAAATGGATGCTTTTGCACATCTCTTCATGGTCTTTGCCCTTGTAGAAGGGAAAATAATGGAAATAACTAAATACACAGACATGTTGTTTATATTTATTGTATATATATATATATATATATATATATATATATATATATATGCATTTATTTATGTTTTGCAAGTTAACTCTTGAGTTGCTGAGCAAGCCCCATCTCTGATAGTCCACTCATAGGAAACCTTCTCCAGACCCAGTATTATACTGTATATTATACTTGTTGGGCATAAACTCGATGCTCAGTGTACCATAGAGATTGTTAAAATCAGTTCTTGATGCAGAATAAAACTACCTACTCTCCTGATAAAGCTTTATACCAGTATAGCTAAAAGCCCTGATGGATGAAATGAGAAATTGTAATCATGATTAATAATTAGCAAAACAATCATAATTCATAGCTGTGAAAAAGGAGATGCAATCACCATAAAACCTACTCAAGGTCAGTGACTTATGACCTTCTCTTTCTTTACAGTGACCCTAGACCTCAATTTAGTAACTGAGAAAAAATAAATGAAGTCACTATAAATTCCATCAAAGCTCAGTGACTTATGACCGCCATGGTAAACCTGCTTTGGAAACCGATAAGACATTGATTATGACCTTAAGGTTTAAAAAGGGAATTTTGTGAAATCTGAGTTAGGGCTGATTTAAAACATTCTAAGACAATAAGCTGTGCTAATGAAATGCCCAGATTAATTGGACTACTTTGAGAATTAAATTTTAGCTTTTAAAAAATGTGGTAAAACGGTTTACTTAGTTTTCATTTTGCAAAAAATTTCCTATTGCTTAGGAATGAATACAACATATTCAGAACAAATCAGATATTTTTCTTTCCCTCACTCTTCTATGTAACCTGGAGAAACACTTTTTTTTTTTTTTAACACATTTTATATCTTGTCTACCTCCTCCTCAATAAAGCAATAATTGAGTAGAGAATTAAAAAAAAAAACCAGACATTAAGAAGTTAAGAAAATGAACTATTTGCATGTGAACTGTTTTTTGTATGCTATCTATATTACAGACAACTAATTGTGTAGGAAAAATGCTTTAATGTAGACTTATAAGAGAAATTCATACCAGGAGAAAATAGATGAGTCAGTCATTCAGTGAGATTGAAAGACAACCAATGGACAGCCCACATGGCCAAGAGAATGAGAGGAAAGTTCCCAAGTATATTGAGTATATTCCCCGTAACAAATTTGTGAGATGAAATGCATGAAAGTTACAAAATGGGCAAATGTGAGTATCTTGCTATCTGCATCTTCTCAGGGAATACAGGGAATCAGTGAGGTCACACATCCATTGAGTGGGTTTGTACAGTCTTTTGGGGGAGTGTTTTGTCCAGTCATGACTCTAATATAACATTTTGTTATGTATATGCATGTTTCTCACACTTCCCTCACTCTAAAGACAGTTAAAAAGGCAAATTGTCTTAATTGTAGTTGTCCTTTTCTGCCCAACACTTCTTCTGACAGCAGTCAAGAACAGATGACAAAGCAGTGTCTATTTAACAAAGTATTTTGAATAACTACCTTTGAGGTAATCACTTATTTTATCTCTGTATATATATATATATATATATATATGTGTGTGTGTGTATATCTATATCTATATCTATATATACTTTTAACATTTTAATAAATTGTAAGACATTTATTTCATTTTTCATATTCCTAAAATATTTAGTTGAGTAGACAGAATAGATGTTTATCCCAGCAATTCATGATGATATAATTTTATAAATTAGTGTTTCAATTAAAGTGATATTATTTAGGGGGAAGGGGATGCCAAATGCAATGAATCTGATATAGTTCTAGCTACTGCAACTGAGAATTAATGTAACTAAATTAAGGGAAATTTTTAGGCTGAAACTATAGTTTCAAATGAAAATTTATATAATTGTGTCATTTTCATATCTGGCTTTGCAGGAAGAAAAAGGCACAAGTCATTTGGATTTCCAGAATATATTTTCCATTTTTTGCATATTTATTCCCAAAGGAATAAATTATATTCCTAATCTCTCAGTAATGATCATAGCTAAGCTGTTCAGTAGCATATGTTATGGCATCCACATTGTATACTCTTTAAATGTCTTTGGAATTTAATATTTGGGCACATAATTTAAAGTAAGAATATTCCTTTCCAAGTCCCAAGGGAGGGATGGAGAAGAATAAGCTTCAAAATCTATTTTATTAAGGAAATGTACTTCTAAAAGTCTATATATTTTCCTGCATATATTATACATTCTGTGTGTGTGTTTACATTGGTCTATTTCCTTTGATTATTTCATTATCATATGAACTCAAGAAAAATTGATAATGTTGTCATGATGGGAAAATTCTCAATACCACCACAGATCACAAATCATCTACTGCATGACTTGGTAAATAAGAGAATTGTCTGAGGAATTGAATGACAGGGTCACACAGACAGTACATGTTAGATGTAGGATTTGAACCTATTTCCTTTTAATTCCAAACCTCAGAGTGCTTTCTCATATGTGACTCTGGCTCTATAATTTATAGATAATGCAACATTAAACTAGTAGACTGAATATATTGCTTATATTCAGAACATTCCTTCTCTGCTTTACAGATCACCATAACTGATCAACAAGCATTTATTAAATACTCACCATGTGCTGGGCATTATTAAGCACCAGAGACACAAAAACAAAACAGCTTCTGCCATCTAAGAGCTTATATTCATGTGGGGCATCATGTGTACATGCAACTGTATACAAATACATAATAAATATAAGCTAATGGGAAATTGGGGAGATAGGCTCTAGAAATTCAAGGTACAATTAAAGTGGAAGTTGGCATTTGAGCTGAGATCTGAAGGAACTTAGGGTTCTAGGAAGTAGAGGTGAGGAAGAAATGAATTCTAAGTATGGAGGAGAACCATACAAAGACACAGAGTTGAGATATTGAAGGTTATGTGTAAGGACAAACAAGTAGGTCAGTTTTGCTGAACCAAAGAGTGCAATGGGAATAATATATTATAAATCTGGAAAGGTATGTGGAAAGCAAAAACGGTATGTTGAAGCCAGATTGTAAATATCTATACAGCACAGGAATTTATATCTCGTTCTAGGTGCAATAGGAATTTAATGAAGTCTATTGTGGCGGAAGTGACATGTTGAAACCTGTGCTCTAGGAACATCACTTCATCAACTGTATATAGTTTGTATTGAAAAGAAGGGAGACTTTAGTAAAGAAAATCACTCAGGAAGGCTGTTTTAATATTCTACATTGTAGGGTCTGAACTAGAGTGAAGGCCATGTGACTAAAGAGAAGGGAATAGATGTGAAAGAAATGTCAGCAAAATCAACAAGACTTGGTACCTGATTGGATAGGCTGGGTGAGGGAAAGGACTTGAGGAAGATTCAATGGTTGTAAACCTGGAAGGCCTGACAAAAGTGGTAGAGATCAGAAGAGGGATGGGTTTTGGAGAGAAAATAATGTGTTCTTTTTTTGGATATGTTGAATTTGAGACGTGTACAAAATATCCAGGATTATTATTATCTAGAATCACTTAATCACGTTCATAGACACACATGCAACATAGAGCAGCAACTCTGTGTTAAGGTCTGTCCCCTAATGCCAACATTCCACCACATATATTTTAAGCTTTATTTCATTTAGCTATCTGGATGAGTAAAAGCTTATTTTTTCTAATATGTAGACCTTTTCATTACTGTGGGTAGAGTTAAAAATATTTGCCTGAAATTGTACCTTCTCAAATATTTATATGGTCCAGTGTACATTTAATCCTAAGTCATTTAAAAGCGTCTGTTTGAACTATGTTCCATTTAAGTGTAAATTGAGAGCAGTTAGGTGGTGTAGTTCATAGAATACTAGGTTTAGAAGCAGGAAGACTCATCTTCTTGAATTCAAGTCTGGCCTCAGACACTCATTTACTCTGTGACCTTAGCAAGTTGCTTAACCTTCTTTGCCTCTGGAAAAGGAAATGGTGAAACCACTCTACTATCTTTGCCAAAAAACTCCAAAATGGGGTCACAAAGAGTTGGATATGACTAAAATGACTCAGTATCAACAAAAATGCAGTGAATCAACTGCACACTTTGGTCAGTGATAAAAGATAACAACCATTAACATTGACTGATATCGCATAATAGGCAATTTACGATAGTGAGCCAATTTTAAAATTGTCAAAAATAAAAATCAATTTGTGGGGTATTTGAGGAGAGAAGGGAGCATTTAGTCCATGTCAACCTGCTAATTTCTATTTCAGTCTAATGTTTTTAGGAATGAGCTGGAAGTACAACATTGAAGCAGATTGGTTTAATTACAATGCACAATGATCATTGTAGGGACTAAACAGATTGAAAATAGTTACAGGGCCACTATTGACAATGCCAGCATTCCTATCTGCCTTTTACATTATCAAACTTAAGCACCAGGGAAAAGCTTAAGTGACCTTATCATACCAAATAAATTAGACCTGCCAAAATGTGTTTCCTACTTCGTCATCCCTGTGACCAATTTTTGCTGAAATGTCAACATTCTGGTCATTAGAGTAGCTGAAACAGGGAAATATCACCACAAGTTCTTACGCTAGTTCATTCCAGGAGTCACCTGTGAGTGGACTGAGCTGCCTAAATGGGGACCCAGCTAACTGAGTAACTCCTTCCCTTCCCTTCCCTCCCCTCCCCTCCACTTCCATTCCCTCCTCTTTCCTCTCTTCCCCTCCATCTCTCTTTTCTTTCCTTCCTTCCTTCCTTCCTTCCTTCCTTCCTTCCTTCCTTCCTTCCTTCCTTCCTTCCTTCCTTCCTTCCTTCCTTTCTTCCTTCCTTCCTTCCTTCCTTCCTTCCTTCCTTCCTTCCTTCCTTCCTTCCTTCCTTCCTTCCTTCCTTCCTTCCTTCCTTCTTTCCTTCTTTCTTTTTTTCTTTCTTTCTTGTCTCCCCTAAAACCCTGGACCCTGTACACTCTGAAGTCCATGGATTGAACCACAAAGGGTCCCCACACAATCTCCACTCAATGACTGGTTTTTGGACCCTCCTGGATTAGAGTGAAAGTCTACAGTAAACTGTTTCTCCTGGAAAAAAAAACCCTGAGGCTGCTGCCCCTCCCAGAGTGATTTATCTATTTATTTTTTTCGTTTCTATTAAAAGGGCCATCCCCCTGACTACCTTTTAAAGAGACCATTCACTGAATGGGCATTACCTCACTTTAAGTCAGTACCTGAAAAGGCCTTAGCCTAAAAGGCCAAGGTCTCCCATTGCATCCTGGGCCATTTCTAGTCATCCTGATGAATATCTGGTCACTGCATCCAGATAGCTCGGGAGGAGAAGTGAGGCTGGTGACCTGCACAGCCCTCCATCACTCAAAATAAAGTCAAATGCAAGTCACGTCATCATCTTTATGTCATCATCCTCTTCAAAATCAAAGGATGAACACAACCATGAGTCACCATGATAGCTGGAAAGAGAAAACAAGAAAAGCATAGCAGCATTTTTAACGCATTTATATTTAACCCATTTTAATTTTAAAGGGCAAAAATTACCTAACAATAAGAAATTTTTCTGGTGCATTGATGGACGTTTAACTTAAGGAGTTTGTCTCTGAGGTAGTACTACATTCAACTTACTATAATAGAACAGTAAAGGAATCAGCAGCAGTAGCAGCACCGGCATCATCTTTGAGGACTTTAGCCTTCTCAAAGGGTATTTTTTTATACAGATGTCTAAATGTCTCAGTGCAATTTTAAGCATTACTAGCTTAAAAACACGCTGAGATTTTTCTTGAAGCTATTAAAGCTTTTAGCAATTACTGCTTAAAACTGCACTGAAACATTTCATCAGCCTGTTTATCATTACATTTTTTAAGCCTCACCACTGTCTTGTTTGGCTAAAATAGATAAAATGAATGAATATGCATTATTAAATAGTTACTTTGGGCAAAATATCGTGCTCAGCAATAGGAATGCAAATGAAAAAGAAAAGATAATTCCTACCCTCAAGAAGCTTATATTCTAATAGTCTAAAAATAATAAATAAAAATTAAAAATACATGTAGAAAAATGGTGACAAAGAGGCACTTTTACCAAAAAGTTAAAGGGATAGTTAGTGGAAATAGATTGTTACATCCCTTCCATGAGTAATTTCAGAGTTGATTATGGTTACAGAACTGAAAAGTAGGGAAGGGAAAGGAGTGGCTTAGAAAGTGAAGGACAACAAAGAAGCTATGAAATATGGTTGGAAGGTAGGAAGCAAATTGTGACTGTGGTCTGCCAGAAGTAATGGCCTAGGTAAAGCACTTAACAGTCTGGACAGAAGGATCCAGAGCAGAAGTTCAGGAGATGAAAAGGTTAAAAATTCCAAGGGTCAAGGCAGCTACAAAAGAATGTTGGAAAAGAGAGGGATTATTATTTCCATTTTACAGAGCTGCCAAATGTATCTTATTGAAGGCAAGTGTGACAATGTCACCCTACAATCTGATAAATTCCAGTGACTCCCTATTGCCTCCAGGCTCAAATACATAATCTTCTGTTTGCCTTTTAAAGAATTTCATCACCTAGTCCCCTCCTACCTTTTCAGTCTTCTCACACCTTACTCCTCCCTCTTCTGACTCCTTAATGTGCTGGATTCCAATGAGAATTTCCCTTCTTTTCCCTTCCCTTCCAAATTCCAAAGGGAATTTCCTTTCTGTTTCTCAAATATGAAACTCTGTCCCCTGATTTCGTGTATTTCAACTGATGGTACCCTATGCCTGTATCTCTCTCCTTCTTCATTCATGGCTTCCTTCAAATGTCATCTAAAGTCTCACCTTCAGCAAGAAATTTTTCCCCATCCTCCTTAATCTACGTGCCTTCCCTCTAAGATTTTCCCCTATTTATCCTGTACATTTTTGTACATAATTATGTTCATTTTATCTCCTCTATTAGATTCTTGTCCTCTTGAGAACAAGAACTTACATTTTGTAGCCAGCACTTTGCCTGGCTCAGTGTTCATAAACTAAACATTAGAAAACTTTAATCTCTTGCCAGTAGTACACAGTAGTACACAGCTTGCCAGTAGTACATAGCTAGTAGGCAAGATAGGAATTCAGGCCTTTTTGACTTCAAAATCTTCACTATATCCAGCCACACTGCCTGCTATGGGCAAGTGAAACCCATGGAAGTAGAGAGAAGGTTTGTAGAAAGTGGATATAATTTTATTATTTATCTGTAAAACTTTTCTATATGTTCTTTGCACTATCTTAATAATATTTAATATATCTGATGTCTAAAAATTCACTGACAAGCTTTTATCTCTACTGTGCAAAAATCATGTGAAAAATTGTATGCTCAAGTATAATCTCTTTACTCCAATTTCTTGTTTTTCAGGGACTTACTAAGAAAATTTGGTGGTTATAAAATGCTATAATTCCTACAGAGAAGAGAAAGGGGAGATGAAAATAGGAGCAGAAAATACCTGTTGTCAATATCCCTTTATTTTAACAAGTCGATTTTTATTTGGGTAAAGAACTAAAAATCAGGATTTGGGGTTTAATATCTAGGGGGTTTGGGCCCCCACACTCTACAGCATATTCATGCCAAGGATCCTCGAACCATGAAGCTTATCATCCAACTGAAGATGATCCAGTTAGGAGAAGAGCAGTCAATTTGGATAATGTAGTAGATGTTATCCCAAAACAATTAATTAAGCCATATTTTAAAAAACAAACAAACAACTCATCATGTGAAAAATAAGATCTAAACCACTATAATACTCATAAAATGTAGTGGGAATTTTGTGCATACAAAATAAAATGGCAGGATTTGAAAAACAAAAATTCAATGTTACTGTAAGTCAATTGTTCACCCATAAGAATGTTAGGTTTTCTGACTTAGGTCTAGAATTGGAAAAAAAAAAAAAGTCAACAGTATATATGGATAAAAGCAATAATCAGGCCTGAAAGGGACTTCAACAAATCTTAAGCTTGTGTCATTTGAGTTGTTCTGTTTTTTACATTTTGATTACCATATTTCAATATAATTTATTTTCTTAGTAATCCAATGTATTTTATTTATATATTTAAAACAATATCCTGAGAAATGGTCCATAAATGTTACCAAACTACCAGAAGGGCCCATGACATACACAAAGAAGTTAAGAACCCCTGAATTCAGTGAAAGTAGAGACTCTGTCCCCAGATCCTAAGAGGGAAGAATTCTCCATCAATCAATCCTAACTTCCAAGAAAGACTTTTTTTAATGGAATAAATGACAAAGAAATGAGGAATGCTCTCCTTAGCATACTGTTGTTTTGCTTCCAAATGATCCAGCTTTAATTTCTCTTAAGGAATTACCCTAGAATATGGAGGTTATTTCTCTTTATTCCATAAACTTCGTAGTCCTTATTTGAACAATAAAGTACCTGAAAAATCTAGCTTTTAAGTACCTTTCAATCTTATTTCACACTATTATTCTTCATACATTTGTTGTTCATTGATGATTCTTTTGATATGGAAACTAATTTATTTGCATGTAAATAGTTCCTGAGTAACATTAGATGGCTGTGTTGTTTAATGCGGCTTTTATCGAAAGGTTTAATCATAAAAAGAATTCCTTTCGAGACCCCACCACATGTGCTGCTATCTTAGCATCAGCAACGAAAAGGCAAAAGGAGACAGATGTGACTGGAAATATGAGAGGCGATATATGTAGGAGCAGGGGGAAGTCATGACTTAAGGTGTGTTCAGGAATAAGAGTCAAGACCTAGGCAAGGGGACAAAGCGCTCAGGTTGTCAGGACCAAAGGCCAAGAAACATTCCAGTACCAGATTTTAGGGACTGGCAAGAGCCTCAAGTTCTGTAGAACCACCACCAAAACCAGTGTGAAATCACAATCTGAAATAGGTGAGCAGTCCAGGAATTCAAGACAATGATTTATACTCAAAAAATTCATTTTATAGGAAAAAAATTAATTTTATTTTAGTATGCAGATGAGATGGTATCTGTAAAATCATGGTGGACTATCTGGATACTCTTATCTGGAAAAGAATCTGGAATTATTTTGTATAATTAAATATTTTATTAGAAACAACAAACATGAATACTGTATAAACACCTAAACTCAATCTTATATTCATAGAACAAGTTAAGTTATTATGCAGGGGATACTTTCTGTTAAACTATAGGAAACTTTTTTGAAATATCATTTATTTTAAAAATAATAATAGTTTCACAGAAGAGTAGAAGTAGAAGGGATATCAGAAATCATGTGACCAACTCCTGACTCACATAGCTATCTACAATATTCCCCAACAAGTGACCATCCAGCTGTCACCCATAATCTTACAGTGAAGAGAGCTCAGTACCCCCTAAGGCAGTTGATTGTACTTTTGATCAGCCCTAACTATTCTATTTTCCCTTATTTGAAGCTGAAATTTGTCTCCCTATCAGTCTTAAAATATCGCCTAAATATTCCCAAATCTCTTTCAAGCCCTGGCCACCTCCTATGACATAGCACACTATTTCCAACTGCATTTGCAATACTTCCAGATGAATAATCCTCTAGTACCTCAAATGTATGGGCAACTAGGTGGTTCAGTGGATAGAGTTCTGGGCCTAGAGTTAGAAAGACTCAACTTCTTGACTTCAAATCTGGTCTCAGATACTTACTAGCTCTGTGACCCTGGGCAAATCACTCAACCTTGTTTGCTTCAGTTTCCTCACCTGTAAAATGAGCTGGAGAAGGAAATGACAAACCACTCCAGTATCTTTGCCAATAAAACTCCAAATAGTCACAAAGAGTCAAACTCAACTCAACAACACTTCACGTTTAATATGTCCAAAACCATATTCATCATATTTTCACCAAATTGTTCTTCTTAATTGTAATCTTTATTTCCATTAATGGTACCATTTTTCTTACAACTTATTTTCAAGATTTCAGTTATCTTTCTCTGCCCCATCTACCAAGCCAAATAAATACAATTGTTAATTATCCTTTCAAAATATATCTCAGATTCATTTCTTATTTTCTTTATAATACCTCATATCTTACCTTCATATCTTTGCATGGATTCTTTCCATGTGCAATGTCTCTCTTCCTCACCTTCACCTCTTGTTGTCCCTCACTGTCTTCAAGGATTAGTTTAAGTTTAGTCTATTACTGAAGGTCTTTTCTGTTGTCCTAATTATTATTGCTCCACTATATTACTTTGGGTTTATTTTGTACAGTTTTTGTATTGTCTTATTTGTATAGATGATATTTGCCTGCAGTACAATGTAAGCTGCTTGAGGCTAGGGACATTTTCATTTTTTTGCCTTTAAATCCTCAGTGCATCACACAGTGCCTGACATACATTGATAGGTGCTTGTCAAATGTCAGTTCTCTGAAGTACCATCTTATACTCCATCAGATTGGCAAAGTTAAAGTTATTATAGATTTGACAATATCTCTTGTTTTCTTTTTGTATTCTCCACCTCCTTTCTCTGAGGGAGTTGCCCTAGTCTATTCAGACTTCTTCACCTACCTTCAGTACATATACAAATGCTTTATGACTGTAGGGGTTAGCTATAACATGTATGTTACAAGATACTATAAGAATTCATAGAATCATAAGATTGAGAGAAAGGATCATAGACATAATCTAGTCCAATGTCCTCATTTTCAGAAGAGGAAACAGAATCAAAGAATTTAAGTGACAGTACATATCAAAACTGAGATTTTAGCTCAAATTCTCTTACTCCAAATTCAGAAGGAAAGAAAATTTCCAGCTGGAGTTTTTATTAAAAACTCCTCAGAAAAATTGACTTTAGAACTGAAACTTGAAAAATAGCTGGGATTTCCATAGGTGGAGACGGGGCTGAGGAAAGTGTAAGGAGAATATAAGACTTGTTCAGAAAACAATAATTCCTCTGGTTGGAGCATAGGGATTGTCTAGGGAATAAGTTGGAGATACTCCTGGAAAAAGTAGGTTGGAGTTGTACTAGGGATGACCTTTAATGCCAGGCAAATTAAGCCTAGCATTAAGCCTGCACTATTAAGCCAAATCAATTGTACCAACCCTTATATGTGTCGTTACTAATGACTATCCTCAACATTCTAGTGATTACACTTCCATGTTCATAAAAATTATGTATCTGATATGTCATATCCTATATATCTGACAATACGTGTTGTAATTCTGCTTTGCAACCTTTAACCTGGTTTGGCTTAGCTTTATTTTTCTCACTGACTTCAAATCACTCTACCCATCAGTTCTTTGCCTCACTCCTCCAAACTACACTCATCTCCCTTCTCCACCTTTGTGAACCAGTTCAGCTCTACAAAGTCCTCCATTCCCTTTTCATCAATCATCAGCTGCCATGTTTCAACCTGAAGTAATTCCTTCAATCTACTGTTTTTGCTCCTATTCATATGATGCTGAATGAAACTGAAGAAAATAACGGCATTGTGTTGACCGTATCCACTACATATTTATGTTAAATAATCTTAACTGGGCCCTCATCAAAACAAGGCAATTATTTTATACCTTCCTAATTGATTTACAATCCCACTCACCACCACAACTTTTCCAAAATTTTCATCTGTCCTCAAACCTTTCACGAATCCCTCTCCTCCCACTTTCTCAGTTGAATACCTTGCCTCATATTTCACTAAAAATTCACAAACATTCCATAAAAGCTCCCTCTTCTTCCCTCCAAATCATCTCACATCACTTAGATAATTCCACCATTATCTCATCCTTCATCCATCTCACATGAAAAGGTCACCCTTCTCATGGCCAGAGCAGACTCCTCTATATGCACTTGTGAAACCCTTCCATGCTCTCTTTTCCAATAGATTTTCCCCCTTTTTATGCCCACTCTCACTAATCTTTAACTTCTCCCAGTCTCCTCACTGTTTTGCTACTAGTCTTCAAGCATGCCTACCCTAACCCCATTCTCAGAAGACCCTCATTTGATCCATCAATCCCCACTACCTGTTGTCCCATATCTTTCCTCCCTTTCGTAGTTAAATTCTTGAGAAAGCATTTACAATCACTGCTTCCACTTTCTTTCTCACTCTCTTCTTAATCCTCTATAGTTTGGTATTCATTTTCATTATTCAACTAAAACTGCTCCCTCCAAAGATAATAACAACATCTTAATTGCTAAGTCTAATGGCCTTTCTTAGTCCTTCTTAATCTTTCTGTAGCCTTTGCCACTATTGATTTTTCTCTCCCTATTCTTTGATATTCTCTTCTTTCCAGGATTTCATGATCTTTCTCTCTCTTATTTCTACCCCTTCCTGTCTGATCACTCCCTTTTAGTCTCCTTGCAGGATCCTAATCCTATTTTTTTACCTATTAACTTTCAGTATCCTTGAATGCTCAGTCCTAAGCCTTCTCTTCTCCCTCTGTACTATTTCACTTGGTGATTACATCAGCTTCCAAGAATTCAATTATTATGTCACTACAAATAATTCTCAAAACTCCTTATCTAACCCTAACCTCTCTCCTCATCTCCATTCTCATATCTCCAACTATTTTCAACTTCTCTAACTACATGTCCTATAGATATCTTAGAGTCAAAATGTCCAACACTAAATTTATCCCCTTGCCTCCAAATTTCTCCCTCTTCTTACCTTGTTTATTACAGTTGAATGAAAAACAATCTTCCCTGTCACCCACACTCCAGACCTAGGTACTCTCTTCTCTCTGACCTGCCGCCAAACAATTGTAGACCCTTATCAACTAGCATCTAGGCAACTGCAATAGCTTTCGGGTATGTCTCCCTGTTTCAAGTATCTCCTCATTCTAGTCCATCTTATTCAGATATCAAAGTGATAATAACAATAGCTGTCATTTACATAGCACCTTGAGATTTATTTTATTTTCTATATTTTATTTTCAATTTATGGAATAAAACAAGCATTTCCATAGCAGCGTATAATAAAAAAAGATGATTGCACATAAAAGGCAAATCTACTATGTATAACTTACTATTCCTTTTAAATATATAACAGTTATCATTTTTTTCCTTTTTACTTCCCTCTTTCCTGACCCTCCCCACCCTAGAGACACCATCATTAGACACAAATAGGTAGATATCTAAAATTATCCTGTACATACTTCTATTTCTCAGTTCTTTCTCTGGATGAAGATGGCATTTTTCTTCATATGTCCTTTATAGTTAATTTAAGTATTTATAATAGTCAAAATAACTTATTCATTCAAAGCCATTCTTAAAACAATTTTACTGTTACGTGATTCTGCTCATTTCACTCCATTATTTTGTGCAAGTCTTTCCATGTTTTTCTAAGATGACTGAGCTCATCATTTCTTATAGCACAATAGCATTCCGTCACAATCATATCTCACAACTTGTTCAACCATTCTTCAGTTGATGGACATCCGTGTAATTTCCTGTTCTTTGCCACACAAAGAGAGCCACTATAAACATTTTAGAACATATAGGGTTTTTCTCTTTTTTTGCTAATCATCTTTGGAAATAGACCTAGTACTACTATTGCTGGGTGAAAAGGTACAGACAGTTTAATAACTCTTTGGGCATAATTCCAGATTGCTCTCCACAATGGTTGGATCAGTTCACAATTGCACCAAAAATGAATGTGTCCCAATTTTTCCTCATCTGCTCCAACATTTGTCATCTCACCTTTCAATCATTTTAACCAGTGTAGTAGGTGAAATATAATGTCTCAAGGATGTTTTAATTTGCATTTCTTTAATCAATAATGATTTAGAGCAGTTTTTCACATGACTATAAATTATTTTGATCTCTTCATTAAATAAGTGCCTGTTCATATCCTTTAACCATTTATCAATTGGGGAATTATTTATATTATTATAGATTTGAAAATGTTCTTTATATGTTTTAGATATGACACATTTATCTGATAAATGACCTATCAATTTTTTTCCTCAATTTTCTGCTTTCCTTCTCACCTTGGCTATATTTGGCTTATTTGTACAAAAATATTTTAATTTAATGTAATTGAAGTTGTCCATTTTTTCACCTAAATTTTCTCTCTAGCTCTTATTTATTCATAAATTAAATATATAGCTAGTCAACATATATGGCCATATAGCTAGTATGCCTATCCATAAGTCTGATGTGTTCAGATATGTTCCATGTTCTTCTAATTTTCTTGTAATATCTCTCTTTACGTCTAGGTCATGTATGCATTTTGATCTTATCTTAGTAAATGGTGTAAGATATTGGTCTATGCCCAGTTTCTGCCATACTTCTTTCCAGTTTTCCCAACAATTTTTACCAAATAATAAATTCTTATCATAAAATTTTATCTTTATACTTATCTAATGCAAGATTATTATGTTTAATAGCTCCTACAAATTGTATGTCACTCTATTCCATTGGTCTACTTTTCTATATAAGATTTGCAAAGCAATTTACAAAGATTATATTGTTTAATCCTCACAACCATCCCAGGAGTTTGATTATTATCCCCATTTTACAAATGAGAAAACTGATGCTTACAGAAGCTAAGTGACTTGCCTTTGGTCATATAGCTAGTAAGTGACTACGGTCATATTTGATTTTAAGTCTTCTTGACTCTAGGTCCAGCTTCCCAAAACTCAGGTCTGACCATTTTAGCCATGCCCACACCCAGTTCAATAAACTCCATTGGCTCCCTGTGGACGAAGAGATTCATCTCTATGCAGACCATGCCTCCCACTGGACAATGTGGGGAAAGAGATCTATCTCCAACCAGACATATATTGGTAGTTCAACAATGGGCCAGAATTCACTTGAATTAAATTCTCTTTACCCTTTAATCAGAAATAAACTCTTCCAGGTGGGTAGAGTCCCACTCCAAACTGAGGAGAATTTTAACTCAATCTAATCATTAGCCATGTCCTTCAGAGGCTGCCTTGACCTAATTTTTACATAAGAAAATAGAAAGGGGAAATAATTTTGGCCATCCCCCCATATTAATAATTTGTTATTAATAATATTTTCTCTCACACAGCCTGGCACAGTGTAGATACTTAATAAATGCTCATTATTGACAGGAACTGACTTGACATAACTGTTGTATTCATCTGTGCCTGGGGTCTGCTTAACTTAGACTGGTACAAGGTGCAAGTATCCTTTATTTGCTCCTAAATAAAAATAGAGTAGTAATTCAGTAACTACTCAGAGCAATGTCTAGTTCTAACAGAGCTGATTAGCTCCTGAGGAGACCTCAAAATTCTGTGTCTATAGCACATACCAGAATGAGGTTAAAAATCAGAGACCAAGTTAGCTTTGTCATTGAATAGTATAAGTCCTTCTTATAATCTTTGTTTCAACAACAAAAGAGTTATATTCTCTGTGAGTATGAGATATATTTCTCTTCCCAAATAGCTAAAATGCCAATATTTGGTGGCAGAGACAACAGCACTATAGAAACAGAAAAAATTCCACTCTGCCTTGCTTTCCTGTCCTTAACTCCAAGTACCTTCAGTGATTTACAGATATGCTGTCTGATTTTATTTAACTATCCACACTGAAGAGAATGAAGGTTGTTACTTGCCCAAGGTCACGTACACAGTAAACCAGAGATAGACCAATGATGAAGACAGAAAATATAGTTATGAGAGCTAATGCTACTTTGGAAATCTGAGGATCTAGGTTCCTAAATGTGTCAGTTATCTGAATTTTGGAAAGAACATGATGCTTCATTTTCAGAGGCTTCAATTTGGGGATATTTGCATTTCTTTGTTATTTAAAATACTAAAGGATTTTACTGCTATGTGAACCTAAGCCTGGTCCACTGGTGTAGAAAATTCAGCTCATTCTGGAATTCAGGAAAAGAATAAGGGATAACTGGGCATGCTCAGGATCCAGCAAGGAAGACTTTTGTTTGTATTCATGCAACTATTATTAGGGTAGGGAGCACTAATTTTAAAAGTTTGCAGTCAAATAAAATGGTTTCTAAGTGAAAACAGTATGCTTTAATGTACTGAGTTCTGTCTCTGAGAAAGGATACTGGTTGTGTTATCAATCTTGTGAAATAGGCATTTATGAAAGAAATATGGTCAAAACCCTTAAATACAATGGTTTTAGAAGACATGAAGACAGTTTATTTAAAGAAAAACATTTGCTCTAAGTTGGTATTTAGCTCATTTTACCCAGCTTTGCTATATCTGCAAAAACTATATTATCCTTTGAATCTCAATTTATTTCCTTTCAGTTTCTATTTGACTGATTTTAAAGGTGGAAACTGATCTAACCCAATGGAGCATGAATTCATGAAAATTGAAAATAGAATATGTATCTTTCTCAACTTCTTAAGAAGCTAATAGAAGTTATTTTGCTGTATTCCTGATGCCACTACTCTCTTGGAAGTTTTCTTGGACTTGAAGCCCTCCAGCTATCAATAATAACATGTATTACAATGCATTTAGCCAAAATCAATTTTATTGTAATTTTGAGGAATAAAAACAGCAGTGTTTGACAATGAAAAGAACACATGCATAAAATAAAAAGCATTCCAAAGGAGAACATAAATTTCAATGTCAACCTTAAGTTGTGAAAGTTGAGAGCAAAATGTGCAAAGAACATTGAGAGAATAATTTCCCGTTATCACTAAAGCTTGGTGCATGATCTTACTCTGGTTATCAAACAATATTTCCATAATGAATATTAATACTTGGATTGCTCTGAAGCCCAAACATCTCTGCTCTCTAAATTGATTGGGATACTTTTACCATATTTAATGTTCTGCAAGTTTATGCAAAAACATTTGAAGCCATTTTATCACTTAAATGAATGCATATTTCAAAGGAGCCATTTCATTCTCTCAACACTGAGACTAAAAGCAGGGCACTTTCTAACAGACTATTTGTGAAAGAATGTGCCCTCTAACTTAATTTATATGCTCCCCACCCAGTGTTGTAATTCAAGCTTCATCTCAGTTCTATGGTAGTTGCTAGGGTCTGCAGTTTGATTTCAGGGAATAGTTTATTCCTTGGGATTTAAGACTACCAATATCAGTAGTAAAATCAGAGGAGCACTGTTTTCATGTGATTGAAAAAATATTAATGAATTATAATTTAGAAGTGGGTTACATAGTGTATTGAGCTAAGACATTGGACTACAAGAGTGGTATCAAACTCAAATAGAAATGGAGGTCACTAAATCATATATGAACCCTGTGGGCCTCATATTGACTTAGAAAACCATATGTTAATATCATTTGTTTTGTTGTAGAGGTATTTTTAAAAATATTTTCCAATTATATTTTAATCTGGTTTTAGCCAAACTCAAGATTTTGGGCAGCCATATTCAGCTCATGGGCCACTTATGTGATACATCTAGTCGACAAGACTTTGGAAAAAATATCTTTTGATTTGAATGGAGTTTATATTTTTATGATTGCAAAGCAGTGTAGCATAGAAATCTGGCCTCAAAACCCTAAAGATTTAGGTTCAAGTGCTCCTCTGAAATACTGGTTGGGAAAGCAACTTAATTTCTCAGTGCTCTAGGGGGCTCTCTAAGACCAACTTGCATATAAATTCCTACCTGCATTGCTGGAGAGAATTTCCTGACCTGGAGTTCTCTATACCAAAGACACATAGGGTTCAGTGCCATACTGCACAATTTCAAAATATCTGAAGAAAATTCAGTCCTTAAGAAAATTAATGCCTAGTCTAACCAATTGGGTCGAAATTGTGGACTCACCAGTTGTCCACTACTATTGAACATGAAGTTGTCCTAGATGTAATAAAATTATATTTTGGTTACATCATTTGCCTAATTATCCCTATAACATTGTAAGAAATAAGGATCTTAACTTATACAGGGATATATAACTAGTAACATGTCAAAGCTAAATACTTAATTACTTAGTTGTTTGGAATATAGAAAGAACTAAAACTCTAGGCCAAATAGTTCAAATACTATACCTGCATCTCACTATAGTACTTAATGATCACCTAACATGATTACAGAAATTTACCATAAAAAAAGAATCAGGGACACAAAGAGTAATGTTTCCTTAACATAATATCAATTCCAGGCAAAAGTTATATAGATAACTAAATGCAATCAGCTAGGTTTAAAGTCAACCAGATGGGATATTTTCCATTTAAGAGGAAATGTCATATTGGAAAAAATTGAGTCATGAGAATCCTACTTCAGCTTAATTTTTGATGATACTTTGCAATGCTCCTAAGCCCTCCCTCACATTGTAGAAGCACAATGGATAATCTTTGGCCATTGGTTTTTGTATGTGTTGCCATCATGTGTAGACTCTGTTTCTCTTGCCCAATTGCACATAGGGTTTTCCCAATGTTCAGGGCACTGAACCTTGTGCTACTTCCAGAGACCATGTAGTGGTACAGCTTAGTTCTTTCCTTCTCATTTCTAAATATTTATACGGCATAGTCTGGAAGATATCACCATCAAGGTTAAGGAGATAAGATAAAAGTCATCTTAGCCTGAAGACACAGATGGTAGCTCAGTGGATAGAATTCTGGGCCTGGAGTCAGGAAGATGTGACTCTGAGCAAGTTTCAGAACCTCAGTTTCTTCAGCTGTGAAATGGGAATAAAGAGATATCACTTACAAGGTTGTTATGAGGATGAAATAAGATATTTGTAAAGCACTTAATATAGATCCTAGCACATAGTTTGTGCTATATAAATGCTTATTCTTTTTTTTCCTAAAGAATATGTTCAACAGGATCTGGGTTCAAGAGAAAACAAAGAAATTTTCTCATCAATGGTATTCTTGAATTTTTTTCTAATTCTTGTCTTGCATAACTTGTTATAGTATTCTCTTTCAGTTGACATATTTTCAATATCATATGTTCTGGAGCAGACTTGGGATTTACCATTGGCCTCTGCTACATTATTTTATCTTGTTCTGAGGGAGCATATGTCCCTGGTGGCAACTGTAATGACAGCTGTCTCTGTGAAATCCCTTTTTTATGCTTCCATTGAGTTTTGTATTTGAAAGTCAAATTTTCTATTTCTTTTCCTCAAGAATGCTTGAAAGCCCACTATCTCAATGAGTGTCCATTTTTTCCCCTGAAGGATTATACCGTTTTGTTGTATAGGTGATTCTTGTTTGTAATCTTAGTTCTTTTGCCTGCCAGAATATCATATTTCACATACTCAGATCCTTTAAGGTAGAAACTGCTAAATTTTATGTTATCCTGACTGCCACTCAATGATACTTAAATTGGTTCTTTCTGGCTGCTTGGCAATTATTTTCTTCTTGACTTGGGAACTCTGGAATTTGACTATAATATTCTTGGCAGTTTTCATTTTGAGATCTTTTTTCAGGAGGTGATCAGTGACTTCTTTCAATTTCTATTTTACCCTCTGGTTCAAGAATATCAGGGCAGTTTTCCTTGATAATTTTTTGAAAGATGATGTCTAGGCTTTTTTTCTTATGGTATTCAGGTAGTACAATAATTTTTAAATTATCTCTTTTATCAAGGTCAGTTGTTTTTCCAATGAGATATGTCATATGGTCTTCCATGTTTTTGGCTTTGTTTTACTGTTTCTTGATTCCATAAAATCATTAGCAGACTTCTTCCATTCTAATTTTTAAGGAATTATTTTCTTCAGTGGGCCTTTGTACCTCCTTCATAATTTGACCAACTCTGCTTTTTAAAGCATTCCTCTCCTCATTGAGTTTTTGTTTCTCTTTTACCATTTCACCTACCTGTTATTTTTCTTCAGTATTTGTTTTTGTGTGTCTCATTTACCAAACTATTGACTTGCTTTTCATGATTTTCTTGTGTTTCTCATTTCTCTTCCCAATTTTTCCTTTACCTCTCTTACTTGATTTTCAAAATCCTTTTTGAATGTGAATACCTTTGGCTCAGCAATATCACTTCAAGGGTTGTATCCCAAAGAGATTATAAAAATGAGAAAAGGTCCCACATGTACAAAAATATTTATAGCAGCTCCTTTTGTCAAGAACCAGAAATCAGGGGAATGCCCATCGATTGGAGAATGGCTTAATAAGTTGTGGTATATGAATGTAATGGAATACTATTTTGCTATAAGAAAAGACAAATAGTAAGACTTCAGAAAAACTTGGAAAGACTTATATGAACTGATGCTGAGTGAAATGAGCAGAACCAGGAGAATATTTTACACAGTAATAGCCACAGTGTGTGAAGACTGTTTCTGATAGACTTAGCCCTTCACAGAACTGCAAGGACCTAAAACATTCCCAAAGTGCAAAGTGCCATCCATATCCAAAGAAGAGCCATGGAATTGGAACGTAGAATGAAGCAGACTATTTTCTCTTGTGTTATGTTTTGATTTGGTTTGGTTTTGCTCATGGTTTCTCCCATTGATTTTAATTCTTCTATGCAACATGACAAATGTGAAAAATGTGTTTAATAAGAATATATGTATAGAACCCATATAAGATTGCATCCTGTCTTGGGAGGGAGTGGGAAGAAAGAGAAAATTTAAAACTTATGGAAATGATTGTTGAAAACTGAAAACAAATAAATTAATTAAAAAAAAAGAGAGAAAGAACTTCCGATATATAATTTTGGCCACCAGTTCATTCCTTTCTAGATCTTCAGTATGCAAAATTTTGTTTTACTACCTTTAACAATGTGTTGCATAGTTTTTGCATTTATTCATATAATCAGTATCAGAGGTGTCTCTGAAAAGTTTCTAAGTGCAGCTGAATCAGATTAAAATGTAATTGGGAAATATTTAGCAAAATAAAATAAAGCAGAAAAAACACAACAAAATCCTTTTTGAGCTCTTCCATGACCTGAGACCAATTCATATGTTTTCTTGGAGGTTTTGGATGTTGGAGTTTTGACTTTATTGTCTTCTTTGGAGTGTGTGTTTTGATCTTTCTTGTCACCATAGTAACATTCTATAGTCAGAGGTTTGTTTGTTTGTTTTTTCCATTGTTTGCTTATTCTGCCAGCCTATTACTTGACTTTTAACCGTTTGTTCAAATAGTACTTTGTTTCTAGAGTGGAGAGCACACACTGTCCCAAGCTTCAAGGATTCTATGCAACTTTTTTCAAAGATACTTCTAAGGTCTTAAGAGTTTTCAGTTCTTCCAAGGTGGTATGATGAGAGGTGTTTACTACTGTCCAGGCCTGTACTGGTCTGTGAGTGACCACAAACACTCTTTTCTGCCCTGGAACTGTGAGAAAATTTCCCCTCCACAAGCTCTGCTATGCTAGTGCTCCTCCTCACTCTGGGATTGCCTGCTAGGACAAAGATACAGATACAAGTATAGGCAAAGCAACAGAGTCCTGCCTCAGTGTTAACAAAAGGACCTCTTCTGATCAGTTAGTTATTCAACCTCCTTAGCTGAGACCTCTGGAAGCAGCCACTGCTGCTGATGATTTAGTCACTTCCCTAGTTTCCTAGGGCTGGGGTTTGTGCTGGCCCCGCCTGTGCCAGATTGTACTCCAGTCTCTCCCAGATGGACAGATCCTTCCTGCTGATATTCTAAGTTGTCTTTGGTGTCTGTGGGGTGAGAGGTCTGGAAACTACCACTGCTGGCAGTAATTTAGTAGCCCCAAGGCCTGTTCCAGGTTTATTGAGGCCCAGTCTGCACTGACTTGACTTGCATTGGACAGCATTCCTCTCTTAACCTAATGTAGTTGACCTTTCCTGCCATCATTCCAAGTTATCTTGGGCTGGAAATTTGTTTCACTCCATCTTTTTATGAGTTCTGCTGCTCTAGAATTTTATTAGAGTCATTTTAAAGATATTTGGAGTGTTTGGGGGGAAAGTTCAGATGAGTCCCTGTCTTTTCTCTACCATATTGGCTCCTCCCTCACATATATCATTTCTTACAGCACAGTAATATTATATTACATTCATGTACCCTTTTTGTCCAGCCACTTTCCAATCAGTAAGCATCCAGTTGTTTCCAGTTTTTATGTTCAGTCATTTTTGATTGTGTCTGATACTGTGACACCATTTGGAGTTTTCTTGCCAAAAGTATTGTAGTGGTTGCCATTTCCTCCTCCAACTCAATTTATAGATGAGGAAACTGAGCCAGACAGGGTTAACTGATTTGCCCAGGATCACGTGGACAGTAATTGTCTAGGGCCAGATTTGAATTCATGAAGATGAGTCTTCCTGACTCCAGGTCTGGAACTCTATTCACTATACTACCTACCTGTCCCAATTCTTAGCTATCACAAAAAGTGCTGCTATATTTTGGAATATATAAGGCAGCTGCGTTTGCTAAGAAAATTCCAAATGGGGTCACAGAGTTGAACACAACTGAAAAATGACTAGATAACAAATGGAGACATTCCTCTTATTAATGGCTTCCTTGTGTTATAAGCCTAGTAATAGATTCTCTGGCTCAAATGGGTATGGATATTTTAGTCACTGTATTTGTATAATTTCAAACTGCTTTAGAAAATGGCACTAGCATTTTATAGCTCTACCAACAAAATACTCACTTTTTCAAAACACTCTTTCTATTGCATTTAAAAACTAAGTACAGTTAATTGCCCTCAGGTAATTACATTGTTCTGATTTTGGAAGAATAAGAATTGCCTACAAAGGACAGCAAGGAAATCATCAACAAGTATTTCTTAAATGCCTACTTTGCACCAGGCACTGTGTCAGGTGCTATTGGTACAAAGACATCAATAGAAGTCCCTGCTCTCAGGAATTTATTGTGGAACAGTGGAAAGTGCACTGGCTATGTAGTCAAAGGACCTGGATTCTTGTTTGACCTTAGACAAGTCATTTTTCTGCCTAGGTAAGACTCAATTTCCTCATCTGTAAAATGACTGGTCTAGATGGTCCCTCAGATCTCTCTCAGCTATAGATCTATGATACTAATAAATCAGTAAGCTTATATTCTAGAGGGGGGATTAAGAATACATATTTTAAGTATATACAAAATAAGTATTAACAAAAGTTATAAAAATATTCAACATATACTAAGATTCATTGAAATGATAAAGATGTTAGCAGGTGAGGGGATCAGAAAGGACTTTGTGTAGGAGGTAAATTGAATATTTGAACTAAACTTTGAAGGAAATCACAGATTCTAAGTGAAGTTGAGTAGGGACTGGATTCCAACCCTTGGGGATCCTGTGGCAAGGCACAGAGAAAGGAAATGGCTGTCTCATGTAAGACCAATTTGAGTGTCCCATAAAGTAAGAGCAGTGGCCTAACCACCCCTTGTTCTCTCTGTTCCTTTCCAAATGCCTAAGTTTTGATGAATTTCACCAATGACCAGAGAAAGGATGGAGTGCTTTACGTTTATAAGTACTTTTAATATATCATCTACTTTAATCTTCCCAATAATCAAGGGTCAGAACTAGTACAAGTATTATGTCCTTGTAAAAAAATAAACAACATGGCACAAAGGAAAGCATAGTGGATTAAAAGAGTCTTTTGAACTGAGCAGAATTGGATTCAATTCTCACTTTTCCGTTTTCAACTTTTGTAATCTTGGACAAGTTTCATTTTGGGGGGCCTCATTCTTCTCATTTGTGAAATGAAGGATTTGAATTAAATTAATTCTAAGACCTCTCCTGGCTCTAAATCCATGGTCTTATGAAAATGAGGATCGGAAAAGTTCAATGCCATGCCCATCATACTTCCTAAGTGGCAGAACCATGGATAGAATTCAGAACTTTTGATTCCTGAACAAGTACTCTTACCAGTGTATCATGCGGTATCTAGAAGATAATATTTCCAAGAATCACATGACAAGAGTTGGAATTACTGATGTTTTAAGATCTCTGCTAATTAAGCCATCATAGTTTGTCAACATAATAATACAATACATTTAATTAAAAATTAAAGTACTATTAAAATAATATCAATAACAACAGAATGGTATTTTGTAAAGAATATTGGACCAAGAGTCTGGAAAGACCAGGATTCAAATCCTGATCCTGACACTTGGTGGTCATGGACATGTCATTTAATATTAATAACCCTCAGCTTCCTCATCTATGAGGTGAGAGTAATGACATCTGCAGTACCCACTTCACAGTATTGTTGAAGTCAAATATGGCAATTCTGTGAAGTATTTTGCAAAATCATCTACTATTATGATCATTTGATTACAAGATTACAATAACAGTGGTTCTGCCATTCACTCTGCATGTGAACAAATGGCCAAATCTTCAATGAAAACTACACCTTTGCTCTCACTGGCTGAGATGGCATTGCTTTCTGTGGTTTCCCTAGTTGGTCTATGCCAGAAGACATTCACTATTTCTTTGAACTATCATATCAAGAATAAGGGTGTTCTTTGACGGTTCCTTCTCCCTGCCCCTGGTTATACCTCCCTTTCTAATTTTCCACTTCTCTGGAGTTAGACTATCTGACTCACAGTGTCAAAATCTGTGGTGTAGTGAAGGGAACAGCAGACAGCATTGCATTTTGGCTTACAAGATACAGATACTTTTAGAACTGGAGGTAAGGAATGTGAAGAAAATGAAGCAGAGATTTAAGTCATAATGTTATTTCATGATAAATTATTGTTTTCTACCTAATGAGAAATAAGCATACTGTAATTCTAAAGGCATCTCTTTCTTAAAAAAAAAAAAAGATTTTTTTAAAAGACTTTGGAAGCTTGAGCTTCTATTAAAACTACAAGCAAAGGAAGTAGCTTCAAGGGGAAAATGCCTCTACTGAGTAAGAATCATCAGAAAATTTTAAACAGTTGAACACCCAAAGCCTGAATCTTATCATTTCAATCAAAAAGAATGTGTCAAAAAGTTTGTAATTATATATGCTGAATTTGGAAGGATGGAAATCCTATTGCTCAGGTGACTATGAATTTGAAGAAGATAAGAATTGTGCTTGATAATTGACTAAAAGTAATATTTGACCTACTCTAGAGTACTTATTCTTGGCATTTTTTTTGTGTAGTAAAAGGACACACATGTATTACCAGGCACATTTGTACATACACACACACACACACGCACACACACACACATACTTCTTTTGTATCAATACAAATCAAGATGGAACTAAAATAGAAAGCATGGAGGGGAAGACATTTGAGAAAATGAAACCTAAAGAAAATGAACTAAAATCTCAGACTATATATAGACTCAGTACTAGAGAATTATCTTGGCTTCCATATCCATTTTTCTGATGAAAAAAGAAATCCTTTAGTTATTACTTCTTTATACCTTAGCTATGTAGCTTTTCTATTATGAATTTACTTAATTTTCAGTGCTGTATTCTTCATAGTCCTGAAGAGAATAGGAAGGAAAGTTCCCCAGAATGGAGATTCCCAAAGCCTAACTTGAGAGATTCCTAAGCCAGTTACTGCCCAAAACCCTAACTTCTTCTACCACTACGTCCTCTGAAAATTGTTGGAATTTTCTATGTCATTTGAAGATTGTTGGGATTTCTAGTAGAGAATAAGCACATATCATAAAACTCTACAGTCAGTAAACACTACTACTTCCACTTCCTACCAGTGACTTCAAAGCTTCAAGGAAATAAAAGATTTCTCTTCACAACTAATCTTGGGAGTCCTTAGTATACCAGTTATTCGTTGTAGTCTCAGACTGGCTTTACATAGGATCGTAGGTTTAGAGCTGGGATGAACCTTTTGTTGTTGTTCAATCATTTCAGTTATGACTCCATATGGGTTTTTTGTTTTATTTTGTTTGGAGGGGGACAGAGTTGGCAAAGGTACTGGAGTGATTTGCCATTTCCTCCTTCATTGGATTAAGACAAACAGAAGTTAAGTGATTTTCCCAGGGTCACACAGCTAGTGAGTATTTAGGGCACATTTGAACTCAGGACTTCCCGACTCCAAGCCCAGCATTCTATCCACCGAACCACTTAGTTGGTTTCACAAGGAACCTTAGAGGCCAACTATCAGACATCACAAACTGGATGTTCTGTAGACATCTTATATTCATATTATCTAAAACTAAACTCATTATCATTCCTCTCTCAACTCCCCCACCATTTCCTGTCTTCCCCATTACTGTTGAATAAAATAACATTAATTCTCCCAGTCATCCAAGCTCACAATCTTGGTGTCATCCTTTACTTCTCACTTTCTCTCACATCCCATATCCAATTTGTTGGCAAGTCTTCCTGATTTTACCTCTATCACATCTCACATATGTTCCCTTCTCTTCTCTGACACTGCCACCACCATGGTGCAGGCTCTTATCACCTCACCCCTAGTTAGTCTGCTGGTTGGACTCCCTGACTCAAGTCTCTCCCCAATCCAATTCATGCTCAACTAGAATATCAAACTGATTTTCCCAAAATGCAAGTTCAACCATGTCATCCTTTTCCCCAAAAAAATTCTATTGACTCCCTATCACCTCTAGGATCTAAAACAAAATTTTCTTGTTAGGCATTCAAAGCCCTTCATAATCTTCACACATACTTACCTTTCCGGTCTTTGTACATCTTATTCTCTTTCATGTATTCCATGAAAGTGACACTGGTCTCCCTGTTGTTCCTCAAACATGGCATTCAGTTTCCCAACTCCATTTTTCATTGTCTATCTCCTATGCCCAAATTACCCTCTCTCCTCATCACTGCTTTTATCTTTCCTCAGGTCCCAGCTAAAACCTCCCTTTCTATAGGAATGAACATATTCCTTAATATTAGCACCTTCCCTGTGTTCTCTGTTCCCAATTTATAATTCATGTGCCTTACTTGTACACAGTGGTCTGCATACTTTCTCCTCCATTAGAGTCCAAGAACAGGGACCGTCTCTTACTTTTTTCTGTATCCCTAGCACTTAACACAGTACCTGGTACATAATAGACACCTGTAAATATTTATTGACTGACCAATCTGACTCCCAAGGTCATACAGGTAGTAATAGAAGCAGGCTAACATACAATATGGCATGATTGAAATAACTTTGGCCTGATGGCCCGAATTTAAATATTATCATTATTACCATTTACCTCTTTTTTCTTCATCTATATGAGGGCCTGAAACAGATCATTTCTAAGACTTCTTCTGATCTAAATCTTAGTGCTTTTTTAAGTACATCAAAATACTGGGTTCAAATATTTGTTCTGTTGGGGAAAACTGTACTTTCACAAAATTTCTGGAAGGAAGCCTATGGAACAGTGAGAATGAAACACAACTTACCTGCCAAATGAGCCAAATTTCACAGAATTCCTGGAAATCAATGTGATGACATAATGCAGCCAAACATGATCTCATATCCAAATTTGTTAGTTAACGTGCAAACTATTTTTTTTTAATTAGCATGATAGCTGAAAAAAATCTCAAATGGACAGGTCACATGTTCTTATTAATTTGCTCATTCATTTATTTATTTATTTTCTGCCTTTTTATCAGTTCCAGTGAAACTTTGTAGTGGAGTAAGTGACCAAGATATAGGATGTTATATTAAACTGAGGTCTATCATTAATAGTGATATCAAAGTAAGGAAAGCAAGGCAACTGAGCTTTGGGGATAAAAAGTCACCGGTGTTGGGAAGTTGTGGTTTGCTTGTAATCTTGAGCTGCATACATGCCATCTGGTTGGTTTCCCATCTCCAATATGCTACTCCTAGGGCAGCAAAACCTCAGAGATTAGTTGGGGGAGACCCCATTTTAGTGCATCCTTCTCTACACAGTGTAAAAGTGCACAATGTATAAGTGTGACACATGGAAATTTCCAGATATTTCTTGAAAAGATCCAGAAAGAAGGAGCATGTATATAGTAGAGGAGGCTTTGCTCAAGCTCATGGCATCCAAAAACGTTCATAGAGGCTTCTTGCAATATAATGAATATCAAATTTACTAGTAAATATGATGGATAATATTAGTATTACCTTACATTTGGTCTTCAAAAAATGTATAAATAATAAATTTGTGAATAACAAAGTGATAAGTGCATGTTTAGTTGGTCCAAAACACATTTTATGATGCTTTGCTAAATTGTTTACATAAACTGTTTATTCTATTTGTTTTATTTAGAATTTATTATTTGTTTTTGCTGATACATTCTTGATTTTGATTATACTATCTTTGATTCTCAGATATTTTAACGTATATGTCTTTCAGTAGAATATAAAATAAAATTGATCACTCAATAAATACGTGAAGCAGGCACAGAGGCTTAACACTTTTGTTTGAAACCAGCCCTGGTGACATCATTCATTCTGAATCATATAGTGATGGAGGATGAAAACAGGGGATAGGACTTTGTTGCAGTAAAAGAATGTGGCCACTGAATGGAGTTCAGGTACTCAGGTATTTTTTCTGGTGTGTCTGTAGATGCGCTCCTCCTTTGCTGTATGGGTGTTTTGTGGCAGAGCCTTATGCACTAGAGTAGATCATACTGCTTTATGCCTAAAAATCTGAGGAACAGAGTCAAGAAAAAACCAAGGAACTGGCAATAATGTGTATCACATGTCTGTGGAGTCAACACAGGGTGATCTTAGGGATCACCTATTCCCGCACATTTTACAGATGAAGAACTTCAGCCAAAAGAGATTTAAATGATCTGTTCGAGGGAACACAATAGATGTGGCAAAATTGGGGAGAGAGGAAGAAGGAGGGGGAAAACCCAGAATTCTTCTTATTCCATATCCAATATTCTTTCCACTGCACCCTGCAAAAGGTGAATTTTTTTCTTTGACAGCTTCTATATATGTATATATATATATATATATATACACATATAAAATCTATTTTCAGGTTTCAACATTCACTTCTACAAGATTTTGAATTCCAAATTTTCTCCCCATCTCTCCCGTCCCCCCACACCAGAACAGTTTGCACCCTAACCACTCCTTTCCCCAATCTGCCCTCCCTTCTATCAACTCCTTTCTACAATTCCCCCTCTTCTATTTTCCTGTTGGGCAAGATAGATTTCTATACCCCATTGCCTTTACAATTTATTTCCCAGTTGCATGAATAAACAATTTTTAACATTCATTTTGAAAGCTTTGAGTTCCACATTCTCTCCCTTTCTCCTTCCTACCCACTCTCATTGAGAAAGCAAGCAATTTGATATAGGTCATCCATGTGCAGCCATGCAAAACACTTCCATAGCAGTCATGTTGTGAAAGACTAACCACATTTCCCTCTATCCTGTCCTGCCCTACATTTGTTCCACTCTCTCACTTGACCTGTCCCTATGCAATAGTATTTGCTCCTGATTACCCCTGCTTTCAATCCAGTGTCCCTTCTATTATCCTCTTTCTCTTATTCCCCCTCTCCCTAGACTTCCTGAAGGATAAGATATATTTCCATACCCAACTGATTGTATGCTATTCCTTTTATAAGCCAAATCTGATGAGAGTAAGGCTCCCTTATTTTCTCTCACCTCCCTCCTCTTCCCTTCCAATGTAAAACACCTTTCTTGCCTCTTTTATGTGAGATGATCTACTACATTCTACCTCTCACTTTCTCTTTCTCCCAATACATTCCTTTCAACACTTACTTTCAATTTTTAAGCATCCTTCATATTCAGCTCATCCTGTGTCCTCTGTATATGTGTGTGTATGTATATATGTATATATATGTATGTATATATGTGGGTGTATATATACACACATGCATAAATAAACATATACACACATACACACATATTCCCTCTAACTACCCTAATATTGAGAAAGGTCTTATGAGTTACAAATATCATCTTTCCTTATAGGAATGTAAGCAGTTCAACTTTAATGAATTCCTTATGGCTTCTCTTTCCTGTTTATCTTTTCATGTTTCTCTTGATTCTTGTATTTGAAAGTCAAATTTTCTATTCAGTTCTGGTCTTTTTAACAAGAATGCTTGAAAGTCCTCTATTGCATTGAAATTGCATTTTTTCCCCTGAAGTATTACGCTCAGTTTTTCTGGGTAGTTGATTCTTGGTTTTAATCCTAGTTCCTTTGACCTCTGAAACATCATATTCCAATCCCTCTGATCCCTTATTGTAGAAGCTGCTGAATCCTGTGTTACCTGATTGTTTTTCCACAATACTTGACATTTCTTTCTGGCTACTTTAATATTTTCTCCTTCACCTTGGAACTCTGAAATTTGACTACAATATTCCTAGGAGTTTGCCTTTTGAGGTCTCTTTCAGAAGGTGATCAGTGGATTCTTTCCATTTCTCTTTTACCTTCTGGTTCTAGAATATCAAAGTAGTTTTCCTTGATAATTTCTTGAAAGATGATGTCCAGGCTCTTTTTTTTGATTATGGTTTTTCAGGTAGACCAATCATTTTTAAATTCTATCTCCTATATCTATTTTCCAGGTTAGTTTTTTTTTTTTAATGAGAAAACATTGTCTTGTATTTTTTTCATTCTTTTGGTTCTGTTTTATAATTTCTTGATTTCTCATAAAGCCATTACCTTCCATTTGCTCTATTCTAATTTTGCAGGAATTAATTTCTTCAATGAGCTTTTGGATCTCCTTTTCCATTTGGCCAGTTCTGCTCTATAAGGCATTCTTCTCCTCTTTTGCCATTTGGGTTAGTCTATTTTCAAAGGTGTTATTTTCCTCAGTATTTTGGGGGGTCTCCTTTAGCAAGCTATTCACTTATTTTTCATGGTTTTCTTGCATTGCTCTCATTTCTCTTCCCAATTTTTCCTCTACTTCTCTTACTTGATTTTCAAAATCTTTATTGAACTCTTCTATGGCCTGAGACCAATTCATATTTTTTTTGAAGACTTTGGATATAGGAACCTTGACCTTGCTGTCTTCCTCAGGTTGTGTGCTTTGATCTTCCTCGTTGTAAGAAAACACCTTTTCACCAAGAAAGTAACCTTCTATAGTCTTGTTTTTCCCCCCTTTAGGTCATTTTCTCAGCCAGTTGCTTGACTTTTGAGCTCTTTGCTAAATGGACAATGTAGTGCCCCAAATTTGTGCAGCTGTTTTCAAAGATTTCTCTAGGGACCTGTAAGTTCTCTGTTCCTCCAAAATGGTATGATCAAAGGAGAGGTGTTTACTCCTCTCCTGGTGTGCACTCTGGTCTGTGAGCAACCGCAAACACTATTTTCTGGCCTGGAACTGAGAGTAGGATTCCCTCTTCACAGCCACCACCAGCTCTGCCATACCACCTTGCCTCCTCACCCCAGGACCTCCACACAGGACTGCAAACTCAGATCAGCCACTCAATTCCCCCACTGTAAGTAGCCTAAGAGCTCCAGAAGTAGCTGCTGCAGGAGCAGTGGCTGCCACTGCCCTGGGGCTGGAGCTGGGCCCAGACCATGTTCCTCTCTCACCCAGGTGACCTTTGAAGTTCTCTTTGGTGTTTGTGGGTTGAGAAGTCTGGAAACCACCACCAGTGATTCAGTTTCCTGAGGCCTGTTCCAGTCCTATCTGTGCTGGCATGGCCCATGGTAGGCTGAGCTCTGCTCAGAGCCTGGTACAATAGACTCTTCCTGTCAGCCTTCCAGATTGTCTTGGGCTGGAAATCTACTTCACTCTGTCATTTTATGGATTCTGTTCTAGAATTTGTTTTGAGTCGTTTTTACAGGTCTCTTCAGATGTTTAGAGGGGAGGGTTCAGGCAAGTCCCTGCTCCTACTTAGCCATCTTGACTCTGCCCCCCAGCACCTTCTGAGGGATTTTCTTGCCCTTAGGATATGGTGTGCAAATATTAGAGTACATGCATATTGATTTCTATTACCTTTTCCTTTTCCTAATAAATATTTTAATACATGGTATTTAAAATGATGGAAATAGAAAGAAAAATCTAGAGAAAGATTTGTGTGTTTCTATAAATCAAGAAAGTAGTTGTCAATTGTATATGTGTGTATCTATGCAATACATTAATATCTAACATTTGTATGGCATTTTAAATTTTACAAAGCAGTTTACAAATATTATCTCATTTTGTCCTCACATCCCTGGAATTCAAGTTCTTTTGTTATTTCTGTTTTACACATGCGAATACCTTGGCAGATAGAAGTTTAGTGATTTGCCCAAAGTCACACAGCTAGTAAGTTTTGAGAGAAGAGTTTCAACTCAGATATTTCTGACTCCATGCCTCACATGCTAGCCATTAATCTACCTAACTCTTTGCAAAGCATGACTTGAAAGTCATAATAAAACTATGGTATTGTTTCTGTTGGAGAATGACATTGCGAATTTAGCAGAATATACAAATTCTCCTTGCTCCATTTTTAAAGAAACAGCAGTAATCTCTGACAAAGCACAGGGAAACTAAAGACCCTGAAAATTTTCTTCATGCTCATCAAATTCATTTTACTTACAAAGACAAAAACAATAAGCCTACTGCATACCATTCTGATAATAATTGCCACTGGGTATGAAACTTAAATATGTTTGCTATCACATGTGCCTCCATCTTCTAATGCTTTACATTGCTTTATTGTAGCAATTGTAGTAACCCAATCCTACAGTTATCAACAATTGAGTCGTATGTTTCATCAAGGTTAATTTATGATATCTTTGACTTGTGTGATGGTAAAAAATATAATGTTAGAAGAGTAGTGGTGAGCTTCAGATCAGGTGCTCTTCTCTATAGTATAGTAAGGGTTCTCAATCTGGAGCTCATCAAATCGGTTTAGACAGATAGACAGATAGATAGATCACTGTATCTTATTATAATTGGTTTCCTTTGTAACCTGAAGTATTTTATTTAAAAACATTCCATTCTATTTAAAGATGTTATTCAAAAAGGAGTCTATAGGTTTCAGATAGACTGCAAAAGGATTTCACGAAATAAAAAGAGATTAAGAAGCCCTGTGCTAAACAAAATATACTAGACTGAGAGGAGATATTCAGAAGGTCCCTTAGGAATAATAGAGGTCATTAGAAGGGTTCTCCATCCAGAAAGTCCAGGTGTATGAACTGTTACTTATGCTATTTTTTATTTCTCTTAAGTGGGCCCACTGACTCAATACTCAAAAAATTAATAAATATTGATAAATTAACAAATACTCATAAATATTATTGATTATTAATATTATTTAATGTAATTATATTATAGTGTATGTAATTAATGTAATTATATTATATAATTGCTACATTGGAGATATATTTTATTAATGTTATTGCTTTTTATTGTATATTATATTATACAAAATATATATAATATAATTAAATAATATTTAATAATATATAATATAATAATCAATTTACATATTGACAAATATTTATTAATAAATATGTTTCAGACACTATATGAGGTTCTGAGGATGCAAATACAAAAGATGAAAAATCTCTACTTGCAAAGAGGGATTGCAACTCTTCAATTTTCTCTGAGACAACAAATATATACATGCAAAAATATATGTGCATAGATAAATATACACACGTAAACATATATATGTGTGCACATATGTGTGTCACGTTGTGAGGTACCATGAAACACTCAATAACTTTTGTGCACTTGAACTAAGATGGGAATCATCTAACTTCCAAGCACAAAGCTCTACAGGGCTTTTTATACTTGGGTATTCTTTATGACAATTAGCTCAATAGTTCCTGTTTGCAAAGAAATTTGGATTAATGGATGTTCCCTACCCCCTGGTTAGCGCAATCTTTGAAAATATATGATGTTCAACGCAACAACATTTGGATTTTTTTCTGTTTTGTTTGATTTTTAATTTACAGTGGTTACTCAGTAAATATCTCCTTTGATCCATCATAGAACAAAAAGAAAGGAGTGACATTCCAAGCAAAAAGAAAAAAAAGAAAAAGAAAAGATTGCCCTCTTTGCCATCCCTTCCTTCTTTTCTCTTTTTATAAAAAGGTCTGTGCACGAGTAATGGTCTCCATTTGATATATAAGTGCTTCCTAGGTTGTCACAAAATAAATGGACTGAAGAGACATACAAAAATACATAACTAGAAAACTTCTCTAGACCCTTTTTAGAAAGTGTGACTACCAAGTACATGTATGTCAACATAAAAATCTTTCAGCCAAAGTAATTTCTTGCTGTTGATAGGCTTAGAGTAATTTTAGGTATTGATGATTCACTTGTGTGGGTGTGTATGTGGGTGTGTGTGCATTTATTGGCCATTTGAATTGACTTAGGTCTGTGTGGACAACTAAATTGAATGTGACTGCTGAGTTAGGATCCCTAGTCTCCAGTTCCTGCCCTGCTTCTATCTAGCAATGTAATGGTGAGCAAGTCAGGCATCCATCTCTGGGCTTCTGTTTTTCTTATCTGTAAAACAAAAGGGATGAAATAGAATGTCTCTTCCAGGCTCAATGACTATAATGTGTGTAATCTGTGATTCACTGTCCTAAGTTATAAATATTACATGAACTAGATCCAATATTGATGGTCCCACCTACTCCCCTTCACAAATCATATCCCTAATTTTTTTGCCACTAATCACAAATCTCACTGAGAAACCTCCAAATAAATTTTCACAAATATTAATAAAAGCATCTCCATGCACTATGCAAGTTTTCAAGGTAACCACATATCAGATATAGACAGCCTTTATTTAAACCCCCACAGGAAACTTATATGATTCATTGCATATAAAATCAATATAATTTGCCTCTCTGTCCAGTGAGTACCACCTTCCCTGAAGGGGCCTATACAGTCTAGATAAATACAATTCCTTATAGTTTAGATTCTACTTGGAAGGGTTTTGAACTTGGGTATATTAATGACAGTCCTTTGACATTCCAGTGATTCATTTCTTTGCTATAGGAACTCATGCAGTTCTTCAAATTTATGCTCAGAATTTCCCTTTCTCTTTCTGGAAGGCTGGGATTCAGTAATACTCCATTATGTGGTTCCTCTGAACAAAGGCCACATGGTTAGGGGCATATGTAGCTTCATGTGTTTCTCTGGGTCTGGGTCCTGGCTCTCAAATTTCAAGATTAACTCAGGGTTGAGGAACTTGTTACTCCACCTCTACCCCAATTGCTAACATTTCTTGGGCTAAAAGACTCCCATTTTTGGAAATGAAGTGAGATGGTTTGTTGGTTGGACTCTAAGGAGCCGTATTAGTACCAATGATCAGTCAACCCTAACGGAGCATAGCCACCACATGTTTCTGGGATCTGACTCATGTTTGGTTCCCTCTCTCTCCCCTTACCTTTCTCTTATCCTTTCTCTCCTCTCCCTTCTCCTCTCAGTCTCTTTCTGTCTGTCTCTCTCTAAAGTAAAAAACTGGCCCTTTTGACACTTCTAATTCAGCTTACCCTCTGTTATGGACCCAGCACAAAGGGTCCATTACCACTCTCAATGACAATCATATTCCCAAAGACTCCTCAACCTTTAAACTCATCAAGGTGACTAGGGTGATTCTTTGATAAACCCCTTAGGTACTCTGCAAACTACTCCTGCTTTTGTTACTTATATTCAGGAGAGAAAAGGCCAAGACATAGCCACCTGATCATGGATATCAAACCACCTAATAGTATAAGGAAATTTATGTTTGCTATGCTCTCTCTGTGTCTCTGCCTCTGTCTCTTTCTCTCTCTCTCTCTCTCTCTCTCTCTCTCTCTCTCTCTCTCTCTCTCTCTCTCTGGCCCTTAGTATATATAGGTTGATAATGAATCAGTGAGGGACCTATCTGAAAGTGAATTTCCAAAATTCTTCTGTATTAACAGAAAATGGGTTTAATTTCAATACTAGAATATCTTGGGCCTACCCAGGACATGTCCATAGATGGGGAGTTTTGATAGTCTAACTCCTCTTCCCTAGAGCATTTGATATTAAGAATCTTACTCTTTGTTGCTCTGGAATGAGAGCCCAGCTATTTGCCCTTATGGCTCCAATGACATGTATCATCATGCTGCAGTTGTGACAGACGTATGAAAATCTTGCAGATGTCTTTTACATTAGCAAAAGAGTAGGTGAGGACAGGACATGATTTCCTTTGGTTATGCAAGAGGTTCCCAGAAAAAGTTAAAAAAAAAATTTAGAGAGGATAACATGGTGATTAAATTAGTGCTACTTGATGAACAATTATTAAAAAAGTCCTTTTTGGTTCTAATGTCTCTGAATTGCTAAGTAACTTGCTAAATTTCTTCATTTGTAAAACAAAGATAATAATCCCAGAGCACTGTGCAAAGCAAAAATAGGATAATATGTTTGGAACATATAAACTGTTATACACATATAAGTATTGTTATCATAGCATCCCAGTTACTCAAGAGAGAGTCTATATTCTGTGCCCCTATTTCCTGCATATCCACTCATTTTAAACCCCTTGGAAAATGACTTTCCCTTCTACTGTCATATTAAAACTGCTCACTTGAAGTTAAGTAGTAATCAATAAATAAAAGCAATTGACTCTTCCTTTTTGATTTTTCCTTGCCTTTTGAAACTATTTTGACTCTGCTCTGAAAATTTTCTCCTCTGCTCTTCCTTGTACCTCTCTGAGCACTTCTTCTCCATATATATTGCTGTCATCCCTTCATCCTCCAGTCTCCCTATATAATTTTCCACATACCCACACTTGCTCTCCCACTTTCTGGGATCTACTTCATTCTGTCATTTCAGTACAGATGATTCTTTCCTTCCCAGACTTCTCTCCCAGGATCTGGTTCTGCATTTTTTATATTTTGCTAAACCTAAATTTGTCATTATACCTAAAACTTAACATATCTAAAACCAATTTCTTCATTTCTCTCATCATTGATCCTAGATAATTTGTTGGAAAACATTAATTAAATATGTAGTCCTTCATTAGCAAGAGTTAATAATTATGAGGAAAAGAAGGAAGGAAAGAAGGAAGGAAGGAAGGAGGAAGGAAGGAAAGTAAGAAAATAAAGAAGAGAGAGAAGTTTGGAGAGAGGGAGAAAAGAGAATGAAAATGATTGAAAGCAAAACCATAAGATCTATAGGTCCAAGCAGAACTGTAACTAAGACAGGGTAACAGGACTTGTCCTAGGGTGCAAAAATTTAAAGAGTTCTGAGAGCACTTAGCAACTCCTTTAACATAGTGAGCTCAGTTCACAAGAATAATTACTTAAAGTAGGAAATTATTAGATCTCTCCCCTAGCAACCATATCCTGGTAGCTTCTCCCTGGTCTAGCCCAGACATACTCCAACTCCCCAAGGTAATCGTTCCAGAACAAGCCTTGTAGTTTTCTTGGTATCCTCAGGTGACAGAATGTTGGATCCCAAGATCATTGGTCTTCTTCCATACAGACTCACATAAATTTATATTTGAGTATTTGATTTGAAGGAATCATTTATGGTACATTGTGTGATGCTTCCTCTGGGCACTAGAATTTCTAGTTACAGCTTTGAGTCCAAGTCTTAATTAACCTTATATTCCTTAAAAAACTTTTTCACAAATGTAAAAGTTAGCATAAACTAGTGTTATGTTGAATAAGTAAAGTATAATTTGGAATGTGAGATATAACTGGAAAGGGTACTGTTTATCCAGTCATTCCATAAACATGGAATTTTCAAAAATTCATTTACCAATAATGGAAGACAGGCAACTATGATTTCCTTTTTGACCTTGGTTCCTATGACTTCAGGCTCCTACTATTAAAACATGCTCCAAAAGAGCTTATTTTGCTGACACTACCATTTTAGTTGAAAATGATTTTAGTGGCTATACCAGTGTTAATTTTTAGATTGTCCAAGAAGTCTAGTACAAGGTATTGGGAGGAAGTATTCAAAAGGAGAGTGATTCAGGCTCCCCAGGGCACTAAATAGTTTTACAAAACTGGGACTGTGGACAAAAGGAACCAAAGCATCCTGTTAGATTTTTCTGGGGACAGTATCTGTTTAACCTGGAGGAGAGTACAAAAGTATAGTGTGTGTGTATGCATGTGTGCGTGCATGTATGCGTGTGTGTGTGTGTGTGTGTGTGTGTGTGTGTACAGGAGGCAATTATCAGATACCCTTCATCAGTTCATTTTCCTCCATTGATGAAGTAATGGAGAAGGGAGAGAAAAGGGAAAAAGGGAGCAGACATTTATTAAGTACTTACTATGTACCAGATATTGTACAAAACACTTTACAAATATTACCTCGTTTGACAGGTAACAATGAACAGAGATACTGAATAAAGCACAAAGATATTTTTATACCCTGTAACTCAATTATAGTGTGAAAAACTTCTCACTAAGATGTTCATAAGATGTTTTGCTTTGGCTCTTAATTATCATACTTAATTCTATTTGTGAAGGTTTGTATTTGAATTTAAGACTAGGTAAATCATAAAGCGTATAAATTCTACCTTAACAAAAAATGCCACATTTTATATAAATTGTTCTTGACATTTTTGTGCTGATGAAATAGAGTTTTTCCAAGTGGATATCAAATACATTAATGTTCTATAACACTACCAGATCTAAGGCCTGGAACTTGTGATTTCATTGGTATAGGGAATTTCCCAGGTGAGGTAACTTCTTCCAAAGTAGAGGTGAACACTTTGTCTGCAACTTCTAGTCCTAAAGAATTGCCTAGAACAATGCAAGGTAAAGTTATTTCACACAGCCAATGTTATGTAAGCATCAGAAACTATACATTATCTTTCGGTGCTAACCTGTAATTTTGTTCTGTGATAATATTGCTAGCTATTCTATAGGTAATATTATTATTGTTCTGTAATATTATTAGAGAGAAAGGAAGATGATTGTAAACAGATTCCTGGGGGGAGGAGACAGAAAGCATATAAAATTCTACAGAATAGCAAATATCATAGATTTAGAGCTGGAAGGAACCTCAGAGGAAATATAGCCTAAGCCTTAATGCATTTTATAGATAAATTATAGAATCTGAGAGTTGGAAAAGACCACAGCAGCCATCTAGTTCAACTCAATACCCAAAAGTAATTCCAGTTATAGGAATTTATTTCTTATCCAGTCTATGAAGGAAGACTAACTTTTCACCTATTCTAATTAAATTACTTTTAATTATCAAATTCTTATTTTCACTTCCTGCCCCTCATTTTTAAAAAGAAAAAATATTTATTTATTTTTTAGTTTTCGACATTCATTTCCACAAGATTCTGAAAATGAAGGGAAGGTTTTTGTTTGTTTGCTTTAATTACCAAGTGAGAGTTCTAGAGGGCACACTGATAGTGTTAGGCAGATTGGGGACGGAACATTGTATGAGAAGAGATAAGTTAAGAATGAGCACAGGCTGCAGAATTTGCAGGTAGGAAGGGACTGCTCTTTGGCATTCGTGAATTTCGTGTCACAGATATTAGGGTAAATAGAGGGGCATTTGGTAAGCATTGGGAATGAATTCAGGTAGAATATCAGTGGATGACAGAAGCTCTGTTGATGAAAACAAGTGAGTTGTTCAAGGTCTTGCTGCAGCCTCTATATTCTCTGCACAAACGGTATATGTCAGTCTTTTCTACAGTGGCCCCTACCTTGTGCACAACCCAAAGAGCATCCTGGTGTTGACTGAAATCCAGTGTGCTATCCCCTGCTTCAGAATGCCCTAAAAGGAAGAAGAACAGAGGAGGATATTGGTTTTAAGAGGCAATTTGGAGGTAATTGGTGACCTTGGGAATCGTGGCTTCAGTAGAGTAGTGAGGATGAAAGTCATAATGAAGATAGTTGAGGACTGAGTGAGTAGATAGTGAGGAAGTGACGTTACTAGTAAATAACTCTTAATAAACTATCTTTTTATTCATTGTAAATTTTAGCATGTTTTAATATATAAGCACTAGAGACTCAAACATTAAAAATTCCAAATGTATTAGACTGATCTTTTGCTACAACCTTCTCACTGCATGAATGAGCAATAACAGGAGGGCATGAGTGTGGGTGGTTAACTAAACTGCTTTATATCTAATAAAAGAGGTTGTAATACAGAGCTTATTCTAGCCAAGTTTCAAGTACCTAACTACCTTTGACCTTTCTGTCATGAATGAGTGCAATGTTTCTCATTCTGAAACTTGAGACCATTTTTGCATATGTTGGCTCAACATTTATATGATTCTACCACTGGTCTTGATGCCTTGCTAAAGTCTTCCTATTAGGAATTTGCTTCCAAGTCTTTATGATGAATTTATGTACTAGGACCATGCCCAAATTCCCTATATACTTGCATGTTTATAGCAATGAGAGCACAGTATTCTTTAAATGATATACCTAAGTAAGGATGTGAATGAAATCAGTGAAACTGTGTCCTGATGTTAGAGACAATGCTAGCTACTGAAACCAGAACCTTAGTAAAGAAAATGCTAACATTTTCTTAGGTCCTCAATAAATTTCAGATGCAGTTATGACGACCAGGCATCATCCTATGTGATTTTTACACAAAAGATTCATTTTTGAAGTGAAATCATAATCCATTAAAAGGGTAGACTGGATCATTTCATAGAATTCCAAGGCAGGGAAAAAAATAATATGAAAACTCGGAATTGTTAATATGATAGACTGTTCATAAGGCTGAACTGCCTCATCTTCTTATTCTTATAGTATCTTCAGAAAGGTGGAAGCTTTCAGTACAATGGCAAGATGTTCTTTAGGAGTTTGATAGGAAAAAGATAGGCAAGAACTGCACCTGTATTACAGCTAATATAAATAATGATTTGCATAGCATACTATGGAATCATTGTTGGTTTAACTTAAAGAACTGAATGATAATAGTTTCAACCACATTTTGGTCAGAAACCAAAAGGTGATAGACATTTCATTACTATAAGACCAGGGTTAAAGGGGGCAAAACAAGGACAGAAGAAATTATTTAAGATCTCTTCACAGGAATGGAGGCAGTAGGCCATATTGGGGAAAATTCTGGGATTCATTTTAGAAATACCTGAATTCAAATCCTATCTGTCTATGATTCTAGGAAAGTTGATCTCTTTGTGTCCCAGGAACCTCCCTGAAATCTAGTTACTAGGACATAGATCTGTGTTTGTTGAAGAATTTTCCACCCTTTTCTGGTGAAATCCAATATACTTTGTATATGTTAATATAGAGATAGATGTATATAATTCCAAAAGGTCCAATGACATAACCCAAAAAAGTTGACCATATTTTAAAGACTCTATGTTTATTAGAAGGAATCATTTTTAATAGGTTATGAGCTTTGGTGTAGAGTCACAGAATTTTTTAACTGGATGAAAATTTAGAGGTCAAACCTCTCAATTTCCAGATGGGAATACTGAAGCTCCATTAAGTCAATTGACTTGCTCAAAGTGGAAGAATTAGAATTTGAGCCTACATACTCTTACTAAAACTCTGGTTTTCTTTCTACTGCACAATGCTGTCTCTCCTCAGGTTGCATACAGCATGTTATATTTATTTTTGCAAGTTCTTCAGCAGTTTACACATCTCATTGCATTGACAAGTCCTTAATATGTTTGTGAATGATCAGATGAATCATAAAATCATTATCCTGTATCAATAATAAAGCCTTAACAATTCAGGTGGTGGACTATTTCCCTTCATTTAGAAACAATAAAGCAAAAATGTAAGCAAACAGACAAAACATGTGAGTAGAAATAATATTTTGAGGGAAATGGTAAATATAGTTCTTATGACAAGAATTCACATTTGACAGATCATCTGTCTTTGGTAGGAATACATAGGACCATAAGTAGGGATGTTCTATAATGTCAGAAATCAGAAATAGAAAAGCTAAGTGTTCTAGCTAATAGTAGTTCTTTCAGTAAAACAATTTCTGAGACATGGCTAATGAGCCATTTTTGTTTATAAAATTAGAATTATATAAGTCCTATTTTGTAGATTAGCATGTTGTTGTTCAGTCATATTTCAGTTGTATCTGACTCTTCATGACTCCATTTTGGCTTTTTTTGGCAGAGACACTAGAGTGGTTTTCCATTTACTTCTCCAGCTTATTTTATAGTTGAGTAACTGAGGCCATCTGGGTTAAGTGACTTATCCAGAGTCACACAGTTAGTAAGTATCTGAGGTCAGATTTGAACTGAGAAAGATGAATCTTGCTGACTCCAGGCCCTAGACTCTATCCAGTGCTCCAGCTAACTGCCCAGATTAGCATACTGAAGCATAATAAACTCTGATTTAAGTCAAAGGATGTCAGCTGTGAAATCCTTAGTGAACTCTACCAGTTGAGGGTTTTAATATAGAGTTATTAACCTTTTTGTGAATTGTGGATTCCTTTGGCAATCTGGTAAAACCTATATAACCCTTCTCAGAAATTCTCAGTTTCAGTTAGAAGTTAGTGGGGGGAGTAGGGGAAGATATATTTTTTTTCTTGTTCAGGTTCACAGACTCCCTGAAATCTTCCCAAGGCCAAGATTAATAACCATTGGTTTAATACATCAAACTGTATGCCAGAATGAAATAGAGTGTAATAGTACTAATGATATTAAATAATTTAAATAGTGTTTTGTTGTTACAGCACACTTTGCTATATTTCATCTTTTTACAGTCCTGGCCAATAGGCAATGGTCTTATGATCCCCATTTTACAAATGTAGAAATAGAGGCTCAGGGAGGCTGTTTATTTTCCCGAGAACTTACAGATAGCAAGTGTAGGAGACTGAACTAGCAGTAATTATTTCATACCCCTTCACTATACCATATTTTCTACTTTACTGAGCACCCATTGTGTTTTGACCACCATGCTGGAGGTTGACAGGGATACAGAAATGAATAAGATGAGATAGCAGCAGTAATAACAAGCATTTATATGGTGCTGTACACATGCTATGTCATTTGGTCTTTAAAACAACTCCGTGAGGTAGGTGTTGTTATTAATCTTATTTTACGAATGAAGAAACTTAAGCACAGAGAGTTTATATGACTTGCCCAGAATCATACAGTTAATAAGTCTGTGAGGTAAGATTGGATTTCATATCTTCCTAACTCCAAGTCCACTGCACTGTCTAGTTACCACATGATTCCTGCTTCCAAGGAGCTTAAAATCTAATAGATTGGAAGGTGAGAAGATATATACGGGGGTAATACAAAATAAAATACAAAATTGCACAAAGTAAAAACAATTGCTATAGGAGTTCAGAGGGGGGAAGAATTACTTCTAGGTTGGAGGCATTGAGTAAGTGTGGTAAAATCAATATCCTGCCTCCATACCAGTTAGGCTAGTTTTTCCTTAAAAGATATTGAGGCTATCCTTAAGACTCGATTGGTTATGGGAACTAAAGGCTCAGTTGTAATCATAATATACTGGTTGGTGAGGAAAAAGCAGTCACAAAGAGGTTCAAGAGCTATTTGATGCTTGGTCAATAGAAAAAAAGATTGGCAAATCAATCATGGGTGCTTCCTTCATTTAAATCAACTCATGGTATTCTCAGTGTTTGTCCTTGTTAAATATCCTCTTGCTATGATCAATATTCTACATTTAGCCACTGCCTACTATGTGCCAGGCACTGTCCAAAACTCTGGAAATGCAAATATGATAAAAGAAAGAATTTCTGACCTCAGAAAGCATGTAATTGAATGGGAAAAGACAATACACAAAAGGAAACTGAGAAGTGGGGGGAAGGGAAGGTATACAATGGGAGAAGCAGGGAAAAGTCTCAGAAGTCCCAGAGTAGTTTAGCAAGGTAAGAAATGAGATGTTCTGAGCTGAGCTTCCACCTTAAATGGAAGACTGGAGTTCATAGCCCCATTCTCCAATAAGAAGTGCAGAAATTAGTTACGAGGTAGGCTGATGAGATCTTGGTGAAGTTTTTGATGATGAATTTTTCCTATTCATGAGCTTCCTGGGGAGTGGTGAAGACAGAGAATTCCAAAAGTAGTGAAGCTGGTGAGAAATGAGATGTTCTCATCTAAGGTCATGGTCCCACCCTTCTTATTGAAGGGTGCCTCTTGAGGGGATCTTGGAAGATATGGAGTTTCCCCAGTAATGAGCTATAACTATGTAAATCTCATTTTGTTAAAATTTGAATGACATGTAAGGGTTTCTTTTATCCCCAATATTGAACATACAAAACCAAGGAACTGACCTGAGTCAGACCCAGCTTAGAATGGGGAAGTATCAGAGGAAGTGGATTGCAATCCTATGGTTTTACTACAGTACATAAAATGTTGAGTATGTTGAGCTTGGACACATACAGAATCACTGGACATAAAAGTTGGATGAGATCTTTGGATCATCTTGGAAATATTTGGTAGTGCCCTCAAGACAAAAGATCAGTTTCCTGTGAGGGCAAGATCTGTGAGAGATAGCTTTCAGAGATAGCTTCACCAGTACTTCTTATATGGAGCTTGTTTTGAGACTCTGTCCCAATAGCTCAAGGACATATTTGGGAACACTCCCTTTTCAGAACTATTGCAAAAGCTTTATAACCAGTCTCATTTCCACTAAGGGTTGGCTTTCAGGTCTTGTAAAATCTGCATCAAACCCAGGGTAAATGAATTCTAGTTCTTTTTGCTGGGTGATTTTGGACACATTATTTTGTTTCTCTGAATCTCAAGTTATCAGTAAAACGAGGGGATTAGAAAAAATAATCCAAAGTAGACTATGCAATCCAGATGTACTGGCCCCTTTTTTTGTCATTTGATGGGTTGGTTAGTCACAACCCTCTTTCCCACACCACCTACCAGCTTCAATGTTGGCCATAGGAGCTGCTCTCTGTAAGCATTGTGCTGACTGCTTTTATAACAACAGTGTCAACAATAAGGGGCTGAAACAGTGAATGGGAATGAAGAAAAGAAAATAGATATGAGAGATATTGGGAATAAAAAAGACATCATAGTTTGACAGTTCATTGGATGTAGGCTAGGTAAGAAAGGAGTCTCAAATTTTGACTCCTTATTCATTAATAAAAATGGTGAAATTAATAAAGAAGTCTCTCATTTGTCCAAAAAGTGATTTTTTGCTATTGAGATAGTTGAGTTCAAGGTGAAACAAACAAGGGGGAGATGCCCAATAGATAGTTGGAAACGTAGACATTAGACTCAGGAAGGAGTTTGGGAGTAGAAATAGAGATTTATATTTCATTTATCTAATTAAAGATTGATATTTATGCATAGGGAACACCCCAACATATATACTTAGAATTTTTTTTAAGGAGAGAAAGAATGAAGAAAACATCATAGCATGGTCATATAAAAATAGTGCCAAGAATGCTAAGAATTAGAATGGGAATTGGTGAGGGAAGAAAAGGATAGTACAGAAGACCTTTCAAAATTATATTGAAGGAAAAATTATCAATGAAAGAGCGCAAATTGATGAGAGGAAAAAGGAACTAATTGATTATTGTTTTGTTTCTATCCTCTCTTACAAGAAAAATGACTTTTGTACTCGACTACAGTGGCTACCAGGGAGCTGATATGCAAGTTATGTAAGGAGATAGGATAAAAATATATAATTTTTCTGGGTGAATTAAAGTCCCTTTGCAGAGAAACTACATAGTCAGATACTGAAAGAATTGACAAATGGAGTTACTTAGTCTATCAGTAAAATTTCAATGATCATGGGAAATGGAAGAGGTATTCCAAATTTGGAAAGGAAGAGAACAGAGTCTGCATCCATACAGGACACTGAACTTGACTTTGATTCCAGAGAAAAAGTCTAAAATGGATTACCAAAGATGGGATTGGTGGGCATCCAAAAAAAAGTGATGATTACAAAGAGCTTCTCAAACAATTTCCCAGTCTGCATTTTATACACTTTAATTCTATCCATATAGATATTAAGTGTTTTATTACCTTTTAGTTCCTAACACTTAAATGTCGTTAAAATGCTACTTTTTTAAAAAGTTAAATCATCAACCACCAATGTGCATTAAAAGATGGCAAAATGGATAATAAAGTGCTAGAATACCTGAGTTCAAATCCAGCCTCAGACACTTAGTTGTGTGATCATGAGTAAATCACTTAACCTCAGTTTCCTCATGCGTAACATGGAGGTAATAATAGTATCTACCTCACATAATTTGTTGTGAGAATCTGATGGAATAATATTTGAAGCACTTTGGAAAACTTAAAATACTATAAAAATACCAGCTATGACAATTATTTTATCATAGTTCTTCAAGAATTCAAAACAAGGTATTGTGTATTACAAGTGAAATTTTTGTCTTTATTTTCCTTATCAGTGTCCATTTGGGAATCTTCTTAGATGGCTAGAGCATTATAATCTGCAGGTTGGAAAAGAAATGACTAAGCTTATTCGAAATATAAGTTAAGTGAAAAGTAAATTATTCCAGAGTTAGTGCTTTAGTGTCATGGAATTGTGGCATTCATTTCACCTTTTCAGAAAATTTTTCTTAATTTGTTGTTTTTTGACTGTGTTCTAGATGGCTGAGATTGCCAGAAGTCTGACCTCCAGATAAGTGAGGTGCTGTCATACATCCATTGCGTAACAAAGGTAAGCTTGTTTCCCTGGAAAGGGAAAAGAGTTGTGTGACTTTTATATTGCTTTGTTTTCCCAGTTCGACTTCCAAATATGTCTTGCATCTGTCCCCCTCTTTTCTATCACCTGGCCCTCACCTCACTTCAATTTCTCCCTCTTGGACTATTGGTATAGCCTCCTAATTAGACACCCTATTTCAGATCTCTCCCCTTTCTAATTAATCCTCTCATGTAGCTGCCAAATTAATTTTTCTAAAGTATGGATCTGACCATGTTCTTCCCTGGTCACAAATTTCAGTGACTTTCTTTTGCCTCCAGGATTAAACACAAACTACTTAGTGTAACATTTTAATACATACACAGCCACAGTCACTGTGGCACACACACAGCCTTTCTAGAGAGGTTATTTTAACTTCCTTAATAACCCTTATGTTCAGCAAAATGGGACTACTTCATGTTCTGTTAACTTAACATTCCCTCTTCTGTGACTTTGTACAAAATTTCCATATACCTAGGATGTCCTTCTTTCTCATCTGTGTTTCATAGAATTCTTAGCTCCCATCAAGACTCATATCCCAACCTCAATGGAAAATCTTTTTCTTGATCTACTGAATTATTCATACTCTCTTCCTCCTCAAATTATATTATGCTTTTTATCTCCCTTTCTCCATGCCCCAACATACACACACACACACACACACACACACACACACACACATACAAAGAGAGAAAGAAAGAGAGTAGAATGTAAGCTCCTTAAGAGAAGGAACAGTCTTTTTTTGTGTGTGTCTCCAATGCCTAGAACAGCAGGCACTTAATAAATGTTTATTAAATTAAATTGTAAATTCTTTTTTATTATTTTTCTAATTACTAAGCATTTAATAATTTCAATTTTTAAGCATTTTTCTCCTTTCACTCACCTCTCAGTTGGGGGGAGGGGAGAAAAAAGAAAAAAAATCTTATAACAGATGAGCATGATCTAACAAAACATTTTTATATTGACTATATCCAAAAATATTTGTTTCATTCTACATATTAGTCTATCACCTTTCTGTACAGAGAAGAGTAGTAGTCTCCATCATTAGTCCTTTGGACTCATAGTAAAACATTGCATTGATCAAAGTTCTAAATCTTTCAAAATGATTCTTTTTCTCTAATGTTGACTCCTTAGCATAAGTTTTTCTCCTGAATCTGCTCACTTTATTCTGCATACGTTTATGCACATCTTCCTAGGTATTTCTATTTCTTCATTTCTTATAGGAAAATAGTATTCCATTACAGTTCTATACCATCACTTGTTTAGCCATTCCTAAATTAATGATTACCTCTCTAGTTTCTAGTTCTTTGCCTCTATAAAAGGATAACTACAAATATTTTAAAAGGTTCTTCTCTCCTTTTTTATCTCTGGTACAGACCAGAGATATTCCTCATAGTGGCATCCCTGAGTAAAAGTGCTGATGCAGTTCGGTAACTGTTTATGCATAGTTCAAAACTGATTTCCACAATTACTCCACTACAATCACAAACTTCATCAAAAGTACATCGATGTGCCTGCTTCCGACAGCCCCTCTTATATTTCTTACTTTTTATCAACTTTTTTAATTTGCTTGGGTATGAGATAGAACTTAAATTTTCATTTCTCTATTTATTACTGATTTGGGGTATGTTTTCATATGGCAATAGATAGTTTGAATTTTCTCTCTTGAGAAGTGACTGTTAAACTTGCTGCCTTCAAAAGTATGAAAAGCTAACTAATTGTATCACAGAGTGGAATTATAACCCATGAGTAGTTAACAAAGTGCCAACATTTTTCGCTTCTGTCTCTGACAGATGGAGATACACTAACAAAATTAAAAGGCAAATTCTTTTGAGAACTCCTGATCAAAACTGAGCAAAGTAGTACAAATGTAACCTTTCCCTTATATTCAATGGAAAGAAGTATGTCTCATTCTATCATATTGTTGTCCTCTGGCTTGTAATCAATTATTAGGATATTATTAGGATGAGATTATTGTCCATCTCTAAATGTAGTAAGAACATATATTGAACCTGCTTTGGTATTTCAATAGGGAATGCTGCAAATTACAAATTCATAACCTTTTATTATAAATTGTGCTACAGCATTCAGTAGAGCACAAAAGCTGGTGTTTTTTCATTATGGAAACATGGGAGTTTAATACAGGCAGAAAGTGATTTTGATTCCCAGGAGTGGAAAATGCTGTGAATAAAGCATTTATTTCCTCTGTAATAGTGAACTAATGTGTATTCTGTCCTGAACCCTTCTCTCATAAATCACAGGCAATATTCCAAATAGTTCAAATAGCAGAAAAATAGAAATATCATATTTATAGCCTGGGGTTTCTTCCCTTTATGGAGCAACATGTGGTCTTCTTTGATTTAAAATCTATTTCATTGAAATTTGACCCCACAGGAAATGGACAGACTTATTGCTGGCTTTATTCTGAGTCGTCACAACAAACCATTAATAGTGTGACCCAAAATACTATTCTATCCCTACAGGTGAATCAAGAAATATTATACTAAATAAACAAAATGTTGAAGTGATAAAATATAGGTTGTACAAAATGGCTTTGAATGTAAGAATCATAAGATTGTTTCAAACACAGGGACCTAAGGTTCCACAATGGTTGCATTTGAAGCACATTTTGACCAAAACATACCTTCAATTTGTACCTTTCTATAGAATAAATGGAGGTTTTCTGCCTAGGATATGCCATTAGACTAATTATATTTTAATACTCCACCAACCAGGTCTCTGAAGCTTGAAATCACGTAGAGTTTTGAGATCCTGCAAACAAATAAATGGTGACTGCAAATGGAGTCTGAGTACATGTGAGACAGAATATCCTAATATGTTCAGTGACAGCTCCCTAATCTAATAACAACAAATAGTACTTTAAAGCTTAAAAATCAACTTGTTTATTTCCTGTGATACTCAGAACCATGCATGGTAGGTACTATTATTAGAGATGAAAACACTGAGGCTGGAAAAGGTAAAGTCACTTGCATAGGGGCACATCATGATTGACTAAAGTAGAATTAGAACTTATTACATCTCCATAACTCTGTATCTAGCACTTTACCCCCATCTCCTTCTTTGATGGGAGGTCGGGTGGGGTATGACTTTCCCTTTTACCCTCTGTTGTCCATTAGTAAGTTAAATGAAGTTATGCATATATCATCTAAAAAGGGGTGGCTAACTCTCTACTAAATAAAATCAGGAGGGCATGGTGCATTGTAAAGTATTATGGACTTGAGCTCAAAGGATATGGGTTTGAATCCTAACACAGATGTTGACTTATATGTGTTCTCTAGGGCATTCTGGGCCTCAGTTTCTTCATCTATGTATATTTATTAAAAAAAAAAAAGAGGTTCAGACTAAATGACTCCTTAGATCCTTCCAAGCTCTAAGGATATGACCAATTTGTAACCAATACCTAAATGAATTTTTCTATGGTTAACTAAGGGAAGCCTAAAATGAGATATATAAATAAGAAAATAAGTCCTCTACCTTTTAGTAGGGGCAGCTAGGTGGTTCAGTGGATAGGGCACTAGACCTTGATTCAGGAAGACCTGCGCTCAAACATGGCCTCAGATACTAACTGTGTGACCCTGGGCAAGTCACTTAACTATGTTTATTTTCATTGCTTCACCTGTAAAATGAGCTAGAGAAAGTAAGAGCAAACCACTTTAATATCTCTGCCAAGAAAAACCCAAATGGGGTCACAGAGAGTCAGACATGACTGAAAACAACTAAACAATAACTATAACTTCCTGACTGCAGACCCAGGGCTCTATCCACTCTATCCATCTAGTTGCCTGTATATACAATATACAGTATATAATTCACATATGTAATAACATATGGTTCACCAAAATATTAAAGTAACCTTTTATCACCAGCACCACTCTTAACTGGGTTAGAGTTCTCAACCTTGATGTTAACTCTGACTCTTTCCTCTCACCCAATAAAGTTCAAATCCAACAAGTTCTATAATTAAATAAAATGCATTGTTTCTGTTTTATAGAAATTACCAGGAAGTTAACAAGTTCCATTATTTCTGCTGCCTCAACATCTGTCACAGTCATTCAGTCCTTCTATTCTCATTGCCCTAGCTATAGTACAGGTTCTCATGATCATCCTTCTGGACTACTGCAAATCACTTCTTTACAAGTATTCTCATCTCATCATCTTTTTCCTTATAATACTTTCTTCACAATTCTGCTAGACAAAATTTCCTTATGTAAAAATGAATGTCTTTTGCCTGTTGAATAATGTTCAGTTCCTGGCAGTCAGTTAACTTCACACAGTCTCATGATTAGTATAGTATTCCTGATTTTAATTCTAAAGCATTTTTTCTTTTCATCACATTTATTCTCAGTTATTAGCTTTTGCCTCATATGTAAATGCAAATGAAACCCTCTTTTTCTTGGTTACTGATCAGCTCAGATTAAGTGTGTTTAGTAGCTTAATTCAATGGTTCATCTTTACACTTCTTTAACCAAATTAAAATACTTAATTCACATCCATCCTCCCTGCAATTTATTTCATTTCTCTGTTGGGCTACTTAACTAAAGAAGTAAAAGTTTTCTAGGTTGCTATATAAAAAAGATTATTGATCCTGAGATGCGAAATATCTGCCCTAAATTGAAAATAACCCTTGTTTCTTTTCTACCTAGACTACATTGCTAATTCTTCATTTCCAGTCTATTAAACTGTATTTATCTCATTGGTTTATGTTTTCTACAATTCTCTAGCCTAATGAATATTCAAAAAATTGTTCTACTTTAGTCTGTTATATCTGTGGCTGGATTTTCTAGGTGTTAATGAAATGTAATGCCTTATAAGACCTATTTGGGCGAAGTCCAAAGGGTCAGTCCTAAATGCTATGTCTGAAACTTTCACAGACTTTGGTGTTCACTGCCTCCAGCTTTTTTTATTTAGAATTCATTTTTTTTACCTAGCTGTTGCACAAAGAAAGACAGAAACTCCTTACCATTTCCAAAAAAATACGTTAATCCTACTGAGTAGAGACAGTGGAAAGGAAGACAGAACAAAAAAACTTTAAATGATTTGTTCTACTAAGATTCAGTTAACTGGAAACTACAGTTGACCAAAATACTCATTCCTCTACATTTTAATAAATTGAGAAGGCATCTTATATACAAGAGTTTCTCTGTATTACTGTGTAAAAAGATACAACCAAACCTTACTAATTGGACTTCATTAATTTGGAATGATTTGATGAGCTGGGAGGAGGTTTACTATTTCACTATCTTTGAAAGAAGGTTAGAAACTGTGGTTTTGAGTACAATTAAAGGGGAACATTTTTATTTCTTTTATTGCAGACTGGAAACATCTGTCTGCATACAATTAATTTCCTAATTAAAAACCACTCCAATATATTATTGAGACATGTCTAGCTATGCTTACTAAACATCTAGTAGTTTCTGTTGTATGCACTTAAGAACAATGAAATTATATTTCTTTTATAAACTATTTTAATAGTTAATTTTTTGTAATTTAGATTGAATTGCTTGAATTCATAAGGATTTCCTTGATGTTTTATGTCTACACAAAAATACTTCATAAACAATGAAATTCTGTATAAGTGTGAATTCTTATTGTCTTATAGAATAAAAGCTACATTATTTGGCATTTTACCAACCTAAACACTCAAAAACTTAGTATCTCTTTTGGTTCTCCAGTGCAAATATTTAATCTAATCACACTGTTTGAAAAGAGGTTCATAAAAATAAATATAAAATTGGCTACACCTTAAACTGGATTTGAATCCCAAATCTATTATTACCAATATAACTTGGGCAAGTCACTTAACCACTTTGACAATGTTGCCTGCTGATCTCCTTTATCTTATTCTGTGATCCTGTACTCTCAACCCTACCTCTGGTTAACACAAATTCCTGTGTACTTGCCTTGGATTATATGGATCTGACTGGACTCTTTTGAGTGCCCTATCTTAAAGAAATAAAAATCCAGTAAACACATACACACACACACACACACGAGAATAACTCTAGAAATTGTATTTCTATTGCTAACCATGAGGTTGGTATTCTTGAGTGACAGTAGAGTAACCATTTGAATCCAGGACAACACTTATTCTTGTGATTCAAGATCTATTTCTGAAGACCTAACCAGTGCACTAAAGGTTTTCCTCTGTTTCTTTTAATATGTCATGGGTACAAGTGGGTTACTAGGGCTATCTAACAGATGTCTCTCAATCTTATTACATGACTTATCTACTTTCCACATATTTTCAGTAGACTTCTTGCTTCTTGCTTCTTCTATGTCTATTCTTAGCGGTATGACTAGAAAGAACCACTTTTCATCCTATGCTTCTTACCATGGCAATAGTCACTACATATATTGTTATGTGCAGGTTCTGAGAAGATTCTACAATTTATATTAAATACTCTATAGGAGAAGATATCTGTTCATGATTGTTACAGAAAATGTTTTTTTTTAATTACTCTTCTTTTATATAATTGGTCTGCTTATTGCCTTTTCAAAATTACCTATGTAATTTCAAAAATAAGTATGTCCTTCTCTTTTTCAAAATCACCAGAGATTGGTACTATTTTTTCATCTGTTTGATATTTTTTTATATACAATTTCTGGAGTCTGCAGTCAATGAATATTTTCATTAACCTCAATTCTTTAACTTTATCCTCTTCAGATTTTAATAGTGTGTTGATTTAATTTTATTTCATCTATATACTAGACTGAAAGTTGGAGGACTTTTTGTTTGTTTATTTTGTTTGCTTGATAAACAAAAGAATAATGGATGTCCTATTTTGTTTGCTCCTTTCCTCAAGCATCCTGAATTGGTGAGCAATACACTTTTCAGTGAGTTATCCCTTGAGGGAATTACTAAGAAAATGTAGTACTAAGTACTTGCCTATATCTAGTAACATCCGTTACCATTTTTGTTACAATATAGTACTATATATATATATATATATATATATATATATATATATATATATATATATATATATATATATATATATATATATATATATATATATATATATATATATCTTCAGTTTATTTCATATATGTTCATGGTTTGCTTGCTTTAGTAGAGAGTGAGGGCCATCTGTACTGAAGCACTTTCACCGAGTGGATTATTGGTATTTCTTGTTTACTCTAGTGCCTTCTTGTGCTACCAGATGATATAATGGAGGGCCACTTCTATTCTCTGTGTTCAAGATTTTCATGATAATTTTAATTAGGGCCAATCTGCATTCCTATGCATCTTCATCAATTTCTTAGGCTTTTGGGAACAGTTATATCTTTCTGACCAGTGTGCAAACTAGTAATGGTATTGCCAAAACCCAGTTGGTCAGCAGTCTAGGGTTCCTATCAAGCCTTTAGAGATATAGTAATGGCCTTAAAAAATGCAAAACCTTCATTGTACATCAACTTGACTGGCATTTTCGTATTTTATCATTATCCTTCTCCCCTTGAAAAATTTGTTAGACTTTGAGATAGATAGATAGACAGACTGATAGACAGATATAGATATATAGATAGATAGATATTATTCCTATTAGTCTTATTACAATTCATTTTATTTACTTTGGGTCTTTTTTTTTTTTTTTTTTACATTTTCACAAGTTGTTAGTTTCTTTGAAGGTTTATATTAAGCCAAATGATCTTAGCTTTCTTGCCTGTGTCCAAACAACCTAGTAGTTCAGAAATGTTTATTTTACTGGCTGCTCTGAGACAGATTTGGGTAAGAGGAATATTTCTCTCTCCTGCTGTGTTTTTGTGACATTTGAGTTGCTTGTTTATAGGGTAGTAAATGTACAGAATGAAAGCTTCATATATTCTTCATCCAGTGAGTTCACTTCATGAATTCTAAGATTATTTCCTGATGAACTGAACTGTCTATTCACATTAATGCATCATCTGAGTTTGGAAGACAGTAACTGCTTTTATAATTCATGTCAGTTTCCCCTGAAAAGATACAGGCCAAAATCAAATTTTCTTTCGCCTTGAAAATTGTAGCATCAAAAGTAAGGAAGTAAAATACCATGTGATTACAAGGACTTATGCTTTGCATCTCAGTTCATGGAATACAACATATTTTCAGATAGTAGGAGGCTGGGACAAACAGCTAACACATTGAATGTATTAGAACAATGGCCCAAAATCTAATAATATAAGACTGAAAATATGAGTCCTAACATTAAGTCAATAAATCAAATGCAAAAACAAACACTAGATTGGAGAACATGTTTAGATAGCAGTTTATATTAAAATGATTTGAAGGTTTTATTAGACTATGACCAGAAAGAATATGAGTCAGCAGAGTCATGTAGGAGCCAAAAAAGCTAAGATCCTCTTGGACTTCAATTGATAGGTATAATGACTAGATGAAGGTGAGCATAATTCAATGATACTTTGCTTTAACGAGATATCATCTGCAATATCATATTCAGCTTAAATTCATTCAGCTTGCCACAATTTAGGAAGGACATTGACAAGTCAAAGTGTCTCTAGGAAAGGCTAAAACAGGATGGTAAGCAGACAGTCTATATGAGGATTGAAGGAAGGAGCTAGGAATGTACAGTCTAAAGAAGAGTTTTGAGAGGTACATGATAGTTGTCTAAGTATTTGAAGAGTTTTCACATAAAAGAATTAGACTTCTGACCCTCACTTTAAGGTTCTGGAAAGGGGATGAGTGAAGGGAAGATACTAAGAAATGCTTAACGAGGTAGGAGTAAAAGCAATACAATAGATGGTTATTGAAATTTCAACCTTCTAAGTGACTTGAAAATTTATCATGTCACGTAACAAATATGCACTTGGAACTAGATAACTACGTCTGTTCTAAAGGTCACAAATGAACAGGTGTGGGTAGCAAAAACACAGCCTAATAGTAGTTGGGGGAAGAAACTTCCCTGGTTACTAACCAGACTATTTTTATTCATAATGACAGAGAGACCCATAATCCTTACTCAGTGTTCTTCATCAAGTTAGCTGAACTGAGATTAAGTTAAGCTGTTTTGAATCTGAGATACTATTAGTAAGCACCTAGACACATGCATAGTTTGGTACATAGAATATTTTTCACTAGAGGGTGTTTACTGCAAATGAAAGGATAAGTATGCTGGCAATTAGGGACATTTGGGAAATGTAAAATCTGAAACCTTGGAATTGGGTTTAGAAGTAACAGCTCTGTTCATGGTGATTGATCAGCTTTGTGCAGGGACTCCTCTCATTAATGGAACTATTTAGGTGCATGGGCTCTGCCTGCTTTCACTTCATTTCCACAGAAAAGAAGGTCACTCAATTTCTTCCTCAGTTCTCTTTTTTTAAAATTTCCCCTGAGTTTGGAGCTTGGCAGACTAAGTGTGCAATAATACATTAGAACTAAAACTCCTATCACAGGGAGGAAGCCTGGGGGAAAAAGTCACAGAGCCATCAAAAGTTGATCCAATTAACTTGTCACTCTCCATTCAAAATAGAATGAATAACAAAATAATGCAGCTTTTGCTTTTTCTATAATTCTATCAAATTATTTTTTTTCAGTTTCATGCCATTAAAATACTGACTCAACAAATATGCTATTAGTGTGTATCTCTTTAAAGTCCACATATGAACAACTCAATTTATAAGTGTTTCTTATAAGTATCTTTTCAATGTGCTCTTTTGAGGCAGAAATGAAGAGATTGTTTAAATCAGTGGAGATCTTTAGCTATAGAAGAGATCAAATGTCACTCATTTCCCTTTAAGCTCACAGATTATCATGATTATTGAACTATTGGAAGTTCTTATGAAATTCATTGTTATGGCCATGCTCTAAACTTTGAAAATCACAAACTAACAATTTCCATACCTACATATTCTTTCTTCTTATTTTCTTCAATAAATTTTAGTAGAGAGAAGATGTTTTAGATTTTGTTGTTTTAATGTTTAAGCAAAATCCATAGGAAGCATAGTTCCTGAGAGATTTGTAAAGATTTGACCAGGAGCAAGCTGGAAAATCAAGCTAAAAATGTATAAGTAAATGATATTCAAGATTCTGTTGACAATTATTTACAAGCACTTGTTTGTGAGAACATATATAATACTATATATGAATATATAATACACAATCTGTATATACATATTGTATGGCTTTGGTTTGTATATGGCTTTGTGCCAATTGTATCAATCCCCCAGAAAATTTTAAAGTTTCCTGGTGGGATCTATAATCATTCAAATGAATTTGGCTTGACTATCCACATAGGAAATATGAAGTGGATGAAAATGTCTATTAACCAGATTACAGTGTCCATCTACATGGAAACTTTTGGAGCATTTCTGTTGACATGTATTTCTGGTTTAGCTAGCATATATGAAAAATTAATTGGTCCCAGAATTAAACAGCAGTAAGAAAGCAGTCTAGTTTGCTTTCAGAAATTTGCATAGTTCCCTTAATCACTTCAAACTTCCCATGAAAACAAAGGTCAAACTTTTTAATACCTACATTCAGTTGGTGTAGTTAGATGGTAGCAAGATGAAATACGGAATACAACAGGCTCAGGAATCAAAACTGATATCATGAATGCCATATGTGCATTCATGCATGTGTGCGTGTGTGCATGCATGTGTGCATGTGTGTGTGTGTATGTATATGTAGCATAAAACATAGAGACAGAGAGCTGGTCTCAGAGTTAAAAAGATCACAGGCAGGAACAGAGCCAAGAAAGTGGAGAAAAGGCAGTGAATTGCCTGATATCTCCCCTAAACACCTTTTAAAAATGCCACAATAATTCCTAGAGCAACAGAACCCACAAAAGGATAAAATTAGATAATTTTCTAGGCAAAGACAACTTAAAAGGTCAGCAGGAAAGATCTGTCACACCTGGGTGAGAATGAAGCACAACCAGCACAAACCCAGCCCCAGTAAACCAGGAGCAGGACTTCTGAGCCACTGAATCAGCAGCAGCAGTGACTGTTTCCAGAGCTCTCAGCCCACAGATGGCAAGGGGTCAAACAACTGGTCAATAGGAGTTTACAGGAGTCTCTTTGCTAACACTGAGGCACTTCTCTGTTGTTTTGCCCATACTTGGATTCCAGGTCATAGTCCTGGTGGCAGACCCAGGGCAAGGAAGGGTACTAGCACACCAGACCTTGAGGCCACAGTGGAATGGGGACACTCATCACAGTTCAAGGGCAGAAAACATTGCTTGTGGCCACTCATAGACCAGAGCACAAGGCTAGGAGACTAGTAAACATCTCTCTTTAGATCATACCACTTTGGAAGAACTGAAAATTTATGAGTCTCTAGAAGTATCTCAGAAAATAGCTGCACAAAACTGCTGAAGCTTGGGACAATGTGTCCTACACCCTAGAAGGAGAGCCCTACTTTAACAAAGAGTTAAAAGTCAAAAAAATGGGTTAGGAAAATGAGAAAATAATGGGGGAAAAAAATCATCATAGAAAGTTACTATGGTGACAAGGAAGATCAAAACACACACTCAGAAGAAGATAAAATCAAAGCTCCTACATCCTAAGACTCCAAGAAAAAAATAAGAATTGGTTTGAGGATGTGGAAGAGCTCAAGAAGGATTTTGAAAATCAAGTAAGGGAGGTAAAGGAAAAATTTCTAAGAGAAATGAGAGTGATGTAAGAAAATCATGGGGCGGAGCCAAGATGGCAGAGTAGAAAGACGCACATACACATAGCTCCGAACCCACAACCCACAGAACGGCTAGAGGGGACCAACTCACGGTGAATTCTGCACCCAGAGGCCACGGAATATTGGAGCGAGGGAGATTTCGGTTCCGGAGAGACCTGCAAACCTCTCGCGGGGGGTCCTTTGCGCTGCGGACTGGGCGCCGGGACTGGGAGCTGAGTGCAGCCCTGCAGCGGCCACGACACCCTGAGGAAAAGATCCGAGCGGGCTACAGGGACGGGGTCTCCAGCGGCCACACGGGTCCCTCCACCCACAGAGGGACCTGCAAACCTCTCACAAAAGGTCCATCGCGCTGCAGACGCGGAGCCTAGCCCAGACCTGCAGCTGTCGCAGCTCCGAGAGGTACAGATTCGAGCAGGCTTCAGAGACAGGATCTCCAGCAGCGGCACAAGCCCCTCCACCCACAGGTGACGGGGGTCGGTGAGAGAGTCTCTTTGGCGGGTCGAGAGGGGAGTGGGGTGCCCCCATGGCTCGGGCCCCCCCGGGAGATAGAAGCTGAGAGGCAGTTGCAGACAGGGGCTCCCCAAGAGGGCGGGAGCCTGGATCCATTGTGGAAGGTCTGTACATAAACCCCCTGAGGGAAATGAGCCTGAGAGGCGGCCCTGCCCAGACCTGACCATCTGAACTTAATTCTCACACTGAATAGTAGCCCTGCCCCCGCCAAAAGCCTTAAGGCGGGAAGGAGCACTTGAATCTCAGTCCCCAAACGCTGGCTGGGAGGACCAGGAGGCGAGGTGGGTGTGAGGAGAATATTCAGAGGTCAAGTCACTGGCTGGGGAGAATGCCCAGAAAAGGGAAAAGAAATAAAACTATTGATGGTTACTTTCTTGGAGAACAGACATTTCCTCCCTTCCTTTCTGATGAGGAAGAACAATGCTTACCGTCAGACAAAGACACAAAAATCAAGGATTCTGTGTCCCAGCCCACCCAATGGGCTCAGGCCATGGAAGAGCTCAAAAAGAATTTTGAAAATCAAGTTAGAGAGGTGGAGGAAAAACTGGGAAGAGAAATGAGAGGGATGAAAGAGAAGCATGAAAAGCAGATCAGCTCCCTGCTAAAGGAGAACCAAAAAAATGTTGAAGAAATTAACACCTTGAAAACTAATCTAACTCAATTTACAAAAGAGGTTCAAAAAGCCAATGAGGAGAAGAATGCTTTCAAAAGCAGAATTAACCAAATGGAAAAGGAGATTCAAAAGCTCACTGAAGAAAATAGTTCTTTCAAAACTAGAATGGCACAGATGGACGCTAAGGACTTTATGAGAAAGACAGATATCACAGAACATAGCGAGAAGATTGGAAAAATGGAAGATAATGTGAAATATCTTATTGGAAAAACAACTGACCTGGAAAATAGAATCAGGAGAGACAATGTAAAAATTCTGGGACTACCTGAAAACCATGATCAAAAGAAGAGCCTAGACATCATCTTCCATGAAATTATCAAGGAAAACTGCCCTGAGATTCTAGAACCAGAGGGCAAAATAAATATTCAAGGAATCCGCAGAACACCGCATGAAAGAGATCCAAAAAGAGAAACTTCTAGGAACATTGTGGGCAAATTCCAAAATTCCCAGGTGAAAGAGAAAATATTGCAAGCAGCTAGAAAGAAACAATTCAAGTATTGTGGAAATACAATCAGGATAACACAAGATCTAGCACCCTCTACATTAAGGGATCGAAGGGAATGGACTAGGATATTCCAGAAGTCAAAGGAACTAGGACTAAAACCAAGAATCACCTACCCAGAAAAACTGAGTATAATACTTCAGGAGAAAAAATGGTCTTTCAATGAAATGGAGGATTTTCAAATTTTCTTGATGAAAAGACCAGAGCTGAAAAGAAAATTTGACTTTCAAACACAAGAATGAAGAGAACCATGAAAAGGTGAACAGCAAAGAGAAGTCATAAGGGACTTACTAAAGTTGAACTGTTTACATTCCTACATGGAAAGACAATATTTATAACTCTTGAAACATTTCAGTATCTGGGTACTGGGTGGGAATACACACACACACACATGCACACACGCACACATACATAGAGACAGAGTGCACAGAGTGAATTGAAGAGGATGGGATCATATCTCAAAAAAAAAAAATGAAATCAAGCAGTGAGAGAGAAATATTGGGAGGAGAAAGGGAGAAATTGAATGGGGCAAATTATCTCTCATAAAAGAGGCAAGCAAAAGACTTATTAGTGGAGGGATAAAGAGGGGAGGCAAGAGAAAAACATGAGCTCTACTCTCATCACATTCCACTAAAGGAAAGAACAAAATGCACACTCATTTTGATAGGAAAACCTATCTCACAATACAGGAGAGTGGGGGACAAGGGCACAAGCAGGGTGGGGGGGAGGATAGAGGGGAGGGCATGGGGAGGAGAATGCAATCCGAGGTCGACACTCATGGGGAGGGAAAGGATCATAAGAGAATAGAAGTAATGGGGGACAGGATAGGATGGAGGGAAATATAGTTAGTCCTATACAACACAACTAGTATGGAAATCATTTGCAAAACTACACAGATTTGGCCTATATTGAATTGCTTGTCCTCCAAAGGGAAGGGGTGGAGAGGGTGGGAGCTAAAGAAGTTGGAACTCAAAGTGTTAGGATCAACTGTAATGTTGTTACCACTAGGAAATAAGAAATACAGGTTAAGGGGTAAAGAAAGCTATCTGGCCCTACAGGACAAAAGAGAAGACGGAGACAAGGGCAGAGAGGGAGGATAGAAGAGAGAGCAGATTGGTCACAGGGGCAATTAGAATGCTTGGGTTTGGGGGGGAGGGGAGAAAAGGGGAGAAAATTTGTAACCCAAAACTTTGTGAAAATAAATGTTAAAAGTTAAATAAAAAAAAAAGAAAACCCCAAATGCAGTCACAAAGAGTAGTACAACTGAAAAACAGTAAAATTTTTACTTTTTTAAAAAAAAAAAAAGAAAGAAAGAAAATAATGAAAAAAAAGTCAACAGCTTGGTAAAGGAGATACAAAAAAAATTGCTAAAGAAAATAACACCTTAAAAAACAGAGTAGCCCAAATGATAAAGGTGGTAACAAATGTCAGTGAGGAAGAGAATACCTTAAGAAGCAGAATTGGCGAAATGGAAAAATAAGCATAAAAATTCACTGAAGAAAACAATTCCTTAAAATGTAGAATTGGTCAAATGGAAACAGTGGTAAAAAAACTCACTGAAGAAAGTAATTCCTTAAAAATTATGATGGAGCAAATGGAAGCTAATGACTTAATGAAAAATCAAGAAACAATAAAACAAAACCAAAAGACTGAAAAAAATAGAAGATAAGGTGAAATATCTCCTTGGACAAACAACTGGCCTGGAAAATAGATGCAGGAGAGATAATTTTAAAATTATTGAACTACCTGAAAGCCATGATCAAAAAAAAGAGCCTAGAAATCATCTTTCAAAAAATTATCAAGGAAAACTGTGCCACTATTCTAGAACAAAAAGGCAAAATAGAAATTGAAAGAATCTAAAAATCATCTCCTAAAAGAAATCCACATGTATAAACTCCCAGGAATATTGTTGCCAAAATCCAGTGCTCCCAAGTCAATGAGAAAAATATTGCAAGCAGCCAGATAGAAATAATTCAAGTATAGTGGAGCCACCATCAGGATAATGCAAGATTTATCAACTTCTATATTAAAGGATCATAGGGTTGGAAGATGACATTCTGGTGGGCAAAGGGGCTAGAATTATAACGAAGAATCACCTACCCAGAAAACCTGATTGTAATCCTTCAGGGGAAAAGAGGACATCAATGAAATAGAAGACTCTCAAACATTCTTGATGACTAGACTAGAGCTGAAGAGAAATTTGACTTTCAAATACAAGACTCAGGAGAAGCATTAAAAAAAGGTAAACAAGAAAAGGAAATCATAAGTGACTTAATAGGGTTAAACTGCTTATTTTTCTTCTTGGAAAGATTATAGTTATAACTCATAAGAACTTTCTTATTATTAGGGCAGTCAGATGGAGTTTATATAAATAGAAGTCACAGGTGTGAGTTGAATATGAAAGAATGATATCTAAAAAAATAAAATTAATGGGTGACAGAAGAATGTATTAGGAGAAGAAAGGGAAAAGGAGTGGTTGAATGGGGTAAATTATCTCTCATAAAAGAGGCAAGAAAAATATTTTGTAGTGGAGGTAAAGAGGGAGGAAATGAAAAGGAGTGAGTGAACTTTACTCTCATCAGAATTAATTCAGAGAGTTAGCACATACACATTCAATTTGATATAGAACTCTATCTTACCCTATAGGAAAGTAGGAGGGGAAGGGATAAGAGAAGGGGCGGGGGGTGGGAGGGGTTAGATAGAAAGGAGGGCAGATTGGGGGAGGGGGTAGTAAGAAGCAAAACATTTTTGAAGACACAGAGGGTGAAAGGAAAGGATAGTATGGTGGGGGGGGAATAGGATAGAGGGAAATACAATTAGCAATACTAACTGCAAAAAAATTTTGAAACAAATTTCTCAGATAAAATTTTTATTTCTCACACACATAGAGAACTGAATCAAATTTATAAAAGTAAAAGCCATTCCCCAGTTGATAAATGATCAAAAGATATGAACAGTTTTCAGATGAAGTAATCAAAGCTATATCTATAGCCATATGAAAAATATACTCTAACTCAATATTGATTGAAAAAATGCAAATTAAAATAATCCTGAGGTACTATGAAATATCTGTTAGATTGGCTAGTAGCACAAAAGGGGTGGGTGATGGGTGTTGGAGGGGATATGGGAATGATGGGACATTAGTGCAGTGTTGGTGGAGTTGTGAGCTGATTTGACCATTCCATAGAGCAATTTAGAGTTATGCCCTAGGGGCCGTAGGGTCATGAATGCTCTTTGACCTAGAGGTACCACTGCTGGGTCTCTATTCCAAAAGATATTAAAAGAAGAGCAGGGGAACCTATATGTAGCAAGGCATTCATAGCAACTCTTTTCTGGTGGCAAAGAATTGAAAATTGATGGGATGCCCATCAATTGGGGAATGGCTGAACAAATTGTGGTATGTAATTATGATGTGCTATAAGAAATGATAAGCAGGGTGCTCTCAGAAAAACCTAGAAAGACTTACATGATCTAATGCAAAGTGAAATGTATTATGTACAAAATAACAGCTATATTATAAGCTGATCAACTGTTAATGACTTAGCTTTTCTCAGAAATACAATGATCCAAAACAATTCTGATGGACTTATGAAAAATACTATCCATCTCCAAGAAAGAACTCATGGTGTCTGAATATAGATTGAAGCATGCTTGTTTTTAACTTTATTTTTCTTGAGGTTTTTTTGAGTAGTGTCTATGTTTTCTTTTACAACATCACTAATATGGAAATATTTTGCATAATTACACAGTAAAAGCTATATCAAATTGCTTGCCTTCTCAATGTGAGGGGGGACGAAGGGAGAGAATGATAGATAACTGTGCCCAGTATATACATATATGAATATATATAACTACACATATCTATATGAGGGAAGAAGGAGAAGAAAAATCTGTAGGAAGTTTAATAGGACACCCTCTAATCAATTCATTTTTCCCTAATTCAGTATAAATGAAATTACAGAAAATAAGGAACAGCTAACAGATGCAATGATATCTAGAAGTCTTAAGATGAAAAAGCTTATCTATACTTTTACCCCTTATTAAGGGGTAAAAGAATAGTGTGAAGAATTTCTCTGATGAGATTGATTAAACTAGGGAGCAGCCAAACATTGCCTAGTAAATTATTGCCCATACCCCTGGTTTCCTTTAATCAATCAGTCAGTCAATCAACAAGGAGATAATCAAGGTAAGATATAGCTCTGAGTATGAGACCTGAAAGTCTAGAACAAAGCCAGATAAGGAAGAAGAACTTAGCTCCATTTCTTCCACTTTACCCTGGTCAGCCATGACATCTTGCAGAAAAAAAGTTATTCCTTGAGAGGAGACTGATTTCACCAGGGAGCTAAACCCACAAAGCGGAGCACCAGACTGGAGAAGCTATATGAGTTTAGAGGAAATTAACCCTTACCACAAGGAACTGAGCTGCTGAGAACAGGAACAAGAAGTTTAGCCATGTGACCTTCCCAGCAGAAATGTAGCTTGTCAAAGAAGCAGCACGAGGAGATCCAAAATGGGGAAGGTCACTAGGGTTCTTCAGTGCCAGAGGTATTAGTAGCTTTGACCTCCTTTGAATTCCACTGGTGAAATAGCAGGTGTCCACTGGGGAAATTTGAGCAGACTTATGTTTCTTCAAGAGAGCAACTATATGGTTCAGGGGATAGAGTACTGGATCTGGGGCCAGGAAAACCTGAGTTTAAATACAACCTCATACACTTACTAGCTGTGTGACCCTGGGCAAGTCTGTTTGCCATAATCCAGTGGAGAAAGAAATGGCAAACCACTCTAGTGGCAAGCATTCTTGCCAAGAAAGCCCCATGGACAGTAGAGTCCACAGGGTTACAATAAGTTGGACACAAATGAACAACAAATTGTGCTTCAGGGACACACTAGAAATGTTGGTCTATGTTGTTCCCTTCTGTGTACTCAGTCTTTACTAGTGTTGTCTATGTGTTTGCCCACTTCTTTCACTTAAATGCTGTATGTCTGCAGAAGAGGACTTAATCAGTTTATAGAGGCAATGTTTTCCACCAGTGGAGATTCCTGAGATCTCCAGTTGTGATGATTTAGTTTCACAGGGATCTATGCGGGGAGGGAGAAGAGATCTTTTTTTTTGTTTCCAGACTGTGATAAGACAGTTATCCAAAGTGATTTCTTTAAGTCAGTTTAGTTGCTTTGAGACAATTTTGCATAGTTGAATGTTTTTTGTACTATCTGTTTTACTATTTTCTTTTTAGTGTAGAAGTTGATATGAGTAATACAGACATTTCGTCCTTAGACTACTGGTGCCTAAAAATGCAAATTGAGTATACTGGAAGTTCATTCATGGTGGTTGTTGTTTTTGTTGTAATTTTTAATGTGGAGAAGATCTATACTGCTTAACGTATTGTGGTATGAGTCAAGATAACTTTTGTAATGTTCTTATAGCCTGTGCTCCACAGGTGAAGCTTGTAGCTAATTGGGGGCAGCCTAACACCTTTTTATTGTCTTTAGTTCAGGGAAGGTCCCAAAACAGGCACTAATCTATAAAAGATAGACAAAAATCACCAAAATAGACAATAATCTACAAAGAAGTGTTATAAAATCTTTGTTAAACTATATAACCAAGTTTTTGGAGTTCTGGATCCCCGTGGAAGAATTAATTATCTAAGAATTCTGCCTTATAGATGTTACTCAACCTTTTTAATATAGATCTCTGATTTAAGGCACTTCAAAGGACAACTATTGAGTACTCCCCAAGTTACTAAAAAGCTTTAAAAACTGGTCTATGGATGAATTCACCAAAATCACCTCAGTACATTTGCTGGGAATAACAAATGTTTAATTGGTAAGAAAGTATGGAGGAGTAAGGAGTTCATCAAGTCACATCTAATCAGTTGATTTCCCTCACAGCTCAGTTGATGAAATCACAGAAGATAAGGGGCATAACTGAGAAATTAGAAGTTTTCATTAAAGTTTCCAACACTATACAGAGATATGTCACCACCCTATTATCCCTTTATGCAGAGCGAAGTTATTCATAATTCTTGATGAAATTAGAAGACACATAGCCAATGGCTAGTGATCTTTTCCCTTGTGGACCTTTAGGAAATGAGACAGACGTTCTCTTAAGTAAAGAGTTAGTTACAGGAGTTAATAGGAGAGTGATTCTGGCAGACTAGAACTATGGAATAAGAATAAAACATCTATTGGGGAGAGCAAAAAACTCTACCTTCATTACTCAGGAGATCTTACACAGTATCTTACAGTACCCACTAGGGACACTGAGCCCAACAGGTAGCAGGCCCATTGAGTAAAGGCATGATACTGTGCAAACATTGCGAGGTGAAAGGCCTAGCTCTCAGGAGTTGAACTGTGGAGAGGAACAGACCCAGAGAGTCCAGCTTAATGACCTTCACAGCATAGACACTGCACCCATAGGGATGAGCCTGAGAGCACTACAAGAAGAGAAAGAATATCAGGGCCCTCAGTGTCCAGAAGTATAAGTTACCTTGAGCATATGTTCAGTATGTATACACTTTCTGATAGTTTACTTTATAAATGTGCCCATTTTCCTCCAGTTTTAAGGTGGGAATGTTTTGTCATTATTGTTTTTATAATGCCTTTGCAATAATTCTAACTACTGGCTGACTGTTTAAGGTAAGTATGTTTCTAGGGCCTTGAAGACTTTAGCTTTGGGACTATAGATTCACAAAGTATACCACTGAACTTGTTTGTGGGAAACCCAATCTTTAGCTTCAAGTTGAGATGGGGGCAGCCAAGGAGTACAGTGTGTGTGTGTGTGTGTGTGTGTGTGTGTGTGTGTGTGTGTGTGTGTGTGTGTGTGTGTGTGTGTGTGTGCGCAGTCTGGCACAATGGATAGGGAACTAGTCATGGCATCAGACGTATCTGGGTCCAAATTTTGTCTCTGATTGCTACTTTTATGATCATAGGCAACTGCAAAACTGTAAGAAATTAGCAATATGTATCAATGAAGGGAATTTTCCTACAAGGATTTCCCTGTTCTAATGGAACACTTGGAGTAAGAATAATAAATACCACTGTTTTCTGTCATAACACACAATGTTTTTAAAAGAATTTTCCCCCTGCAGTATTGCTATTAAGTACTGCATATATTATTTATACACTTCAGGATACTTGGTCAAGCAATGATTAAATGAAAGGAAAGGGTATACAAGGCATGCCAAAAAAGAAGGATAGTAAAGAGTAATATATTATTCTTTTAGTTTGCCCCACTTAAGGAATGGGGTAAGTAGAGAATCCACCAACTTCCAGCAGCTGATGTATTTCTCAGCTCATATTTTCTCCAGCTTCTAATAAATGCAAACAGCTATTTATCAGTAAGCCAATGGGATAGCATCAGTAGAATCAACTTCTCACTTCTTACAGAGGTTTTCATTTCTGTAGCATAGTTAGGTTCTGCTTGCTTTAAGGCTTTTTGAAAAATCATCAAATCTAGACAGAAACTCAAGTCTCCTCACCATGATCTGAAATTATCTATTTTTTTAAAGAAAGGGAATAAGATAAATCAAGAATGTCCCAGAGGTTCTTCACTGCTGTCTTCTAGCAGAAATATGCAGATGGCATAATATACACTATTACAAAGTTAATCTGTTTGTGCTCAAGAAAACCTTCCTGCTTTTACTACCACTTGATTTCAAAATTACCAGTGATGAAAAACAATTGAAATATGATTCTCCAACTGTGTAACAAGGGATCTCAGTTTGTTCTGATTATACAGACCACTTTCTTCTCCTAAATCTACCTAGAGGTTTATAGAATTCGTAGGCTTCAAAGGTGGAAGAAGGCTTAGAGATTATTGAGAACTGCGGATGGAAAAACTAAAGACTAAGATTCAATGAGTTGGCAAAGGTTATGCAGGTATTAAATAATAATAAATTGTGTTTATAAAGGGATTTAAGGTTTACAACATGCTTTTCACACAACAACCTTATGAGTTGCAAAGTCTGGATTAGAACCTGTTTTCTGATTCTAAATTTAGTACCCTTTCCATCACATGTCACACCAGAAATTACTTATATTTGATTTTCAAATGAGATGTCATCATTGAAAGCTAAGTCTAGAGATTTCAAAAGGAAACATGGGTTGTCTAAAACAAGATTTTTTTTTAAATCCCATCAATCTCTAACATATACCACAACTTTCATTCTATATTGAGTTTTGACTGGTTTCATTAAAGTACCATATAAAGAATAGAAGTAAAGCACCAAAAAGGATGTAGAAGACAGCTCCAGTCAGAAAAAGTACTGGATCTCAAGTCCGTGAACCTAGACTCAAATGATGCCTCCAATCCTGTATATTTCGTACCACTTAGGAAAAATCACTGAGTCACCCAAGGCCAGTTTTCTCACATGTAAAATAAGGAAGTTGGACTAGATAAATTCCATGCTTGGAGATACTGCAGCCAATAGATAAACAATTGAAATGAAATCATTTGGGTCTCTTGACACAGCCAAGAAATACGATAGGACAAAAGAGTGTCCCTCATAAGTATATCTTTCTGTGAAAAATCCAAAGACTCATGAAAAATATCTTTTTGATTCATTTCTATAAGAAAACAAAATTTTGAGGTTTTTAATCCTATATGACTAAGAAACTAGCATTAACTTGTTTTTATTTGACACCACCCCCCCAGGCCCCCAAGGTCTTAACAAGGAGTAACAAGTGGAAGTGGAGGAACAGCTTTCAGGTTTGAATTAAGGAAAAATTTTCTTACAATTGGAAGTATCCCACAGGCTTATCTCAGAGGACAGTTGAGTCCCATTTATAAGTAAGTCATCAAGGGTTTTCTCCATTTTTGATTCCAAGAGAGAAGACCCAAGGAGTATGATCTTTGTGAGGATGCTTGATGGCTTTAGGTGAAGGTTTTCATAGAGAGAATTCTTGGTCAGATACAGGTCGTGCTATATGACCTCCTAGGGTCCTTCTTTCTATGAGATTCCATGTTTTACAATAAAACTTTTGAGAAATAGACCCTTCTCAATATTGGGCATCTCTGTGCTTACACAACATGCGTATACATATCTGTACATGTATACTTATACAAATGCATCTTCCAATAGATTCCCATAATTCTTTTGGGGCAGTCACAAAGCACTAAATTTTAATTCAGAGAGAAAATATAGATTCAATCCCAACTCTCTGTCTCTCTACCTGTAAGACCCAGGGTTAATCTTTAAACTTGGTTTAAAAATCTAGTTTAGAAAATTTTGTTTCCTCATCTGAGAAAACTAAACTAGATAGAAGCTGTCTAAGATCCCTTCTAACACTAAATTTATGACCCTAACTTATATATAGCCTAAAAACTGATTTAAAGTAATGGCTTTACAATGAGGTTACCCAAGATCAGAATCTTGGATATTACCCAAGGGTATTACCAACATGTTTTTTATTATATATTGCAAATGAAGCTTCTTAAGATAATATCTCAGGAGACTTATAGATATTGAAGTTAAGACATTAGCCTAAAAAAAGAGAACCATCATTTGCCAATTCATATGAAAATAAAGAAATGTAGTCTTTTCTTCATCTCAGCTCTAGTATTGTCTATCAAGGTAAAATTTTTCATCTTTTTACCTCCTTTTGCCCTAATACAGAAAATGAAAACGATGTTTGCCTTTGGAGTGAGTGAGAGGACTTCATTTCTAAAACTACAAAATATTTCCTTTTATGAGATATTTAACATTTACTTAAAACACCACAAATTTGACTCTATAATTCAATATTTCCAAGGACTTCATGCAAATTACCATTAATTCATATTCTTATGTAGTAATGACCTGAACTAGGATACTTTTATTATTATTTTTAAAGCACCTAGCTTTCTCCACCCCCCCCCCCTTATTCACTATGCTAAGGGAAACCTTTTGTTTTCTTATAGAAATGAATCAAAAAGATATTTTTCATGAGTCTTTGAATTTTTCACAGAAGAATATCCTTATGAGGGACACTCTTTTGTCCTATTGTCTTTCTTGGCTGTGTCAAGAGACCCAACTGATTTCATTTAGATTGTCTATCTATTGGCTGTAGTATCTCCAAGCACAAAGAAGATTTTGTTTCTTTGTTTTCCTGTGGATTCCAAGGGAAGGCAGTCACATGAGGCAGAACAACGGGAAAAAGCAAGAAGTAGGGAGTGGAATAATCAAAAACAAAGAATTTGAACTTTGAAGAGGGGGACTTTCTTTATAGTGGTAGGAACAGAAGATCAGCCTAAACAAAATGTGAATTCAGTGGGCTTCTGTCATATGTTTGAACCAAAAAATATGAAAATTTATAACATTTTGAAAAAATATTATCTTCTATCTGGTTAGTCATTTTATTAACAGGAAGATACAAGCATATCTGTTTCATTATTTGAAAGAAAAAGAAAGTCAATTTATTTCAACATCAAATCCCCCATTAGAACTCTGTCCCAGACCAGTTAAGCCTTTGCACGTCATTTGCCCTTCTTGCTGGCTGACTTAGACAAATGCCTTTTGGGGCTTTTCTCAGTTTTCTTTCCATTGCCTTTGGGTTGATACTTTACCATGTCTGACTTTCTTCTTTCTGGTTACTCATTTAAAAGTATTAGGGAATTCAATATGCTGAAGCAGATTCTGGAGTGTAAAGTTAAATAATAATAATAATAACATACAAAATTCCTTTATATGCCACTTTCATTAAATTATCTTATTTGATATTTATAACAACCCCATGACAGTTATTATTATACCCATTTTATGAATGAAGAAACTGAGACTCCGAGATGCTCTGACTTGCTCAGTCACCCAGATAAAAACTATCCAAGGCTAAATTCCAATCAAGGTTTTGCTAACTTCATGATCAGTGCTCTATCCAAACCATTTTCCCTCTATCTACCCACTATCTCAAGCAGTCTTTCCTTTTCTCTCTTCTTACTAATCTTTCTTCTTACTCCCTGGTACTCCATATTCACCTTTCTCCTGGAAACACGTAATTCTATTAGCTGTAGAAGTAAGACCCAATTTTAAAAGAAATCAAATGAAATAATTTCTCAATTAGAGGGAAAACAGGCACTTGACAAAATTACATAGGGTTGGATGTTGATAATTATGATGATGGAAAGCTTTTATCATGTCAGTCTTGCTTATCATATTATTTAATTCCAGGAAATGAGTATTGGCCATAAGACAATACCATACAAAATAACTCTAGCAAAGTTAATATTTCTAAATGGAAATGGGCTATCAGCAGCTCCTTTGAGCTATCAGATGGATAATTGCACTTATTTTGTGTTGGACATGAACAAATAAATGTCCTCATTGTAAAATTTTTCACTATTTGAATCTGTAAAATACTGTGATACATAATTGCTCTATTTATTATGTATTCTTAAATTCATCCAACACCGTAAATGCTGTTTGTAGGAACATTTTGTTTTAAGGAGATGTGAGAAAAGGACACCAGTCTATAGTGTTATTTAAATTGCAAACCCAAGAAGGGGGCCCCTTGTACCATTAACTGAGCATTTCAGAAAACTGAACATTTCAAACAAATTCAGTGTTCACAATCTCTTTGAATTTCTTTAAAGTCTGTTTTCTTCAGCATTCAGCCACTGGAAATTAAGAGCCACAAGACCTCCCTCATTCAAATTGTTAGCTATACAAATAAAGTTTCACAGAAAGATTGCCTCTAAATAAAAGCATGACCATCCCAATCTATTGTAATAGGTAGAAGGGTATTGTTTACCGTACCCACAATTGGACAATGTGGTTTTTTGTGATGAGCTAAATTACCTTCGATTGGTTTACCTGTCTTTCTCTGCTGCGTTCAGTAGCATTTACTTCCATTTACTTCCTCTCATCTCTTTGTAGTACCACTCTTAATTGCATCCAGCTTTGTTTTGTTTTATTTTTATTTTTGGTCTTGGAGGATTTGCTTACCAAAGTTGCCTTGTTTCCTTGGTGTAATATACCCTGAACTGAAAGTTAAGTAGAATTTAAAAACGAACAAAATCATGCTCAGCCTTTGCAGTTATACCTCTTTCTTCAATCTTCACTAGTAATATGCCTGAAAAAGTAGGAAACAAAGGCAAGAAATTAGTTTAACCTGTGGGATGACCCTCAAAGTAAACTAATTGGAATTGGACAAGGTATAAATTTGATTAGAGAGCTGGGGCTTCTTAATTTACTACAACCTATTTGCCAATCCCTCTATGGGAGGAAAAGGGGATGGTTGTTTTTTATTAGGACTACAGGCTGATTGATAAACATTGAAGAAAAAGATTAGGAGTTTAATGTAATTTAATAAAGTTATTTTTTAATAAAGCATTTTGCACCAGTGCTGGTTAGGTCATACAGAAACAGGATTTATGAACAAGATCTTACATCTGCTATAAGTCAGCTTTGCTTTTGTCTTTTCCTTTTTGGCAGTGACAAGTGATTTCTTTAGCATGGGGAGCCCCCATTGTAAAAATTCCCCTCATAGATAGATATGTAGTCTTAGAGTGTTGTTGCCTGGGGCACTGAGAGGCTGCATGACATACCTAAGGCCATTCAACTAATAGGTATCTAAGGCAGAAATTCAACCCAGGTCTTCCTGACAATAAGGCTGGTCCTCTTAATGTTCAATCTAAAAATACTACTACATCTATTCTCAAACCCTATGTATTGCATTAACTTTTGTAAATGAAAATGATGCTATTGATCCAATAATTATTATCTAGTTAATTATCTAGCAGTGGGAATGTCTTTCCACTGATTTTACTGTCCTCTCCCTAACAGTTCTGCTTGAGATGAATTACACGCAACTGAGAGATAGCTAGCTTGATCTAGGGTTATAAACAAAGAACAAAGCAAACCTGACACTCATATGGGTTTAAAACTGAGTACCCAGGATATTTCTACTATGAGACTCTAAACTCATAGACTTTAATACAAACAATGTTGTACATTGGTGGAAGTAAAAATGATAGATTTCACAGGGCCTCAAACTATGCTTGGACTCTGAGATGTTAGAAAACTTTCAGGTAGACCAGTAGAAGTTGAAATAAGAAAGTTATGCAAAGTTATTTGAGTCATAAAAGAGACAGCATGGCACAGAAGGCAGCATGTTATAAAAAAGGCTAGGATTCCAATCTTATCTCAGTTTCTTACTAGCTATGTGACCCTGGGTAGGTCAATTAACCTTATTAAGCCTCAGTTTCCTTATCTGTAAAATAGGGGAGCAGATTCAATGCTCTTAAAGTCCATTTTAGCACTCAATCTATGTTATACATACAATAAGCCTAATATTTCAACATTTATTCGTTCAACAAATATTTACTGAGCACCTGGCATAGTTTCTGGCTTGTATAAGCTGTCAATAAATGTTAGGTGAATGAATAAATGAATGAATGCATGCAAGTCACTATGAAAGATACGTGTGTGTGTATGTGTGTATTAGCATAACAGCATGAATGTTAGATTGGGAGACTGAGCATGAATTCTAATCCACTTCTGCCATTAAGCAACTATATGACTCAAATCACTTTAACCTTTAAATTATCTATTTAATTTAACCTTTTAAATTAAATCACTTTAATTCTGGACTTGAATTCTTTTGTCTTCATCAGAAGACAGTGTATGAGTAATTTTTTTTCAAATGAACTACAGACCTTAATATAATAAGGTAAAACCTATCATGAGCATCACTAACATGTTTGGAGTTGGAATTCATGACTTGAATTTGGCAAGAGAAATGTGTACCTTATCCAAAAATCATAGTTGAGGTAAAAAAGAGTAACAAAGTATCACTGTGTTTCAAGACGATATATGGCTCTTTTTAAATCTAACAGTCCACGAAAGGCAACATATATAGATGAGGATCAAAGGAGGGAGAAATAGGAATCCTGGGATAGAGGGAGGCAGAGGGATGAAGTGTGCTTTGGAAGGTTCACTTATATGTGGAATAAATGAATCTTTAGTTCCTTATTCATATCACAAAGCTATGACAGATGCAGGATATAGGTGTGATAGGGGATTTCAAGTATTCAGACATCTGCCATAGTAGCTCAATAGTCCAGCAATTCAGTACCCATATGCCTACTTTCTCATCTCTATAAAATCTTTATGGAAATAATCTATGCATGCATCAAGGGCATCTTTGGTGAAAACATGAGAAGAGGACTGTTAGGCCTTACTAGAAAATTTACTACAGCAGATTGCTTCTTCATAGTCTCACAACTGCCTGAAAGGTTATTAAAAAAACACCAACAACATAATATTGTGCCCTTTTTTGTTCATTTAAAAACAAAATTCAGCCTAGAAGACTTTCAATAAGCAAAGAGTCCCCCATATATACATAAAAATCACATAGGATTCTGTAACAGGTGAAACCATGAAGGTGATCCATGAAAGAGGAATTCAAAGTTTTTTTTATGATACACCAAGCCTTATGTTAAATGCTAGGAATATAAATGCAGGAGTTCTTACCCCTGTGGTCTAGGAACTTACATGCTTGTGGCAGAGACTATATATAAGTATATATACATATATACATATATATATATGTGAGGTTGGGCAGGGATTTATGGTCTCTGAAGTCACAAAGACTATGAGTAAAACAACGGGACAGTCAACTGATACACTCCAGAAGCAATGGATTGATGGAGCAATGTTGATGGATTATACTTTTAAAAGGTCGAGTTGAAAAATGGGGAGAGACAAGGTGAAAAATGATGAAGGTCAAGATGTGGTTCTGATGAGTGCTAAACCTAATGACTTAGCTACTCCCAGGATTGATTTCTGATGGTCCAATTGGGAGCATAGAATGTCAGTAGCAGTAGTGGAAGAAGAAAGGAAAATAGTAGAGGAGATAATTCTTAAATGATGTGCTTAGCATCAATAACATGAAGTGTCACATGACATGGGTATATATTCCCTTGCCATTCACCAGTATCACAGTGAATATCATGTCCAAAGTTCAATTCCTTTTTGATGACAATATTCCTAATATTCTTTTTGATAGATGACATTGTATTAATGTCATCGAGCCCTGAAGCAATCAAGGCTTCTTTAATGAAATCCATATTCATTAGAAAAAGAATATTCAAAATACTTACACTTGAAAAATAAAATAGATTTTAAAGGGTATTACTCAGATGATGGCATCCATTTGGTCAGGTAGTCCACAAAGATACAGTCGTGTGTGTGTGTGTGTGTGTGTGTGTCTGTGTGTGTGTGTGTCTGTGTGTGTGTGCACGTGTGTGTGTGTATGTGTAAGTGATTAGGAAGAGATCAGGCTGGTTCACATTTGTGAAGATGCAGCTCAATCGCAATTATCCTTCCTGCTTTCCTGCAGTTTTTATCATCACAAACTCCCACTTTTATTATTTGTTGAATTTTTAAGTATTTTAATATTTTAAATGGCAGTATAAACTTATAATTACATACCAATCCAACAAATTAAGTTGTCTTACAATTATTTATAGTTAAATGAAACAATCCCATCTATATGGTAGATTTCTACAATGCTACTATTACTTGATCTTTAGGAATCAGAATGTTTTCCCAAAATAGGCATTTTTTGCAAAAGTGCTAGACCAATTTTTTAACCTTTAATATTCTTTTTATACCTTATAAAATTTCTGTCACTACCCAGACCCTCTTCTCCCTCCTTAAGTTAAAAACCGCTCCCATATATAGTCAAAGCAAACAATTCAAGATATTGATCATACTTGAGAATGTGTCTAATTCTCTGCCTCCAGTCCATTACCTCTCCACCTTAAAGTTCAAGATATACTTCATCATCAGTCTTTTAAAGTCAGGATTGATTGCTGCTTCAGTCAAAATTCTGAGATCTTTGATACTTGTTTCCCTTTGATATCATTGTGTTCTCATAATTTCTTCTCCTGGTTCTGTTCACTCTATCTTATATCAATTTCCAGAAGCCTATCTTTTTTTTTTTCTCTGAAGCTATTGTATTTCACATTTCTTATGGTGCAATAAAATTCCACTTCATTCAGATGCCACAATTTTTCTAGACATTCCTTAATTGATGGGCACCTATTTTGTTTTCTAGTTCTTTGCCACAATAAAAAAAGCACTGTTGTAAATATTCTTGTGTGTATTGATCCTTTCCCTCTCTCCCCTACCTCCTTGGGACATATACATAATAGTTTTATCACTGAGCCAAAGGATATATGCAATTTAGTTGCAAAAGCAAATATCTTTAGCACAAAAAAATTTTATGTGATATTTTATGGCTGTATATCAGAAGACTCAAAATTCACTATTTAATAGTTAATGGTAATATGCATAGTACATTTAAGTAGCTTAAATCATATTATGACCAGTGGCTTTGGGGTGAAAAATAGCATAAAACACATCATTAAGAACACAAGTGACTGCAACGGGAAGTGGAACAGTGATATAAAAATAAAAAATAAAAATCCATGGACACCCAAAGTGCACATTAGTACTCAGTTTACATTAACTGAATTGGAAGGTGGTTTGCAGTGCATTGGGTGAGTTTTCTAAGGATGATTTGCGGAAGAAAATGTCATAGAATAAGAAGACATGGGGGAATTTTGATCTCTGTCTACGGAATAAGTACCCACAGTGATGAGATCTCAACTCTAATGAAGTATCAATATGCTGCTGTGCAAAGTGCTGAAAGTCTGTGGCATGAATCTATACTCATAATTCGACAGTCCATTAGGATGAAATCAAATTTTGCTGAATGTTTGTCTTGAAAGATTTGGTTCATTGGCTCTTTCTTTTTCTAAAAAATTGATATATGCTGTGGGTTAGATGGAGAAGGAAGGCACTGCAGGATTAATTTCTAAGAAACATGAAAGACACAAGAAATTCACATAAAATCGATAATTTTGGACATACCTTTGTAAGTATGTTAAGGCAACAAATTGTCCTAATTTCCTTGTAATTGTCCCACTTACAAAAAGTGAAGCTGTTAATTCATCAAGACAAAATACTGGAAACTTATGGGAAGGTACTTCCCATAAGAACTCTTCTCAGGCTATGTTGTCCTTAAACCCACCTTTCCTCATCTATCACTTTGAAAGACATTTAGTTCATTGAGTTGATGATTACGTTGTAGAAAGTAATGCCTTGCCCTGAGGCCATAAGCACATTTTGAAAGTTTATGTTACTGAGAAAAAATTTGTAACTTAGAAATAATAATAAAAAGAGGATTCCAACTTGTCTCATAACTAAAAAGAAATAGATTTCAGTATTTTATGATTAATTATAAAAATAAATGCTGCTGTTGGTTTACACTATAATTGACATTGTCTTTGAAGCAGACATGTACTTCAGTTTCCTACTTTCAAATAACATACAGTACACCATCTATATTACTTTTTTATATTTTTAATTTAGACAAATGCTAAAACTTAAATACATAACAAGAAAAGGAAAAAGAAACACATTATAAACTTAAATATAAAATAAAAAAGTCATGTGAACAGCAGAACATAGGAGAGGATTCACAATGTATAGTAATAACTTTCTGTTTCAAGAAAACCCGTATATTGAATACTTGCATGTTATTTTGAAAGCTGTCTATCTTTGCTTCCTTGTAGATTTTTCTAAACTTTCTAACCCTGTTCTCTTTGTAACCAGCTGCAAACTTTCACATATATGTAGTGCATTATGATTATATGAATGTACATTATCTTATCTTCACAACAACCTTATGAGTTAGACAGGGCAGATAATATTATTTGCATTTTACAATAGAAGAAATTGAAACTCAATGGTTAAGTAGCTTCTGTAAGGTCACAAATTGTAAGTGATATCATTAGAACTTAAAACCAATTTAGAGTTGAAAAAAGTCCTAGAGATCACTTATTCTAACCTCTTCATTTAACTGATAGTGTAATTGAGGCTCAGAGAATGAATGGTCCATCACATAGGTAACATAGGTTACAGAGGTGGGATAGAAACCCTGTTCTCAAATGTTCATATTTTAGAAAACATTTGTGCAAAAAGAAAGAACACAGCACAGTGCCTGGAACATAGTAAGAGCTTTATAAATTCTTATTCCCTTCTCTTACTTAAAATATCACCCTCTTTTGCCTCAACCATATTGACTCAGAATCAGTTGGAAATAAGTCCAATGATTTACAAAGTAGTTGGCATACTTTAGAGCAGGAAAAAAAAAAAAAAACATCCTCTAGTTTATACAAGATTTAAACGTATGACCTTAACTAATTAGCCCATTCTCTGAGTGAGATAGGTAACTTAGACTTAGTTGATGTCATTAGAATTTTATTTCTAAAATATGCATCTTGGACAACAAAATCAGTGCCCCAGAAGAGAAATAGTTCTAAGACACAAATTGCTGAGTGACATATTTCTATTTTCCTTCTTTTTCCCATGTAATTAATGTTTCTCACTTTTTTTCAAAGTGAAAATACTGAAGCATGGAGTTAGCACATGATCGATAAGTCTGGGCAAGAAGAGAGGAAATTTCCACATATGTCTGTTTTTTTTACAAAGGTTCAGAGTATTCAGTCATGATATTAGACTGATAGCTTTTAGTAGCTTGAGCTTACTAGACTGCCTTAAGACTCTATGAAGATAGTTTTCATTATGAAGAGAGAGATAGCTTATACCACTCTACCCCAGTACTTTTGGAATTCACCTTGACCAAAAGGCTATTTCCCCATCCAATATTTTCTTAGGGAAAACAGTTTGAATTATAATCTTAAAGAGGTGGAAGCAACCATTTTCCTTTTATGAAAATTTCTGGCTAGAGTCATTTGCTATTATAGGAATGTTTTCAGAATTATGTTAAGATAAAACTAGATTTCTACACTCTATGAAATAGCATCTGGATTCTCCTTTGCATTTTTCTATAACCATGTCCATTATTGCTGCTCTTGGATTTGCACTACCTTAAGAAGACTATTAGAAATGACAGGGCTTTCTTATGTCCTGACAGAAAGGTGATGAATTCAGATGTAGAAGACCAACACGGTCAGAAATGGCCAAAAATTTTGCCTTAGTAGGGCTAATTTATCACAAGAGTTTTACCTCTATTTCATTTGGGAAAAGGGATTTGACATGGGTTGGAGAGGAAGTTAACATACTCCCCTTAAAAAAAAAGAAAGAAAAAAGAGTCATTGAAATATTTTAATATATTTTTCCAGTTATATGTAGATAAAATAATATTTAACATTCTTTTTTTTTTAATTTTGAGTTCCAAATTCTCTTCCTCCCTTTCCCCTCATTGAAAAGACAAACAAGTTGATATAGGTTATACATGTGCAGGTATGCAAAACATATTTTCCTATTAGTTGTGTTGTAAAAGAAAACACAAACAAAAAAATTTAAAAACTGTATGATTTGATCTGCATTCAGACTCCATAAATTCTCTGGAGGGGGATAGCATTTTTCATCATAAGTCTTATTGAAATATATTTAATAATAGAAAAGGAAATCCAGAATGAAATAAAGACAACCAGGACAGCTTTCAAACTTACATATTTTAAAAAGCCAATTATTTATAATAAAGATTCAAAGATTCATGTACTTTTTTCTTTTATTATATATGTGGAAAAACTTTTTCTTTGATTTTTTTTAAGTTTAAAATACAATTAATATATAAAAAGTAAACATCAGAGTTGGAAGGAAAATAGAAAACTCCTATGGACTATATTGTTCCTATTGCATGGTAAATATTTAAAATGTAAAGTGGATTTAAGTCACCTTCTTATAGTAGATAAATACATAAAAACATCAATAGCTCTGCAAATCAGGTTTTAATGAGAAAGTATTTTTGAGAATGTCTCAATGTAGAAATATATATATATATATATATATATATATAGAGAGAGAGAGAGAGAGAGAGAGAGAGAGAGAGAGAGAGAGAGAGAGAATATATAAAACCTCATGCTTTAAAAAAAAAAAAATCACTTGGTAACTGAACATGAATGTGGCCTTGCAAGCTCTGATTTGTGCCTGAGGCTGATTTTGTCAATGGGTATTGAACTGATTTTATTTACTATGCCTACTGCTGCTCTGTCTATCTTCCTCTCAGCTATTAGGGCTTGGCACAATTTTAGGTTGTTTTGTTTTCATCAATACCGTTAGGAAACTGTTCTTGACTAAACTATGGACCATGGAGAGCATGCCAACAGGGAAAGTTATAAAATAGCAGGAAGAATTTAGATGAGTACAGGAGATAAAAGCTTGAGAATTACAGAAGGCAGATAGTGTCAAATCACTTTATAACTTGAAGGAACCTTGGAATCTAATGTTCCTACTCTCTGGTAAAGATAAAGAAGTTAAAGGAAATCATGACGTCATAGCAAATAATTAGTGACAGAACTGGTACTAAAATTCAAGTCCCTACTCATTGTTCAATGTTAATATTTTTTTTTTTCCTAGTATACTACATTGCCACCATGAGATCCACCGATTTACATAGCTTTTTAAAAAATAATTTTGAAGCTTTGCCATTTCAGATTTGGGGAAATCAAATTCATTTCCAGGAACTAATTCTTTGTAAGAAAATATCAACTAGGGGAGCCAAGATGGCGAAGTAGAAAGACGCACATACACATAGCTCCGAACACACAAACCACAGAACGGCTAGAGGGGACCAAGCCAGGGCGAATTCTGCACCCAGAGACCACGGAGTATTGGAGCGAGGGAGATTCCTGCTCCGGAGAGACCTGCGGACCTCTCGCGGGGGGTCCTTCGCGCCGCGGACTGGGCCCCGGGACGGGGAGCGGAGTGCGGCCCTGCCGAGGCCGCGACACTGAGGGGAGGAGATCCGAGAGGGCTACGGGGACGGGATCTCCAGCGGCCACGCGGGTCCCCCCACCCACAGAGGGACCTGCAAACCTCTCGTAAAAGGTCCGTCGCACTGCAGACGCGGAGCCCAGCCCGGACCTGCGGCGGCGGCAGCCACGGCTCCAAGAGGCACAGATCTGAGAGGGCTCCGGAGGCAGGATCTTCAGCGGCGGCATGGGACACCCCACCAACAGGTGACTGACGGGGGTGGGTGAGAGAGTCTCTTTGGCGGGTTGAGAGGGGAGTGGGGTGCCCCCAAGGCTCGGGCCCCCCCGGGAGGTGGGGGCTGAGAGGTGGCTGCGGACGGGGGCTCCCCAAACGGGCAGGAGCCTGGATCCATTGTGGAAGGTCTGTGCATAAACCCCCAGAGGGAACTATGCCTGAGAGGCGGCCCTGCCCCTGACCACCTGAACTTAATTCTCACACTGAATAGCAGCCCTGCCCCCGCCAAAAATCCTAAGGCGGGAAGCAGCATTTGAATCTCAGTCCCCAAACGCTGGCTGGGAGGACCAGGAGGCGAGGTGGGTGTGAGGAGAACATTCAGAGGTCAGGCCACTGGTTGGAGAAAATGCCAAGAAAAGGGAAAAGAAATAAAACTATTGAAGGGTACTTTATCGAAGAAAAGACACTTCCTCCCTTCCTTTCTGATGGGGAGGAACAATGCTTGCCATCAGGCAAAGACACAGAAATCGAGGGTTCTGTGTCCCAGCCCACCCAATGGGCTCAGGCCATGGAAGAGCTCAAGAGGAATTTTGAAAATCAAGTTAGAGAGGTGGAGGAAAGACTGGGAAGGGAAATGAGAGGGATGAGGGAGAAGCATGAAAAGCAGATCAGCTCCCTGCTAAAGGAGAACCAAAAAAATCTTGAAGAAATTGGCACCTTGAGAACTAGCCTAACTCAGCTGGCAAGGGAGGTGCAAGGGGCCAATGAGGAGAAGAATGCTTTCAAAAGCAGAATTAACCAAATGGAAAAGGACATTCAAAAGCTCACTGAAGAAAATAGATCTTTCAAAACTGGAATGGTACGGATGGACGCTAAGGACTTTTTGAGAAAGACAGATATCTCAGAACATACCGTGCAGATTCGAAAAATGGAAGATAATGTGAAATATCTTATTGGAAAAACAACTGACCTGGAAAATAGAATCAGGAGAGACAATGTAAAAATTCTGGGACTACCTGAAAACCATGATCAAAAGAAAAGCCTAGACATCATCTTCCATGAAATTATCAAGGAAAACTGCCCTGAGATTCTAGAACCAGAAGGCAAAATAAATATTCAAGGAATCCACAGAACACCGCATGAAAGAGATCCAAAAAGAGAAACTCCTAGGAGCATTGTGGCCAAATTCCAGAATTCCCAGGTGAAAGAGAAAATATTGCAAACAGCTAGAAAGAAACAATTCAAGTATTGTGGAAATACAATCAGGATAGCACAAGATCTGGCACCCTCTACATTGAGGGATAGAAGGGAATGGAATAGGATATTCCAGAAGTCAAAGGAACTAGGACTGAAGCCAAGAATCACCTACCCAGAAAAACTGAGTATAATACTTCAGGAGAAAAAATGGTCTTTCAGTGAAATAGAAGACTTTCAAATTTTCCTGATGAAAAGACCAGAGCTGGAAAGAAAATTTGACTTTCTAACGCAAGAATGAAGAGAACCATGAAAAGGTGAACAGAAAAGAGAAATCATAAGGGACTTACTAAAGTAGAACTGTTTACATTCCTACATGGAAAGACAATATTTATAACTCTTGAAACATTTCAATATCTGGGCACTGGGTGGGAGTACACACACACACACATGCACACACGCACACATACATAGAGACAGAGTGCACAGAGTGAATTGAAGAGGATGGGATCATATATTAAAAAAAAATGAAGTCAAGCAGTGAGAGAGAAATATTGGGAGGAGAAAGGGAGAAGTTATATGGGGCAAATTATCTCTCATAAAAGAGGCAAGCAAAAGACTTATTAGTGGTGGGATAAAGAGGGGAGGCAAGAGAAAAACATGAGGTCTACTCTCATCACATTCCACTAAAGGAAAGAATATACTGCACACTCATTTTGATAGGAAAACCTATCTCATAATACAGGAGAGTGGGGGACAGGGGCACAAGCAGGGTGGGGGGGAGGATGGAGGGGAGGGCATGGGGAGGAGAATGCAATCCGAGGTCGACACTCATGGGGAGGGAAAGGACCATAAGAAAATAGAAGTAAAGGGGGACAGCATAGGATGGAGGGAAATATAATTAGTCCTATACAACACAACTAGTATGGAAATCATTTGCAAAACTAAACAGATATGGCCTATATTGAATTGCCTGTCTTTCAAGGTGAAGGGGTGGAGAGGGAGGGAGCTAAGGAGGTTAGAACTCAAAGTGTTAGGACCAAATGTAATGTTGTTACCACTGGGTAACAAGAAATACAGGTTAAGGGGTCAAGAAAGCTATCTGGTCCTACAGGACAAAAGAGAAGACAGAGACAAGGGCAGGGAGGGAGGATAGAGGAGAGAGCAGAAAGGTCACAGGGGCAATTAGAAAGCTCGGGTTTGGGGGGGGGAGGGGACAAAAGGGGAGAAAATTTGTAACCCAAAATTGTGTGAAAATAAATGTTAAGAATTAATAAAAAAAATATCAACTAGAATACTTCCAATATATCTAAGAATTCATATATCTGGCCCCCAAAATCTGAATAATGTCATATAGAATATCTAAATCAAACTGTATATATATTCCTGTCTAATAACAATTGTTTTCTTCCTTATCTATTCTCTGCAAAACCCCCTTCAAAGAGTTGGAACAGTGAGAGTTTATACTGGGCTACATGTTTCATATATATAAAACTAATGAAAAAGAAAAACTGATTTAAAATATTAGTATCTAAAAATGATTAAGCATCAACACAAACCTAAGATGTAAAACATAAATTTGCCTTCAAACCTAGCTTTACAAATCTTGTTCCAGAACAAATGAGACTAACTGCAGTGACCAGACACCTTTCACTAATTTAAATTCTGATAAATGGTCAATGAAATTTCCTTAGTTTAGTAATAATAAATTAGAGATGAATCCTCTCTTGTTATTCTGCAGATACGTTGTTTTTTCTCTGGAGTAAATCCCCATTATTAGAGCAGGTTTGGAGTCAGGAAAATCTGGAGTTCGAATTCAGCTTCAGACACCTGCTAGCTGTGTCACCCCAGGCAAGTCACTTATCCCCTATTTGCCTCAGTCCTTCTGTAAAAATGGGGACACGCTGGAGAAGAAAATGGAAAATCACTATGTTATCTTTGCCAAGAAAACTCCATGAACAAAAGTCCATGGGATCACATAGAACTGGGCATGACTGAACAACTGAACAACATAAAAATTTATTGTTTCATTCCATTTATCCAATAATTATTCATTCTTTCAACATCTAGTACCTTTTATTTGTAGAGCACTAAATCAATTATGCTTATATTTACATATCATTTGAGTTATGGGAGTGAAACTATTTCCTAATGGATAGAGAAATGTTACTGGGGTCAGAAAAAACATAGGTTCAAGTAACACCTGTAACACATACTGATTCAAGTCATAACCTCTCAGTGCTCCATAAGTTTAGGAGTTGGAGTCTTGCACTGGGAGAAGTTTCTCCCCGGTAACTCCCCATCCTGATAACATCACAAGTCAAAACTTTATTAGTCATGTGTTTAAAGTTGTGCGTTTCAATCTCCAAGGTGTTTTTTTTTTTAAATATGTTTCCTTATCCCAATTCTGTCTTTGTAAATTCCTACATGCAAAGAAATATACAGCCCCTTCTAGCTCAAAAATTCTTTGATGTTAAGGCTCTGTTTGGTTTGTACAGCTCTCAGGATGGTAGTAGCTGACATTTATATAACACTTTAAGGCTTAGAGTGCTTTACATGCATTCTTATCTCCTACTCACTTCTCAGCCTCTGGTAATTTATTTTCTGATTTCATCACCAGACTGAAACTATTTTCTGTAAAATAACCACTGACCTTAACTTTTAAGTCCATTGGTCTTTTCTCAGTTCTCATCAGACTAAAGCTCTTAGCAACTTTTGACACTGCCAACTACCCCTCTCCTTGATTCTCTCTCCTTTAGTTTCCTTGACATTCTTCTCTCCTATTTTCCCTCCTACATTTTTTACTATACTACCTCTTAGTATGTTTTATTGGATCATCTATTAAAAATCAATATCCTCCAAAGTTCTGTCCTAGAGCCTTTACTCTTCTATACTCTTCTTTGGTGATCTTGTAAGCTCCCATAGATTAACTTATTATCTCTGTGTCTACCAAAGCTAGCCATAGTCTATCTCTGGAACTCTAGTCCCACATCACCAGCTGTCTATTTGGCAGCCATATCCACAACTCACACCAAACACTTCTAAAAAAAAATGGAACCCATTTTCTTTCTAACTCCATCCCTTCTCCAAATATCCCCATTTATGTTGAGGGCAAAATCTTTCCTGTAACCCAGTTTTCATGACCTTGGAATCACTTTTGACTCTTTCTCATTCTCATTGGCACCAAGTAGTGCCAATTTTACAACCATTTCAAATATTGAATGCAGTCAGATATTCCTATAAATCAAAAATCATTGCCATCAGCTCTCATCTGGAATTTAATTGATCTTTCTTCTCCCAATCTTTCCCCTCTCCCATTCACCTTCCAATAGCTGCCAAATAAATTTTCCTAGCAACAAGTCTGACCATGCTACTTCCCTACTCAAAAAATAGTTCCCTATTGTCTATAGGACAAAACACAAAATCCTTAGTCCAGGATTTAAAGCCCTCCCCAAACCATCTACAACTAATTCCAAACTTATTTAATGTCATACCATTTTATTATCTATTTCATCATGCCCTTGATATGACTGGCACATAGTAAGTGCTGAAGGCTTTTTTTTTCGTTCATCCACATCCTCCACACTTCAGCCAAACCAACCCACTACTTGCTCCCAAAACACAACATCTGTATCTCATCTCTATTCTTTTGCATTGGCCATCCCTTCTACCTTGCATGCCTTCCCTCTTCACCTCTACCTCCTAAAAACATGAGTTTTGAGACTATGGTACCACTTCCTGTATGATACCTTTCCTGATCCCTCTATTTTCTAGTGTTTCTTCCCTCCTCATTCTTCCTTGACTTTACTTATCAGCCATACCTGCTAGATTCCCTCCTTGCTGCAGCTTTTGAGAGTATGAACTATTTCTTCAAAAGTCAGTATGTATCAAAGGTAGGACTTGCACCCAGGTCTTCCTGCCTCCAAGGTTATGCCTCTATACACTATCCTCTCGTACTCTGTGTGTGTGTTTATACACACATACACACGTTCTTGTTGCTGCTGTTGTTTTTATGGCCAAGTATCAATTCCATTTAGCACCTGGCATCGTCTAAAACTAGTTTCTCAATGAAAAAGGAGGATAACATGAAACTTTGCTTCTTCACCGACTGTCATTACTAAACTTCAACGAGAGAAAAATGATCAATCAAAACACTGCTTCTACAGTAAAATGCTGTGTCAGTCTATGAAGAACAGCTGTCTTTGTGAAAATAGAGATGGGAATGAGAAAGATTTTCTCAGCCTTCCTCACCAACTATTTTTGTGAGCTAAACACTTCTTTACCAGATTTCGTTGGATTTCTGTTGTTTGAAGGTTTTCATTAGTGTGAAGGCAGATTTTAAAAGTTTTCTTCAAGCTTGACTTCTTATCAGTGTGAGACAAGTCATCCCCTAGTGTTTCAACACATTTCTTAAAGAGAAAAAGAGATGTCATGTATTTTTGCCTTTAGCCATTCATGCATAATATCATATCCTTCCTCAGTCTCCATTATTTCGTATCCTGGGAAGAAAGTGCTCTAATCCTGCTTCACAACTCTAATTGCAATCATGTTGAAGTGATCAGTGATTCTTGATCCATGTTTCCTTCCTTTGGCATGTTTTCTGACAAGTTCATGCAGCAAATGGAGGCAAAAAATGGCAAAACAAAATACACGCCACAATTTTTGTTTCCTTTTTCTTTCCGGTTTTTAGTGTTTTCCCCTATATTGACACATACATTATACTTCACCTTCTAGTTATTCAAAAAAATTTCTATAATCAAAAACATGAATAATTTTAGCCCTTTTTCTGTCTTATTCACTTCTACTTTATAAATTGATTAATGTAGAATCTTTTTATAGTTTTCTTTTCAGAGTGGAAAGAAATTACGAAAAGTAGTTCATAAGAGCATTTGAAGAGGTATTAGAATAACAGACAAAATTGCAATTCAATGTAAGTAGATGATGAGGTAACATAAGTCAAAATAGTGTGATCCACACTGATTCTATCCATTCTTTGTTTCTTTTTCATGCTATGGTTTCTGAAACACTTTCCCACAATGGTCAAATGAGTGAGATTGGTCTTTCAAGTATATACCATTTTATAGATGAAGAAACTGATTGTTAGAGACATAAGGTAATTTGACTGGTATCATACAACTATTCATTGTTAAAACAGTGATGCAAATTCAGTTCTTCTGATCCCAAATCCTATGCGCATTTTTTCCCATTATACAGTATTACCTCACCTCAAGTTAATATCTTCATTTTTCTCACAGAAAAATGGTTTAAGTCTAATTAGCATCATTATGTTAATAAGAATTGATATTTATAAGGCACATTAAATTTGGTACACATTTTCATATGTTAGGGGCAGCTAGGTGGCAGAGTGGATAGAGCACATTTAGGGTCCTGGAGTTAGGATAACCTGAGTTCAAATTGGTTTCTTACACTTAATACCTGTGTGACCCTGGGCAAATCATTTAACCTCTGTTTGACTCAGTTCCCTGAACTGTAAAGTGTAAAGAATAATACCTGCTTCCTAGGGTTGTTATGATGGTCAAATGAGATAATGTTTTAAAAACACTTAGCACAGTGTCTGACACGTAGTAAGTGCTATATCAGTGTCATCGTCGTCATCATCGTCATCGTCGTCATCATCGTCATCGTCGTCATCATCGTCATTGTCGTCATCATCATCATCATCATCACCATCATCATCATCATCATCATATTAGCTTGTTTGAAGCAGGGAGAAAAGCACTGGCTTTAAAGTCAAAGGGCCCAACTTCCCATACTATATCTGTCATTTATTACCTATGTAACCTTCTGTAAACTACTTAATGTCCCTAGACCTCAGGTTCTTTATCTATAAAATGAGCTCATTTAATACAGCACTGGCCTTGGAACCAGGAAAACTCATCTTCAATATTTCAAATCTAGTCTCAGACATTAACTAGATGTCTGACCTTGGCCAAATCACTTAACTCTGCTTGCCTTAGTTTCTCATCTCTAAAATGAACTGAAAAAGGAAAGACAAACCACTCTAGTATCTTTTGTCAAGAAAATCCTAAAATGAGATCATGAAAAGTTGGACATGGGTGAAACAACTCAACAGGAGCAACAAGAAGGATGCTTCCAGCTCTAAACTCATGATCTTATAATTATGTAATCCTTACAACTCTGTGAGGTAAATACTATTATCGCTCCCATTTTGTGGATGGGGAAACTGAGGCTCAGAAATGTTGGACAGGAACAAACAGCTAGTGAGTACTTGAGTAAGGATGCAAATCCATATCTTTATAATACAAAACTAAAATGCTTGCCACTACTCATACAGACTCTCAATTAACCCTGTATGTGTCCAAAGTATGTGCTTCTATGGACAAGACCTTGATGCATTTGAAATATTTTATTCTGTGTACATATGTGTACATATTTAGGTCAGAATATGTGTATTTATTCTGGACATTCCAATATTTAAAGAATTTCTAGAGTGGAAGCTACCTCCATCAACATAACTGAGCATCTTAAACTCTTAGACAGTAACCTGGGGCCCTGAGAACTTGTGTACTCACACAGAAAGCACATATCAAAGCCTAGCATTTGAATTTAAGTCTTCTTGATTTCAGTGCTGGATCTCTGCACACTATAACATGCCACCTCTCTTTGATATGAATGATTGTTATTGAATTACAATACAAAAGATCCATAATCTAACATAAAGCAAATTAACCAAACCAATTCATACTAAAGTATGAGAGTAGCAAACGTAACCTGAATGCATACTAATATAGATATGTGATATGAATTAAATTGCAAGGATCCTCTTTGACTATGGAAAGAATATTTTAATTTTGAAGAGGTTCACTATTCAGTGGCAAAGTTTATGTCATCTTGATGCAAACCCTAGTATCACAATGGTGTCTTCAAAAGTTAATGTGCAGGGGGTGGAGCCAAGATGGCAGAGTAGAAGCAGGGACCTGCCTTAGTTCTCTCCTCAAACCCCTCAAAATATCTGTAAAAAATAACTATAAACAAATTCCAGAGTAGCAGAAGCCACAAAAAGTCAGAGTGAAACAGATTTCTAAACCAAGACAATCTGGAGGCTAATAAGAAGGGTCTATTACACCAAGCTTAGAGCAGAGCTCAATGGAACATGGACCATGCTGGCACAGATGGTACTGGAGCAGATCTTAGGGTGCTGAATCACTGGCAGCTGTAGCAGTTTCCATACTTCTCAACCTATAAACACCAAAAACAGTTTCAAAGGTCAGTGAGAAAACTCTCTCACCTGGGGGAGACAGGAATATGGTTCAGCTCCAGCCCTTGCCCCAGTTCCATGGAGGCAGCAGCCACTGCTGCAGTGGCAGCTGCTTCTGGAGCTCTCAGCCTACAGATGGTGGGGGAATTGAGTGGTTGATCTGGGTTGCAGCCCTGGGTGGCAGACTTGGGGTGAGGAGGAGAGCTGGCATGGTAAAGCTGGTGGTGGCTGTGGAGAGGCAATCCTACTCATAGTTCCAGGGCAGAAAAGAGTTCTTGTGGTTGTACAGAGACTAGAGTGCAGGCCAGGAGAGGAGTAAACACCTCTCTTTTGATTATACCACTTTGGACGAACTGAGCATTTACAGGTCCCTAAAGATATCATTGTAAATAGCTGCACAAAACCCCTGAAACTTGGGTTAGTATACCCTCCCCTTAACAAAGAATTCAAAAGTCAAGTAATTGATGGGGGACATGACCAAAAAAGGGAAAAAATAAAATGAAAGAAGGTTACTTTCTTGGTGAAAAGATTTTTTCTCACGACAAGGAAGATCAAAGAATACAACTGAAGGAAGACAGCAAGGTCAAGGCTCCTACATCCAAAGCTACGAAGAAAAATATGAAATAGTCTCAGGCCATGAAATAACTCAAAAAGGATTTTGAAAATCAAGTAAGAGAAATAGAGGAAAAATTGGGAAGAGAAATCAGAATGATGCAAGAAAATCATGAAAACTGAGTCAACAAAGGAAACCCAAAAAATGCTGAAGAAAATAATACCTTTAAAAATAGACTAAACCAAATATCCAAAAAGTCAATGAGGAGAATGCCTTAAAAAGCAGAACTGGCCAAAGGGAAAAGGAGATCCAAAAGCGCACTGAAAAAAAAAAATTATCCCTTTAAAATTAGAATGGAGCAAATGGAAACTAATGACTTTGTGAGAAATCAAGAAATTATAAAACAAAACCAAAAGAATGAAAAAAATAGAAGACAATGTGAAATATCTCATTGAAAATACAACTAACTTGGAAAATCAATCCAGGAGACATAATTTTAAAAATTATTGGTCTATCTGAAAACCATGATTAAAAAAAAAAGAGCCTAGACATCATCTCTCAAGAAATTATCAAGGAAAACTGAACTGATATTCTAGAACCAGACAGTAAAATAGAAATAGAAAGAATCCACCAATCACTTCCTGAAAGAGATCCCAAAAGGAAAACTCCTAGGATTATTGTAGTCAAATTCCAGAGTTCCCAGGTGAAGGAGAAAATATTACAATCAGTCAGAAAGAAACAAGTCAAGTATTGTAGAAACACAATGCTGATAACACAGGATTTAGCATCTTCTACATGAAGGGATCAAAGAGATTGGAATATGATATTCCAGAGTTCAAAGGAGCTAGGATTAAAACCAAGAATCACTTACCCAGCAAAACTGAGTATAATACTTCAGGGGGAAAAAGAAATGGAATTTCAATGAAATAGAGGACTTCCAAGCTTTCTTGTGAAAAGAACAGCACTGAATAGAAAATCTGACTTTCAAATATAAAAATCAAAAGAAATGTGAAAAGGTAAACAAGAAAGAGCATCCATAAGGGACTAATTAAAGTTGAACTGTTTGCATTCCTACATGGAAAGATGATATTTGTAACTCATGTGACCTTTCTCAGTATTAGGGTAGTTAAAGGAACATATGTGTGCATACATATACGTATAAATATAAATGTATGTATATGTATGTATGCGTATATTACATACATGTAGGTATATGTATGTATATATGCGTGTATGTGTATCTATGTATGTTTGTATTATATATGTATAGAGAGAGAAGGCACAGGGTGAAGCTGAATATGAAGGGAGGATACCTAAAAGATAAAATCAAATGTTGGGAAGAATGTTCTGGGAGAAAGAGGGAGAGGTAGAATGTAGTAAATCATCTCACATCAAAGAGGCAAGAAAGATCTTTTAACAATGGAGGAGAAGAGGGGGGAGGTGAGAGGAAATAAGTGAGCCTTACTATCATAGGATTTGGCTTAAGGAGGGAATAACACGCATTCAATTAGGTATGGAAATCTGAAAGTCAGGGGGAGAAGGGGAATAGGAGAGGGAGGATAATAGAAGGGACAGCAGATTGGGGAAAGGGGAAATCAAAAGCAAACACTATTGTTGGGGGAGAGGTCAAGGGAGAGAATGGAATCAATGTAGGGCAGGACAGGATAGAGAGAAATGTGGTTACTCTTTCACAACATGACTGTTATGGAAGTGTGTTGTGTGGCTACACATGTATAACCTAAATCAAATTGCTTGCTATCTCAGTGAGGGTGGGTGGGTGGAGAGGGAGGAAGGGAGAGAATCTGGATCTCAAAGCTTTAAAAATGAATGTTAAAAATTGTTTATGCATGCAACTGGGAAATAAGTTGTACAGGCAATGGGGTATAGAAATCTATCTTGTCCTACAGGAAAATAGACAGGAGGGGGATAGGAGAAGGAAGGGTGAGAGAAGGGAGTGCACATTGGGGAAAGGGGTGGTTGGGGTGCATGCTGTCCTGGGGTGGGGAAAAGGGAAAGATGGGGAGAAAATTTGGAATTCAAAATCTTGTGAAAGTAAATGTTTAAAACTGAAAATAAATTATATTTTAAAAGAGAAGTTAATGAGCAAGCTTGGTATTTAATGGATAGGTTACCAGAAGGTCATTCTCAAATCTCCAAATTATATAGGATTCCAAATTTGAAAGCTTAACCCATTCAGTGTGTGCTCTGGCCTTAGACATATGCAGAAAGACGTCTTAGTCACTTCATTTTTTCCCCAAAGTACCTTGTGTTACATAGCCACAGTAGGTGCAAGTTAGACTTCAAAAGTGAATAAAAGCTTGAGAAAACTTCCTACAGAATGCTCTCTATCTTCCTGAGCCTTCAAAGAGATTAGAGTTGTGACCCTTTTTAAAGTACACTGTACTCAGTTCTCCCTGATACTCTTCAGAACCCCAAGCAGCAAATCCAAAGAGAACATACATTAAGTCTTTTGATTTTTTAAAAAATCATTGCCCATTTGCCCTTCCATCTATAATATCACCTGAATCCCTGTTTTGGAACTAATTAAACACATACAGCACATTTAAAATAAAATTACTGATCTGTTTGACCTATTCTCCCATCTTCAGAATTTTGCAACTGGTATCTTGTTTTACTGAATATTTCATGAATAGATTCATCTTATACCTTCTTCCTAGTAGTTAGAAAGTTCCATTTCTGTTTTAAACTTACAGATAGAATTGATGCTCATTTAAAAATATTTAAAACCAATTTCCCACATAACTGTTTTGTTCTGTTACAGTCACCAAAGTGATGTCACTGAAGCACAGGTCTGACCATGCCACCCATGCTCAAAAAGTTCACAAGTTTTTATAGATGCTAGGTGAAGGCTTCTTAACCTTTTCTGTGTTAAAGATCCCTTTGCCAGTCTTGTGACACCTATGGACCCAAGGAATATGCATAAGAAATGCGAGTACACATGTATGTGTGTTTGTATAGTTGGCATATGAATGAATCCTTTGATTTGATCTTTTCTAACCAGAACGAACACTTGTGTAACAAAAAGGACAAATAAAAAAAAAAAAACAATAAGTGTGTATGCAGAAAGCGAGAGATAATAATCCCAGAGTTAGAAGATAACAAACATCAAGTTGTAATTTTTTCCCTTACAAACCCCCTGAAATCTATAGGACCCCAGATTAAGAAGCCATGCCCTTCACAATCAGGGGCCAGGCTATGTTTACAAATTTATTACATAATATTCCCTATACCACATTCTGATTCTTTTGCTGCTACTTTCAAATATACCTAAGCCACCCTCAGCCTGGAAGAAAAAAAAACTTTACTAGACCTTACATCTCCCTTAACGTATCATCTTATCTCTTCTCTCTTGCTCAGTCAAATAAATTGGGGGGGGGGGGGGCGGAATAGAAATTGCCTATGCTCTAGTGAGTTCTCCTCTCATTCTTCAACCTCTGTACTCTGACTTCTGACCTCATACCTTAATGAAACTATTTTCTCCAAAGTTATCAAATAATATCTTAATTGTTAAAGCGGAATAGTTTGTATTTGATCTTAGAGGTCCTAGGAAGTCACTGGTGTTTATTGAGTAGAGGAGCAACATGGTCAGACTATGCTGTAGGAAAATCACTATTCTGCCAGCAGTGTGAAGAATGGATTGGAGAGGGCAGAGACTTGAGCTAAGGAGGCCAGTAATGATGGAGAGGAAAAGGCCAATAATGAGACTGTTGCAATAGTTTGGGAAACAAGTGATAAGGGTGTGAGCTAGGGTGGTAGTTTTGTGAGTAAAGAGAAGAAAATATACAGAAGATATGTTATACTAGTAGAACTAACCACATATGGTGTGAGATTAAAGAGGTGAGGATTTATTTTTAAATATGTCTTCTTTGTGATGTATAGATTGATATTTCTTTGTTATATTAATAGAAAAGCAGCATTTGGAGAACAGAACAGAAATTGAAAATGAGCTTCTTTTACAAGGCATTTACACTTCAACGTACCAGTGCATTGTACCCTGACTGGTCTTAGATGCATGGGCAAAAGTGTCAAAAAGAAAGATATTTCACAAACTGAATGGAAACATTTGGCTGAATGAAAATAGGGAGCTAAGTGACACAATTAATGGAGTGCTTGAGTTAAGGTCAGGAAACCCTAAATTCAAATTCTGCCTCAGGTCCTTACATAGCTGTGTGACCCTGGGCAAATTCATCAATCTCAGCTTCAGTTACCTCCTCTATAAAATGAGGATAATAATAGCACCTACCTCCCAGGGTTATTGCAAGGATACACTGAGAAGGCATATGGAAAGTGCCGTGCAAACCTTAAAGTACTACCTAAATGTTAGCTTTTACTAGCATCTTTCAAATTCTAGAAAAGGCAACATCATTCACTGCCAAGCTTCATCCAAAAAAATGTGTTTGAAAAGGGTAATACTTGCTTATGGGCTCACCATTCTAAGAAGCGTGAGAAGTCTGTTGGAAAGAGTTATGAAGAGTTTTAAAGTCGTGTAAAAACAATGTGAATATTGCTTACTGTTATGATAAATTCATCATCTTGAAAATTTATCACTTAATGTGGAAACAAATTATTCCAAAATTTTGTTTCTACCTTATGGAGCATCAATATACTAAAGGGAGGGTCATTAATTTGTACTGGCAAGCCTTCACTATTTCAATAGCTCCTTATGTTCCTGCCCTTTCTCCTGAAACAGATTTGACTATATTTCTCTCCAAAGTAAGTTAACTCCAATGGCTCCATGACCTTCAGGATCAAATATGAAGTCTTCTGTTTAGCATTTAAAGCCATAACCCTTCCTGTCTTCCTAGTTTTCAATATTTTCCTTTCCTCTATGCACTCAACAATCCTGTCATAATGACTTACTTACTATTTCTCACACATCACACTCAACCTTTATTTCCCCACATTTATTCCCATATTTGGAATGTACCTCCTCTGCATTTCTGCCTCCTAGAATAATTTTAGAAAAGATTCAGTTCAAATATTTCCTTCTACATGAAATCTTTCATGAAACCCCTCGTTGATAGTGTCTTTACCCATCATATTTTGTATTTACTATGTGTATACTTTTCTGCATTTATATTGTCTCTCCCAGCTACAGTGTAGATTCTTCCTAATTAGTGAAGAATGTTTCTCATTGGCTAAAGCAATTGAGCATGTTTAGCCTGAAAAAAAGAATATTGACACAGAACATGATAGCTGTCTGAGTATTTGAAGGACTGGAAGTCCTAATCTAATCTAATAAGATTAGACTTATTTTGTTCATCCTCAAAGAGTAGGACAAGGAATAATGGGTGAGAGTTGCAAAGAAGCAAATTTAGGTTTAATGTTAGGAAAAACTTCCTCTTAATTAGATACTCCCAAAGTGGAATGGGCTGTCTCAAGAAATGAGGGATTTCTTCTGCCTGGAAGTCTTCAAGTAGAGGCTAGATGACCATCTATCGAGTTTATTATAGATAGGATTCCTTTGTTAAATGGGAGGACTAGATAGTTTCTGAGGTCCTTACCAAATATCAAACTCTATAACTCTGTGATTAATTTGGTAATACATTATAAGGTGAAAGCATAAGATATGTATTTCTGTCATTATGATTATTTTCATCACTATTATTATAGTATTCCATGACCTGAAAATAAATTGAAAACAAATGGTAGGGCTGAGTTTTTGTAAAGCCAATGCATTAGACCATTATTCTGATAAATGACATCAAATATTTTTTACTAAAAAGAGAAGAAATCAGTTCTATGAGCTTTTATTAGGGTTTAAAACCGATTTTAATCATTAAATTGAAGTTATCTTTTATAATTGCATATTCCCTATTCCGATTTGACCTACAGTATTTCTACAATGCATAGAAATAACAGAGATACTGTCACCTCCTGCCTGTTAGAATTTATTATTGTGTAGGTGTTCTGGTTACCGGTGGTTTATTTTGGACCTGACTAATGATTTCCTCAGTTTGAGGAACTCTCTCCACCAATCCAGATGAATGGCTTGTATGTAACACATAGTCTTATGGAATTGCCTGGAACAAAGATAAGTGGCTTGATCATGATAACACTGTCAGAAAATACTCAGGCCCTCCTTCCTCTAAGACAAGATTTCTACCCATTATGCCTCATGGTCTCTTTTTCACTAAGATATTTCTATTAAAACATGAGCTAGAAAATTGTAGGGTTCAGGCATAGCTTTAAAGTTAACTTTTAATTGTGACATTCTAATTATTTTGTTATTAATTTTAAAAATTTCATTTTACGGTCACAGAGAAGTCTAGTTTCTTTCTAATTACTTCCAATGTGGATCTTGTGAAATTAGTATCCACCTCCATCTTGCTACCAGTCCCTTTAGAGAAACCACCTAGGGTACATTAGGCTCCTAAACCACTCTTTTAATTTAAATGAGACAACCTCAGCTATCATTACCTTATAAGATATCCACAGTTAATGTTCAGGGACTGATAGAATTGGAAAGAGGCTTTCTCCTGGTATGCAGTCCAGTCTTACGTTTAGGTACGTTTGTGTATAGAATACAATTAGCAAATATGGAAGTGAGCCCAAACTTGAATTAAGCAGTCCTTAATGAAAAGAAAACATAATCAGCCTTTGGAACACACAATATCTTTCTCATCCCATAGCAAATGTACTATGCCAGAAGCACAATTATTTTTCCTTTGTCTTGATTAATGAATCACACTAACAACTAAAGATAACATATATCTTGTATAGGTTGATCTTTAATTAACAGAGGTAACATGGTATAGTTAACAGACTTGTGTCAAAAAGAACTACACTCAAATCTTGCCCCAGGTATGTTTATCAGATATTTGACCTTGTGCAAATCACTTGATTTCTCTGAGGTCTAATTTCTTTGTCAGTAAAATGGGAATAATAACAGCACGCATATGATTAAGGGTGGTTTAAAGATCAGATGAGATAATATATATATATATATATATATATATATATATATATATATATATATATATATACATATAAAGTACTTTGTTATCTTTAAAGTACTTTATTAATGGGATCTCTTTGGCTTTTCTACCTCTAATAATGACTTCCTTGTATTGCATGTACTTTGTCTTTCTCAGGCACCACCAACCATGCCATGTTCTCTTGAAGTATCATTTTTCATAAGCTGTTTCATGCTAGGTATTCTAAAAGGGACTTTTATGTCCAAACTTTATCTACCTACTTTGCCTTTCTGTCATGTCTGACTGAACTCTAAATGGGTCCAAAACTTTGCTTGGCTATAGACAGTAAAAAATTAATGTGTAGGTACTGAGAATGCCAAGTATGTTCATGAAATGGAAATGATGATGTAAAAGATACTAGGATATTCTATCTCCTTCCTTAGAATGTAATTAAATATCATGGTTGTCCTTGAGAATACTGTTGTTCAAATTTCATTTAAAAGTCCTAAATGGAAATAATCATAGAAATTAACACTGAATTTTGCATTAGACAAATCTGAGTTGAAAAGGAGAGACTTGTTGTAGCACTTCTGAGGAACAAAGCTTTTTTCTGGGTTTTAAGAATATTGAGATAATGTCAATATGTCCTTTGCTAGTTATGGGTAAATTTCAGTGATTTGGGGGAAACAAGAAAGGTTGCAAATGAGTTTTATTACCTCAGGTTTTTATAGGATTGAGTATTATCTCATCAAGCTTCCATCTTAATGTTAAATAGAACCTACAGGGATGGACTCAGGAAACAGAATAAGACATATTTTTGGACACAGTCAATACAGATATTTGTTTTGCTTGACTCTACATATCTTTTAAAACATTTCTGTGTTTCATTCTTTTTTAATGGGGAGGAAGGGTTGGGATGTAGCAGAAACAAAAATATAATCCTTGTTCATCCAGGGGAGAAAAGATAAAAGTTAAAAGTATAAGAAGAACAAAGAAGTCTTTGCTTTCCATTGGAAACTGATACAAAGTGCCAATCACATAGGCAGACCTGATGTTTTTCCCCTAGAGGTGACTCCATTTTAGTGGCAAGTGAAATGAGTCTCTTAGTTCTAAACCTTGTTTAATCTCTGAGGAAGAAATGAACTGTACAAATGCCAGCTATTATTATCAGGGCAACAGCTGCTTAGAGCTCTTCTGGTCTGCAGAGATAGAGGCCCCTTACAAATTACAGACTATACCTTTTTTTTTTTTTAACTCATTCGTGACTTTGCATTTCAAAGTGCTAATGGTAGATAGGACTCAACATGCATTAAGCCTAGATATAAGGAGCAGATTGGTCTTAGATTATGTAATCAGCACTCAGAGAGTTATTGCTTTGCACCTGAGGCTACACTAAAGGACTTCAAAGCCTTTACTTACTGACCATGGTCAGATGATCCCTTTAGCATAAGTCACTTGTCTTCGGTCATTTCTTCGTTGATAAAATTTTGTGTGGTATAGTCAGGTATCAATCTGACAGTTATATTAATAAATGCCTCCTTTCCCTATAATTTTGACCAAGATTGAATAGTTAAGGAAATAATCGTGCACGGAATATCTAAGGGAGTACACTCAAGTAAGAATAGCATTCAGCTCGGATTCAGATCATTTTGGTTTATTTCTCAGCAGGGAAGCATTACTTAAAGTGAGTCAACCTCTCTGACCTTAGTTTTTTCATTAGTAAAGTAAAGAGTGTGACTGACTAGAACTCAGGTCTCTTGAGCCCAAATCTATTAAAAACAACTTTTATAAATAAGACATAGAATGCTTAACAGTAACCTTAAAGATCTGGGCACACAGGCATTCTCACAAATGGCAATGGATTAAATTATCTTTCTAAATGCCAATAGGCCTAAGCTCATGAGACCACAAAGAATGTTGAGAAAGGGATAAGGGGAAGGAAGCAAGGAGTTAGACAGATAGACAGACAGAGAGACAGCTTTGGAGATGCTGAACAAAGAAGAGTGCTAATTCTTTTCTACCTGGCAGAGAAAGAATCATGAACTTAAGGACCAGAAAGAACAAGTCAGAGATTGTCCACTTTTTCTGTATCATGAAAACCTCTGGAAATCTGGTGAAGCCTATGGGTCCTTTATCAGAATGTTTTTAAATACATAGAATAAAATTATAAAAATGCAAAGGAAACCAATTATATTATGGTAAATATATAAATTAAAAAAACGAACAAGTCCCAGGTCAAGAATCCTTGCCTTAAGTTCCTCCCACTACTTCTGTATGAGTCACTTAACCTGGTCACAATTGTCAGGTTAGGAGGCTTTATGTCCTCAGCACTCTCAGAGAGCTGCATGAAATATTGCATCTTCTGAAATCTAAATTTTAGACGCCAGTTTTGAGGACTTGGGTGAAAGTGTTGGGAGAAGGGACACAGGGTTGTCCCATTACAAGGGAGAAGACCATTTGGAATCAAGGAGGACCAACCGTTTCAAGAAATGGATACTACCTTAAGTCTTCCTGCTGCCTCTTTTTACTGAGACCCATTGTTCTGGCTGAATTAGAAAGAGATAAGTTATTATGCTCCTTATTACAAACAGGCAGAAGGTAATGAGGTATGAGTTGTTAATGATGATATTTTCAAGGATAGCTAAGCAGGCAATCTCTTAGGAAGCAATGCTGGCGGTGCTTCCTCTGAAGCAGATCACAACTCGCCCATGCCTTAGCAGAGACCGCTTCATGAATTTTTGACCCATAAAATAAATCACTTGTTGTCCAACTTTCTGGCAAGCAGCCATACGTAACTTAAATAAGATGGTTGAAAATAAACCATTATTGAATTTATCTCCAGGCCTTTCCATGTTGGCTACGACCTGCCAGAGCTTAGGCCCCACTTGCATTGTTATTGGTAACCCAGGTTCACATCAGGACCAAATGAAGTGGAACTTAGTGGAAGACATTCTCAAATAGGTCAATGAATGCAACTAAAATAATTAGAAGAATTCTGATGCCTCAAATTTCATGCTAAAACAATATAACAGATACTCAGATAATATCAAATTGCTTATAACTGTTACTATTAGAGGTGACAGATTATATCGCTGTGGTATTAGAGTCTCTGTTTTCCACTTCCTGATAAGCACAATTTCCATTTTAATTATTGGTTAAGTTATATTCTAAGACCATATAATCCATGAAGATACGCACAAGATAAGAAAATGACAGCATAATTATTTTAGTTATTTTCTAAATGGATCACAATCTTGAAATGACATATAATGCATAATGACTCATTATGTGAATTTCCCAAATACATTTGTCATCCTGAGTCTACTTTATCTCCTGTGATGGCCTTGTTAAAAGTATAAAATTCTTATAACGGATTAAAATCTTGAATTTAGTGTGGGACTTTTTTTTATGATTACTGGTTGCCAAGGTACCCCTCAAGCTCAGAGTAGACAAAAACTGGTAGAGGCAGGAAGTTCTCACCACCTTTCAAAGGCAGAATTCCTAGGAGACCTAGGCCTCAGGGTACAATGGCAAGATGGCTCACATGCATTAAAAAAGTAACCAAGGTACAGTCTCTCCATTCTTCATGTAGAGGAGTTATATGACAAAGGCAACGAATTGTGTTGTATTTAGCATGATCCAATCCCCTTGTTAGATAGAAGGCAGGAGAATATGGGATTATATCACCCATGAACAAAATCAAGTGGGACCAGATGAGAAAATTGAGGTGCAGAATGGTTTGGTGATTTAACCAAGGTCAAACAGTCACAAAGTTGGGGTTCAAACTTAGATCCCCTGATTCTGAATTTGTCCTTCTTTCCACTCTGCTATGGGACCTGGCAAAGAGTTTTCTTCCTATCATCACTTAGGATGCTATTATTTTCCAACATGAAGGGGATAATAGAGCTCCTGGTCAAGTAACACTTGGAAAATTTAAACTTCTCCAAGAAAGATTATTTTTATTTTTATCTACTGCAGTTTCCAGAATGCTTTAGTTTAAAGTCAAAGTCTCTTTCCACACTGGACTATCTGAAGTTTATGTGTATAGAGGAAGGGTTTTGCTGAGAATATATGACTCATTTTTATGCTAAGCTGTCCCTATGGGTTAGACCCTTAATCAGACAATCAAGCATAAGATTTTTTTTTAATCTTCCCCTTTGTAATAATAATCAAGATCTTCTATTTAGGCTGTGGACAGAGAAGCATTAGTACTTATGCCCTTGTAATTCTATTTAAGGTAGATTACAGGTTGGGGGATATGATCTTTCCAAATTAACAGATGAAGGCAATAGCCCCAAAATTTCATGAGCCTCAATAATGCTTTAGTTGTAATTTCCTGTTTTATTTGCCTTTGGTGTTTTTCCAATACCAAGGTGACCTATGACTACCCCACCTGTTTCTGAAGAAAAGAGAGAATTCAACAAAATGAAATCATTAAATCAGAAGCTGATGGTAAGAGCTCCCTGTGTGCATGTGTCCTGCATAGATATAAGCTCTAATTAAATATACTCTTTTCTCCAACAAGTTCAACCTGTAATCAGAAAGAAGTACCTTAAATGATACTTAACTCCTGTAGAATTCTATTTGCCTGTCAAAAATAAAGGCATTCTCTACATCTTCCTGTCTGTTGACTGCTCTATGGAAGAATACTGTAATTTTGCCACTTCTAGATAAGACATAGAAGTAGAATAATAGCTCACACACACATACACACATAAATTAACACGTATTGGCTATGTATCATGTACAAGTCACTGAATTTCTCATTGTTCCACACAATCCTCCGTGACTGTAAGTTACAGAGCAGTTGCTAATTGATGTCACTGAAGATGCATTGTGTCCTGGGTTCCCCCACTGTCCTGAATGGTGAGTGTCTCAGATGGTCTGCCATATCTAGTCCAACTTCAATCATGCTTTATTTTCCTGCCCATCCATCTTCTCATGACATTGCATATTTTGTCCTTATTCTCTATCTCCCATTTTCCGGTTCTAGATACATAATCAAAATGATACTACCATTACCACTGGAATTTAGTCATATTTATAATCTATATAATTTTATTTTTTTAATATATTCATTCATATATTATTTATTTAATTTATATCAGCCTATACCCCCATAGTACCACTCACCATCCTTATTACTTTCCAAACCAAAATACTTCTCCCTGGCTATTACTCCTTCTGTTATTTCCTTCTATTACAATGAAAGTTTCTTGAGATCAGGAACTGTTTTTACTTTTCTATTTGTATCTCTAGATTATAGTTCAGTAGTTGACATTTAATGACCAACAAATGCTTTTTTGTTCATTCATTCATTGGGAAGTATTTGACACTGGAGTTCCCCACATTCTCACAATGATAAAAACCAAAGGTCCAGATAACCCTGCACATGTAGGGGTATTCATATCTGAATGGGTGTATTTATGTATGTATGTTTAGATGTAGAAAGAAGGAGGGGGAAACGGAATATAGGGAGGTGGGGAAAGAGGGAGAGAGATAGGGTGAATTGCGATGGGGAGGAGTATGCAGAAGAGATGATATAAGACCTTTATCCCTTGTTCTTCTGAGAATATTGACCCAGGAGTCTAGTGGCTTAGTCCCAGGATCTTGAGTGAATGAGACTTATTCTGTTAATGTCATGGCACTTTTAATACACTAACTACTATAATAAGTTTGAGACCATATATGGAAACATGGGAGAAAAATGACCTAAGTTTGCCTCCTGTACCCTATTACTCATCAATTTGTGACTATTATGTGCTAAGTGCTTGAGATATAAAAAACAACTACGATAAATTATTCATGCTTCAAGAAGCCTGCATTCTGTTAGTGGACATAGCACATATATAAATAGTCATGTGCCAAAAATTCCAAAATGTAAAAGGAGATAGAAGAGTGTAATGTAAAGCTCTTTGCCACCCATTAATAGGCCTCAGGTGTAGCCTATTAAGGGAAGTTTGATTAGGAGATGTTTCTTTTGTAGGAAAACCCACACCTTTTGTTAATTGCTAATGAGGGACTGGGGGCTTACTGACTGGAAGTGCTTCTTTGGTCAGAAGAAGACTCTGGGAAGCAGTTAAGGGGCTCCCAGGCTAAACCCCAGAAGTTAATGCTTTGCTCTCTGGTAACTGTATGTATGTAATGGTCAGACATGTATGTATGCAATAGTTAAGCAGTTTGGAAGCATGTCTGTTGATTTATTTTTGATTTCTCTGAAATTTTGCTTTTCTCTGATACCTTGCTTGATTAAATACATTGTTAACCCCTTGAAAGTTGCTTTCCTTTTAGGAATGCAGATCTAAGAACCTGTTGTAGTAGGCCCCCCTGTGTATGTTGGGTGCTTACTGATACATAGGACTTTATGAGTCTCTGCTTGATTTCCATGAGGTACTAGAGGAGATATCTCTTCTGGCCTAGTAGATATGGCTATGGCTTTCATATCACATTGAGAGCCTGGGATATCTGGTGTGTCTAAGAAGGAATCTTAAGGCTCTGGTGGCCTTTTTTGCTTTGTAGCACAACCCTCCCTCACTCAAAACAAAGTCAAGTGCAAGTCATGTCATGTTCTTCTTCAGCAACAAAAGACGGACACAGCAACCCGTGAGTAGATGCAGCTGCCTGAATGGGGACCCAGATAGCTGGGTAACTCAGCTCCTCCTCTCCTGTCTGTCTTCCCTCCCCTTCCTTCTCTCCAAAGGAAGGCAAATTTGGATGGCCAGAAAATGCATAGATGACTTGGGTTTTATTGGCCCCTCCCCTCCCCTCCTTTCTCCTCTCCTTTTCTTTCCAAAAACCTTAAACCTACTGCAGTCTCAGACAACACTGGGCCCTTGCTTAAAAGCTCTCTTCTGGACCCTCCTGGCTTAACAGTGATTATCAGTAGTAACTGTTGCTGTTTCCCTCCAAGCCTGATACCTTTCTTTTTCTTTGCCTCATTAAAAGGACCATGCCCTGGCTACTTCTTAAACAGGTCTATTCAATGAATGGGTATTACCTCATCCTAACTGAGTACCTGCATAGACCTTGCCCTAAAGGGGCCAAGGTCTCCCATTGTATGCTGGCCATCTCCAGTCATCCTGATAAACATCTGGCCATTAGACTCAGATGGCTCTGGAGGAAAAGTGAGGCTGGTGACCTGCACAGCCCTCCTTCACTCAAAATAAAGTGAAGTGCAAGTCATGTCTTCATTTCTCTTATGGCATGGTCTTCTTCAGCAATGAAGGACAAACACAACAACAATGATGAGAGACTAGGTTGTGAGGGTTGTGATGCCCTCCATCTCTGAAAAGTGTATATATACTCTGAGGAGAGGTTTTACTTTGAGGCTCACTCTTTGGAAGAAGGATTATGTGCCAGATGAGACTCTGGGTAGTCGTTAAGAAGCCCCCCAGTTTTGAATACCCAGATGTCAGTACTTCTTCTTCTGGTAACTATGTATGTATGTAATGGTCAGACATTTGGATCTGTTTGTTGGTCTGTGATGTACTTATTGCTTATGGTCAGACAGTTAGAAGCCCTGTCTGTTGGTCTTTATTTCTCTGTATTTTCTCTGTTGATGTATGTAATTAAAGAAGATTTTTGACCGCTCAAAAGTTGCTTTCCTTTAGAAAAGCATATCTAAGAACCTGTGCTAGCAGCCACCCTGGATGTGTCAGGGTGCTTGCTGCTACAAAGGGGGAGGGGTCAGAAAAGTCTTCACATTGTGGGCATTGTTGGAGCATTTTTGAAGGAAATGAAGGATTCTGAGAGGTGGAAGTGAGTTAGTAGTACATTCCAGGCATGGGGAATAGATACTGCAAAGTTGTAGAGAAAGGGGGTATATTGTCTCTTACAGATAATAGCAATAAGGTCTGGTTAACAGGACTTTAAAGTCTAGGAAGGAGAGTAATGTATAAGAAGGTAAATGGAAGTAGGTCATGAAAGGTTTTAAAAGTTAAAATAAGGAGCTTATGTTTGATCCTAGATAAAATAAGGTGCCAGTGTAATCTTACTGAGTAAGAGGAGGACATGGTGAGCCATGCACTTTAGGAAAATCACTTTGACATCTGCATAGGGGATGTATTTAGCAGGAAAGAGACTTGAGTCAAGAGAATCAATTAGGAGGCTGTTGTAGCAGGATAGTTTAGAGGTGCCAAGGGACTGAATTAGGAAGGTATCCATGTGAGTGAAGAGAACAGAACATATGTTACAGATAAGGTGGTAGTAAAAATGATCCAAGATTGTAAACTTGGGCGACTGGAAGAAAATTGGTACCTTTGACTGAAATAAGAGAATTTGAAAGGAAAAAGGGTCTGGAGAGACAGATAATAAATTCAGTTTTGAATATGTAGGAGGTTCTAGAAATAGGGGAAACAGGGAGAGGAGAAGAGAAAGAAATATTTCCAAATGATTCTTGTTTAGAAGACCAAGTATGGATAGCAGTATTTGCCCCAAAATTCACCCATTCTCCACTTCATAAAACCAGTGAGGTGAAGCATTACTTTCTGTTTTCAAAACTCAGTTTTTTCATTCAGAGGCCATGTGACCAAGTAATATATGTGATTTGGAAGTTTTGAAGACTGAGTCCTGGAGACTGAAAGAAAGTCAAGAAAATGGAATAAAAACCCCACTTAATAGATCTCTATGACCTCTTCCTGGAAAACCTCAAAAGAGTAAGGCTGAAAAGTGTATATGCAACCTTCTTTTTTTCTGTTCTGCTCTGCCCAAGATGGGTAGGCCATATCAGCTATTGAAATCAATACAAACTTTTTTCCTCAGTCTCCCAGAAGGAAAGCACTTACTAAAAGAAAATCAATGTTCCTTTTTGTTTTATATTCTCTGTTTTTATAGGTTTTTATTGACATTTTTCTATTTATAATATCACCATAGTTTTTGCAATTATTTCTTCCTCTTCCCTTCCCAGACAGTCATTTCATATAACAAATAGTATTTTTTTAGAGTGCAGAAAAAAAATTAGAACAATTGATCTATAGATTGAAAAAAGTCCAAAAACACTTGCAATATATAACACCTGTAGACCTCCCACCTCCATGAAGAGGTAGGTTGTGGTTCTCCTCTTCATTCAAGTCCTACAGGATTTTTATAATTTTGTTACATTTACTTTTGACTTTTTTGGTATGTCATTGTTCTTTCTATTAACATTGTTTTAATTGCTATGTATATTGCTTCCTTTACTTACTTTATTCTGTATCAATTCATGTATTTCTTTTCATACTTCCCTGTAGCCATTACACTCAACATTTCTTATAACCCATATAACTCCATGACTTTAACATACCGCAATTTGTTTAGCTATTCCCCAACTGATGGACATTAACTTTATTTTTAATTCTTAGCTGACTTCAGTGTTCTTTTACTTATTCTGAATGAGTGAAATTAAGGTTGTTTCCATAAGAACTAGGTAAAAGGTTTTGATAAACTGTGAAATCCTATACAAGATTTCAAGAGCTATCATCCCCTGGCAATCTCAAATAACATTGTTACACATCTTTTTTCTAGAGTTTATCATGTATTATTGCATATTATAGGAATTTTGGTGTATATCATATTATCTCCACACTACAATCTAACCTCTATGGAAGCAGTTTCATCTAAACTTTGTTACTCTACCAGATCCATACAGTAAGAACATAAAAATGCATACATGAATGGATAGCATTTTATAAGGAAATCTATCTGGAGCTTTTTTCCCTACATTTTCTACAATACAGATAAGGTGTAGACCTCTGATCTAATTGGTATAAGGAATTCTCATATGAGGCAATTTCTTCAAATACAGATCAAAACCTTCTTTGCAACCTATTTTATTTGAGAACTGACTAGGGAATTGAATGACTAAGTGCCTTGAATCCTGCATATAGTATGTGCTGGAGGAAAGACTTGAACCCACTAGCTTCAAGGTGATATTTTCACATTCTTTAATGAGGACTGTATACTATGGATATATGTGTGTGTGTGTGTGTGTGTGTGTGTGTGCGTGTGTGTGTGTGTGTGTAAACACACACTTTATATATGTCAATAGCCATTTGCTTTGGCCTCATCCTTTCTGTGACTATACTTTATACCTTAAAGTATGAATGCATTTCCCAGAAGAAAGAAACACAAAAGTAATTGTGGGGGTATGGGTGTTGGTATGTATGGGGGTATGTGTGAAAAGATTGACTACAGTGAAGTAAATCAAATTTGTTGCTGTTCAATCACATCCTACTCATTGTAACCCTAAGAACTATAGTACACCAATACTGTTCACGGAGTTTTCTTGGCAAAAATACTAGATGGTTTGCCATTTCCTTTTCCAGTGGATTAAGGCAAACAGAAGTCAAGTTACTTGCCCAGGGTCATATAGCTAGTGTCTGAGGCCAGATTTGAACTCAGGTCTTCTAACTCCAGGCCCAGTGCTCTATCCACTAAGCCACCTAGCTGCCTTCAGACACCTAAGCAAATACAAGGAATCAATTTAAAGACTTGTTTTTATATACGGAGACCCAAAAGGCTATTTGAGAGGATAGAAAGGTAGAGCAGAAGAGAGAAGAAAGTAGTAGAGAAGTGAAACTGTCATTTATAAGAAAATATGTTAGATCTTTATTTCATGAACCTTAAAGTATCAGATAAACATGAATTATCAAGATGGTAGCCATTACCATTATTTTTATTTTTGTGAGTAGAAGAGGAATAGTGAAAGCCAACAAATATAGTCCAATGAACACTATGCTATGTAGGTGTTAAGAATTTTATTTAGGGGTCAGAGCCAAGATGACGGAGTAGAAAGATGCACATACGCTACCTCCGAACCCACTGCCCATAAAATATCTGTAAAAAAAGAACCACCAGCGAATTCTGGAGCAGTAGAAGCCACAGAACAACGGAGCGGAGGAGATTTCTGCTCCAGAGAGCCTGAAAACCTCTCGCAAAAGGCCCCTCGTGCCCCGGACCCGGAGCACAGCCCAACCCTGCCTCAGCAGCACGGCACGGAAAGGAGCAGATCTGAGCAGGCTTCAGGAATGGAATCTCCTGCGGCCGTGTGGGTCCCCCACTCACAGGTGACAAGGGTTGGTGAGAGGGTCTCTTTGGCGGGTTGAGAGGGGTGTGGGGTGCCCCCATAACTCAGGCCCCCTCAGGAGGCAGCAGCGGAAGCGGGAGCAGACCAGGGCTCCCCAAGCAGGCAGGAGTCTGGATCCATTGTTGAAGGTCTCTGCATAAACCCCCTGAGGGAACTGAGCCCATGAGGAGGCACTGCCCTGACCTGAGCACCTGAAATTTATCTCACACTGAATAGCAGCCCTGCCCCCGCCCAAAGCCCTGAGGCTGGGAAGCAGCATTTGAATCTCAGACCCCAAGTGCTGGCTGGGTGGATCTGGAGGTGAGGTGGGGGTGGAGAGGACACTCAGAAGTCAAGTCACTGGCTGGGAAAATGCCTCGCAAAGGGAAAAAAAATAAGACTATAGAAGGTTACTTTCTTGGTGAACAGGCATTTCCTCCCTTCCTTTCTGATGAGGAAGAACAATGTTTACCATCAGGCAAAGACACAGAAGTCAAGGCTTCTGTATCCCAGCCCACCCAATGGGCTCAGGCCATGGAAGAGCTCAAAAAGGATTTTGAAAATCAAGTTAGAGAGGTGAAGGAAAAACTGGGAAGAGAAATGAGTGACATGCAAGCAAAGCATGAAAAACAAGTAAACACCCTGCTAAAGGAGACCCAAAAAAATGCTGAAGAAAATAACACCTTGAAAAATAGGCTAACTCAATTGGCAAAAGAGGTTCAAAAAGCCAATGAGGAGGAGAGTGCTTTCAAAAGCAGAATTAGCCAAATGGAAAAGGAGATTCAAAAGCTCACTGAAGAAAATAGTTCTTTCAAAATTAGAATGGAACAGATGGAGGCTAATGACTTTATGAGAAACCAAGAAATCACAAAACAAAACCAAAAGAATGAAAAAATGGAAGATAATGTGAAATATCTCATTGGAAAAACAGCTGACCAGGAGAATAGATCCAGGAGAGACAATTTATAAATTATGGGACTACCTGAAATCCATGATCAGAAAAAGAGCCTAGACATCATCTTTCATGAAATTATCAAGGAAAACTGCCCTGAGATTCTAGAACCAGAGGGCAAAATAAGTATTCAAGGAATCCACAGATCACCGCCTGAAAGAGATCCAAAAAGAGAAACTCCTAGGAACATTGTGGCCAAATTCCAGAGTTCCCAGGTCAAGGAGAAAATATTGCAAGCAGCTAGAAAGAAACAATTCAAGTATTGTGGAAATACAATCAGGATAACACAAGATCTAGCAGCTTCTACATTAAGGGACAGAAGGGCCTGGAATATGATATTCCAGAAGTCAAAGGAACTAGGAACCAAGAATCACCTACCCAGCAAAACTGAATATAATACTTCAAGGGAAAAATTGGTCTTTCAATGAAATAGAGGACTTTCAAGCATTCTTGATGAAAAGACCAGAACTGAAAAGAAAATTTGACTTTCAAACACAAGAATGAAGAGAAGCATGAAAAAGTAAATAGCAAAGAGAAGTCATAAGGGACTTTACTAAAGTTGAACTGTTTACATTCCTACATGGAAAGACAATATTTGTAACTCTTGAAACTATTCAGTATTTGGGTACTGGGTGGGATTACACACAAACACATGCACACACACATGCACACACACATAGAGACAGAGGGCACAGAGTGAATTGAAGAGGATGGGATCATATCTTAAAAAAATGAAATCAAGCAGTGAGAGAGAAATATATTGGGAGGAGAAAGGGAGAAATGGAATGGGGCAAATTATCTCTCATAAAAGAGGCAAGCAAAAGACTTATTAGTGGAGGGATAAAAAGGGGAGGTGAGAGAAAAACATGAAGTTACTCTCATCACATTCCACTAAAGGAAGGAATAAAATGTACACTCATTTTGGTATGAAAACCTATCTTACAATACAGGAAGGTCGGGGATAAGGGGATAAGGAGGGTGGGGGGGATGATGGAAGGAAGGGCATGGGGAGGAGGGAGCAATTTGAGGTCAACACTCATGGGGAGGGACAGGATCAAAAGAGAGAACAGAAGTAATGGGGGACAGGATAGGATGGAGGGAAATATAATTAGTTCTTACACAACACGACTATTATGGAAGTCATTTGCAAAACTACACAGATTTGGCCTATATTGAATTGCTTGCCTTCCAAAGGGAAGGGGTGGGGAGGGAGGGAGGAAGAGAAGTTGGAACTCAAAGTGTTAGGAACAACTGCCGAGTACTGTTCTTGCCACTAGGAAATAAGAAATACAGGTAAAGGGGTACAGGATGGAGACAAGAGCAGAGAGGGATGATAGAAGAAAGGGCAGATTGGCAGACAGGGGCAAGTAGAATGCTCGGTGTTTTGGGGTGGGGGGAGGGGACATAAGGGGAGAAAATTTGGAACCCAAAATTTTGTGGAAATGAATGTTAAAAGTTAAATAAAGAAAAAAAGGAAAAAAAAAGAATTTTATTTAGGAATACTCTTTACAGTTTGAGGCAGAGAACTGAAGACTAGGAGTTGCCTTCCATGTATACCTCACCCCACCAATAAATAAATATATATATGTGTGTGTATGTGTGTGTGTGTGTGTGTGTACATACCTACATACATATATACATATATATGTATATCTGAGCTATTACTATGTTCTCTAGATAGACTAGAGGTAGAAGGAGACCATGAATTTTCAAAAAGATATGGAAGATTTGGGCAGGTAGGTGGTGAAGTGAGTAGTAGGCCAAGCCTGGAATCTGAAAGACTCTTCTTGAGTTCAAATCTGGTTTCACACACTTGCTAGCTGTGTGATCCTGGGCAAGTCACTTAACACTGCTTGGTTGATCAGTTCCTTATCTGTAAAATGAACCTGAAAAGTAAATGGCAAACACTCCAGTATCTTTGGCAAGGAAAACCCCAAAAGGAGTCATGAAGAGTTGGACACAACTGAAAATAACTAAACAACAATTAAAATGGAGAATACAGAAAATGAATATACTTTAGTCATATTAACTATATAAGTTAATATAACTTGGGATACAGATGTGAAAGACTAAGAATCCAAGATAAATCCTTGCAAAACACAAATATGCAACTGAGTATAATATCACATATTTTGAGTTCTACTGCTAAAATGCAAAATGGACACTGTACCAATCACTGCTTAAGTGTAAATCACATAGCATGAAATTTCACACATCACTCCATGGTCTCTACTATAATGTAATGCCAGAAATAGAGCTCAAAGATACCTGAGAAGCTATCTAGTCCAATCTTATTATTTTACAGATTACAAAATGAGGGCTGGAGAAGTTAAATGACTAGCCCACGATCATACAGGTACTGTCTGTGGCTGTTAACAGTATAGAATTTTAGAGTTGAAATGGACCTTAGCAAAAAGCTAGTCCAATTCCCTCATTTTGAACATAAGGAATGAAAACCAAGTAAGATGAGATAGGTTGCCTGGCAGAAAGCAAATAACAGAAACTTGAGGGTCTTTCCTAACTAAACAAAATATTCTTCATGGAGTCTAAGCAAATTGCTGAAAAACTCACTCTTCATCTTCCTCATAATTTCCTTAAAGTCATGACATTAGTTTAGACCCCTTGCCTTTGCTTATGTCATTTCCTGTGCCACAGATGCAGCTTCTTTGCCTCCCTACTCTTCTGACTGTGAATCAGCTGAAATCCTAACCATCCTTCAAGGCTAGCTCAGACATCCCCTGTGTGTTACTTCCCCAAGTAACCTAGCCCAAAGTGATCACTACCTGCTCTAGATACATATAGTACTTACTGTCAGCACAATTTTTATGGAACTAAGCACATTCTGCCTTGTATTTGTGTACCATATTATCCTTAGAATGTTAGTTCCTAAAGGGACTATGTCTTACATATAGGGCATCCCAAAAGTTTTAGTATAGCTTTAATTTGTAATGTCTTAGAACTACACTAAATCTTTTGAAACGCTATCTTTTGTAATTCCTCTGAGCACCTGACATGATATCTAGTTATCTGTGTGTATGTATGCATGCATATATGTGTATACATGCATGTATACACATGTATGTGTATATATGCATATATAATACACACATACACGTAAGGCCTTAATAAATATCTATTCAATAGGTGAAGCAATAAATTATGGTAGAAAGAACACTGTTTGACAAGGTTTGAATGACTTCTGCTGCTTGTTTGAAGTGACTCCACATAGCACTCCCAGAAGAGCTGTAACTAGCTTAGTGAAACTGGGATTTTGCCCCAGGGTGCTGAATTTTTTGGTTACTGATAGCAATGTAGAAACAATAGAGCTTGGTATCAAATTAGCAAGAACAATTAAAATAGATAGCTATCAGAGGGCAGACTGTGATAAAGTACTCTGTGACCCTTCCTGTTCTCACCTACACAAAATATAGCTACTGAATCAGCCACATCCTTGTACCAGTACCATATGGTCTCTATTTCGATACCTAATGGGTCAGTGTCCAACCCTTCCATAACCACATCAAATCCACAGCATACGTCATACAAGAATGTCAAGTTGTGATTCTTTCTTCCAGCACTTTATAGATCAAGACATTATCAAGTCAGAATCACTTTTTGGCACTATTGAACTAATTTTTATAAAAAGAGACAGACTCTGTTCTCTAATGAGTCCAGGCTTTTTCTTACCTTGCTAAGTTCAGTTGATACATCATTTAAACAGGTAAAGGGTGATTCTATGATCTCTGCTATAATGTCACAATGCCTTAGACAGAACTTGAAGACATCTGAGAAGCCACCTAGTCCAATCTCATTTTCTTACAGATAAGAAAATGAGACCTGGTGAAATTAAGTGACTAGCTCAAGGTCACACAAGTACTAAGTGACTGTCATTGATTAACAATATAGAATTTTAGAGTTGAAAGGAGTCTTAGAGAAAAGCTAGTCCAATTCCCTCATTTTGAAGATAAAGAATGGTGGTCAAAAAAGATGAAATAGGTTGCCCAAGATGCATCTTTCAGCTCAAAAATGGGTGCGTATTTCCTTATAATTTAGATATTACTCAGAATATCTTGGGTTACTAGAATTTATATTTAAGATTCTATATCATTTAGCAATAGTTTTGAAGCACCATAATTTTCCCTACAAATGAGTCCACATTTTCCTTCTGATTACATTTACTACTACCACTATTAGTGATGATGGTGGTGGTGGTGATGGTGATGGTAAGAGGAGGATCAGGGAGGATCTTGTGCTGGTACAATACTTTACTGTTTTTGAAGTATTAACCCATAGTATATTACATCCCCTACTGCTAATTTAAGTTATATGAAGTAAACATTATGTTTCCTAGAAATTTATTTTCACTCAACAGTAAGAACCAGGAAAAACATATCTTTAAAGCTCTTCTATTGGGAAAGTAAATAACTTAGAGTATGCAGAGAGATTAATAGTAAATGTAAAGCTTTGGAGGAAAGGATGGAAATTAGAAGTAGACATTTTTTAAAAGATTTAACATTGTCTAAATAGCACAGTGGATAAAGCAACATGTGTGTATATAACTACATATATACACACATACATACATATATACTTGCACACACACACATATATACATAAATACACATACACACATATAATTAGATAGATAAACAGATAGCTGGATACTGTGTCAGTTGCCCAGAGGAATTAAAAAAGGTAGTATCTTAAAAGATTTAACACAGTTTTAAGGCATTAAAAGCTTAAAACTGCATGAGTACATTTGGGGCACCCTATATGTAAGGTACATGCCTGGATTCAGGAAACCCTGAGTTCAAATCTGGCCTCAGACACTTACTAGCTGTGTGACCCTGGGCAAGTCACTTAACCCTGTTTGCCTCAGTTTCCTCATCTGTAGAAAGAGTTGGAGAAGAAAATGGCAAACCATTCCAGCATTTTTGCCAAGAAAACCCTAAATGGGGTCACAAAGAGTCAAAAACAACTGAAACAACTGAACAGCAAAGATGACTTCATGTAATGTAGAAGCTAAGGATAAATGGTTTCATTGAATATCATTATTCATGGAAAATAATAGAGATATTGATGATCTCAAGGAAATGTAAATAATACTGCTTAAACAGCATCAACAGAAATGTGGTAGAGCTGTAAAGAGTTCTGAAGTCAGAGGACTGGATTCCAGTATTGGTTCTACCACTTATTTCTTTTGTGACCTGGGACAAATCACTTCATCCCCTCTGAGTCTTATCTTTAAAAAAAGATGGGGGGCGGGGGGCAGGTTTGAATTTTATAGATATGACCCATATGCTCCCAAAGCTGGAATTCTAAAAGAGATCATAGGTTTTAAAATATACCATAGGATGAAGTAAAATCTTTCACAATGATATCACATAACATTTAGTGTTAGTTAAGTAGAGGATGGTGATCTCAATCCCAGTACGATATTCAGATTTGACCAGGTTCTCAGTAGGTTTGCTATTCTCTCAAGCAAGGTTTCCACCTTGGAAACCCAAGAGAGACTGATGTCATGCACCAGGAGGAGCACAGTTCAGTTATGATAGCATGTGATATCACCTTTATTGCTATGGTGTAGTTAGTCCCTGAACATACATGCTACAAAGAAATACGTTCTACATTCAATAAGAAGTTAAAAAAAACTAGAGGAGTCAAACATCCTTTTTTATACAAAACCAGCAAAGCATCTAGTATATTTTTAGCCTCTCTCCCAAATTTTTCTCCTTCCAGCAATAATCACTCAGAAATCATTAAAATATTTCCTGCTTTTTCAACTGCTGTACGTAGTAGAGATGTCTTTTCTACTTAATTCTTAAAGAAATAGCAGTCAGTGTGATTTAATACTGGTGCCTCCTTATTGAAGGTATTCATGGGTCACTGATCAGGATGATTCATGCCTGTGCTTACAACTCTGATGATACAGTATAACAATGACTGGGTTCAGCAATCAGTGCCTTTGACACTGTATAACTATGATACTTTCTGCAAGTCACTGAATCCCTAGGGACCTCAGTTTTCTCATCTGTAAAATAAGAAAGTCAGTCTAGCTGGTCAGCCTCTGAAGTTCCTTCCAACACTGTGTTCTCTTGGTAGATGAGTTAAGGAACAATTGCTATTTCCTGATATATAAATGATTTAGAATTGCAAGTCAACAAGGGACTTTTAAAACTGGATTCTCTAGTTTTATGATGTTCTCAGAACATCCTCATAAGAATTCAGTTCAATTCTGCAAACGTACATTAAGTAGCTATTATATTCAAGGCATAGTTCTAGTTGCAGGAGATACTGAAACAGAAACAAAATAGTGCCTGCCTTTACATAGCTTATATTACCTGGGGTAAATCAATTCTCTTTACTCATGTATGTGTGGACAGATGCATAGTTATAAAGTTCAAAGATTCACTGAGTTATTTAGTTTCCTGTACAAAGCTCTGTTCTTCTCTTGTTCCTTTCTTGGATACCTTTGCTAAAATTCTTCCTCATGTCTAAAGGAAAGCCAGTGTGGCACAAGAGAAAATGACAGATATGGAACCAAAGGACTTATCTGGGTGACATTGGGCAAATCCTTTAAGTGCTCAACCCTTCAGTTTTTCGTCTATAATGATGGGTGAGTGGGGTGGGACTAGATGACCCTTAAATTCCCTTTTGACTCTAACCATATGATCCTTTTCTCTTAAACTCTCCTTCTGTAAAAACTTTCCTTTTCTTAAAGGCTTAAAACAGTTACTATCACCTCTAGGAAGCTTCCTCTTAATTCCCCCTGTGTTCTCCCCTTCCCAGTTGGAAGTTATTTCTTCCCTTTCAATTTTTTCAGAGCCCTTTATTTGACCATTCTGCCTTATTTCATAATTATTTATGTGCTCCCTTTTCACCCTACTTTGTAAATTCCATGAGGCCAGAGACTGTGTGTCATTTAAAACATATCTCTCCCAGAACTTAGCTCAGTTTCAGGCATAAACATTTTTTTAATTGAATAACATAACTCACCCATATTCATAGCCAAAAGCTCTTTTAGTAGATTGTAAGCTCCTTGAGGGCAATTCACAATGACTTCCCTTCCTCTAGTCTAATTTTAAAATATTTATTGAATAATTATTATGTATAATGCATTATGCAAGGCACCACTGGGAAACAGAGAAGTATGTGAGAAATATAGTCAGATTTCAATACTCATTAAAATGCTCTAATGCAAAACAAACAAAAATCCCATAGCATTCTAGTGCTTACTTCCTAGGGTTTTTTTTTCATAAATAGTATTATAAAGCTATTTAATAGAATCTTGCATGGTTTCTAGTGATTATGTGATAGGCCCCATTAGAAAATAGTCATTTCTTCTACTGTTGTCAGGTTTTATTATAGCATTTGGTGCAAATCTACATACATGTATGCATATAATTTCCATTAACACTTCTCATCGGTAAGTACAGTCAGTTTGCTTTTGTGCAAGCAAACAGATTAGTCCTCTAAGGGTTAATTAGGAAGAGAGCCCCCTTCAGGGCCAGGAATTGTTTACTTCAATCCTTTGTCGTGTAAGCTGCCATGTTTCATTCGGGTACTAATTGTGCCTGATGGACTCATTAGTTTATAATCAGAGCAGCTACTTGGCTAGCTCTCTGGGGGTTAATTAAATGGATGAGGTAGTACCCGGATATTGCTAACAGACAGGACCACTTGAATTTTTTCCTCAACAGTACTAAAGAAACTACTGTAACTATGAACAGTTGAGTATCTTTTGCTGTTGGGTTTTGTTAGACTATGTATCAAGACAATCCAGGGTGATCCACGAATGCATTCCTCCATGAGTTGCCTCCATCACTGCTCACAGAGGATCTCAGCCAATGAACTCCAGGAGACTAAATCTCACTTAGGCAGACCTATTTTCTACAGAAGATGATTCCTGCACCAGGTTAAATGTCTAGCCCTAATGAAAATGTCTGGGCCTTCCACAGGAAGCATTCAAAAGATAGGATAATTTCCATCTACCTTGCAATGTACCAAACACAGCAAGAGACCAGAATGATTGGTAAGGTGATTAAACATTTCTCTAATGTTGCTACTGCTGCTGCTACAGTCTGACCTTGTAATATGCCACTTTTAAATTTGATTCTTTTTTCCTCTTCTGCATTGAACCTCTAGCTTAGCATTACCTGTGCAAAATGATGGTGTGTTATCACACTGGTGTTAAGGTTTTGGTTTGTTTTTTTTGCTGTTTGCTTTCTTAAGCAAGTCCACGGGGGGATGATTTACAAAGCAGGGCATTATGTATCATAACATGAAAGGAGTGCAGTAAGCCCCATGGCTTTAATATCAAAACAGTTGTGATCTTGGGGTGACAGGCAGAAGACCCAAAAGGCAGGGGGAAAGGAGTTTTCTATGTTAGTTTTATTTAACTAATATCTATAATACCAATTGCAGTATAACATGTGTTTTGGGGAGAATGTCTCGATATAAAATTACAGGGCAAATTTAGAAGACAACCATTGAGATTCTGAATATATTTCAAATAATTCATTCATTGGCAGACTATTGTACCTAAAAAAAAAAAAAAAGACTGAAATGTTTCCGGAACTGAAGTAGACAATAATAAAAGCAAATTTGAGCAGGTGACATTTTGCTACTCTACTACACTTTACTTTACAAAAAGGGCATGTTCTCTAGCAATTACCCTTGTTTGGATGACCTTCATATTGCTTAGCTATGCCCTCTTTCAGCAAATACAGGAGAAAGAGAAACTCCCCCTTAAGTAAGTGAAACCAGGTTACTTTTGTACAGGCACTTAAATTAGTCCTCTTCAGCTGAATGTAGATAGAAAACTTGGAATGCAAGTTGAATAGAAAGTAAAACATGGTAGGAAACTCAATGTCCTAAACTAGTGATCCACAGTCTACAAGCTATAGATCCCAGAGAAATCATGAAAGTAATATAAAAGCTTCATATTCAGTCATGTACTTTCTTAATCCTACTACTTTTGTGTGTATTGGGAAGGAAGGATGGTAAAACTTTTTGATGAAACAAAATTGATATCTTTACTAGAAAACATTGGGAACCACTGTCCTAAATTAAGAAAATTCTGGGTAATTCAACTGGTCTATGAAACACATTGATGTTCAAGATTCAATGAACATCTGTGAATTAAAGGATGTTGAATTCTGGTACAGAGATGAGATGGTAGTGGTCCCAATTAAAAAGAAAAAAATACCAATTTGATGACACCAAGAAGTAATGACAGGGCAGGCCCTCCATAAGACCTATTGCATCTATATCTTGGAAGCTCTATCCTTTTCTGTGGAGCCATATAGTTGTCATCACTAAATCACTATGTAGCTTTCTGATATTCTTCCTTGATTTGGATTCTTTACTTTCCTCCTGATTACTGAATTACATTAGTACTTTGACTATGTCAAGGTCAGCTATCTCTTTCACTTGTTTCAAGTCAAGGTTGATAGTTCAGGCACAGAAATGTGAGCACATTTCATCAGGAAAAGCAGTAAATTGTCTCTTTCCCCCACTGACAACTTCTATGGACCTGTTACTGCCCCTTTGCTTTTATTTGACTTGATTTACTATCTTCCAATAGCCAGGAGGCAAAAGACAAAAGATCAAACAAGCAATAAAATGTTTATTCTCTCATAACTGCATCCCGTTCCAGTGGAGATAGGTTGTGAGAGTCGAACCTCGTAGGAATCAGAATTCTTTCATCCTGTTCTACCTAATGTGTGTACAGTGCCACCACGATGAAATCATCATAATGAGTATTTTTATTATTCACTGGTGTTTTCAGCCATGGTATGCTTTTTGTTTTTCCGCCCAACTATTAGGGAAAAGGAACTTCCTGGGTTCAGTGCTGCATTCAATCTTTCCCATAGCTCTTTTTAAAAATAAATTTCATTACTATCTTTTGTTTTCAGATCACCTAAATATTCCTTGTATTCCTTCCTCTATCACCTCCTAGCAAACCCCATGTAACAAAGAATTTTGGAAAATAAAGAGGAAAATGATCAGCAAAAAAATCAACATATTGGAAAAAATATGAAAATATATGCAAGATTCCATACCTGCAGACACCCACTTCTGCAAAGAAGGAAGGGGAAGTGTTTTCTCATAGTTTTTCTTTGAGGACAACCTTATTCTTTGTAACTGTTCAATGTTCACTTTTTATTGTTTTGTGGTCATTCTTTCTATTTACATTATTATGATATTTGTATAGATTTTATTTGCTCTGCTTGTTTCACTCTGCATCCATTCATGTCATGTCCCCCATAACTTTTTGAATGTTTACCTTCAATCTGTCCTTGATATTAACATTCTATTAGGATTTACGTGCTGACTTAATAAGTTTTTCTACTGTCTGTCTTCTGCATGTATATCAAATTAATAATTTGTAATAGCAGCACTATGCAGTGGAAATAATTTTGCATGGGGAGTCAGGAAAATGTGAATCTAACCTCAAATAATGGTATCACTCTGTGTAACTGTGAGCAAATCACTTCATCTCTCATTTTCTTCTCCTGTAAAATGGTAATAAGAATGTCTACGGTATCAACCTCAGAGAGTTGTGAAGATCAAATGAGATATTACTAATCAAGTGCTTGGTATAGCTTTAAAGCATTAAATAAATGGAAGCCATGTGTTTTCTTTTGGACTGCAAACCCTAATGAGGCAAGAGGTATGTGTTCAATATTTAGCATAGTACCACATATATGTATTTGTATATTTAATTATATGTACAAATATTCCATATATTTGCATATATAATTAACTTGGTATATATTACATATACATATATGCATATGTATACATATATATTACATAATATACATATAATTATGTTCATTTGCATGTGTATACACACAAGCCCAAAAGTCTTAGTGCAGTCTGAAGCTATTAAAGCTTTAATTATTATGTAATAATATAATTACATATTTAATTTTTTAAGCCTTACCAGCTTAAAACTGCACTAAGATTTCAAACAGGTAGTATTAAACCCCTTGCATTAGGTACTCTGTGTGTGTGTGTGTGTGTGTGTGTGTGTGTGTGTGTGTGTGTATGTGTTATTATCCCATTGTACAGATAAAGAAAGTGCAGCTCATAGAGGTAAGATAGTTTGGTCAAAGTCAGTCAACTAAGTGTCAGTTCTAGCATATGAAGTTAATTTTTTTTCTCCCAAATCATGTGAAGTTCTGATTCTAGTATTATTTCCACTGGTCCACACTGGCCCAATTATAAGATTAGCATATTGTATAATTTTATTATTTTTTTCAGCCTCATCTTTTTTCAATGAAGTTCACTTAGAAGTGATTGTAAGAAAAGTCAGTATTCTGCTGTTATTCTTTTATGTTTAATGTTCTGTGGACTGTGCACAGGTAGATAAAATAACTTGGATTGTTTGGTAGTTAAGTAAAAGTATTTAGACATAAGCTCATATTCTGTAGGGCCACTGAAAGCATCCTCTGTATAAGTTCAATGGCAAATAGGACAACAGGACTGATAAGCTCATCCTGTTCCTGCATGACTTTGATCTCCTCTGCTAGGTCTCTATATTTTGAAAGTTTTTCATGTCATGTAGCTTGGAGACTAAGTACTTGGTAAGTCAACATCTATTAAAAATGTTGTTCTTAAATTCATCATTTTTTATTGGGGCTTTCAACCCTTCACCCAACTTCCTCTTCCAGCCTTATTATATGTTTATCCCTTGACAACACCCTGTATTTCAGCAAAACTGACCTCTGATCTCTATACATTCTATCTCCCATCTCCCATGTCTTTGCACCATCTGTTCCCCATGCCTGGAATATACTCCCTCCTCACTTTCATTCGTAGAATCGCTGGGCCCCTTTAAAGTACAGCTCTAGCGCTAGTCAGTCAATAAGCATTTCTTAAGTGCTTACTATGAACCCTGCACTGCTCTAAGAGCTGAGAATACAAAGAAAGGCAAAAATACTACTCCTACCCTCAGGAAGCTTGTATTCTAATGGGAAAGACAATATGCAAATAACCATGTTCATACAAGATATATGCATAGTAGATGGAAGGTAATAATCTCAGAGACAAAGTACTTAGACAAGAGAGGAGGTGTTGAATGTAAAGAATTACCAGAAAAGGCTGGATTTGTGCTGAATCTTGATGGAAGTCAGAGAAGCAAGAGGGAGTAGTGAGGGGATAGACTAGGGTATTCCAGACATAAGAAAAAGCCAGTGTAAAGACAAGCAGTTAAAAGACAGAGCTCAGGATTACAGGATCATAGGGTGCTTGGAGGGTGTTTGTGTGTCTGTGTGTCTGTGTCTCTGCGTGTGTCTGTGTCTGTGTGTCTTTGTATCTGCATGTGTGTAAATATATAAAGATTGGAAAAGCAGCACATCTTCTACATGAAGCCTTTCCAAATTCCCCCAGTTGCTAGTATCCTCCTTAGCTATCTTGTATTAAATTGTTTTACATTTACTTTTTATTTATTCTCTGTATATTCCTTCTCCATATACTGAAAGAGAGACAGAGAGAGAGAGAGACTGAGAAAAAGAGACAGAGTGAGAGGGAGAAAGAGAGGGTAGAGAGAGGGGAGGTGGGCAGTATTCTATAGTGGCTAAAAAGCTTGCCTCTAGGCAGAAAGATCTAGGTTCAAGTCCCACCTTTGACATTTAATGACCATATAATACTGGGCAACTCAACCCCTCAGTGATTTAGGGGAGCCCTCTAAGAATATAAGTTGCCAACATGAATTGTTATAGAGAATTTTCCCCTCTGGGAGTTCTCTATGTTAATGAAATCAAAAGTTTAGTCCCTATCCCTATTTCTAGAGGTATTTAGAAACCTCTAGAATTCATTGAATAAGAAAGTGATATTGTAAGATCTATGTTTTAGGGATATCACTCTGTCAACCATGTGAAAACATTATTCAAGAAAAGAAAGACATTGATCGTGGTTAATGTGAAGTCATTTATATCCTGGTAGATATCATAGCCTTCTGATAGGATACTCACTTCTACACTTCTCCAGTCTTAAATTCTTCCGTATTGTCCCCATTTTACAAATGAGGAAACTGAGTAACAGAGGTTAAGTGACTTGCTTAGAGGGCTTTCTCTCATATTTACCATAAAGAATATTTCTATTCTACTATGTTATGGAAATGTTTATTTTATTTCTTAAGTTCAGAAGAAAATAAATTTAAAAAAAAGAAAATGACAATGGTAGTGGTGATGATGTTGGTAGTGGTGGTAGTGAAAGGTGATATTTCAGTGTTAAAGATACTTTACATAGATCAGTAACACCATATTTCATGGTCTCGGCAGGTTGGTACTACAGGTACTATTTATCTCTGTTTTACAAATGAGGAATCAGAGACCCAGAGAATTTAAATAAATTGCCCAAGGTTGCATAACTAGTAAGTATCAGACGAGGAATCTGAACCCATATTTTCCAGACTCTAAATTTATCCCTATTTCTGCTAAGTGAACTGCCACTTAATTATTGAGTTATATACTATTGTAATCATGTGTCAGAATCTAAGAAAAACCTAGAAAGTGAAAACAACACTATACTTAAAAATAACAGAATTGAATTCAAATTCTGTCACTTAGTTGTTTGATTTGAGGCAAATCATTTAACTTAGTTTCCTCATAGTTAATGAGATGAAGCACTTATATAGCATCTGCTACGTACAAGTCACTATGCTAAGCACTTTTTGCAACTATTATCACATGTGATCCTCACAACAAACCTGGGATAGATTCTGTTTTTAATCACCATCTTACAGTTGAGGAAACTGAGGCAAACATATGTCAAGTAACTTGCCTCGAGTCCCAGAGCTAGTCTGAAATTGGATTTAAACTCAGGCCTAAGTATAGTCCCAGAACTCTATCCACTGCATCACCTAAATAAATGGAAGCATAAATAATCCAAAAGACAGATCAATGAATGAAATAAGTGAATGTCAGTACAATCCTATAAACTATCAAAAGCATGCATTTTAAACTGTTAATCCCCTCAGTGGGAATAACTTGACACTGTTCCTCCACTTATGATCATTAGTAACATAAGAAGTATGAATGGGAACCATGAAGGTTTTTTAAAATGTCAGAACCAGGACCACAGCACCAAAGGATCTGCTTTCTCCTCTCAGGCATTGCATGTCAATCAACCAGTCAGCATCTATTGTGTGAACTCTGTGCTATGTCTAGGGATACCTACACACACAAAATAAAAAATGACAAAATTCCCTGATCTTAACATGCTCATATATATCTATTTATATAGATATAGATAGATATAGATAGATATAGGCAGACTAGATGTAGATATAAATATCCAGTAGTTTTTTAGAGAGGAAACCTGTAGCTGAGGGATAAGAAAAGCTTCGTGTAGTAAATGGCACTTGAGTCACAGCTTGAAGAAAGGGAAGTAGTGTATAAGGTGGATGTGAAGAAGAAGTGAATTCCAAACATGAGAATTATGAATGTGGAGTCACAGAAGTGGAAGGTGGAGTGTCATGGTGAGAAATAGAGAGGAGGCCAGTTTGGCTGGATCAAGAACAGGAGAAGGAATCAGATATAATGAGACTGGAAAGGTACACTGTGGCACATCACAAAGGACTTTAAAAGCTGAAGAGGGAACTATCTATTTTATCATTAAAGTAATAGAAAACTCTTGGAGTTTATTGAGTAGGATAGTGGTATGTTCAGAACTGCACTTAGGGAAAATCACTTGAACAGCAGTTTGGAGGTTGGACAGCAGGTAGAGACTTAAGAAAGGGAGACCAATTAGGCCTAAAGTTGAGTGGAGAGGTAGAAAAGGACTAAAATTAAGGTAGTAGCTTTGTGAATAGGGAGAAAAGGCCCAATATGAGAGATACTGTGGATAGCTACTAAAGGTTTCTTTTATCCAATCTGATTTGCCCTTAAAGTGCCTTCATTAGTTGCCTGGCATCCAGGTAAATGGATTTGAATTGCATACTTGGACTGATTTTTCAAAGAAAACATTTTCACATGCATTGTTTTAAATGGATTTCCTTAAAAGGAAGTTATTTTTTTAAAAAATGAATGATGTGACAGAGAAATCTCTGAGAAAAATCAACTCCTTTAAACAAAATTCTTTGGTTTTGTTCACCCTGAGAAGCCTATCTACAAATAAAAACAAGCTGCTTCTTATAATCCTTCAGCTTCTGTGGGCCTCAGTTTTCTCATCTGCAAAATAAGGGGGATTGGACTAATTTGCCCCAACGTCCCTTCCAGCTCTGTAGGTATAGATCCTAAGCACCAAAAAAAAAGCTCAAAAAGTATTAAATGCTAGGAGAGATAAATTGCATTCCTTACCCTCCATTTCAAAGCCAATTGGACTTTTTATCAGTCCTGGGAGATTGTAGCACAGCCTAGAAGGAAGAACACACCACTTAGAAATGACTGTGCTTCACAGAAAACATACCAGAGAAGTACAATATTATTCTCTACCCTTCAGCTCAGACCTTAAGAGACTTACTTTAGATGCTGTCACATTTGGGGACAGTTGTGATCACTAGTATAGCACCTTGTAATCAAGGACCCAGCCCAAAACTGTATTTTTAAAAAATGCTGACAGTGGCTGAAATATCTTTAAGCCATTTGGAAAAAAAGCATTAGGAAACCATAGCAACCAGAAGGGAAAAGCACAAGATTCATTCCTAGAAAGCCGATTGACATTCTCCTACTCATTTGCAAGGAAATAAAATCTATAGTAATAACACAAGCAAGGCAGCTGTTGACATGAAGATGAATTACCAGGTAAGGGTTAGTGTATTTGATATGAAATACCTTTCAGAAGTAAAATTCAACAAGGTTTCCAGGAACTCAGCTTGGCAATATTTCCTAATTAAAATATCTCTCCCCTCTGGGAGGCCATGCATTTCATTTGATTTTTGTAAATCAGAAATCAAATTTTGGTATAGCACATGTGAGGAATAATGAGATGTTGGAAGGCTAAAGGAAAGAACATGTAATTTCCAATTTTAAGCAAATATGGTATAACCCTTAAAAGGAGAATTCAGAATGTCTGGGAAATCAGATTTGGATACCTGAAAAGCATTCATTTCCTAAATACGGTATGTCAAGGCACAAATGAAAGATTCTTCAGAACAACCTCCCCTATTAAATAGCCACTTTTATTTATGATTTGGCTTAACTGGTACAGCTTTTGTTTTGGTCATTTGTTCTCTGTACCTAGAATTTTTCATGAACACTGGGCAATTTTTCTCCCCACTGAAACCTGATCTTCCCTCTCCTCCAAATCAGTTGAGGGACTGCAGAAGGGGAGGGAACATTTTTTTGAGAGAACTGAAAGAAGCAAAGGGAACAAAAGGAATGGAAGAAGGGGGAAGCAAGAGAGAGAGGGGAGGATGTTATTGGGTATGGCATGGAAAAAGAGACAGAGAATAAATGGTGGAAATAGAAGGACAAAGGAAAAAGAGATGAAGAGAAAGTAACAGAGAGAGAGCCAGAAAGTAAAGCTAATAATTCCTATTTACTTAAATCCTGCTCCCTATTGCCTATAGCCCCAGTTCTAGCAAGGAAATTTCTGATCCCATTCCTATCCCTTAGATGACAAAAATAGAACTCTTGCCAACATATGTGTCCAAAGTACAAAGAGCATGTAATTACATCCCAATTAGTCCCATGAGTCTCAACTAGGGTGCCATCTGAGCCTCATGGCTTCTGCTGTTACCACCAGTTCTCCTTCCCCCATTCCAACAACAAAACCACCTGCCAAAAATTTTTCTTTGTCTCTGTCTGTCTCTGTCTGTGTGTGTGTGTCTCTCTCTTCTCTCTTTCTCTGCCTCCTTCCCTATCTCCCTCTCTTCTTCTCTTCCCTCTCCCGTGTTTGTCTTCTCAAACACACACACACACACACACACACACACACCTGTTACTTGTGAATGATGTTCTTAAAAAAAGATAAAACCCTCTGAAGTAGCTACCACAAAAATTATCAGCCGCATTTCATCAATGAATAACCTGAGGCACAGAGTGATTGCTTGTCTCAGGTCACTTGGATAACAAACATCATAGTCAACACTCATGTTGCGTCTCCTAACCACAAGTGCAGTTAAAATTTTTGCCACAACAACTATGACATCTTCCCAATTACTGCTCTACCATTTTTAATGAAAAATTGTATAATTAAGCCCAAAGAGTTTTGTTTCAGAGCTTTTACACAAACTGTTTGTTTCAATGACATGCACTATTTTGCTTTTAGTGTAAACACAACCAAGGTAACACAATTTATAACTAGAAATGAAAAATCTATATACTAAAGCTTTGTTCATTAGATCTATGATATAATCTCCCACCATTTACACCTACCATTGCTTATGAATGCTGTCTTTTGGGGCCGGTCAATCAATTTCTCTGAGCTTCAGTTCCTTATCTGTACATTGGGAATAATTATTTCTTAACTCCCTGAAGGAAAGGAATTAAATGCATGCTTTCGTAAGTCTTTCTAGCTCTATGATTCTAGCCCATATCACAATAATGGAAATGATGGTAACTAGCATTGATATGACACTTTAAGGCTTGCAAAGCACTGTGCATATATTGTCCTATTTGACCCTTACAACAACCTTCTAAGATAAATGCTATTATAAAGCCCATTTTGCAAATGAGAAAATTGAGGCTGACAGAGTTATGTGATTTGTCCTGAGTCACATAGCTAATGAAGATGGGAGTAATAGTAATAAAGTGTCACAAAAATATTTCTGCAATTTTCAAGTTTAAAAACAACAGTCCTGCTTATTTTGAATTCCTTTTTTTGTAGCAGTTTGTTATAACCAGACTCTAATTAAAATTGACAAATATGTGTAGGGCTTTAGTATTTGAAATATATTTTATGTCATTATCTCTTTTGATACTCACAACAATTATATAAATATTATTGCCATTTTATAGATGAAGACAAAGTGAAAGAGAAGTTAAGTGGTTTGTCCATAATCCCCCAGCTACTAATGGTCTGAATGGCTATTCATATACCACTATTTCTGAGTCTAGATCCAGTGGTCTTTCCACACTGGCAGGTTGTCTTTGTTAGCTATGTGCTGTGTGCTAAGTTTAAATGATAGCCTGAAAAACTCATTGTCTATATTACAAGACTAGAAAATCTCAGGGTGGAAAGGGACACAAAAGGAGACCATCCAGAATAGCCTATATCTGAATATAGGAATCCACTCTACAATACCCCAAATTCTCCTTGACCTCCAACAACGAAGAGCCCATTACCTCCAAAGGCAGGATATTCTTCAGACTTTCAGATTGCTCCATGGATCAGGAATATTTTATTTAGTTTCCATTTTCCATTATTGTTTTGTTTTCATTTTTAAGCATCTCATACAATTTGTCACTTTATTTTTTTAAGAAATCAAAATCCCATGGGAATATATTCAGCCTGCTTTCTTTTTTCCTGCCTTCTCTCCTCTTGATCCCATGTCTTATGACTATAAAGCTAGTTCTTTTCCACTCCATCTTATAGGCCACTGTACATAAGAGGGTCTTTGTTGTCTACAGCTTAGTCTTAGAAAGCTTCCTAGAGCACTAGGAGTTAGGGGATTTGCTTAAGGTCCCACACCCCTTACATGTCAGAGGCTGGACTTGAACCCAGGACTTCCTGCTTCTAAGGCTAGCTCTTTAAACTCTAAACCAGATGTGTAAAACATGAGACTTATGAGCCCTATTGCAGCCCACAACTCTCCCAAGTGTAGCCAGACTAGATTAAAATGTCGGAAAAATTGTAACAAAATAAATAAAAAATAGAATAGAACATAAATAATGTTAATATCTAGTTTTCTAAATTAATGTGCATTTACAGGAATCCATGACATTCTAACCCCTAGTTCCATTTCTGTTTGAGTTTCATACCATTGAAAATATAATACTGCCTTCATCAACACTGTATAGTACACTTCATTCCAGCATTCTCTTTCATAGTAGTTCTGTTGATGCAAACCATGGGATTTAATGGGTATTGATATCCTAGGCAACTCTCCATGACTATAGGTTACTGAGAAAGGGCCAATCTGACTTGGTAGAGGAAGTTTCCTCATTAGGGACTTATCTGAGCCAGGTCCAGTCCCAATCATTATTTCATGGTAAATTGCTATATAACCAGAAGCATCTAAATTTTCTAACAGGGTCAGCAAATTCCAGAAATTTGGATAGACTATAAGGCATCAAAGCTTCAGGAGATTAGGAACATGATGTAGCATTCCACTGGGGAGCAAAGGTTAGGGTTTCAGTCAAGGAAGAGGTCAGATTGAGAATCTTTGTTTCTTCCATACTTGGGCAAATTACAATTTGGAAAGGGGTGAAATTTTTGTCCAGAACACTAATTCATTTATTCCAAACCCCACCAGTAACTGTTTCCTTCCTTTCACTGCTTTGGTATTCTCACCTATAAAATGTAATTAGTAATATATACCTTCAGGCTCTATCCATGCTAATCAGCTGCATTGTGATTGCAGTGAATGATCCTTTTTTTTTTTTTTTTTTGGCTAATTGAGCCACAGTGTACTAATTCACTAGAAAGCACTAGCTGGGATGATTCTGTGGTCAAGTATTCCTCAAATTTGTGCATATAAATTGGATTTTTAAGTGGGGGAGGGTTGTGTAAAATCACCAAACTCACTTTCTCCTCCGGAGTCATCTGGGTCCAGGGACCAAATATGGATCAGCACAACTGGAGATGGCCCAGGATGCAGTGGGGGTCCTTGGCCTTTTCAAACTAAGGTCTTTAGTAGTACTCTGTTTGATTTAGGCAATGCCTTTTCACTGATTAAGGCTTAATAAGAAAAGAAGCAAAGAATAGCCTTTAAAAAAAATAGATGGGGGGGGGCGAGACCCTCAGGGTTTCTGGCCAAAACAAACAATTGTTATTTTACATTCTGGGCCAGTCAGGGCCCTGATGTCCTGGTCCTCTTCCAAAACAAAGGACAAACAGCCAGCACCAGCAGGGTATGAATGAAATGGGGATAATTAGAAAATGAAACTGTTGAGAACTAGGAAAAAAATTGTAAAATACAGTATCTTAACTAGCTTGAGGCCACTGAGTCTTTAAAGGCCCTTGGGCCTCAACATATCTGCAATACTTTTTTTTTTTTTTAAACTAGTAGAAGTAGTTCCTTCAACTGTTCTGTTCACATGTTATTTTGAGAAAGAATGTGTTTATTTTCATCATGCATATCGTCCCTCCATACAGAATATAATTCTGAGGAGTGGGGAAGAAAGAGAAAAATCTCTAAATTCAATCCCCCAATGAGCTCAATAGAAATTTAAATTGATTTGATAAATAGTAATGAGATTGTTTTTGAAGCCAGATTTATTACTAGCACAAATCTCTGAAGCTTAGCATGGGAAAGCAACTTCAAAAGGGAATGAAGTAATAACCAGGGCAAATTCCCCTGGGCACTTGGGGGTGGGGGGGGGGGGAAGGAAGAGACAAAAAGATGGAAAGGGAGAGGGAAGAAGGGGGAAAATAGAGTAGGGGACAGAAGAAGAGAGGGAAAGGGAGAATGAGGGGGAGGGAGGGGAAGAGGGTTTAGGGAGAAAAGGAGGGGAGAGAGGGAGAGAGAGAGAATTTTCTTCCTACTGATGTTATTAAGAGAGCCCAAAATTGTAAAGTTTGCTTATCTCTCCCACTCAGTTTCTCTTTTATGTACTCTGATGCATCTGACAAATTCCTTTTAGATGCTAGTGGTAGTACAGTGCTTCTTCCTCCCCAAGAATAAATTCCCTAGAGTCATGTATGGCTGTTATTCTGTGTTAAGTAAATTCAGCTGCTAAGCTGAAGCACCACAATCCTCTAAAATAGAGGATGCCATGCTTGTTATCCCACTCAGAGTGCTATAGTTGTTTCATGTGTCTGAGAAAGTGTCTCCCCTGCCAGGCATGATAGGGATTCAGAAATAAGTGCCAGGTTCAAATGCCCTGGAGGTACATACTGATGCCCTCCACTCAGCACCAGGGAAGAAGAAGGCAACGTGTGCCAGGCAGTCCTGCAGAACACCTCATTAACACAAAGGTCTGTGGGCAGATTGCACCAACTTAAGCCTGTCCTGTATTTGTGCAGTGTTTTCATTCCAGTGGTGCAGTGTACATTGCAAAACCTCATTATGTTGGACTCATAAAATAAGCTTGTTTCTGTAGAATTTCCACACTATGTCCCCTTCTCCCACCTCCTTGATTCTAGTGAACCATGTAATTAGCTAACCCAGCTCCATTGAAATGACAGGTGGCAATATTTCTTTAATTAGTATCCTCTTCTCAGTGTTATTCAAGTAGCTGTCCATGTAATTATGAAGGCTTGATGAAAAGAAAAAATGGTGGGGGAAGGGGAACAGGACAGAAGAGAGGAGAGAGGAGAGATTTATTCCAGAAGGCTGTAAGGGAAGAATGTACATTACCATCTTGAGATTCTAATGGGAACCTAAGAAACAGAAACTGAAAATTTGACTAAAGAGGTGAATTTTTTCTGTAGGGCTCAAGATGGAATTTCAAGAGTAAAAGCCCTTCCACTTCAATTTTTATCTTTCAGTTCAACTATAAACTAATCATAGGCCTTAGGGTAAAAAACAGTGGCCTACACTTGTGTCCCTTTTCTGAGGTTAGGACCATGCAAACTGAAAGGCAAAGAGATGTCAGAGCCCAATTCATTAATGAAAATCACTCTAAAGACTCATTGAGAGCCAGGGACTTTTTCATATCTCTTTTTTTAACCAAAAGTTAATTTGTTATGTTGCCAAGTCTTTCTGAGATGAAAATTCAGTGGTGTGCAGACTGCTCACTGCTGGAGGGAAAGAACAAAAGATTTGAAGAAGGGAGTGTTAATGGAGACTTAGGTAGTAAGGAAGATCAATTTTTCAACTGTGCTGTAAATTTAGAATTTTCCAGACAAGCTCAAGATTATTAAAGAGCAGATGGAAACATTATACAAACAATTCCTAACCTGGTAGCATCTTTAAATTATCACTTTCTGATTTTATAATCATCTACATGAAGCCTTTCCTGATTATCTAACTGCTAGCCCCCACTCCCAAACTACTTTTAGCTACTTTGTCTACATACATATGCATTGATTAACTGTGTATTTATGTGGTATATGTTTTTACATGTACTTGATTTCTCCCCCATTAGGCTGTAAACCTATACTGAGTAGTGATTGTCTCATTCCTTGTACTTATATCCACTGCTCCTAAAATAGTGCGGGCACAAAGCAGGACCTTAACTTGTTGACCAACTGGTTGATCAATCACCATGAAAAAGATGTGAGAAAGTGGGGGCTGTTGTTATTGTTTTTGCCATTTTATGAGACCTGTATTAACAAGTTTAAAAAAAAGGGTACTGGGAATTTATAGACATTTACCAACAAGTACCTCTTAAATATGACCATGTGTTTAAAAATGTCTCCTGTTAACAGTATTTTACTGAGCCAGTCTCTAACATAAGAATGATGAAACAGCAGGTCAGAAACAAAGTGTCAGTCATCAGGTAGCCATTTAATTAGTTTCATTATGAGGAACAGATTTACAAATTGGGAATTTTCCTCATCAGAATTCCACCTTGCTGAAGTGAAGACAGAGATTATACACAAAGAAGGGGGGAAGGTGGATCACAATCATTCCTAGGGCCAGCGTGGTTTCCCAAGACCAGGTTACAAATCTCACAATCACTAAGTACAGGGGTCATGCAATTCTGTGGAAACAGCATTGTTCAGTTCTTTGGAGGCTGTGACTTAGCGGGTTACAGGACCCGCGTTCTGTGACAGAAACAGGTTCGACAATCTTTGATTCGCTTCACTTAAGGTGTACAGATGTAAGGATGACACTGATGGTGAGCTTTGTCAAGCTGCACTGTAAGTCTGACTAGAGCAGCAGCACCCTGGCACATCCCCAGTGTGCTAGCACAGGCTCTTAGATCTGCTTTTCTGAAAGGGAAGCAACTTTTGAGGGATCAGCAGTCTTCTTTAATTACATTCACAGCAGAGAAATAAAGGGCAACAGACAGGGCTTCCAACTGTCTGATCATAAGCAATACATACATCACAGATCAACAGACAGATCCAACTGTCTGATCATTCCATACATACATAGTTACCAGAGAGAAGCACTAGCATCTGGGCTTTCAAAGCCTGGGGCGGTGGGGGTGGGGGATGCTCCTTAATGGCTACTGACACACGAACTGTCTTCCAAAGAGAAAGCCCCCAAAGCAAAACCCCACCTCAGAGAACATATATGTGTGTGTGTGTGTGTATGTATGTATGTATGTATGTATATATGCTTTTCAGAGCCAGAGGGCATCATGACCCTTGTGACCCAGTGCCTTATTAATTAACAAAAGGTGTGGACAAGCCTCCCCTAATCAAGCTTCCCTTAATTGGCTTCACCTGAGGCCAGTTAATGGGCAGGGGAAGATCTTTTACTCTAGTTATACTGACTCAGGCTGGAAAAGGCAATTCTAAAAATCTAATCTATTAGTATATTCATTATGCCTATCACATCAATTATTATGAATATCATAATTCTGATGTAGTTTAGGGTTGCTCTGAACCCCAAAATGTCAGGGCACAAGGCAGTGTCCACCTGGAAAAAAATTCAGGCTCTCAAACCTTCTTCCAGTCAAGTGACAAGGTTTATTTTAATGCCAATAGGAGTCAGCTAGATTCCTACAGAATCTGCAACTTAAGAGGGGGTGGAGGCTGAGACTGAGACATATACAAAAAAGGGACAGTGAAGAGATCTGGATGGGATTAAGGAGTGGTAAATAGCCTGAGGTGGGCCAGGTACAATAATAAAAGGAGCATTCAAGAGTCTGGGGTGGGCCAAGAGAGAGACTAAGAAGGACTATCAAATATTTAGGTGGGCTGGGGTGGGCCAGATGCCTTGGGCAAGATGCCAGTGATCTAGGCTGCTGAAACATATGGGAAAATTCAGGAACTAGATTGCTTTTCTTTTAGGCATCCAGGTCCTATCACCCCAATTTCACACTTGAAATCTACATGTGATAGTACGTACTGAACCTAAATCAGGAGACCCGAATTCTATTCCCACTTACTATATGTGTCATACTTTCCTGCTTAAGCAAGTCATTAACTTCCTTTTCAAATATGTAAAATGAAGAGGCTGGACTAACTATCCTCTAAAATCACCTCCATTTCTGAATCCTGTGACTGAACTGGTTTAAATAACAGCTCTGAGATTGACAGGGTGTTTGGCAAATTATTTAACTGACAAATAATTATTAGAATGGATATCACTAACTTAGCTAACCTAACAAAAGTTTTGAAGAGCAAATCATTTCTGTGAAGTGTTTTATAACTTATAAAGCGCTACAGAGAGGTTAACTATTGATTTGTTCTGTTGTTTGAGTTCTAAGATCATTCGTGGCGCTAAGAGCTTAAAAGAAAAAAAATCATGTTTTCTGAAGAAAACTTTCTTTTACCTAACCTCTTACCCATTCTTGGGGAAGCAGTACAGCCAAATGGATGGAGAACTAGCTCACTAGCAGGAAGCTTTAGATTAAAGCCCTGCCTCTGACATATTGACTGTGCCATCCTATCTCAACGCCCAGAGCCACCTCTCTAAAACTGTAAATTGCAGAACAGGTTCTGACTTGCCTTGGTAAAAGGAGTTTCCTTTCCAGAAGCTCTCAATTTTAGAAGAATCAAAAGTCTAGTTAAAAACCAAACAAAATTCTCCATTAACCCGCAGTCCAAATTTTGTTTTTAATGACCAAAATCCAGCACAGAACTGAAGGGTCTAGTAGTAATATGCTAAATGTCACACATTTACAGAGAGAAATTTATCCAAAGAACATAGGCCTGCGGTTTATCAAAATGTCATCTCCAGTCTCTTGATTTTCCAAAACAAGAACTTAGTATTTTATGGTTTAAAAAAAACCAAACTAGGACCTTGAATATTCTTACTCATTGTTTCCTTCCTCTCCTCCTGAAAGCTGGGTTTATTTCTCCCAAAATATTAGAATCAAGCAACAGAGCTGTTCTCTTGGTTTAAAAGGGGCATTATAAAACTGATGGTTCTTATTTGTATACTGGAAAAGTCTCTCCTGGAGGATTCCTAAATCATTCTAGAAATACAGAGAAAGAAGTTTAAAAGCACCTTAGAGGCTACCTATCCAAATGTACTCATTTAAATAGATATAGACATATTCATTAGGAAACCAAACTATATAGAGCAAGAAGGAGGTGACTAAAGTCACTTGCCTTCATATTAAATTAGGTTGGAGTTTTCCTATTAAATCTTTTATTTGATTCAAATTATCTTAAAATTAATAGCCTATCTTTAGTAATTGTGCATCAACTAGAATATATTATCCAACAAAATACTCTCTCAACTATGCTAGATAATTGAATATTTATTATGATTACTTGGTTTCAATTTAATAAGTCACAACTTTGTGCAAAGCACTATGCTAACCTCTGGCATTACAAAAACAAATTTATAACACTCCCTACTCTAAAGCAGTTTCCCTTGTACAAGGGGATAGACCATGAACGTAGATAAATGAAGGGTTCAGAGTGAAGAAAGCAAAGGAAATTCAAGGACTATTTGTGGAGGTAGAGATCAATAAATAATAACTGACCAAGAGAGAATTTTTGAAAGCATTTTACCCAGCTCCCTCATCTTAAGGAAACTGAGGTACTGAGAGGAAAAGTAATTTGTCCAAAGTCACATGGAGAAAAACAGAAAGACTGAGATTTGATTTAGGTTCTCTGACTACAAATACAGTACTTATCTCACTGTGTCACACTGTTTGACTATGTAATACCTGATCTGAAGAACTTTTATCAGCCAATTGAAGATAAAGCTTCTGAAAGGTAGAGATGATGGCAGGTAAATGTGAGGAGGGAGTAAATCACAAGTCCAATTTGGCCAAAACATGGAAGCGGTAAAAATTAATTACTTGACATTTTCTTTTTGAAGTAACCATCTTGCTTGTTTCAGTGTGTGTAAAGACTATTGACCCAGAGTTTGGGTCATGCTCTCCCACTAAAGGTACCTAGTTCTAGATTAAAGCAGAAAAGATTTGTGTACTGGGAGATCCTGGTTCTACTGAGAGTGCATTTAGGCTTTTCTTATGAAGTGTAGTTCATTATGCACCTTCCTAAGAGCCTCAGCACATCTAAGGGCAGCTAGGTGGCATAGTAGATAGAGCAACTGCCAGGCCTAGAACCAGGAATACTCTTCCTGAGTTCAAATCTGACCTCTGTCATCTGCCACCATCTGGGCAAGTCACTTAGCCCTGTTTACCTCAGTTTCCTCATCTGTGAAATGAGCTGAAAAAGAAAATACCACTCCAGTATCTTTGCCAAGAAAAGCCCAGATGGGGTCACAAAGAGTCAGACTCTACTGAACAACAAAGAGCTTCAGGGGCAAATCTTTTAAATTTTTGGTTTGGCTCACAACTAGGGCCTCCCCAAAGGAATTAACCAGGTCCCTCCTAGAAAAGTATTTAAAGCGCAAAGTAGAGCCTGTAGAAGACTGCTTTTTATTTCTTCTACCACAAAGGAAATGCTTAAAATACATAAAAATCATAAGCACACATTGATAGAGACTTAAAACAATGAAATAGTAACCCATACTTTCTACATATTCTCTAAGAGGTTAATATTGAAAACGTGAAAACCTGAAGATAGTGAGAGGCAGCAAATAAGCGCAATGGATAAAGTGCTGATCCTTGAATCAGGAAAACCTGAACTTAAATTCAGCACCAAAAACTTACCAGCTCTGTGACCTTGGGCAAGTGACTTGAGCTCTTTTTTGCCTCAGTTTCCTCAGCTGAAAATGAGGATAATAATAGCACCTGCCTCCTTCAGTTTTTGTGAGGTTCAAATGAGATAAAATTTGTAATATACTTAGTACAATGCCTGGTATATAGTTGTGATATATGCGTAGACATAAATATAGATATAGATAGATATAGACATGGATATGCTTGTCATTACTGTAAAACATTTTGTGAGACTACTGTACAGTTGTTTCATTTTCACTTGGAAACTATACTATCTAAGCAAGGTCTATGATTCCTGACCAGCCGCCTGTATGTAGGTCATTCTCCTATCAGGAGCCATCTTCTTCTCTGAGAAGCTGTACTTACAGGGAACACCTATTGAGGAACTAAGAAGTTCCAAATCAAGCTCAAAACATCCATCTCTTAGGATCACCTGTGTTCAAGAAAAGAAGTTGTTGTGTTCGTCCTTCATTGCCGAAGAAGACTATGTCATCAGGGAAATGATGACATGACTTGCACTTGACTTTGTTTTGAGTGAGGGAGGGCTGTGCAACAAAGCAAAAAAGGCCACCAGAGCCTTAAGATTCCTTCTTAGACACACCAGATATCTCAGGCTCCCAATGGGATATGAAAGCCATAGCCATATCTACTAGGCCAGGAGAGATATCTCCTCTACTACCTTATGGAAATCAAGCAGAGACTCATAAAGTCCTGTGTATCAGTAAGCACCCCAACATACACAGGGGGGCCTACTACAACAGGTTCTTAGATCTGCATTCCTAAAAGGAAAGCAACTTTCAAGGGGTTGACAATGTATTTAATCAAGCACAGGTATCAGAGAAAACCAAAATTTCAGAGAAATCAAAAATAAATCAACAGACATGCTTCCAAACTGCCTATTACATACATACACATGTCTGACATTACATGCATATAGTTACCAGAGAAGAAAGCATCAACTTCTGGGTTTTAGCCTGGGGGCTCCTTAACTGGTTCCCAGAGTCTTCTTCTAGCCAAAGAAACACTTCCAGTCAGTAAGCCCCAAAGTAAAACCTTACCCTCAGAGTATTTATACACTCATATCAGAGGCACTCTTAGTAAAACAAAAACAGTAAAAGATCCTAATTTGATTGCCATTACATCCTGACACACTTGACCTGTGGGAAGATTAAGAACCATAGAAGAAATATTCTCCTTTTATTAACCTACTAAATACTTGAATTCTTGCCACACTGCCCTCCCTCCCTCCTTCTCCTCCCATCACACACACACACACACACACACACACACACACACACACACACACAGACATACCATTATAAGGGCTGAGACCAAAAAGGAGATTGCTTCATCCCAAAGGATAGATTCATAGAGGGTGAAGAGTAGTTGAATCATCCCAATGTACAAGTTCTTCAGCAATGAGCCAGAGCTCACATTTCTGCATGCAGATCAGGAGGGCTTCCATGATTATCCTCTTTATATATTGTCCAAACATTTGTCTGTATGTTTTCACCTGAAATTTTCATATAGCAGAGTTTTTATGCCCAAGATGTACCAAACTATTTGTATCTAGGATTCCATGTGTGCTCCTTCTAATTTTTTTTTATTTCTTTTAAAAAGAAAATACAGTTTCTCTTCTGGGGAAGGCTTCCTAGTTATATGTAAAGATTGACTATATTAGATTATAATGAGTATTTTTTTAATATTTTAAGAAAATGGGTATTGACTCTTTTAAAAATCAAAGGCTATTTTGGGAGAAGTGGGAATCAAGCCAAATTGTATTGTTCATGTCCTGTCATCCCTCTCCCTTTTGACCTATTCAATTGTTATGCATCTTTTAAAACTGACTTCAAATGCTACATGTTCCAGGAATCCTTTACTGACCCTCTCAGTTAGTAATGATTTTTTCCCCCATCAACATTTACATTATTTAGTCCTGTCTAATGTACTTAATATCTATTATTTTATATTATCATTTTTTTTCTTTCATATACATGGCATATCTCCCTAGTAACCTGTAAGTAAGTATAGGGTCTTACCTTAGCACTGTCTCTATGTCAGGGCTCTGAACAGAGCTCTGAACCCTTTAGGTGTTTGTTAAAAATTTTTGTTGAATAGAGAATAATATTTTTGATTATCATTGATCAAGAGGAAGGGCAATGGGAGCTTATTCAGCTTGGTCTTCAATTATTCATTTCTCTTGGAAAGGGGGAAATTCTTCTCTAATTGGGAAAAAGTCACATGACAGACAACTTTTTTCTACTTTAAACTAAGTATCAGAGAGCATAAAGTCAATTCCTTCCTCAAACAAAGAAGGAGAGAAGGACTAGGGAATTGATGAAAGCTAAACTAGCAAAGTTAGAAAGTTTGGGTCTTAAGAGTTAAAGGCTGGAATAGAAGGAAAACTTCAGCTTTAAGAACTAGGAAGCTATAGGCAAAAGTGAAAATACAGGAAAGAAATCTGTTTCACAATATACCTGTGCTCATCCCTGGTTTAAAAAAAAAAAACAAACAAACTCAAGTTCCCTAATCATACTGGCAGAACTCAGAGAAGATATAAGTATGCACACTAAACTAATGTTTTCCAATTTACTTTTCTGATCTAGTCATACCCTGTGTCAATCTGAAATAGGCACACAAAGAATCAAGATCATTCTTTTATCCAAAAAGTGAAAAGGAGCCATAGTAGGGATTATTTCCAAATAATTTTAGCATCAGTCACATCAATCACAGTAAGCTTGTTTCATCTTAAGACTTCAATCTTAGTACTTCCCACTCCTGTACCTATATTTATTAATGGAGATTCTCTTGACCACTAATAGAGATCGTAGGTTACTACTTTGGGGCCCTAGCCTCAGACATTTTTATTTCCTACATTTTTAGACTATCATCTGGTTCTGTAGCTCTAATTTTGTAGATTGTTTGTTCCAGCACTATCAGTCCTATAAAGCTCCTTTTGTGTTAACAGCGAAAGAGGTTTATGGTTAAATCTAGCAAAACTGGTCTCATGGGATTCCTTTTATCTTCTCCCTAAAGTGTTGATTTTTTACAGCAAATACTGACTCAGGATATTAAAAAAAAATCAGTGTATCTTTATATCTGGAAACAAAATGTTTTTATAAAATTATAGAAAGCAAATAAACAGGATGTATGAAGAGCAAGAAATTCAATGTCAATATGCCAGTCAACAATGCCAGTCAGCATGGGAAAGTTAGTGGAGAATAGATACATTTACCAGGTCTCACAGCACAGCAAGGAAGATGTGTGTTCCTCCTTCATTGCCGAAGAAGACCATGCCATCAGAGAAATAGTGACCTGACTTGCACTTGACTTTGTTTTGAGTGAGGGAGGGCTGTGCAGGTCACCAGCCTCACTTCTCCTCCAGAGCTGTCTGAATCCAGTGACCAGATATTCATCAGGATGAGTGGAGATGACTCAGAATGAAGCAGTTGGGGTTAAGTGACTCGTCTAAGGTCACACAGCTAGTGAGTGTCAAGTGTGTGAGGTGAGATTTGAACTCAGGTCCTCCTGACTCCTGCACTAGTGCTCTATCCACTGCACCAATATATTTAGGCAAACATCAAATTCTGTGGAGGTAGATTACACTTTAAATAAGTCAGTGCACTGATGATGTCAAACTCAAATAGAAACACCCTTGTCAGTCACTTTTTGACCTAGAAAACCACAAATGGCCATTATCTATGTTGTGCTGTATTTTATTTATTTTGTTAAACATTTCCCAAGTGTAATCTAATCTGGTTTTGGCTCACTAGAAATTTTGCAGATCACTTGAGATCCTCCTGTTAAGAGTAGGATACCTCTGCTTTATGGTAGCAGCACCCTTCACCTGAAATTGACTCACCACTAGGATATATGTACCTCAAGATAGCTCCAGAATGCCAACATCCTTTCATTGCCTCCTTCCATCTAGGAAAAAGCATGCTTCCTGTCAACCTCCCTGCTGATAGCGGGGAACATATGCTTGAAATCTCATTTCCAAAACCTCTTGTAGATAATGGTATTACTATTTGGTTTGACTCAAAAGGCTGAATCTTAACATCCTTTTCTTTTTTTAAGTAACTGCACTTAGACTTTCTATATACTTCTGTTAACTTCCAGTACATGTTAAAATTTCTCAAGACTGTAGTTATTCAAAAACACACACACAAAAACTTTTGCGCCATGTATAGAAAGAGAGTCCACTCTGAGTTTATGTTATCTAGTCTCAACTACCCCTCAGTGTGCTAGGCATATATGTTGTTTCTTAATTGACTCGCCAATTCACTCTCCATAATTCCCGTCCCAAGCTTTCTAATCTCTCCTCATGAGAAACCCATGAAACCTTCTCCCCTCACACCAGATCTCATACTTCATGAAAAAATTAGAATCATAAACAAAGAGTTTTCTCTTCTCTTTTCATTTCACTTTAACTAGACATATCCCCCTCATCTCCTCCTTCCCTCTGATTTCAAATGAAAAGGTGGTCCTTTTCCTTTTCAAAGCAAACTCCTCTACAAGTGTTCTTAATCCTATCAGCTCCCAATTTATCTAGCAAATTGCCCCGCTATGATTCCTACTCTCTCATTTTCATTTTTTATCTTTCTGCTGGCTCTATCCCAGTCTACAAACATGTCCACATCTCCCACATCCTTAAAAATACACTTAATTCAACCACCCCAACTAGTTATCATCCTTTAGTTCTCCTTTATGGCTAATTTCCTGGTTTCTGAATCCTCTGCACTGTAATTTCCAACCTCATCAATCACCTGAAAATTTTCATAGTAGCCACTGAACTCTTAATTGCCAAATCTAATGACTTTTTCTCAGTCCTGATCTTTCTTGACCTCTGAGTAAGATTCGACATTGTTCACTTCCTTCTCAGTACTCTTTGCTTTCTAGAGTTTTATGATATTGCTCTCTCCTGGTTCTCCTCCAGCCACTCCTGTTCTTGTCTATCAGTTCTTCATGTCACTCGGTGAGAGTTGGCCAGCCTTTCACTTAAATGCATCTAGTGAAGGAAACTAATATCGATTGAACACAACATTCCACAGTGAACAGTTATGCTTATTACATATTACTTCCTCAAGTTCATCCAGAATCTTCATCTTTGTAACCTATTATTTTATCTAATACAATTTTTTTTTCTAAACTAGCCTTCAATAAGAATACAAAACAATTCTGTTTTATCTTCTGTATGATAACCTTTCAAATCCTAGTAACCTTTTATCCTGTTCCACCATTCTTTTCACCAGTATAGTTCCTATATCAGCAGAGTCTCTATCTCAGGTGACTTGGAACTCTGGATGGATTTCTCTTGATTAACTGTAAGGTTTGCCAAGACTCTCAGAGTGTATTTCCCAATTGCAATTCAATCTGGTTCAGGCTACAATAAATGGATAGGGCTTCAAAGTTGGGAACCCACAAGCAAAAGGTGATGCTGAGTCTGTATATGTGTGTATTGTTGCAGGAGGAGAGAGGCAAAGAGGTTATTGTAGACAGGAAGAGTTTCAGGTAGAGAGGAATAAGACCATGGCATCTAACAGTAAATATTGGGACAGTATGGGGAATGTGGGAGGAAGAGTTTGGAACCCTCAGACATCCTCAGAGAGGAGGAACCAGTACTTAGGCCTCTGAGGTGAAGGATCCAGATGAACTAAGGACTGGCAGAAAACTAGGAAGCAGGAAAAAGAGAGTTAGAATTAGAGGACTAGAGTTCTAACTAGGACTAGTTAGTCCTAGAGGACTAACATAGCAAGTGGGAGGAGACAAGAGGGTTAATGGATAAGCTCCTGAAGTGAAGCTATGACTTATTAGTAACTAGGCAAAATGAGCTTTCAGGATAGGATCAGGAAGTAAGAAAACAAGTGAATTAGGGCTTAAATTAAATGGTACCTTCTATGTCTGAGATTTGAAGTATTTGAGAATGATACTGTGGAAAGTGAGTTAGTACTGATGAACAAAAACTCAAAAGCTCATCAGACTTAGCAATCATTGAGAACTTTTCAGAATTCAGATATCTGAGTATACAGTGAAGAGATGGGGATACTAGGTGTCTTCTACTCTTCCCAGGAATTTGTCAATGAAGGAAGAGCACTATAGAATGATAGCCTGAGATAATAATAGGGTTTGGGAATGTAGGGTTTTTTATTTTGTATTTTTTTAGAATAGGGCATAATGCTGAATGTTTTCAGGAATTATAAAATAGCACTGTAATCTATGTGAAGGCAGGGTTCTGTTTATTGATGTCAAATTATAAGATATCAAACCAATGCAGTGACAACTGTGGAGGAGTCATAAGTCAACGCTTTGGAAGGTAAAGTCTGAAGGAGTAGGAGTACCTTCATATTTTTACTGAAAATTCAATGGGATTGCATACCTAGGAAAGTTGGAGTCTAATTTCTGCTCTTGTCTAGAGCTTCTATGGATACAGCACCCTGGATGTCTGCCACCCAAGCTGAGGTCCAAAGAGTGGCTTAGGGATGGAAAGAACTATGACTCCCAATATATATTTTTTTTGCATAAATGAAAAACTGGGTGTCTGAGCATCCGGTGGGGGAGAAAGTATGGTGAGTGACCCAAAACAGAGGAGGGAGGGATACCTGCAGGAAGAGGATTCTTTATACTCTAGCAACTGCTGGCATGGGACTTCTTGCACTGGATAGAGAGGTGAAGTATGGAAAACTATCTACTTTCTATTCCCAACACTTAACCACAGCAGGGCACCAGTGAATCTTATTGGAATTGAGGGCAGCTTCCACAAATTTCCACCCTTTTTTTACCTCCCAATTCTATAGCTTTATCTCTCCAGTAGGCCTCCCCAACAAGCAGAAAAAGTAGGGTATCCCTCTCTTTTTCCACTTCCCAACATCACTGTTCCCAGCTCTACTGACTCTGAATCTCAGTGAAAGTTTCTAGCCCACTACTACTCCTAATTATTGCTGAGCCTCAGTATCTACCACCAGGATAGGTAGGCTGTGTGTCTGCCTATAGATAGGATGTTAGTGATGGAAGGGAGGAGGCTACTATCCTTGCTTCCATGCTGACAATCATGGGGCCTCTCCACTGAGTCATACAAACTGTTTCTAGTTTCTAAGAAAAAAAAACTGGCTAAAATTGGAAGATGGCCCCATCTTTTTTTTGTTGTTGTTGTTTTGTTTCATAGCCAAATTCTGATAAAGAGTTATCTATACTCTGTGTTTCCACTTTCTTTTCTCCCATTCAACTATGAACCCTTTATAGCCTGACTTCTAGCCAGCACAACTGAATTTGCACCTTTCAGTGTTACCAATGAACTCTTAACTACTACATCTAGTCATCTTTTCTCAGTCTTCATTCATGTTGACTTCTCTGAGTCTTTTAACATTACTGATCATTCCTTCTTCCTGGACACTCCCTTCATTTAGGGCTTTAATTTTTTTAAAATTTGTTTTATTATGAACATAATAAACATCAACCAAATATTTCGATTGCTATTTGTGACTCAACTAATAGTTGCTTGAAAATGAATGTCCCCAGTTCTATTAACAGAAGAACTGAAGAAGGAGGTACATTAAATATAAAGGATGTTTTGCTACCAAGAAGTTTCTGCATTTTGTTTTCCACTAGTTTAAGTCATTTGGGATTCTATCTATGGTATAGAAGAAGGAATACAAAAATCTGAGTCCAAAGTACTGTAGTTTAGTTTTTACTCTTCTACTTACATAGCACAAATCATGAACGCTCGGAATTTTAGTTTCCCCATCTATAAAATAGGACTTATAATATTAGCTTTACTTCCCTCATTGGATGATTATAAGGCTAAAGGAGTTGATGTATGTAAAGAGTTTTGCAAATTTTAAAATATTATATAAATGTTGGCTATTCTATTGTATCTAATAGGGAATTCCCCTTACTCCAGATGGTGATGTTGCTAGATAATATTTGTGGCTTCAATTGGAGTCATAAGACATATTATGAATGAGCAAAGATCTCATCCCTCTGTAGCTTCATTCCTCCTTTACTTCGTGAATTACACTTGCCACTAATTCCAACATGGCTGAACTTTGAATTTTACCAAGGAGTCAACCTTTTATTTTATTTCTTTACAAAACTACTTATAACCACATCCTATGGGGCCGCTTAAACCATATAATAAAGTGATCATTTCTACTAGAAATTATAAATTTAGTCATAATATAGAAAAAAGTAGTGTGAATGTTGTAAACAGTAATGCAAAATGGAATTTTATTTAACAGAATGCAAGAAAGGACCTTAGCTATTTTGAGCCATACAGGAATAGCAGACTAGGGTGATTTCTCTAAGAAATCATTATGATCAAGTTGGGTTTATACTAGGGATGCAGATGGTTCAATTTTAGGAAAACAGTCAACAAGATTAATCAAATAAAAAACCAAAACATCTAAAACCACATCATCATCTCAATGAAAATGCCTTTGAAAAGTACATCACTCTTTTATGCTAAAAAAAACCACTACAAAGTATAGGCATAGAGGGGCCTTTTTTAGTATCATACAAAGCAGCTATCTAAAATCAAAATCAAGCATCATATCCAATGGCAATACACTAAAACTTTTTTCCAGTGAATACAGGGGTGAAGCAAAAATGCCCACTCTCCCCATTAGTAAGTGATATAGGTCTTAAAATGCTAACAATATCAATAAGGTGAGAGACAGAAATTAAAGGAATAAAGATAGGTAAGAGGAAATTACAGTATTCCTCTTAGGTGGTGATATGATGGTTTGCTTGGAAAACCCTAGAAAATCAGCAAAAACACTAATCAAGAGAATAGCTTCAGCAAAGTTACATACAGGCTACAAAATACATTCTCAAATATCAATAAGCTATGTAATAATAAGAAAACACAAGAAAAACAGAAAGGAAAATCCATAAATGCATAAAATATCTGGGGATCAATTTCCAAAAATATGCAAAAGACTTATGTGGATTCAATTACAAAGCACTCCTTAAAGAAATAAAGAACAACCTAAGTAGCTGGAGAAATATTCAGTGTTCATGGTTGGGCCATGGAAATATTATAAAAATGAAAATACAGCCAAAAATTAGTTTACATTTTTAATGCTATACCAATCAAATCACCAAGGGGATACTTCAAAGAGCTTGATAAAATAATAACAGAATTCATTTAGACAAACAAAAGATCTAGAATATCAAGGGAAATGATGATAAGAAGTAAGAATGAAAAGGTAATAGCACCTCCAGATCTTAGACTATCTTATAAAGCAACAGTCAACAAAAACATCTGGTATTGATTAAAGGAGATAGAGACAGAAAGACACAGAAACAGAGAGAAAGACAGAAAAAGAGAGAGAAAAACTAACTGAAGAGACAAGGTAGATTCAATAGTGTTTGAAAAAGTAGAAAACACACATTACTGGGGGGGGGGGGGATGCCATATTTGATTTTAAAAAAACTACTAGGAAAACTAGAAGACATTCTGGCAGAAATTAGGCTTAGGCCAATACCTTATACAATACTCCACAATACATTCTGAATGGATATACCATTACAATATGAGACCTTAATATTAAAGATCATAACATAAAAAAAAAATAGAAAAGAGCCATATCATATATGCCTCACAGATATGAACTGGAGTTGTATTCTTAACCAAATGAGAGATAGAAGCATTTCCAATAGTTAGAATAGATAACCTTCATTATTTGAAACTAAGTTTCTGCACAAACAATATTAATGCATCTAAGATAAAAAGGAAAATGTTCAAATGAGAAAAAAATCTTTGTATCAGATTTTTCTGATAAGGGTTTGGTGTTCAAGATATATAAACTGTATGTATGTGTGTGTCTGTGTTTGTTTATGTGTCTATGTGTATGCGTGTGTGTCTCTCTGTGTGTATAATACAGTGATAGATATAGATATCTATTACACATACATGAATAGTTATTTCCCCAAAGATAAATGATCAATAGATATAAACAGACAGTTTTCAAAAGAACTGCAAAAGATTCAAAACCATATGAAAAAGTATTCTGAAAATAATAAAACGAATAATAAAAATAATAAAATGAACATCAAAACAGCATTGAAGTTTCACATCACACCTTGTGCCCTCACAAAAATGACTAAAAATGGCAATAGTCTATGTTGGAGGAGTTGTGAAAATGTGTGTACACCATTAGATTGTTGTGTGGCATACAACACATGAGCTGTGAAGTGGTACAATCATTTTGGAAAGCAATTTGGAATTGTACAAATAAAATCACTCAATTGTCCATACCATTTGAACTAGAGATTCCATTACTAGACTTATTGATGAAAAAATCTGTCCATAAGAAATGTCCCCATATAGTCCAAAGTATTTATACCAGGACTCTTTGTAATATCTAAGAATAAATTTGATGCCTATCAGTTGGGGAATACCTGAACAAATTGTATGTCATGAATGTAATAAAATACTACTGTGCCATAGTGTGTGTGTGATGAATACAGAGAAATATACTTTTTATTATACAGAAAGTATACTATATTGAAAGTATAGAAATCTAAATAAACTGAGGCAGAGTGAAGTAAGCAGAGCCAAGAAAACAAAATAGACAATAACGATAACAATGGAAATGGAAAAAAGACACACAAAAAATCAAATAAATACAATAAAATTATAAACAAAAAGTGAAATTTGAATGAGAAGATAGGAGAAATCACCCCTAACATATCCCTTCATGCTTCTCAGGTATTGTACACTGCACATGTTTTTGGATATGTCAATCAGTTGTGCTTGCTTTTTTCCATCTCTAAAAATATATTATTTGTCATATGGGATGGCTCCCAGGGAGGGGAATGGTAAAGAATACTTGGGATACTATGATGATTTAAGAAACAGAAACTATTAAGAAAAAAAGAAAAGAAAGCATCTAAGCAGTGGCTTTATTACCACTCAGTCAGAGATTCCTGACATTTGGTGAGAAGTATGACTAAATTCCCTCTGAGAATGAATTCACCTTAAATATCCTATGACTCTTCAACCATTCATATCATTTTGTTAGTTAAGAGATATCTACCAATCCTCATCACACCCTGTACTAGAATCTTTTATGTCTGTGGCACAGTTGTAGAAATTCTACTTTTAATAAATCAATCTGCTTTTATAATTAAAAAAAAGAAATAGAAGCTAAAGTTAGTGTCTAAGAAGGTTAATGGTAATCATTCAGTATTTGAATTACACTCTAAATGAGATGCTGCAAAATAGATTTTTTAAATCTCCCTGGACAAAAATAAAATAGCTCACCTTATCTCCTGCCGATTAGCACACAACCTATCCATGCTTTTTAATTAAGTACTTTTTTAATATGGAGGTGACTATATGAGGGAGAACACTGATTTTAGCTGTTTTTATTACCATCAAGAATCAATATCCCAGTGGAATGAACAAGAACAATGAGGTAGGAATGGGATTAAAACAGAGAAAAGAGGGCAGAGATGCCCTCCTTTTAATTTGTGTAGTCACAATGGAGTAAGATTCACTAAGTATGTCAAGATAAATGGGATGTTAGTTTTTCTCAGACAGAAAAAACACAGTGAATGGTCAAAGTATGGAATTTGCCCTCCTAGTCCTGAGATGGTCCCTTCACTTTGCAGTGTCTCTTGAAGTCGTTAACTGCCTTATCCTTTCTCTGTAAAATGAAGATATAACCTGGTTTTCTAATTATATTAAGATTAAAAAGTGTAGTATAGAAGTCAGATCACCCCAAGAAATGTTGTAATATCTGTGAGGGTACATGCTCAAAAGCAGGGTAAATCTTTATAACCCATCTACTCTCTTAAGTAGGGAGTCACATTAACTAAGAAAGACCTGTCTCTGAAGCTCTCTGATGACTTTGAAAGGTCTTTTTTTTTTTTCTTGTAACCTTTGTGAGATTAAAAAAACAATTAATTGAGAAGGGTGAGGTGAAGACAGATTTCTAAGTAATGTGTGATTTCATTGGTGTGGAGGAAGACCTAGAATAGATTCCTTCCACTGATGCTAACTTCCTTAGTGGCTTACATTCTTAGCAAATCACCACTGAGAGGTTGAGTAATTTGCAGAGTCACATAGCCAATATGTATCTAAGGAAGGATTTGAACCCAATCTTTTTGTACTGCCTCATTTGGTATATTAATGGTAGCAAACCCAAACAGAATTGGGAGCCACTAATCCATACATAAGGATCCCTGCAGGTTGCATATTGGCTTAGTTTTCAAGTGTAATAGTATCTTTGGTTTTTGGTATCTTTATTTATTTTGTTAAATATTTCCCAATTACTTTTTAATCTGGATTAGAATGCACTCCTAAGTGTCATAGGCTGCATGCTTGTCACTTGATGTTTCTGCACATAAGTACTAAATAAGTTAATTATGTAAGCCTTTATCAGTTATTCTGTTTCCTTGTATAAATTCTGTATCACTATCACACTATTCCTTATGTCCTGCTATTCAATAAAGTACAGACAATGTGTGAAATGACTTAACAGCTATTTTCTATTAAGTTTTGACAAAAGTTTAGTTAAATGGGAATAGAATGCTCATTTAACTTTTTTTTTTTTGCAAAATTGTCAACAGTTTTATTTTCTTTCTTCAGTAGATAGTAATTGCTGAGATTTATATGCATGATCTAGTTTGCTGTATTAGAAATAATGTCTTTTCTTCCACATGTCATGTTGAGTATTTTTGGAACCAAAAGTAGCATTTACTTCATCATTTGTCATCTAGAAAGGGTAACACATCTTACTGAAGTAAATACATATTGTCCATTTCATGACATTATATACATGTAAAAGCACACTAAAGTGTGTGACTTATCCTCTGATAGAAACTCAATGGTGTGCAAATGTTTTGTCAGAATAAACCAGAGAAGTACTAAGACACAGAGAATGAATATCCTCAGAAAGGCCTGCTTCGAATTTTGTCTCTGGACAGATCACTTCACCTCTCAATGTTCTAGTCAACTTCCTAGTTACAGAGCAATTGGCAATCTACATTGGTAGAAAGAGTTTCCTCACCAGGGAATTACCTACACTGATGAATTCACATGCCCAGACCTAAAGTTACATTTAAATGTCACATCATATCTATTCTGCCTATATAAATGTATGTATATGTACATATAATGTACATATAAATGTGTACATTTATTTCAAATATTGGCACATCAGAAAGTTCAGTGAGGATAAAATGTGTCCTAATAGCTAGTCTCAACATGCACATTCATATTGAATTCTAGGAGAATGTTAAATAGAATATCCATAGGTCTAGAGCCTTCTCTAGAATACAGAATGAATTAAACAACATGTATCCAAAACCAAAACTTAATATAGAGAGAAAGGTACTTGGAGTCTCATTTCCTATCAATGCATCTTGTTGCTTCTATACGTCTGTAAAATGAAGGAAAACAATATGTTTAGAGCAATTTATATAGTTGTTGCTCATGAAAACAGAAGACTTAAAATTGATTATGAAGAAGTTCAGAAACATAAATACTAAAAAACAAAAACAGAAACAAAGTACATAAAGATATTCAAGAACATGGTCTCTTGACCTTCACAGTAGAGTCCTATTTTCTCATGCATTTTCTCTCAGAAAAGCAGATACCACTTTAATGGCTTGAATGTGGGGATTGTTTATTAGTCAGTACAAAGAAGTCAATCTGACTTCAATTATGTTTCAGTTATGTAAAGATGACCACATGCTTTTTGTGATTTCTTAAACTACCAAGGACCTTCCAGGGATTTCTTGGTTTCTCATATGCCTTAACTGATCTTGTTCAAGAAAGGCTTTCTTCCTATCCTAAAAATGGTTTCCTTCTATTTTAACCATTCCATTTGATAATGAACCTACCAATGGACAATGACAAATTGCTGCAATGTATATCATTACATCATTAAATTAATTCTATTATGGTATGCCAGGACTAAAAAGTCCTACCGTGTTGCAGGAAAATGAAGTTATCTGCTCCCTTTTCTGAATTACCTAAGAATAATCAACATATGAAAGCATATCAAAGCTTTAATTGTACTGGAGCACTTCTTATGCAGTAGTGTAGCGCTGTGAAACAAGAATTAGATGGCTTGTATTTGTCAGCCAGTGAGCTATTATCAAAGTGGAATTATCCTATAGTTCTTGTCGTATGTGTGCATATATGTGTACATGCTAATCAATCTATAATGATTTGATAATGCCTAAAGAAAAGAAGGCCTTTGCTATAGACTCAGATAGAATCTAAAAATCTTTGGATCATATCAGTACATATACAGCCAGAATAAAAGAGAACAAACATTTATGTATCATCTACTATGTGGCTAAGTACTATGCTGAAAACAAAACAAGATGCAAAGATTAAATGAATAAGACTCAGCCCTGGCCTTCAAGGAATATATAGTTCTTTAGAGGGGATTAGACATTCACAGATAATTACAAGGCTAGGTAGAATACATTAAGGGCATAGGAGGAGTACAGATAAGTAAGAGAGGTTTAAGGAAGATATGGTCATTTACTTGTAGCTTGAGACATCTGGGAAAACTTGTAGAGCAGTATGAAGAGGCCTGTTGAATGATGGAGGGCAGCTAGATGGTGCAGTGGATAGAGTGTCAGCCCTAGACTCTGGAAGACTCATCTTCCTGAGTTCAAATCTGGTCTCAGACACTTACTTCTTGTTTGACTCCAGGCAAATTACTTAACAATGTTTCCTTCAGTTTCCTCATCTGTAAAATGAGCTGGAGAAGAAAATGGCAAACTACTGCAATATCTTTGCCAAGAAAACCCCAAATGGGGTCAGAAAGAGTCAGACATGACTGAAAAATTGAACAATTAAATGACATAAACTATCAATGTTTGTAACATGAGATTAATATTAGCATTCAGTGTCTTCAGGCTTTATTGATAGAGTATTCTATTCTCCTCAGTTGTTACTGAGTGCTTTCAGTCACGTCCAACTCTTCTTAACAAAGATATCAAGTGGTTTGCCATTTCCTTCTCTAATCCATTTTGCAGATGAGGAAACTGAGAAAAACAAGATAAGTGATTTTCCCATCACAGCTAACAAATGTCTGAGGCCAGATCTAAACTCAGGAAAATGAGTCTTCCTGACTCCAGGCCCAGCACTCTATCTATTGCACCACTTAGGTGCCTGCATTTCCTGCTATATGAGCAACTATAAGGGTTACAGGAATACAAAACAAAAACTGAATATTCAGCAGAAAGACATTTGTAGACTCTTTGGCTTCAGATGTAGCTGTCCTCGAAGATTCGGTCCTAGGCTTTTTTATCGTCTCTTGCCTCTCTCACTTTCTCATCTCATATATTTAAATGGCTTTAATTATTACCTCCGTACAGCTGATGCCCAAATCTGTCATGTTGCAACAGTTCTTTTACTGCTTCAGTCCTCTATTTCCAACTGCCTGGTGCAGATCTCTATCCAAATGTTCTATTGTTGTTTCCAACTCCATATGTCTAAAACAAGATTCATCATCTTCCCCTTCCCCAGTCCTTTCTACCTCTGTTTATGGTACTGAATACAGGTAGTCAATGATCTCACTTTTTTCTAATTGTGCAAACATGTTTATATTTACTTATTTTTAAATTATAAACACCTATTGCTCTACTAACAATACAGGCATTTTAAAACTTACGAAAGTAGGCATTTTAAATGGCCAAGAAAAAAGTGAAATAATATTTAATATTGGAGTCAACAGGGAATCACTGGAATATATTGAGTAGGGGAATGAAATAGTCACAGCTATCCTGTAGGAAAATCACTGTGGCAGTTATGTGGAGGATGAATTGCAGAGGGGAGAAATATGAGACAAAGAGAAAATTAGGAGACTCGCAATTCTGAGATGAGAACCTAAATTACAGTAGCAGACAATTACAGTAAAGAAAAGTTTGCAAGAGATATTATGGAAGTGGCAACAGATTCAATACATGTTCAAAACCTAGGTTTGGCTGGAGATGCACCTGACAGAAATGTGTGTTTGTGCTTCACTGCCATCAGAGAAATGATGACACTATTTGCACTTGACTTTGTTTTGAGTGAGGGAGAGCTGTGCAGGTCACCAGTCTTACTTTTCCTCCAGAGCCATCTGAATCCAGTGACCGGATATTCATCAGGATGACTGGAGATGACCCAGGATGAGGCAGTTGGGGTTAAGTGACTTGCCCAAGGTCACACAGCTAGTGAGTGTCAAGTGTCTGAGATGAGATTTGAACTCAGGTCCTCCTAACTCCTGCACTAGTGCTTTATCCACTATACCACTCAGCAGCCCTTACTTGACAGAAAAAGGCAAGAGTATAAGAAGGATGAATTGGGCAAGTGCAGATGATGTATTACCTGGATCACAAGCAATGGCGTGGCAGTAAAAGTTTAACAAACAGCTCTCTAAGGGAAAAAAAATGAACCCCCTAACACAATTTTAAGTTTAATCTGCATTATAAATATTTTCTGCATCACTTTCTTAATTCTAGAAAACCAACCAAAAAAAAATAAATGAAGCCCTATTTTCCAATTTCTGAGGTGTAAATGCTCATCCTGAAAATTTAATAATCAGTTCTTCAGGCTGGTTCCATCACAGACTGCAAAAATCCAGGCCTTCTCATCCTTTCTTTTTCCTGTATTCCACCCTGTATTTGGGTGGAATATATTACATATATATATATATATATATATATATATATATATATATATATATATATATATATATATACACACACATATATGTGTGTGTATGTGTATCCATATATGTATGTATGTATATGCATACATACATGCAACGAGGGAGAGAGAGAGAGAAAGAGAAGGTCTTACTGGTTACTGTCCTTGAATGCAGAGCTCATCCTCAATCACCAGATAGTCTTGGGGGAAATCAACCCTTTGGTGAGGAAGGGGACAGTTCCTTACAAAGTTTATGCTGTGGCTGCCTGCATAGTACTTAGGCAGTTATAAAACTGCCCTAAGAGACCAAGCCTGGCACAACAGGTGGGACATTGGGAACTTGCACAAAAGATGGAGGGAGTCTATGGATTGGGGGAGTATAGGGGCCACTGTGTGGTTATGTTGGAGACAAGCACCCTTCAGTGGCCATGTGAGGAGGGTGTGGTGTTACTCGTCTTCCCACTCTCTAATCTGTTGATCACACACAATTTGTGGGCCAGTCTCCTGCTTTGCAGAACCCTGACTCAAGTCATCAGGCTTGAGTCTTCACTCTCCTTCTAACTCCTACTTATAATTATTGTCAAGTCTTGTCTTGTATCTTACCTTCCTCCTTATTTCTACAGCAATTACTATATTCAGGTCCTTAATTTCTCATGCCTACTTCAAAATAAAGTGCTTACTGGCCTTCCTAATCCTTGCCTGCCTACTCCACACTGTTACTCCATTTATTATCTAAATGAAATGCAATGATGCCATCTGCTCCTTTACTTTAAAAACCTCTATTGACTCCCCATTGTGTATGAAGCAAAATATAAACTCTTTATCCTGGCATTCAATACCCTCTACCTTCATGGTCTTCCTAAGTTGGATCACTTTCTATCTCTTATTCTTCCCTTGCTTTCTCCAATCTCTATACCTTCCCTCATACTACCTCTCAATGTCTGAGCGACACTCTCCCTGACGCAACAGCTGCCTGCGATGTCCTTTAATTCAATTCCACAAACATTTGTCCTCTCTCTATTCCTTTAAGACCTAACTTAGATTCTCTTTTTTTCCACCAAGAAGTCTTTTCTGATCTTTCTCCCTCTCATTCTGATCCCACAACTTTAAGACAAATACTGATATCTTCTTCCTCAAATTCGCATATAGGCTTACTCTTACATCTAATCCATTTTCATCTCACTCTTTGGTATTATAATTTATTTGTGTATTTGTATCCCTGTCCCCATAGGATCTGGGGATTTAATAGATGCTGGAGATGTAATAGGATCACAAAAATAAAGTCAAAGGGGTCATCTGGTCCATTACTTAGCTTAAAAAATGATGAAACTGAGACCCCCAAAAGGTTAAGATATCTGGTCATAAGTTGGAGAACTAGAATGGACATTTAGATTCTGATGCCATATTCAGTATTTTTTCATATATGTAAATATACATATGGGGAGACATATACATTTTACATATCATATTTCTGTGTGTATTTCTATATGAATGTAGATGGGTTAATGTATATATATATATATATGCATGTATAATATATTCATATAAACATATGTGTATATATGCATGCACATTTATTTAAATATGTATACACAAGGAAATATAAATTGTATATAATATGTATTTTGAGAGAAAAAGACAGAGAAACAAACAGACAGAGATGAGGGGGGTGGGAAGGGGAAGCTAAGTGACACAGTGCAAAGAGCTCTGAACTTGGGAGTCAGGAAAACCTGAGTTTGAAGCCTGTTTCCTGGACAGGTCTCTTAATTTCTCTCATTTTCCATTTCCTCATCTGTAAAATGGGAATAACAATAACCTTTACTTCACAAGGGTTTTGTGAGGATCAAATGACAAATCATATGTAAAGTTCTTTGCAGACCTTAGAGCAGATAAATGCAAGCTATACCTCACAGCCTCTCATGCTTCTTGAAGACCATCACTCATTTCTATCTTTGTATTCCCAACGCCTAAATGTTTATTGAATTTAGATGAAGAAAAAACACACTTATAGACAGTAATTACGCATTATATATAATGAATGATAAGATTTGTACATTTAGTATATTATGTTATAGTTTGGTGCCCAGCGTCTAAATTTAATAGTAACAATTACAGTTTCCCAATTTATACAATTTTCCAAACATTAATCTCTACAGGTGTATCACCAAGGCAACATTCATACGGTGACTATGAATATGCAGATATAGTTCTGAATTGCAAAGTATAACAGATCCTCCATAAGGCTCAAGAAAAACATTTATTCAGACACCAGAAAAACAAATCCCAACATCAGAAAACTAAATCCATCATAGTTACCAAGAGGTCAATACACATTAGCACTGCAGGGGACAAAGCTATTCCCAAGCCTTCCCTCTCAACGCCTTCCCACAAACAAACACTCCTGAGTCTAGCTGTCTGCTTGCCTGTGTCCTCTCCTCTCTCCACTCTAAATGCTCTCACCAACTACCTCCCAGTTCTACTCTAGTTCCTCCTGGTCTTGTTCCACCCTTTCTGCTTCACAACAAGTTCCTCCCGCCACAGGCTCTATGTGACTCAGACTTCCATGTGAACTAGACAGGACACATGGGCCTATTAATGAATGGAAAAGATCTTGCCATTTAAATTACCATTATATTCTTTAAATTAACATTTCAACAGGACATCCAGGGAAAAAAATGATAACAATATAGTTTAGAGAATTTTTTTTGTCTTGTCTTACTTTCAGTATGAAAATCCAGTTTACATCTGAGTCATTATCATTTGAATCATTTATTAGCTCAACTCTTAACAAATTCATTGACACAATGAAAACACAGTTTCAAAATTAAAGTCATCTTACAACTTTGTCCACTGTGCCCACACAATTGCCTTAGAGAAAAAAATTATGAAACCGAAAAGGGAGGTGTGTCAAAGAATTGAAGTATGCTGGGGGAGACAAATTTAAACCATATTAATTCCAGATTGTTTTACCAAAAGTCCATGGGTTGAAGTTTCTAGAATGAGCACAGATGTTACAAGCAAATAAAGGATTTTGTTTTGCTTAATTTAAATATCAAAATAGGCACATCAGCCAAGGAATTGAATTGTTGTTTACAGTTGTGCAGTTTGCAAATATCCTCAGGGGATTATTAAGAGGCATGCACCAGTAATTGATCCGCTCAGAAACAAAATTTTCAAATTCATTCATTTACCATTTCCAAATCTGAAACTAAAGTTTGTTAGCTCTTCCTAACTTATTCAAGTGAAATTGTGGTTTGGTGTTGCACTGAATGATTAAATCCATGTAGATAAGCAGAAAATTTGTGGATTTCTGAAAGAAGAAATAAAAGAAGAGAATAAAATGACAGAGCTAAGTGAGAATTTTCAAAAGGATCTTGAGAAGATAAGGAAAAAATGTCTATCTGATAGTTCTGATTGCTTAGAATTGAAGAGAAAAACTCTTGCTTTGATCTGAAAGAAGTTTTGAGAACATTTATTATAGAAGCAGTAGATATTAGCATTCCTGTAAGACTAGAATTGTAAGAGCATCATACATCAACCATAACAATCACACATGTGAAACCCAAAGTTTGCTATGTGTTTTTAAAATCTTCATCCAATTCAACAATCATTAATAGAGCATTTACTAGACACAAGGGAGCTAGGTGGCGCAGTGGATAAAGTGCCCGGCCTGGAAGACTACTCTTCTTGAGTTTAAAACTGACCTCAGACACCTACTGGCTGTGTGACCTTGGGCAAATCACTTACCCCCATTTGCCTCAGTTTCCCCATCTGCAAAATGATCTGGAGAAGGAAATGGCAAGCCACTCCAGTGTCTTTGCAAAGAAAACCCCAAAGAGTTGGACACAATTGCAAACCAACTGGGCTAGGCACTGGGGAAAGATACCCAGACCAAACACAAAGGACTTTACATTCTACTGGGAAGATTTTCTGATATCTACTTACAGAAACTGAAGTCCCACTATATGCTTGTAATTTGGCTTTGTGCAATCTGTGATGAGAGAAGTATGGTATAGGGAATTAAATCTCATGAAATAGAAAGAGCAGTGGCCAGGCTTGGATCAGAACACTTAGCTTCAAGACCTAATTCCCACTTTAACAACTAACTAGTTTGGGGTGAGTCACTTTTCTCTAGCTGAGTTTTAGGTTTTTCATTTTTTTTTGTTTGTTTTTCCTCTGTAAAAAAAAGGTTAAGACAAATTATGTCTAAGCCATCTTCAGACTCTCACAGTCAGTGATTCTATAAGGTAACTAACTTCAAATGCATATGTTTTGAAAAACTGTCAGCAAATATTTACCAAAATGAATGAATAAATGAAAAAAAATTTATTAACTACTACTAAGCACCAGAGACTATGCAGAGCAAAAAAGAGGTTGATATGAACAGGTAAGACAACCTTAGCCTACAATGAATATTCTAATAGGCAGCTAGATAGCACAGAAGATACAGTGCTAGTTCTGATGTCAAGAAGATCTGAGTTCAAACTCAACCTTAGACACTTACTAGCTGTATGACCCTGGGCAAATCACTTAGCCTTGGTTTGTCTCAGATTTCTCAATTGTAATATGAAGATAATAATATCACCTATCTCCCAGGGATGTTGTGAGGCTCAAATGAGATAATAATTGTAAAGTGCTTAGAGCAATGCCTGGCACATAGCAGGCACTTAATAAATGATTATTTCCTCCTTTTATTTCTCTCTCCTTTCTTCCCTCCCTTCTACCCTTCCTTCCTAATAGGGAAGACAACACATATATAGGTTCTTGGTATTGAAAAAGGAATCAGAAAAATGGTGATTTAAGCTTCAAGGCAATTACTTTACAATTCCTTACCAGGAATGACAATGCTAATTTGATTGTTGGAAATACATATTATATATATATTTAGAATAGGCTCCTTGAATAACATGCTAAATGGGAACAGGAATCCAAAGCTGAAGTTCCAAAGGGAAAAAAAACAACTTCATTTTGCCATTCACAGCTCTCTCTCTCCTTTGTGTAAGTTAGATAGATCTAAACAGCATGCATATACATGTATACACACATACATATGTATGTGCACATATACATATGTGCATAAGCATGCATACATGTGTATACATACACATACACACATCAGCAAAACCTAAAAACAGCCAAAAACTTCTTGCAACAAGGTTCCCACCAGGCATCAAAGTAACAGCTGGTTTTCAAGCAGTAGAAGCAGCCTCAGCATGCCCTGAACCTGGGAAACATAAGCCCTTAGCAGGGTTATATATAGCAATGGGGAGAATGAAACTGATTAATTTAGGAGCAGCTCACAGTACAATGGGAAGCACCAGAAACCTGTGTATTCCACTTGGGTGGTTGAAATCCCTCCAAGACTTTTCTTAGAAAGGAGATTAACTTAACCTAATAAAAATATTCTGTCCTTTCACATGGAAAATTACACAGTTGACCCAAGCTGTGTATTTTGTAGACTCTTCATACAAAAATTGGGGCCTGGGTTTCCCTCTCTGAAGTTGGAAGTAGAGCTGCCAATCACATTCCAGACTCTACCACTAATCTGCATGGGAGTTTTGATCTTAGTATAGATATCTGATTGGCTTTAACTCTCCTACTCAAAATATCTGAGCTCAAACAATCCACCAGCCTCAGCCTTTCAGGTAACAAGGTTTACAGTACAAGGTTTACTGTCAAACCAGGCCCAGGCTGTTTTCCAGCAACAGATTCACACAATCGTCCACATTGTCCTAATTAGTCCCCAGTAACATAAAAAGCTTTCTAAGATTGGGGAATAATTTATGACTATAAGATAGAGAAGAGTTCATAGAGGCATTGAACCAATAATTTTGGGGTCACACAGTACTGCAATTTACTGACACCCTTCAACCATCAGCCATCTCACATTGTTTTGTTACCTTTCTCCCTATAACTATGAATATCAGTAACTGTGGATAACTGCCAAGCCAGAACAAAATAACGGTATGCTTATGAAATATAGTTCTCAATATCTGATGCAGCAATACCTGAGAAAATAGTAAAGGGTTTGATTCTACCTACAGTATCCACCCCTATGTCTCTGTCATATGGTCTCTATGACAGTCCAGGCCTTCCTTGGACAATCACAATAATGCCCTGATAAAACTCCCTGCTTCCAATCAATTTTCCACTCAGCTATCAAATTCACATTCTTAGTGGGTGTAATATCAGCAACAGGTTCTTATATCATCATGGCACACTGGCAAGACAGGAACTAGGTGATGTGTACATAATCACTAAGGGGGGTGTTACTCCCAAAAGAACAAAACCTGACACTTCCCTTCAAAAAACAAAAAAACTAGCTCCTCCCTATATATGAAGTTCGTTATGCCCCCTCTATGCCTTTGCCTGCATGATTCCCCATGACTGGAAGAGCACTCAACCTTTGTTTCTTATAATCTTTAACTGATTTTAAAGGACATTTCAAGGACTACCTACTTACTACATGGGGCATTTCCTGATCCTTGCTGTTGGAGGAATTCATTACTTCTTAAAATGTACTTCCTGTAATTTTGTATATATTTTGTATTTAACCAGCTGCATATGTGTTATATTCCCTCAGTTGAATGTAAGTTCCCTGAGGACAAGGACTGTTTATTTGGTTTTTGTCTGTTCTCTCAAGTTGTTCTAAATAGTTAGTATTTGTTAAAAGTTGGTTGAATTGAACTGAAAGTGTTGTCAAGGATATGGTGAATCACCACTTATGCCTCTACAATAATACTGGAGTCAAAAAAATCTGAACTCAAAAATCCTGGCTCTTCTACCTGTAGAAATCTGAGCAAGGTTAATACCTCTCTGGGCCTGAATTTCTCCAGTGGCAAAATGAAATAATTGAACTAAATGCCCCCTGTGGTCCCTACCAACTATATGTCTACAAATTTATGATCACGTACAGCACAGCCAAACACACAGGAGCTTTCCTGTGGATGCAAAACAACTCAGAGGAAGACAAAAACAGAGACGGAAGGAAAACCACCCTGGCAACCAGACTCCCCAGAGCTACGTTGTGGCAATAAGGCCTCACCTGGTTTACTTTCCCTATGTTAGCATACTCAGTTCTATATGTGTAGTGCAAGAGGAAATTTAGGGAATGGACCATGACAGCTTTTGCATTCTGTCTACACATAATTTCCTCTTTCCTCAGATCCAAATTGTGACTCTGTCACTACGCGACCCTGATCAATTAATTTCTCTGATCCTCAGTTTCCTCATCTGTAAAATAATAATAATACTTTGTCCTGCCAATGAGACGCCAGTGAAGTGTCACATGAATGTTCTTTTAAAAAAACTTTAACTATTTATGTATATGTGTGTGTGTTTGTGTGTATACAGAGAGAGAGAGAGAGAGAGAGAGAGAGAGAGAGAGAGAGAGAGAGAATGGAGGGAAATACAGTCAGCAATAGTAACTGTGAAAACAAATTCTTGAATCAAGTTTCTCTGATAAAGGCCTCATTTCTCAAACATATAGAGAACTGAGTTAAATTTATAAAAATAATAGCCCTTCCCCAACTGACAAATGATCAAAAGATATGGTCAATTTTCAGATGAAATAAAGTTATCTATAGTTACATGAAAAAATACTCTAATTCACTATTAATTAGAGAAATGCAAATTAAAACAATTCTGAGGTACTACCTCATATCTATTAGATTGGCTAATAGGACAGAAAGGGTAAATGACAAATGCTGGAGGAGATGTGAGGAAAATGAGACATTAATGCACTGTTGGTGGAGTCATAAACTGATTCATCCATTCTGTAGAGCAATTTGGAACTATGCCTAAAGGGCTATAAATCATGCATACCCTTTAACCTGGATCACTACTTGGTCTTTATCCCAAGAGAGATAAAACACAAAAAGGAAAAAGTCCCATATGTACAAAGCTATCTATAGCTGCTCTTTTCTGGGGACAAAGAATTAGAAAATGAGACCATACGCAGAAATTGGGGAAAGGCTAAACAAGTTGTGGTTATGTGATGATTTTGGAATGCTATTATACTATAAGAAATGATGAGCAGGATGCTCCCAGAAAAACCTGGAAAGACTTGCATGGGCTGATGCAAAGTGAAATGTGCTTTGTATAAAGTAACAGCAATACTGTAAGTTGTTCAGCTGTGAATGCCTTAGCAATTCTTAGCAATACAGCAATCCAAGAAAACTCTGAAGGACTTACAATGAAAAATGCTATCCATCCCCAGAGACAGAACTGATGGTGTATGAATACAGATAGAAGCACATTTTTTTTTTACTTTATTTTTCTTGAATTTTTTTGTCTGTTTTCTTTCATGACATGTCTATTATGGATATGTTTTGCATGACTATACATGTATAAACTATTTCAAATTACTTGACTTTTCAGTAGGGAAGGGTGGGGAGAAAGGAAAGGAGGGAATTTGGAACTCAAAGTTTTAAAAATGAATGTTGAAAATTATTTTTACATGTAACTGGGGAAAAAAATAAAATACTATAAAAAGAAAGAAAAAACCTGAAATAATGTTTGCAGAGCACAGTGACTTGTCTCTAAGCCAACCGATTTCATGAGAGAACAGCCAAGCAAAATCTGTTTTCAGAGGCCATAGCTATTTTTCCCTCAGCTCTGCAGTTTTGCCTCTCCCCTTTCCCTCTCATCAAGGTTTTTTTTTTCTTCATCCATTTGAGTCAGCAGCCTTCCTGCAACAAAGGTACCCAGCTGTTCTCTGAGGCTTAATCTCCAAACAACTTTTAATAGGTACTCTCTCCCCTCCACACAGTAGGCTGCCATAATAACACTGCAGATTGCAGGTATTTTAAGGAAGGTTTGAAGGATTACACTGAAGTATGGCTTTGCCCAATAGTTTAAGAATAGAGCCCCTAATATCTCCTTTGTAATGATCTTTTTTTTTTGCTTTGATGGATGATTGCCTGTTCTGGGCAGTTTTATGATGACAGTATTGAATTAGAGCTGATATATTTCCCTCAGATAAACCTAATCAGCCATGACCAAAGTGGGAAGAAAGATAGACTCCTCAGTTTTTATGTGCCTGGAGACATGATTTCCAAAATAAATAAGTTTTAAAAAACAAAGATAAAGAAATAAATGATGCTGGAATATAACCAGCTAATGGAACATCCAGTGACTCAGATTTTCTTGGCACCTAATCCTAAACCAGCCTCTTGATGTCTTCAATACACTGGAGAAGTAACATTTTACATGCTGCTCCTATGACCAGAAGGATTAGTCCAGCTTCTGGTGAGGTCTAATTTATAATAAGGAAGTGGCTTAAGCTCAGAGAAAATCTGCCTTTATACCTTAATTCCTCATTAAATAAGGCCTACTAATTCTAAATTTGTTGTAAGAGCATGAGGCAGTTTAGTTCTGTACTATCTCTAAAGATACAGTTTCCAAGCAAATGAACAATAAAAGTATATTAAATTAAATTAAATTAATCTAATTAATTAAAAAATATTAAGGACTCTATTCTTAAATATCCTAATAAGAATGAAGTGAATATGCTATTTTTAAATATTCATTTTCAGTGCAAGTTATTGATAATCTAATGGGAGAGGAAGAAGTGAGGGAAAGGGAATAAACATTTATATGGTACAAACTAGGTGCCAGGAACTGTGCTCAGTGTTATGTAAATATTTTCTCACTTAATCCTCATGACAACCCCGTGCAAGGTAGGTGCTATTATTATCCCCATTTTACAGTTGAAGAAACTGAGTCAAATAGAGGTTGAACGGCTTGTGCAGGGTCATATACCTACTCTGCAGGCACCAGATCTATCCACTGCACTCTATCCAGCCTGCTCTAAAAACAATTCCTCCTCTTAAAGAGTTCATAATCTAATGGAAGAGAAAACCTAAAAACAGTTACGTATAAACTACCCATATGTTGGATAAACTGGAAATAGTACAGGGAAGGCACTAGAATTAAGGATGATTGAGAAAGGAGTCTTATAAAAGGTCAAGGTATGTGCCATGTGCCAGGCATTATGCTAGGCCTTTACAAATATTATCTCATTTTAGGCCTTCCAATAATCCTTCTAGGTAGCTCAGGAAAGTAAGGCAAACAGAACTTGAGGGACTTGCCCAGGGTCACAGTTAGTAAGTGTCTGAGGCTGGATTTTAACTCACAACTTCCTGATTTCAGGTCTGGCACTCTACTGTGCCACCTAGCTGCCAATTACCTAATTCCATCTGTTAGATCACAGTTTATTATTTAGTAGCTATCTTGAAAATAATAATGGTAAAGAATATTGGATTTGGAGACAGATGATCTGGATTCAAATCCTGACTTTTCTCCTTACCTCCTATGTGGTCTACTTCAACCCTTGAGGCTCCTTATCTGCATACTTAGTGGGAAAAGATGGGGAGTAGGAGGATGGGACTTGATAGCCTTCATATCTGACCTAACAAAAGTGTTTGTATTTTAAATTCTCAAATTCTGACCTTTTATCACATCGAAGTAAACTTTCTCTTAAACAGCTTTAATTAGGAAGTTTGACTGTTTGTTGCTTCTCTGCAATTGTAATGATAATGTTAAACTTAAGCCTATTCTAGAAACTTGGCTTTTTTGTTCAGTCTTTTTCAGTGGTGCCCTACTCTTCATGACCCAATTTGGGGTTTCCTTGGCAGAGATGCTGGAGCGGTTTGCCATTTCCTTTTCCAGCTCATTTTATAGATGAGGAAATTGAGACAAATAGGACTCAGGAAGATGAGTCTTTCTGACTCCAGGCCTAGCACTCAATCCACTGTGTCATCTAGCTGCACTAGGTATTATTGAATCTCAGCTGTAACATATATATGTACATATATAATGAACAATTTATGATCACTGTGGGTTATATTACTAGGGATTCTGAGAAAATTGATTTGATGATTTTGTTTTCCGGTTTCAGAAAAGAGTACATGGGAATTTATCTTTCTCTGGCAATTCAATAGTAATACAGTATTATATATAGCTTTAAATAGCCATTAATAAAATAATAGTTTTAAGTAACTCTAAAATGGAGATGCTAGTTATAATGTACTGCAATATCTCATTTATCTAACATGACTGAGGAGTCCAGCTTCTCTATTTCCTGTCTGTAAAGAGTTAGGCAAGTCATTTAATGTCTCTGAGACTCAGTTTTATCATCTTTAAATGAGGAAATTCACCCAAATAACCTCAATGAGATCTTCTGATTCCCTATTTCATATAATTTTTTTTGAGATATATACTTTTTAAGCACATTAAAAAGGTCCTTCAATAATTATGCTGTGTAGAGTTTTAGCATATGTGAATGCTGTATTTTGTCAAAGGCTTTATATCTATTATTTAATGAGGCAATATGGTATAGTCAGTAGAGAATTGGCCTCAGAGTCAGGGAAATCTGGGTTCAAGTACTGCCTCTTACACATAGTCTGTATGTGATCTAACTTCCTATGACTAGAGGTTGCAGAAAAAGATCTGAACTTTATTGGTATAGAGAGTTTCCTAATCCTGGAATTCACTATGCCAGTGAAAGAACAGATTCACTTTCTTTCCTTCTTCATGTATTTACATTGTTTGACCTATTTTTCATTGCTGATGTAATTAATTATGTTAATTGTCCTAATATTGAACCATTATTGAATCTCTTGTATAAATTCAAATTAATGATAGTAATTTTTCATAAATTGTTACAATAACTTCATCAAAGTTGTATTTTTAATCAATCAATAACCATTTATTGAGTACCTACTTTGTGCCAGACGCTGTACTAAGCACTAGGGATACAAAAAGAGGAAAAAAACACCCACAAGGAGTTCACAATCTAATGGGGGAGAAGGGAAAGGGGAAAGAGAGAGACAACCTACAAAAAAACATGTACAAAGCAAACTCCATACAGGAACAATAAGAAATAATTAAGAGAGGGAAGGGAAGAATTAAGAGAGGTTAGGGAAGACTTCCAGTAAAAGATCAGATTTTAGTTGGGATTTAAAGGAAGTAAGGGATATCAGAAGTAGTAGTAGAAGAAGGAAAGCATTCTAGGCATGGAGGACAGTGAGAGAAAATGTCCAGAGCTCAGATATGGAGAATCTTCCTTGTGGTATGGACAGAATGTCAGTGTCACTGGATCAAAGAGTATGTGCCAGGGAACAAGGTGTAAGATCCTGGAAAGATAGGAAGAAACTAGGTTTAAAGGGCTTTGAATGCCAAATAGTACATTTGTATTTGGTCCTGTAGGCAACAGGAAGTCATTAAGTTTATTGAGTAGGTGGGTGACATGATTAGATTTTTCCTTTAGGAAAATAATTTTAATAGCTGGAGGATAAATTGCAATGGGGAGATATCTGAGGCAGGCAGACCCACAGTAAACTAGTACAGTAGTGTAGGTGTGAGGTGATGAGGATCTATACCAGAGTGGTGACAATATCAGATTAGAGAAAGAAGGGGGTACATTCAAGTGATGTTACAAAAGTGACATCTACAGACTTTGGCAACAGCTTGGATTTTGGGAGACAGGGGGGAGGTTTGAGAGAGAATGAGATATTGAGGATGACCCCTAGGTTATGAGCTTGAGGGACTGGGGTGATGACATTACCTTACACAGTGATAGGGAAAAGATGAGGGAAGAGTTTAGGGAGAAAGATAATAAGTTTGGTTTCGGATATGTTTAGTTTATATGCCTACTGGACATCCAATTAGAGATGTCTGAAAGTACTTGTGAGATTCTAGGTCAGCAAGGAGACTGGGACAGGAAAGGTAGATTTGAGAACAATCAGCATAGAAATGGTAATTTAATCCATGGGAGCTGATGAGAGCACCAAGTGAAAAAGTATAGAAGGAGAAGAGAAGAGGGCTCAGGACCAAGGCTGAAGGACACCTATGGTTTGAGGGCCTAACCAAGGACACAGAAGATGAGTGATCACATAGGGAGGAAGAGAACCAGGAGAAAACAGGATTCCAAAAACCTAAAGAGAAAAAAGTATCAAGGAGAACAGAATGAACAATAATGCCAAAGACTTCAAAGAGATCAAGGAAAATTAGAACTAAATAAAGGCCATTGGATTTGGCAACTAAGAGATCACTGGTAACTTTCAAGAGAGCACTTTATATGGAATGATGAAACCAGAAACTGTACTGCAAGGGGTTAAAATGACCCCTTACACTAGGAAAGTGGAAACTCTTGTTGTAGGCCTTTATTTTTTTTAGGAGTTTAGCTATAAAGAGTAGAAGAGTTCTAGGTCTATGTTTAGCAGTGATGGAAGGATCAAGTGAGGGTTTTTTCCAGGTGGGGGAACATGGGCATTTTTGTAAGCATGAGAGAGTTGATAAGGGGAAATTGAACGACAAAGAGATGAGTGAAAGAGTCTAAAATGTTTAATCAATATTTGTTAATGATATTGGTCCTTAGTTCTCTTTCAGAGGTTTATTAAAATGTTTTCTTTCCCAGTTTTTGAGAGTAATTTGAAAAATACAGGTATTAGTTGTTTAAAAGTTTGTTAGGGTTCAGTAAATCCCTCTGGACCAGATTTTTGTTTTATTTTTCTTTCATAGTTCCTTTGCACCTAGTTCAATCTTATTTTATGAAATTTAATTTATTATCTATTTTGTATCTTTTCATCTAGATATTTTCTTTTCTCAATTAATTTCTTAAATTATCAGTTTTACTGGTATGTAATGGAGTAAGTGATTTCTAATCATTTTTTATTTCTTCATAGCAATTATACCTTGTTAATTTGATTTTTCTTCTATTTAATAGTTAAAGATTTCAGGGTGGGGGGGAATGGGTATGGAGTTGTTAGCTACTTCCCTGCCTTCTTAAATTAAATAAACTGAACATACAAACTTTTCTTAATGATTCGTTGTCACTAATGGTAATACCTGACAGCATTTATATAGCACTTTAAGACTGCAAAGCACTTTACATGTTATCTCATTTGATGCCCACAGCACTATCATAATACCCATTATGTAGATGAGGAAACTAAAGCTAAATAAGTTAAAGTGACTTGTCTAGGGTCACACAGCTAATAAGTGTCAGTTTTTCCTGACTTACATCCAACACTAACCAAGATGCCACCAAATTGTCATAAAATATTATAATTTTATAATTTTTATATATTTATTATATTATATTATAAAATATCAGTTTTCTCCTGTGTTCTATCCCTAATCCAATGATCTTTCTGATTATATCATGCTGCCTCATAATCTTAGGGCCTCTTTAAAACTACTATATATTATCAGACATGAGCCTAGATATATGCACATTCACTTTGCTTGTTTGCCTCTTAGTCTGATTCAATTCATTTCAACAAACTTTTATTAAGCCTGTTCTACATAAGACACTGAACTGGGCACTGATGCCAAAGCACAATGCTAGCCTGGATGCTTCCCTTGAGTTTACCTGATTTCTGTCCCTACAATTTTCCTGGCTGGCTCAGATATAACTATCAGTCATGAAACCACTAATAATTTCAATTTAATTCTCCTTTCACACCCATTCATATTTTTTCACCTTTTAAGAAGAAAAAAAAACTCTACTCTTGATGCCAATAATAAGCTCTATTCTATTGATACAAAAAAACCCTCTCATTTTGCGCTTTGAATTAAAAAAAGTAAATTCCACTGAATTTGCCATCAGATGTGCTCCTGTCATGATGAAGTCTGCATTTAAGTAAGACTCCTATTAGCTTAGAAAAGGGCGTCCACTGAGGTATGAAATGTTTATTGTAGCTAGTTCCAGGCAAGCTCTGCAGAAGAGAGATAGTATTTTCAATAGCTGATAGCCACAATGCACAGGGCATGAATTATGCATGCCCATCTCTTTAAAACAAGACAGCCCATGACAGTCCTGAAAGTTTCCAGTTCTGGGTGGCCTCTGGAAGAAGCATATGGCTTTGGTAAGCTCAATAGAAAACTTTTTTCAGCAAATTCCCTGAATGGGAGAGGAGTGAACAAGATCTCCAGGCTTTTTCACCATTGTTTAAAGGAAAACATTAAAATTATTTTTATTATTATGAAAAATAATAATATCCAATCAAGTATAAAAGGCCACCATCCTCGGCAGCCTCCGATAACTCAAAAGGCACATGATAATAACCACGACTGGAATGATGGAGTATCATCTGTAGAGGGATCAGTAATTGTTCCTTGATTATTATTCGCATCAGCCCAAAGCATGAAAGTAATTGAGTGAAAAAAATCCTCACATTATGGAAAATGATTACTGCCTGTGAGCCATAATAAACAATGATCTTGCAATGATGATGTTAAGCAGGAGGACAGATGGGAGCTGCCTACTGATTGTGCCCAGCCTGAATCACCCCTGTAAGGAGATGGCTTAATTAGTGGGGTTTCTGCATTGACCCCTACTCCACAATAGTGGAAGGATTCTTAAGTCCTGCTTTTGGATGCAGAAGGTGGCTGGAAACTAAATAGTTCCATTCTTTTGCCTTTAAATTATATTCACATTCATCACTTGGCACCCTGAAATAACACTCATTAACATATGGTGCACACTCATGGGGAAGCAGCTACCCTTCAGGCAAGCTAAGCATAACATACAGTAGAGACGAGGCTCTGCAGTAAGAGTAGGAGCCAGCCATAGATCATCCTCAAGGGAGATCAGTCAGGTCTACAAAATAGGAAAGGTTATTTATCCAAGGAGAAGAAAAGGCTCTTTGGTCAGAATTGTCTAGGCCTCATCAAGGTATAAGCACTACCACAAAGCAGAGGACCTTTAGAAGAGGAGAGCAGATAACTATTAACCTCTGCTTTCCTTTCACCTTCTCTACCTATCACCACAAATTCCTGAGAAAATTGAAAACTAACTTGAGTGACCCTAAAAACTAAATACTAAAATGAACACTTGGAACAGCCTGCCTTAATTATTCCTCCAGAATGGAGACAAATGAGTCAAATGTATTTTTTTCTCCTTCATCATGCTAGGTTGAGTTTTCTTGTATCTCAGGTTGTGTACCTCCCTCTAGAGAGTTAGAAGCAATGGTGTTCTATATGTCTACTCTTCTGGGGGGAAAATGCCCAAACTACACACTTTTACATTTATTTGCATTATTAACATCCTCTCCATCACTTTCTTAAGTCTAGATACATCAACAACAAAAATTAAGCTCTGATTGGTAGCATTTGTTGATTTCTGATGTTTAAATGCTCATATTGAAAATCCGTCACTGGACTGTCACTGGCTGGTTCAATCTGGCTTCAGCATACCCCTGGTGACAAGGCTTTTTACTGATCTTTACTAGCCATGCACACTAATATATTCTTTATGCTGCAACCCTGCCATGCTTATACATTTTTTGGTACTTTTTCATTATGTTTCAAATCCAATTAAATTATAGGTAGCTTGAAGTAATTGAGTCTTCTGATTCTTCTGTTTAGTTTCCCATAGTGCCAACTAGAAGTCTCAATATACACATAACACATGCATAGAGGTAACCACCCATATTATAACAACTCACACATATCACACATCACACAGAGCATGTGAATAGCTACTCAGTGTCTGATAGGGTTCCTTCACTCCCCCTTGCCCTCAAGCTTGTAAGTCTAGATTTCTAGAAAAAGACTATCACAACTAGGTTACATTCAGATTTTTTTTCAGGGTCCTAGGGATAACTTATTGTGGGAAGAATATATTCCCCCAATTAACCACTTTAGCTTTTAGTCCCCACTGTTGCATTTCCAATTATTCAAACCCAGTTACTTATAATGATTACACATTTGGATCTTAAACATAATCATCTACCTAATGATAAGATAAAAGAAATAACATCATATATACTCATATATTAAAGTAAATACAGAGATAATAAGTATATCACAATGTATATGTAAGCCTGTGGCCACACACTAACAGGTAACTTTCAGGAAAGTATATGAAGAAGGAAAACTCAAGTGCTAGCATAATTTCTGACTCTGGACCATAGACCTTGATATCATTAGTCCATCTGCACCATTAACTGCTTCTTTGATAACTCTCCCACTCCTGATCCTCACCACTGTTCAACTAGACAGATCCTATCTCTTCTGGTTTTGGACTGATAATACAATTATAAACTCTTTCAACTAAAAATCACCCTGAAAATAAGACTTAGAAAGTATTACCTTCTAATTTGAATAGCAGCCCCAAACTGCAAGATTCATTATGCTAGCTTTCTCTGGGCAATACACACAAGCCCAGCTAGTTCTTCACTCACCATAGTGCTTTGTTGTCCAGTTAGATTTCAGCATTTCTTCCTATACAGGAAATCAGTTTCAAAACCCATCTTTCTCCTTTCTGCTTTCCCCTATCAAACCAGAGAAGTCAACGAAGAGCAACAGATATCTGAGAGGTTTCATCTCTTTCACACTCTAAGTGCCACTGAAGAGCAAGAGCTAGAACTAAAACTTCCTTACAGTGAACTCCATTTTTTATTCAGAAAAACAATAACTAACAACCAAATTCTTTGTGTCCAGGATTGCCCTTACTGCTGGTTTCTTCACTCAGCTTGAACAGAGATGCTTTTCTATTCCTTGCTGGTTTTGTTTTTCTGCCAGTTCTTGTCCAGTCTTGTTCAGACTTCTTTATTGCCTTGTATTTGTCCTTCATTCTCAAAGAGGACCATAACATCAAGATGATGACATGACTTGCAGTTGGCTTTGATTTGAGTGAGGGAGTGCTGTGCAAAGTCACCAACCTCACTTTCTTCTCCTGAGCCATCTGGGTCCAATGGCCTGATATTCAGCCAAGTGGAAAAATTATCATGGATTATTTCAATCCAAAGGACAGAGTGTTCCCAAAGTCTTAAGAGCAAGCAGAGCCCTCAGTAAACAGAATTTTACTGTACTTTGTAGTATACTCCATAGAAAACCTAGACAGGTAACTGGTACTAATGGGGCCTGAAGAACCGTCGTGGGACAAAGAATCAAGTCAAGTAACTGAGGTAGAAGTCAAGAGGAGGCTCCTAACATGACATCATCACCAAATGCTCTGATAGCTATACAACCATAGATACAAATTGTCTTCATACACATGTATGTATACACACACATACGTATACATACGTAGCCAGCATATAGGTGTGCATGTGTACATGTTTTGTGTGACCATCATATACATGTACACACATGTGTGTATATGAATACAGTTTGTGTGTTGTTATCAGCATCTGTGGCATAGTGTGCATTATTTCATGGTTCAGGATGCTCTCCTTAGGTCAGTTACCTCTACTAATGTAAGTCAACAGCTTCTGTGCAAGTGTTAGCCTTAGAGAGTTGTCTAGAACACTAAGTGATCCAGTGACTTGCTTAGGGCCCCACAGCCAGTGTTTCAGGTACAGGATATGAAACTAGATCTTTCTCATTCTGGAATTGGCTCTTTATTTGCTATTACATATATATATATATATAAAATTACTAATATTTGCTTCATTTACAGCCTATAAAGTTTTCCAGTGATCATATCAAGTTTTTTCAATAGTCTTTGAAATGTAATAAATGAATTCAACTATTAATGAATTATTTATTAAATTTTAATTTAACTGTTCAGTTGTAAACTAGTGACATTTCTTTTCAACAACTTTAATCACTTCACTATAACATAATGGCTCAAATCAATGACCCCTGATTTTCTCTTATGACTTGAAAATTCACCAAATCTCACATATATCAAAAGTTTTTATTTAATCATCCAATTATCTCTAAAGAGATCTTTAATTTTTTTCAAATATCACCTCCAATGAGCTTTCTTTTTGTGAATTTTTTATCCTTAAGTCTTAAAAACAATTACAATAAAATGAGATAAGAACCCAAAATGTCCAAAATGAGACAAAAACCAAACTGTCCAAAAGGTCAACTTATTTGTTCTTAAAGTGGTTTTCTTAATGTAACTTTGAAAATTTTCTTCACATTTTAATAAATAAATATTTTTCCTCTTCCCCTGTAAACCATCAACTTGTTAATAAACAAAAGAAACATAACCCTATATCCTTCACAAGGTGCTTTAAGCCTTCATATTTATGCCGCAGTTCATTTTTCTGTCTCTTTTTCTGTTAAGCTACTCAAAGCTGATATAAAATTATACAATTACATGCAAATTTTATTAGTTTCATTAATCCAAAGTTCTTTTCAATCACTTTTCAGGCACAAATTATTAACTTGTTAAAAAGGCAATATATTACATCCTTTACTGGTTGATTTAATTGTTTTTCTTTATTAAAATTTTTTCTGTCTTTTTCAGCACTACATTGTTCCATATAAAAGCAGCTTAAAAGAACAATACCTTATACCTTTATGCACAGTAAAATCACAAATTTAGAGCTGGATTTCAGAAATTTCTACATCTCTCATTTTATAGATGAAGAGCTAATACCAGATATGTTCAGTAACTAACCCAAAATCACATAACCTGAGATTGAACAGCAGGCACTACTTTTTACTGCACCAATATTCTCTGTATGAGCTTGTTAATATCTTAAAGAATACAAATTATTTTTCCCTTAGGCAGGTCTCACAAGTTAGTAAACTCATAATCCAGTTTGCTGTTACCTTTAATGAGAAATTTGAGTTTTATCAAGTCTACCATGTCCTCTTAATCTTATTCTTCATACAGACAGTAACTCTAGAACCATTCAACTGGGAGTAAATTTTTGACCGTGTTACTCTGAGTGCATTTTACCTCCCTTTTTACATCAGAAAAATGAGGTAGCCAGGACAAATGATCACAAAAATCCTTCTGACATTCTATATTTTGGTGATTTTGTGTATTCCCCATCTTCCACAGGAAACAGAAACTGAAGAAAGAAAATATTTCTGCTATATCTGATCTTATCCAAATTTCTGGGAGTGGGCACGAGCTATCAGAAATGGAATAATTCTAAGTCACAGTGTTCTTCCTCATTCCCTTGTCATTAGTTTAAATAATTTTAGCACCCATTTGGAGCCCCAAGAAAATTCATAAAAATTTCCATAAGACATAACACACAGGAAGGAAAGGAAAAATTTAAATTGGAACCAAACAAATAAATGGCATTCATCACTGTGTAGTCTGATAACTTCTCTAGGCCTCGTCAATCAACATAGCAACAGTTTACGATAATGAGGGCATCTCACCTAGGTAACACCTTCCCACGGGAGAATACAGGAGACCAAGCCAAAGTTTTTATAACAGCTCCAGGTCATACTCTTGTCTATGGAAGTTATCCATTCACTTTTTTTACCACATGCACAGGGTATAATTATTCTGTATTTTATATAGACCAACATGATCAGGTTTCATGACCAGGTATTAATATTCTCTTTTTTTATGGCAGAAATAGTCTCTGTTTTCTATTCTTGCTCCAATCCTGTCCATTGAAATGATATGTGATACCTGTTACTGACTTGTATATCTAATATAATGAGTCTTTCAAGAGCTGCCTTCAACTCAAGTTCCACATAATGATTTGTGTTTATCCAGGCATCCACAGAAATAAGAAATTTAAGAGTAGGGAGTTTCAATTATGCATAATGCACAATTAAGCAAATATTTATTAAGATCCTACTATGTGTAAGTACATAGCATGGTGCTATGTACTAATCAAATCCCTTCATTCAAGCTTTTAATCTAACACTCAAACATGGAATTTTTATGAATGATTTCCTCCTTTTTTATCTTCCTTTTTCACATCTATATTTCAAGATAACTATAATGATACTAGTTCTATAAGCCACACATGAAAATCAGTTTTGTTAAACAGTCATATGTATTATATATAGACACCCAGTGTGATTCAGTGTATAAACACACACACATCCACACACATGTACATACATAACACATCATTCTAGCATAAACCAGATGGGGAATTTTTCTTTCCAAAAGACAAGAGAAGATTGCTATTGTGTATTTGTTAAAAGGGCCTCTCATCTGCAGAAATAAAAGGCTTTCTTAGAACCATTCCTCAGCATTATTCTGGGAACTCTTAGAAACTCATAGAAAGAATGGTTTGCGTAAGTTTGCATCTTCCCTTATTTTCGACTTCTCCTTTTCCTTTACTAATCTCCATATCCATTCCACTGTCAAGTCTTGTTCATTCTTCCTTCATATCTCTTGCACTTGTCTCTCTCTGTTCAGAGGATTTTCATCACCTTTTGCTTGAACTCTTAAAACTGCCTCCTATTTGAACTCCTAGCTTCCAGCTTCTTCCATCTCCAATACATCCTCTCCACAGCTGCCAAAATAAAATTCTTTAAACACATTTTATTCTCCTTCTACAGAACCTTCAGAGCTTTCTAAGATATTGCTCCTAAGACAAAATAAAACCTCAGTTTGTCGTTTCGAGCCATTTACAATCTGTCTTTAGCTGTTCTTCCCAGACTCATTTCTCCTTCTTCTGTATTCATACACCACAGCCACACTGACCTGCTTTCTATTTCTCAAACTGAGCTTATCCATGTCCTTTCTTTTTGTTTTTGTGCAGGCTGTCCCTCACATTTGAAAAAAGAACTCACTCCTCACTTGGAGTTTCTTTTCAAGGCTTAGCTCACATACTGAAGGATATAGGAAGCCTTTCCAATGCTTAGGTATAGGTACTACTCCTCAAATTATCATACGTACCTATCTGTTTATATTTTGTATTTCATGAACAGTAAAATGTAAGACCCTCAAGGGCTTTGTATCTGCAGCGCCTTAGCAAGGTAACTTGTACAGACTAAAATGATTGTTGGACTGGATTGAAGAGAGTTGGGTTATCACGGGGATTCTCAATTTAGATTTTACACAGATATGATTATCAGTTGCCAACCTCAAAATATTTTCAGCAGTTAAATTATATTCCCTATATACGCATGGAAAAGAGTCCTGTCAATGTTTTCCCAATGAAAAGGGCAAGGTGAAGGGATAAGAAAAGTTTAATTTTTAGACAGAATTTTTTGGCTCTGATAAGAGATCTGACATATAGTTCTTGGTTGAAATTGAATGCTTATTTCGTGAACAAAAATAATTAAAACCAGTTTAAACCATGTATCTTTGGGATTTTTTTTTTACATATATATAACTTCTTGTTTATAGCTTGATAAGCTTTTCCCTGTCAGTGGTCATATACTTTGAAAGTTGCAAATCCTTTCTCATACCCTAGAATTTGCTAATTGCTTAAATAGCTAAGTGTGCCATTGAATACTGCCTGATAAATGATCTAATCCTAGGCACTTGTCACACAATTATGTGATAATACAATATCTGCCATGTTACAGTCTAGCTGTCTAAGCCAGAAATGGAAGGGACTAATGAATCAGTGGCAGGAATTATCAAAACAATAAGTGGCACTCATTTCAAGAGACTATTACAACAATTATAATTTTAATACATTAGTTGTAATTCTTTGGAAGCCAATTTTTTTTTTTAAGCTATGTATGTTTTATATTCTCCTGGTTCACAAGGCTCAATGATTTGCTAGTCAGTTGACAAGCATTTATTAAATACCTACTGTATATGTATATGTACTATGCTATATGTACTATAGTAGGCACTATACGTACCAACTATATATGTATATGCCCTTGACGCATATACATGGGCACTATACGTCCCAACTATATATGTATATGCCCTTGACGGCAGGGAATTTACAATCTAATGGGGGAGACCACATGCAAACAACTGTGTACAAACAAGATATATACAGAATAAATTGGAAATAATCTCACAGGGAAGGCAATAGTATTAAGGGGGACCAGGAAAATCTTCTTACAGAGGATAAGGTTCTAGTTGGAACTTGAAGGAAGCCAAAGAAACCAGAAGGTGGCAATGAGGAGACAGAACTTCTAGACAACTAGGAAAGCCAGTAAAAAGATATGAATCTAGGAAGATAAAAAGTCTTGTGTGGGGAACAGCAAGGAGGTCCATGTCACTGAATTGTAGAGTAGTATAGAGAACAACAAGGTGTAAGAGGTGTAGAAAGGTAGGAAAGAGCCAGGTTATAAACGTTTTAAAAATCAAACATGTCTTTAGATTAATTAATGGGATCATTGGATCTTGAACAGAAGGGAACATTAGAGAGAATCTAGTTCAACATTCTCATTTTAGAAATGAGAAAATAAGGAATCGGTTTCATGTAGGATTTTGCCTAGATACACATAGTTAATAACTATCAAAGGTGGGTGTTTCTTATTCAAAATCTATCCTAGAACTACCTGCTTCTTCAGATTTTAACTAGAATGGAAGTGAAACCAAGGACTCCATCCTATAATAATACCCAAACATCTAAGGGTTATTTAATTCTCTGTCATCATTCAGTTTGCTTTGATACTAAAAAGATAAATGTGACTCTGAGATCATAGATTTACAGCTTCAAATTTATATGAGGAGAACTGAATAAAAAGAATAGGAAATCCTTTCTTTGTTGAGAGCCTACACAGCTTATTAGGAATCTTAAGACATTGCTACAAAGCACAGCTTTCAAACTGGAAAGCCAACTGTGATATATAAAAGAGCAGGCTAGTCTCAGATTCTCTGTATACTTTCAACATTCTAGTGTAGCACAACAGAAAGCACAGATATTCTAGACTCAGAAGACCTGAGTTCAAATCCTATCTTGGGCACATGCTGCCCTGTCCCTCAATTTTCTCAACCACAGGAAGGGAGAAATTTGGACTTAATAAGCTTCTGGAGTACCCTCCAATTTTAGGACTAAGATTTTATGATTCTGGTAACAGGTTAGTCCGGATTTTGATTTGGGGGTGGAGAAGGGACAGGGATGTGGTATTCTGATTTCATCTGTATAGGAAACTTCTGGTAAAGGAATTCCCTTTACTACTGCAGATCAACAACTTCTCTGTAGTTATAGGACCTTAGAGAATTTCCTGGTGGGTACTGAGAGGTTGTGACTTTCTCATTGTCCTACCACTAGTATGTGTCAGAAGGAGAGCTTGAAACCAGGTTTTTCTGACTCTCAGACCAATCCTCTATCTACTATTGCAGGATACCCTTCTAAATTTAGTACTTTAGTGAGAGTGTAACCTCATTTGTTTAATGAAATGAATACTGAGCATTCTCTTTATGAATATAATGCACATTATTACCAAGGGTGATTCCTAACTACAATAGGCTGGTTAATTCATTGCGGTCAGGGTAGGGAAAGAAAAGATATCACAGATTGCCCTCCATCAGTTCAGGCTGTGCTGTCCAATTCTAAAGGTTTAAGGTGGACAACAAGGGTGAACATATGTGTGTGTGCATATATATATATATACATACAGAGAGAGAGAGAGAGAGAGAGAAATGTAGAAAAGATGTGTGGGTAGGCAGTTGAAGGTGGGAGAAGAGGCAAACAGTTACATCAACATTTGTAGATCTGGAGAAGTATTTAGAGGATCTTACCATCTAAGGGTAACCTCTCTTCTACTTAGACTCAGTGCTGGGTATCTTCCATGACAGTGACAAAGGAGTCTTATATGCTATTAATATGATTTTAACATATGCATAGAAGAATCCACACTGAAGAAGAGCCATAAGGGTACATATTGCTCCACCAAATGAAATGCTTTTTGAGAATAAACATGTATATCCAGTTATATCTTGTCCATTACACATCTATCTATCTTATACAGATGTGGTATGCTGTAAAATTTAGTTTATAAAACCCTACCTGTTCCCTTTTCAAAATTATATCAAGGATAATCTCAAAACATGAAAATTAATTTAATAAAGATGTATAGAGATGAGAAACCAAACATGGATTGGCAGTTATTAATAGCTTCTCAAATGCCTTTTTTTGGTATTAATAACATTTGTGATTTCTCTTCAAATGTTTTGTACCTTTCTCTCTCTCAGATATTTTGAAAATCTGTTCCTCACCATCCTCAAAATTACATCACCTCCTATACAGTCTACCTTTAGGTATATCTGATTTGGTCAATCAACCTATCAAGAAGTATCCATCATGTACCTACTGTGCTGGGCCCTAGGGATACAAGTATAAAGAATGAAACAATCCCTTTTGATAAGAATCTTATATTGTAGTGGGACAATAAATCCAGATTAGATAGACAGATAGAAATGTGTGTGATAACAATATAAGCATAGATAGACAGACGGACAGACAGACAGATAGATACATAGATAGATACATAGATACACAGCAGATACACAGATACATAGATACATTGATAGAAATGTGTGTGATATATTTACAATATAAGCATAAAGTAATAAAATACAAATAAATGTGAAATTGTTAAATACAGTTTTCTAAGAGAGGAAAGGCACTAATATTTGTGGACTTCAGGAAAGGCATCATGTATATGTCATGCTGTGGAGAATCTCGAAGGAAGTGAGCGATTCTGTGAGGTGGAGCTAAGGAGAGAGTGCATTCCAGGCATAGGGATTGCTAGTACAAAATGCACAAAGATAAGAGGTGCAATGTTGTGGGGGGGGGGGGGGTGGTTCAGTTTGTCTGGAAAGTACAGTATGGGAAGATGAATAATGCCCAATGAATGTGGAAAGTTTAGACCAAGTTGTGAAGGGCTTTAAAAGTTAAACAGGGGAGTTTGTTTTCTTATGATAGAGGCCATAGGAAGCTACATACATCAAAATCACATGGTCCAATGGACTGATTATCTTTCCCATCTTTGTTTCCTTTAATGCTATTTCCATTTCCTAATACTAGACCAGGCTGTGATGTTAGATTAAAAGTTAGATAAGAAGATAAGAAGTTACATAACAAGATAATATAAGAAATTCCAACAGCAATGATGAATAAAATAATTTGTCAACAAAATTTCAACAAATCAATTATTCTTCAGGTTATCATTTTTCCAGTTTAATAGTTAAATGCTCTTGGGATGATCTGTCTTAAAGAGGCTTCACAACAAAAAGTTTTTGAGACACAGAGAATAGAGAGATCTAAAGAGAGACATATAAACAAATAGATGTGTCCTCAGTCCCTAAGTGGAGATGAATCCCATATGGTTTTTAGCAGTTGAGATCTAATGCACAGAGAACCTCATTGTAACAGATCTGAGTTCTGGTGGCACTGATTTTTTTTTAACTCCTAACTATTGCTTAGTAAGTGACACCTGAGCAGAAAATATATTTCATGATCTGCCAAGCATGAGTGTGAACTGCACAGTGTGAATATCCTTACAAATTCAGAGTGTGCCAGATGAGACCCAAGCTCCCTCTGGATGCGTAGGGAGCAATTGTTGATGTGAATGAATCACATAGGACTTACTGACACATCTGAACTCATGCCCTGTCTTGTACTTAGTTGGCTATTTTCCTACTAATTAAGTAGGCATTACTTTAAAAAAAAACTTGGGTAATTTTTCTGGTCTAATAAGTTTGTCAAGAACCCTGGTCTTTATCAGTAGGTCAGTTACCACCATGCTGTTGGGGATCACTGACAAGTCATTCCAACTCTTTAGAAAGCTGATCACAAACAATAAACTTGTTGACCCTCAAAGATTGAATAATAATAATTAGTCAGACACCTCTCTAGTTCCTGGTGAAATATGTTTCCTTCAACTTTTGTTAATTATATACTTAATTGAGGAGAGCATAAGCATAGTCCCACACAAGCCAATATGTGACCTTTACTCAACACAAAGTTATTGGGCTATCAACTGATCTTTTTCATTATGTTGGGGTTTTGTGTATTCGTTTTGGAGAGCATACTATCTGTAACATTACTTTTCATTCCTCATGATCATAAAAAATTATGGAAGCAAGCTAAAGACATTCTAGTAAATATAAGAAAATTAGACTGAGTTTAAATATCTGCCAGACATTACCTACATAATGAGTAATCTAGATTCACAGATAATTAGAAATTGTGTTAATGGCTATCAGATTTCAGTAGAGACTTCTACAAGTTCACTTCTCCCAGAAGTAGACTGAGGTGATGCTGTTAGCAGAAATAAAACAAAATGTTTACATAAGGAAGAAAATGTAATGATCCCCTAAACACTAAGCTTCAGACTCCAATGACATTTGACACAGGTACGTGTGCCAAAAGTGTAAGAAAGGATTCAGAAGGGATCAGTAAAGTATTGCTTAACTTGTGACAAAGTATAAAGGACCTTCAGCAATTTATAGTATTATCCAACACACAAGACTCTCCCCAGGGACATAACACAGGAGGACCTAAACACAGATATACAGGAGAAGCCACCAAAGTAGCTACATTACCCAGAGGATCACTGCTGGAGGCTCTTCTTACTATCAAAATAGTCATACCTATAACAGAGGAGCAGTTTTTAGAACTCTGACCCAGAAGTTTGAACCATCTTTGGTTTTATAAGCTAACAAGAGATAGTTGGGGATTGAGGGAGGTGGAGGAGGCACCTGAAGAAGCACCTTCTTCAGAATTATTTGCAAAAGTTTCTGTCTTCTTGCCCAGAGAATCAATTGCCCCACCTTAATAACTGTGGTAACCAATTCATTTATGAATGAAGGAAGGGATCTATGCTTTTATATTTCTTTAAACAATACTTCCACATGTTACCTTTTAATATTCATAAGGATGACAAATTATTATCCTTTGTAATTTTAGTGGAGTAATTTTTTTAAAATAGAAAAAGAGTAATTTCATTCAATTTAAAAAGTTGTTTGAGTGTCTAGCATATATGGAGAACTGTTAGAAACAGCAAGATTAGAAGGGGCAGGATGCAAAGTTCAGATAAGAAACCATCCTTGCCTTCATAAACCTTACATTCTAGTATGGAAAAGTGACAGATATGCACATAGGCATAAGAAAAAAAAAAAAATATATATATATATATATATATATATATATATGTCATAAGTGCTATATTGAATGAGAAAAACAAAGCATTGTGTTAGAAATTAGAAAAGTATGCTATTTGTGCTATAACTCAGTTATCACCATATGATTATTTATAGGAAGCCTAAACATTTGGGGCACATGGTCATATCAGAGGTCCAATAATTTACAAGATGTCAAGTACCCAAATTGTTAGAGTACTGGCTTGTAGTTTAGTTAACAAGATGCCACTTCTTTATTGGGTAAACTCTAAAATTCCCTTAATTGATCGTACTTTCCTGTCCTTACATCTATCCCTCTTACTCTGCCCTCTTAATCTCCTGGTGTTTGTTGTGACCTCAAATCAATCAATTAACTAGAATTTATTATGTTTCTACTATAGGCCAAATACCATGCTAGGTATTGGGTGGGGGTGGGCAGGGCAGTGAAGAGACAAAAAGAATGAAATAATCCTTACTCTCAAGGAACTCACATCCAAATGAGGGATATGATATGGATATGTGTATGTGTATACAAAATACAAAATAAATAGGAAAAAAGAATGAATACAAAGTAGATAAATACAGAGTAGCAAGGGAGAGGGGCTGCTAACTTTTAGAGGTCTGTTTCTATGAGGCAGAGGAGAGGAAGGATTGCTTTTCTGAGACCAAATTTTAACTCAGGTCTTCCTAATTCCAGGCCTAACACTCTATCTACTTTGTCACCTTAGTTCAGATTTGGCCTCAGATACTTACTAGCTGTGTGACCCTGGGCAAGTCATTTATTTTTCTATGTCTCTATGATATGTATTATGAGCATCAAAAGGGACTAAAAAGTAATCAGATGAGTAGAAAGGGAATCAGATCATGGTGTCATGAAAATCCAAAAAGGAGAGAATAACCAGAAGAGGGTGGCCAGCAGTGTCCAATGCAACAGAGAGTATAAGAAGGATACATGATTTGCATAGGTTGGAAAATTTTAAACAAGTGAACTTTAGATGAGGAAAGGTTTTCGAATGGTAGCTATTAAGGTGCAGTATAAAAATGGTGATAGAAAGAAGAGGTATTCCAAGTTCCTTTCCAGGACCAGTCTGTTACAGGGTGTTAATGATGGTGCAGTCAGTGCTGAAAAGGATGACCAAGAGAGGCAGTGTCATCTGGGGAAAATAGTGTTAGGGAAAGTCCAGAATGAAGGAAAGTTACTTCTCTGTGGAATGGGAATTCCAATGATCAAGTAGAAAGGATAGGCAGAATCAGAGTGAGACATGGGTAGAAAAAAGTTGAGGAGGATAGTGATGAGAACAGAAGTATGGATTGGGGTGGTTTGCTCCTTTGTGGTCAGTGACTGGGAAATTCAGGGAGAGAAATAGGTAGAAGACATTTGTTAGCCACTGGATAATATCTTCCCTATCCTTTAAAAAAAAGTCGACGCCCAAACAAAATTCTACAAAAATTTTAATATATTTAATACTTATAACAAAAAAGTACATTTTTTACAAGATTTGTTTTCCTTTGGTCCCCTTAAATATGATATTTCTGGTCCTGTCATTACTCCTGGGGGTTGGTGGGAAGCTAAGGAAAAGGCAGAACAATCTCTGGAGGAGAAGCAGCTTCTGTCATTGTAATTTGATCAAGTCTAATCTGTTCTGGGTTAGATTTTCCCTTGTAATGTGTTGTTGAGTCCAGTGGTTTCATTAAAATATTATTTCTTACATGCTGAGTGTTGAATCAGAGAAGCATTGGAATACACACTGGAATTGTAATTGACCAACTGGTTCCTGAGCTCAGAAAACCTTACACTTTCCCTGAACTCATTTTCAAAGTCTGTTCTAAAATTCCTTAACTTAACCCTTAATAGTTTGATAACATTTTCAACATAATTAGTTTCCTTTGTAATCCTAGGTATTTTCTTTTATTCATTTGAAAACATTCTGAGAAGAGGTCCTAGGATTAGAAATCTCTAAGACTAAAGAGGTGACAAGTTCTACTATAGTACACTCTTGGACCACATCTGAAAAACTGTAGCCATTTCTGGGCAACATGTTTTAGGGAGGATATTGATAAGTTTGAGAGCATTCAAAGCATGAAGAACTTTAAGATTATGTCATATGAGGATCAGCATTAAACTGGAGAATGACGGTTTAAGGACAGTGCTATGCTGGAGTCAGCTTGTGCCATGCTCAGCAGATTGTGAAATTGTCAGCGTAAGCATTTATACCTTGGAAACTGGCAAACATTACAAATCAGGGCTTGATTTATTATTTTGTTGATTGCCTAGATTTAAGAAAATGATACAGAAAATGTTAGTAGGGTAAATCAAATTTAAAAGTATGTTGTCTATATGTTTTTTCCCACCGGGAAGTAGATGTTAAATGCTTACCTGCACAAAGGAGGCACTATGGTACAATGGAAGGATTGGGGGATTTGGATTCAGAGGACCTGGGTTTAAATCCTGGCTGTCTCACTTACCAGCTATATGACCTTGGGCTAGTCATTAAATTTCCCAGGGTCTCAGTTTTCTTAACTATAAAATGAAAGATTTGGGCTAGATAACGTTGAAATTCCCTTCCATCTGTAAATCTTTGTTCTTATTATGATGGTTATATTTAAGATTATGCTGTGTAGTGGTTCTCAGAGTATGATCCAGGACCCCTGAGGGAAGATGTTTTTTTCAGGGGCTCTGTGAAGTTAAAACTACTGTCATAAAAAATTTGGTTTTGCTAGAACAATCATAACTAGCATTTATATGTCATTTTACAGTTTGCAAAGAGCTTTACTAATATTATCTCATTTTATCCTAACAAGCATATTATTATCCTCCTTTTACAGATATGTAAACAGAGGAATAAAGTGGTTAAGTGATTTGTCAAAGGTCACAGAGCTCATATGTTTCCATGGCTGGATTTGAACTCAGATCTATTTTGATCCTGAGTCCAGGTTTCTATCCACTGCTTTAATTTGTAATATGCTAAATTTTGATAGCTAGAACCCATATAAACAAAAGTTCTTTGGGAAGGTCTCAATTTTAATAGAGTAGATGAGTCCTGAAATTAAAAGGGTTTAGAACTGCTGAGGGAGTAGAGTGCTCTACTGAGGTATATTCTAGCTGTGGGACCTTGGACAAGTCACTTAGCAGTAGAGGGTTGAACTTGACAGTCTCCAAGAGCTTCTCCAGTTCTTAATCTGCGATCATATAAGAATCTGAAGTACTACCATGTGGGAGAGGGACTAAAATTATGTTCTTGGACCCAGAGGGAAGAATCTGGAGCAATGGGTAGGAGTTTCAGAAAGACACCTTTAGGAAAGGCTTAAGAAAAAATACTTCTTCATACTTATCTCAAAGTGAAATAGAATGCTTCATAAGGTATTGAGTTCCTCCTTGCTAAAAGTTCTTAGGGAAATTGTTTGGAAGGTTATTTGTCCCAAATATTGTAGAGGTGACTATTTTTCTCAAATAAGCTGAACTTGTTGGCCACTGAAATCCCTTGTGACCCTAAGATTCTGTAATACTACAACATCTTTGAAGTTGAAGTTACAGACACCATTACAGTATTTCTTTTTGTTGCAGGAAGCCTCCATAAGCTTCTCCCTGATTATTTCCCATTTCAGGCAAGGTACACTGATAAGGAGTTCAAAGTACAGGCATATCCTAATAATGCTCATATATCTCTTGTGAATCACTGCAGGGTGTTGGGCTGGAGAGAGGAGGCAAAAAATATCATGCATACCATGAATAAGAGAGGTTGTTCTGAATTAATATACATCCTTATCAAATTCATTATTAAAAATGCATTTCCTAGGTGATTTAAAGTCTCCCCAATAAAAGATCTCACTGAGTCCCTGGAGTTGAGCTCATGTTCTATTTTTCATGGTTTTGATAACATACAAGAGGCTTTATACAATTCTATAAATTTCCCAAGTTGTTCTCAGTAGCTGAATACAAGTTTTACAAACTCTTCTAATCTCAAATCATTTGTAAAAGCAATCTCTCCACTACTCTTCCCTTTCATATTCCATCTCTCTTGCTCTCAGGTTATAGACTGTTATTTTGTTTCAGGTTTTCCCCCTCTAGGTAAGGGTGTGTATGCAGGTGTCTGTCTGGGCACACCTGTGTGTGTGTCTGTGTGTGTGTGTGTGTGTGTGTGTGTGTGTGTTTGTGTGTGTGTGTGACCCCCAAATAGCAGTTGAGTCTTCTGTGGCTTTTTTTTCCTATTTAAAACATATTTTGTGATTATTTTCGATTTTACCCTCAGAGATTCTTGCTATGATTGATAAATGTTTTCAAGAAATATAATCTTATGCTTTTCTCATTTTTTTTCCTTCAGAAGTAGCTTTGCCTGGGCAGCAGAGCTATCCAGATAACAGTGAAAATAAATCTTAATATCTTTGCCCTCTGATAGTCCCAGTCCTTATCTTTTCCTCCTTTTATCCCAGTGATAATTGTTTATCAGTACATGCAGGCTTTTTTCATAAGATTCTGATGCCACCAAGGTTTACATCTCTAGCTGAGATAGAGAGTCCAGTCCACTGAATCCCATTCGGAATGGATTTAATAGAAATCAGAGAAAGATGAAATGCTGTGCCAAGTCGACTCTCGTATATGAGGATGATAAGAACATCTATGAATTTCTTTGTGTGTGAGCCTTTCTTTTTTAGCTTGACTATCCTCAAGACGTGAGAAATAGCACGATGCAGTTTCTGTCAAAGTTACAATCAAAATAAAAGATTATATATTAAAAATATACCCAAACCTACTGCTGCTTCCACTTCCCTTAGTTATGAAAAAGAATTGAGCCTGAGAGCATTCAAACAAACCAACTCATTTGAATAAAAGATAAATAGATATCCAGGCCTGTGTAGAGCAAACTGGGAACAGTCATACTCTTTTAACCAAACTTAAAGAAAAAAAAATGAACTCTTAAAATTCAAGCACAGTGAACACTCCGCAGTGGAGTGGAGAGGATACAATTCTCTGAGATGGGTGGAGAGTCATGAATGGAATATAAAAGAAAAGAAATATGTCATTTTATTCTATGGTACAGTGGAACCATGTGAAAGATAGCTCTCTATTCCAGAGAATATGCATGAGATGGATCTATTCTGCCCCCTTTTTAAGTACATCAAAAAATTCTCTTTACAATTTTATTTTACATATAATATGGGCTTGCATCTTGAAGGAGAGACAGTGGACTAAAAATAGAAATGAAATGAAATGAATGAAATGAAATCATAGATTTTTTAATATGCGGACTATGGGTAACCCAAATAACAATCTCCAAATCCTGACTCCATTAGAGGGATTTTGAAAGAATATATATATGTGTATATATATGTGTGTGTGTGTGTGTGTGTGTGTGTGTGTGTGTACATATACATATATTTCCTTTTTCTATAGATGGGAGTATGATGAAAAATGAGACAAATATAGAATATGAGAGCTACACTATGTAGTACAGGCAGCCATTCACTTCAGGGAGCCATACTGCTCATATATATTTAACATGCCTAATAAAAGACATAGGCAAGAAAGTATTTCTTTTATGACATGCTTATGAAATCTTTAAAAATTATTTTATTAAAAACTTAAAACTTTCAACAAACACGAACGTTTCAGTAAGCGTACAAAAAGATATAAAAGAGTATTATTATACATAAAACTATAAACTTGTTAGGTGGTTTGTTCTTTTTTTCCACTGTGTACAACTTATTTTGGGTTTTTGTGTAATTCAGATTTTACATGGTAGTTTCCACACTACTCTGCTTGTCTGTCTCCTCAACTTCCTTGTGATTTCTTTGAAACTTAAATAATTTATTAGGATTGCTTTCTTTCTTTCTTTGGTATAATTCTCACTATCCTGCCAAATCTTTCAACTCTTCAACCCCACCCCCAAGAAAGATATACTTTCCTATAAAGCAAATATGCTTATGTATATGCGAAATAAATCCACACATTGGCTATGTCTGAAAGCGTACAACTCATAAGGCATCTTCAGTTCATTACCTTTCTACAAGAAAGTGGAAAGCATAATGTATAATAAGCCTTCTGGAGTCATAATTGGCCACTGAGTTGATCACAATTCTTCAGTCTTCTATAGGTGTTTTACTTTGCTGTGTTTTAGTAATTATATAAATTATTCTCCATATCTTTTTCATGTCACTCTGTTTCAGTTCATAGTCCTCCCAGTTTTCTCTGAATCAGTCTCTTTCCTGTTTTTTTTTAAATGTAGTATTTTATTTTTTCCCAATTACAATTCAAGACAATTTTTAGCATTTATTTTTACAAGATTTTGAGTTCCAAATTTTTCTCCCTCCTTACCTCCCCTCCTCTTTTCCTAACATGGTAGGCAAGTTGATATAAGTTATACATATACTATCATGTAAAATATATTTCCATATTAGTCACAGTTATGAATGATCAAAGGGGATCTAAAGGGAGAAAAACACAAAAAAAGAATGAAATAAATGAAAAAATATACTTTACATTCAGAGTCCATCTGAATGTGGATGTGGATATCATTTTCCATGTTAAGTCTTTTGGAGTTGGCTTGGATCATTATTTTGCTGAGAAGAGCTGAGTCATTCACATTTGATCATCACACAGTGTTGCTGATACTATAGACTATGTTTTCCTGGTTCTACTCATTTTACTTTGCCTCAGTTCATAGAAGTCTATCCAGGTTTTTCTGAAATCTGCCTGTTCATCCTTTCTTATTGCATAAGAGTATTCCATTACATTCATATACCACAGCTTGTTCAGCCATTTCCCAACTGATGGGCATCCCCTCAGTTTCCAATATTTTGCCACCATGAACAGGGCTTCTGTAAATATTTTTGCACATGTAGGTTCTTTCCCCTTTTTTATATGCTCTTTGTGATACAGACCTAGTAGTGGTATTGCTAGATCAAAGGGTGTGCAGGGTTTGTTTGCCCCTTGGGCATAGTTGCAAATTGCTCTCCAGAATGATTAGATCAGTTCACAACTCCAACAGTGCATTAATGTCTCATAGTAGGTACTTAACAAAATTAGAAGATCAACTGATATATCAAATAATAGTGGATTATTAATGAGCATCGTTGCTATACCCCTGATCTTACTTGATAGATTTCTAGCATTTCTCTTTTAAAGCTAATTCTAGCTCTAGGTTTTGATAGAAAAACAAAACAATTAAGCTAAAACTATAACTAAACTAAAACAATAAACCAATAAAACTTAACAAAGCCACAGCCAGACCTTGTGTTTGTCTTGCATAAATTCCTCTATTACCATGAAAGACATTAAGATTCTGAAGGGACGTTTGTCTCTTATCTTGCCTCATCAAACACTCTACCAATAAAATGTCAGCACTTACACATCATTTGGACCCTTTCAGTTGTTCAAATGTATGTACCTTTTGACATTTTTTTACTTGAATGCTTAAATTTCAAAGTTTTTATTTACCTCTTGTCTTTTCAGCAGTGTTTTAAAGACTGTAATCCTGTTAATGAAAAAAAAATCCCCAGTAGGATTATATTCAGTTTTTCAAGCTAAGTTGTTCTTGGTTTTAAGCCTTTATCTTTTTAATTTTACAATATCTTATTCCGAGATTTTCTTTCTTTGTAGTTCCTGTCAAATCTGTGATCTGGAATTCTGCCACTTAGTAGTCTTTCTCAGATTTGTCATACATATTTTTTCTTTGACTTGGAAATTCTGGATTTTGGCTATGACATCTTCAGTGTTGCTTTCCACCCTCACTCCCATGAAATTATTAGAGTATTCTTTCTATTTTCATGTGGCTTGCTGCTTCTAAAAGATGTGAGAAATTTTCCTTTATTATTTCTTGAAATATGGAATTCAGGTTTTTTGTTTGATCAAAGGCTCTGATGATACCAAATTACTTCTTCTTGACCTGATTTCCATGTCAGTTATTTTCAGTGGGTAATGTCTAACATTTTTGTCTATTTTTTTAGTCAGTCCATTTAACTCTAATACTTCTTTATTGAGTTCTTTTTTTAAAAAAACATTATTATAATTCTAATTTTCAGGGATTCTATTGTGTAAGATTTTCTGCCTTGTTGTCTAAACCATTGTATTATTCTCCCATTTTCTCCACAATTCTCTTTTAAATTATAATTTCATTTTTAATAGATTGCTTTATTTTTTTTTGCTTTTTTATTTATTGTTTATTTTCATCTAGTGTTTCAATTAATATGACTAAGTCACCATTATAATTGTTATGACTAAACCACCTCCCCAAGAGTCTGCTTATAATTGTTACGGAATTTCTTTGGTGTCTTGACACACATTGTTTATTTTTTGAATTTAGAATTTTCTTCTGTTTACTCCTATCCAGCCTGATTTTTTCTGAGCTTTTGCTATTGACTTCTATCTCCTCTAGTGTATCTGTAGGTCAGAACTCTATGGTCGTCCCATCTCCCTGCGACATCCCTGGCAAGATGTTGTTCCTCAGGATGCCCTCACATAGGATTCTATGGTCTTCCAAGCCCACAAGGGTGTATCTGGTCAGGGTGCTTTGGTCTTTCCTGTGGCATCCACATTCAGGGAACTTCATTCTTCCCCAAACACAGAGCTCTGCCTTGGCTTTGGGCCTGTTTACCTGAGATAGTATTGGCTTCCTTAACAAGACCCCTCTTCTAGACCTTATGCTTTTATAGTTTTTATATATTCCTGGGTCAGCTTACTTAGTTTCTCTTTGGGTTTTGGATTGGGTAGCTTTTTTTTCAATCTTTGCTGGAGTATATGGGGTAAAGTTGGACTCCTCTGCACCCTTTCAACATAGGTTCTTAATAAGAACTGTCAACTCCAACCTCTGCTCTAGATATGGAGTCTGGGACTCATAATGGGAGATATTCTGTCCCTTCCTTTATCCTTAGGGTTTGGGAAATCCCTAACATCCTTCTAGAGTAAATTGGGGCCATTCCAGATGCTTCTAGAGTTGGATAGCTGGGAACATCCCGACCCAAACCCCCAGATTTTGTGAGTTCTATGTCAGCTGATTTTCCTTGTTTCATAGACCTGATGATGAAATAGCTCTATTTGTATGAGTCAGTGAGAAGGCTGCAATGGATGTGAGGAGGCATAATGAGCATATCAGGCTAAGATATGCCAAGGATTTCATTGTTATTGTTCAGTCATGTCCAACTATTTGTGACTCCAAGTGGGATTTTCTTGGCAAATATACTGCAGTGGTTTGCCATTTTCTTCTTCAGCTCATTTTATGGGTGAGGAAATTAAGGCAAACAAGGTTAAGTGACTGGCCCAGGATCAAACAACTAGTAAGCGTCTCAGATTTGAATTCAGGAAGGTGAGTTTCCCTGATTCCAGGCCCAGAATTCTACCAACTATGCCACCACCTAACTGCCCCTAAGTATTTCATTACTCAACTCAAATTTATTTTTATGACAGTAAAGAATGAACTTGACCAAATTTAAAACCCTATCATATAGTATAGGTTGTTAGTTCAAACTTTTAACTTTCTATGTTCTAATTATACTTAACATTCAAAAATGCAACTGCTTTTTTTAAATCATTACCTTTATGTTCTAAGACATAAAACCATTTATTGTTTTGTCCTTATATCTGATGTTCTATCTCATATCACATGACTTTGCATCAGCAATCCTACATGCCCAGAATATACCACCTCCACATCTCCTTCTCTTAGACTCCCTAATTTTCCTTCAGATTCAGTTTAAGAACCATATTTTACATGATGGGGTTGTTTTTGTTTGGGGATTTTTTCTTTTTGGAACTTCACACTATTAGTATGTTTCCCCCAAATCATCTTGTATCTAATTTGTATATGCCTATACACATACATTTTGCCTTTCCCCTTCTAGACTGTAAGTTCAGTGAAGGCAGGGACTATTTCTCTACTGTTGCTTGTATCCTCTCTACCTCCTATAATGCCTGGTACATAGTCAGAACTTGATAAATGTTTGCTGAATGAATGATTAATGGAATGTATGTCATGTGAAAAGGCTTACAGAACAAATATTTTCCTTATTATCTTTATTGCTACTACTTCTAGTATGTCATTTTATGCGTTATTTTGTGATTTTCTTATAACTCATGGCCACAACCTGATGAGGTAGGCTGTGCAAAAATGACTACTATCTGATCAATGAGAGAACTATTAAGCCTCAGAAAGGTATGGTGACATGCTTCCTGTCACATAGCTGGTAAATAGAAAACCCAAGCCTGACGCATAGTCGTCTTTCCATTATAACGTGCTTTCTGCCTATCAGATATCAGTTTTGATAAAAATCAAAGGGTTTTGTAAATATGGTAAATGTTTTTGTAATTTGGGCCTGACTCAGGCTGGTCTCTTGTCAGTTTAGGTATAATTTTTTAATGAAATGAGACATTGCTAGGTCATTCAATAATTAACAAAAGGAATTTTACTTAGTTATGGTATATAAATCATACTCAACAAGAAGATTCAAGGTATTTTACACTGGTAGGCTTGTCTCCCCCTCCCCCAATAAAGAAATGTGTCACTGAGCAAGGCAAAGTATAGGTGACTTTGGGACATCCACCAAGTCTGGAGGTCCCCTATTCCACATGAGTGGGCCTTCTAATGCCCTTAGATGACTAGGAAGCTACATTAATAGCAATGCATCTTGAGCCTTACTCTTCTGATTCAATTAGTTTCCTTTATTTTACATAAAGAAATTACCTAACCTTTATGGGGATGGCAAGAGGCCAGGAGAAGACTGGTAGACATATTGATGCTATTACAAATGCTTAACCCCATTTACCACAGACTCCCTTCTTTATCCCCAATTTTCATGTGTGAAAGCATTTTTTTAATGATCTACCTTTCTTTAGTACCTGGTCTACTCTCTTTGGGGCCCTAAGACATAACTGAATAATTTGTGAACTAATATTCCAGTCCTCTGGAAGTATAAAAACCATGGTAAGTATCTAGTTGAACAGCTCTCTCTACATGTATCTTCACAGAGCTATGTGATTACAATTTTCCCAGTTCTTCCAGTAATTAGCTTTGTTACACTGACCAAGTAACTTTATGTCCCCAAGCCCCAGTTTTCTCATCTGTAAAATGAAGGAGTTGTACTAAATTATCTCTGAGGTATCTTTTAGCTACTGACCCTAGATTTTTGGACCACAGATTTTGACTTCATAGCATAACTGCATTTTTGAAATACCGTAACTGGTATTCAACTTGGAGTCAGGGGAAACCGGGTTGGAATCCTGCCACTGCCACTAGCTAGATGCCCTGGACTTCCCTGAGTTTTAGTTTCCTCACCTATAAAATGAGAATAGTAACACCTTAAGTGTCTGTTTCACAGGGTTGTTATAATTATCAAGTGAGATCATGGATGTGAAGAACTTTTCTAATCTTAAAGTATCATATAAATGTTAGCTATTATGAAAAAACAAGTGGTTAAAAAGATAATGTCTGAGAAAAGAATTTGAATTTCTGAACCATACCTGAAAATATAGTAAAAGTAGGCTCTTTGCTAGGGATGGAGAATACCTAAAGAGGGCTAAATATTGATCTGTCTATATTCCTTCAAATCTAATCAAAAAGACTTTAAACTTAAATGTGAAGAGAAAAGAAAACTACCCACATATATTTACTAAGCCAGCTAGAAAATAGCATGTAAGATGTGGGAAACTATCAATAGAATGGACTAGTAATTTACTGAAAATAAAGTACAATATCCATCAATAAAACTCTTGGCTCTAGATGTTTATGCACCAATACATGACATATGTGTAATAATGTAAACTGGTCTCTAAACCGAATACAATTTCTCCTTCATAAGTCAATCAGTCAAAAAACAAGCATTTATTAGACATTCCTTCTGTGAAAGACACTTTACTAAGCACTAGGGTTGCAAAGGTAAAAACACAATCCCTGCTCATAAAATATATGTAGTATAAATGAAAGGAAATCTCTTAGGGAAAGAACTAAATGAGATGGGGGAAGACTTCCAACAGAGGCTGGGATTTGAGCTGATGCTTAAAGGAAGTTAGGGAAACTAGGAGACAGCCAATATAAATGCGTAGTCTGGAGACGGACTATGTCTGACTGTGTGAAGACCGGTAAATAGGTCAGTATAGCTGAATCATAGAAGATATGGAGTAGGACTAATGTTTAGGAACACAGGAAAGGCAGGAAAGGACCAGGATATGCAGGGTTTCACTAAGATTCAGTAGAATAGGATTCATGAATTTAATATGTGTATAGAAAGCTTTGGCTTATTCAAATGGAGCAAAATAAGTTAGAAGGTGAGCAGAACAGCATGGTGTTGTTAGATATGTTTACGTAAGCAAATCCAGGATCTAGGTTGGCCAAAATTTAGATAAAGAGCAGCAAAGGCAGAAACAATAACAAATCGGTTGTGAGAGTAAAAATAATGTGTATCATTGGAGGAAATAGATGAGGAACTTGGAGAACAGGTCACAAAGATGACACGACACCAATGATAGGAGACTTCAGTTGTCTATACATCTAGCAGAACTCTCTTTTGACCCAAGACAGAGCACCTAGTGAATTACTGACTCAACAATAATTTCATCCTTCAAAAAGCAAAGGAAGCAAGAAGGAAAACAAGAAACTCTAGATCTTATTAGAAAAAACTGAGCAAAAACTATTTGATAAAATAGAGATTATGGGAACTTTCAGAGGAAATGGCCACTACATCTGAGAATTCATGACAAAGAAGCAGAAGAAAGTTGGAAATAGTATAATATGATAGTAGTGTGTGATATATACCCTAGATTTTAGGAGAACATAGTTCAGATGGTTTAGAAAAAAGGTACATATGACACCATGGCAGACAATCTGACAGGAGAAAATAGGTCCAAAAGTGTCGGGAGGCTTTCAAAAATGAAATTCTAAAGACGCAAAGAGAAAAGTGTTTTTCCCAGTGAGAAAGTAAAGAGGCAGGTACCAAAGGGACCACTGTGGGTGGATAGGGAACTTACTGAGCAGCTTTTTTAAAGAGAAAAGGGAGGTGATACACATTGAATACAAAAAAAATGTTTCCAATCCTGAAAGAGTAGTGATTGGAAGAGAGTGACTTGAAGGATGACTGTAAAGGTTTTTATAGTTATGCTAGAGCCAGAAGATCAAAGAAGAAGCAGGTCTGTCTATGATATGATGATACAGTTTGACGATAATGGAGGACAGAGAGAATTCAGAATTATTCATTTCTTATATTGCTTCTGTTTGTTTGCTTGCTTTGCTGCCAAGGAAAATGATCTTTGGATTTGGAAATTTAGAACAAACATGTTTAACAAGACATTGAAACCCAAGATAAGTAAGGAGAAAATAAGAGAGCCCTTAGCTTCCCTTTCCCCTACTCCCAAGTGACTTTGTCTTCAGACCCAGAAAAATAAATCCAAGAGTATTTTTACAAAACCTGATAGATGTAATTGCTAAGCTACTGTTAGCTTTAAAAAATCACAGGAGAGAGCAAGACTCAGTATTTTGTACAGATATCTAATGCAGGAGAACTGTTCATAACCACATAGTTATATCATTGGTTACATAGAATTTAAGTCATTTTATTTAATTTAACAGAGTTATATAGAATTTAAGGGAAGGAAGGAACTTTGTATCATCAGTTACAACCCACCTACTCATTATTTTTATAGGTGAAACACAGAGAAACTAACTTTCATAGGTTGTTTTCCAAATTTCCAAAAACAGAAAGATGCCCACTAAATGACTGAGTAAACCTCACTAAATTTATAGAGAATTCATCAGGGTAGCTAGAATTATACTATACCCAAGGGAGGTCAAGTGCCCTACACATTTTCAGGAAGGAAGAAGATGTAGTAGCCTGCCACTCTGGGAAATTCTGCCTAGTGGCTTAACATCATGGAAATTTCCATACTTAATGAAGACCATCCAACTGTGCTAACAGAAAGCATCTCTATTTTGTATGCCTACATTAAATATTCTTTCTCCTCATTCTGGCTCATGGAAATTGTCAATTACATCACAGTGTTCTGGAAGTGAATTTTAATGTAGACATACTTGCTACCAAGCCATCCAGACACCAGCTGCAAAAATGAATGAGAGATCCTTAGGGATAATCCTGATTATGTTCATTCCCTTCCCTTCTTTAAGTCTTCACCTAAAACAACTCCTCCTCCTCCTCCCTATCTTTTACTATACCTCTGCAATATTCAGTTTTCAATAGTCAGTATGGCATAATAGATTAGAGGACTCAAGGCAGGATTCATAGGTCAAATCTTCCCTCTTGATACTTATTAGCTATGTGATTCTGATCAAATCATTTAAACTCAATTTGCCTTGGGCAGCTCTAGGACAGGGGTAGGAACTGAGGCCACATGTGGCGCTCTCTAGATCCTCAAGTATGGCCCTTTGACTGAATCCAAACTACACAGCACAAATCCCCTTAGTAAAAAGATTTGTACTGTAAAACGAACTCAGCCAAAAAGCTGCATCCACCTAGAAGGCTACATTTGGACTCCAGGCTGTTCTCGAACTTATTTACTAAATCAAAGACAGCTTACTAGCTACCCTTCTCTCAAAGAGGAACTCTCTAGCTAAGACTGCTATTAGATTACATGCTGCCAAAATCATACATTCTACCATTGGTGGTGCTGATGTTGTTGTTCAAGTCATTTTTAGTTGTATCTGACTATTTGTGGCACCATTTGGGGTTTTCTTGGTGAAGATACTGAAGTGGTTTGCCATTTCATCCTCTAGATCATTTTGCAGATAAGTAAACTGAGACTAGCAGGGTTAAGTGACTTGCCCTGGTTACATAGCTGGATTTGAACTCAGGTCTTCCCAACTGTAGATCTGGCACTCTATCTGCTTCACCACATTGCATGTGCTCTGCATAGTCATTAAACACAACTAAATTTTTTTCTTCTAGAACTTCTCCTATACATAAGTGTAATATTCTGATATCATTTTTTAAATGAAGTTACACAAAACTGAGCATACCCAGGGAAGTGATAAACTGGATAGTCATGGTAGCCCAGACTCTGCAATGTTCATGTTCTACTCAGGAGACAATACTTCACCCAGTTCATCACTAACAAGTCTTTAGCTAGTAGCTTTCAAATGTTTTTTGTTGGTCAACAAGTATTTGTTAGACACTTGTTATGTGTTAGATACTCTGCTATGGGCTGGAAAAGAGGCAAAAGCAGTCCCTGCTCTCAAGGAGCTCACATTCTAATGAGGGAAATATGTAAATAATTAGATACATGAAAGATAGATAGAACCTACACACAGATAAATAAATAGATAGATAGATAGATAGATAGATAGATAGATAGATAGATAGATAGATAGATAGAGATAGAGATAGATACATAGAGGCAGAGATAGATAGATAGATAGATAGATAGATAGATAGATAGATAGATAGATAGATAGATAGATAGACAGATAGATAATATGAGAATGAAGGCATTAGCAGCTAAGAGGACCTAGAAATGTCTTTTACATAAGGCAGACTTTGAGCTATTTTAAAGAAAACTAGAAAAACTAAGAAGTTGGGGTTAAGTGAACAAGAGATTCTAGGCATGAGAGAAACATGAAGATGGGAAATGGAATTTAAAAGCACCTTCAACTCAAATGGTGACTCTATTAAGAGACAGAACTTAGATGAGCAATTGGATTAAACACACACACACACACACACACACATACACACACACACACACACACACACCAAAAGGTGGTGCTTTACTAAACAGAGTCCAGACACATGCTTTTCCAGAGGACTGCTGTCTTGGTGCCTAGGAATGAGTATAGAAATAAAGTTCAAGTTACCCATATTATGGAAGTTTCAAAATGTTAAAAAGTAATTTCTCTGTTAATCCTATAGAGTGATGAAGCAAAATCTCACTAGGAATAAATTAGACATCTCTTTGTTGCTACTGACACACTACAGCACCCAATCTGTGTTCATTTCCCCACCTTGTACTTGCCTTGTCAGGTTGGATTCTCAAAATGAGAAATGGATAACTTAAGTCCCAGGGATAACTCCACCTAGGGGGTAGAGTGGAAGAGGTTAATGGAGAGAGGAGGAAAACTCCTACTACTACAGCTCACAAACCCCCACCGGTGTATATCCCAAGCACCATAAACCAATGGACTTAATTAGATTTTTGAAAAGGCTTTATTCAGATGGCATGGCAAGAATCATAATTATAAAGCATTTCCCCATCAAAACCTTAGGTACATTGTTCCATAAACAGATATAGAGGCTATTGTGGGAAGAGGTGAAACAAACTTAAAGTACTGTTATAGAGAAGCCATAAATGTAACCAAGGCTACTCACAACTCTAGAATCATACAGCCATGATGTCCTTTTTTTTATCTGAAGAGATTCACTGAGAGGCAAATGTCAGTGTCATTGATGGATGTATCATTATCCTTCTAAACTGAGCTGGATCTTCAAAGAGCATGGTGTCTTAGCTAGACATGTGACTGTAATGGTAATTTAAATGGGAAGATCTTTCCCATTCATTAATAGGCCCAAGTGACTTGCTTAAATCACATGGAAGCCCAAGTCACATGTGGTGGGAGAAGGTGGTGAGAGCAGTTGGGGTGGAGGAGAGAGGACACAGGCAGGCAGAGCTAGTCTTGTGAGTGTTTGCGGGAAGCAGGCAGGAAGGCTTGGGACTAAGACATATTTGGCTTTCTGGTGTCTGAATAAATGTTTTTATTTTTTTCTGCCTTCTATATGGAGATGCTATTATACTTTGTAATTCAGAACAAGACCAGCATGTTCATAGTCACCGTCAGTGTTGTGAATATTGCCTTGGTGATACAGTGGCTCAGTTAGGTTTGCTCCTTATAAAGAGCAGCATTTCTGCCAGACAGGTCAATCCATTGGCCTCCCTGAGGTCAATCTTCAAAATGCAACCATAATCTCTAAAACTAATCTCAGAATCAGCTGGGTTCTCTTGTCCTCTGTTAGCTGCAGAGTGCTTTAGAAAGGACAAAGACCCTTAGCCTAGGACTAGAAGAAGCCTCTCTAGTTTACCACTTTAGTCTAAGGTTCTTTACTCCCAGGAAAGAGGAGGGAAAGGGATAATCTCTCCTATTCAATATTTCTTTCTAGCTCTGATCTGGGTTTCTTTGATAGAGATCTCACCTTAATTAATAGTGATCATCTAGTACATTTCCTGAACTCCTTTTGGGTCTACACAAATGAGGAGAGAAGGGACTGAAGAAGTTAGAAGAGCAAGTTCGTTGTCTTTGCGTGAAATGTTACCCTAATGTTGCATTGTCTCTAGGTTTTTGTACCTCTTAACCTTCTACTTTGCTAGTGTCTAAATAGGGCACACTGTCAGAGTACTTGTTTTACTGTTAAGTACAGTAATGCTATTAATAACAACACATATTTCTATAGCACTTTTTTAAAGCTGAGGATTCTGAGAGAGAGCAAACAGCTGTCTACACAGGAAGTTGTAGCCATTGCACAGCTGTCTGAAAGCCTTCATTATCAAGATGTTGCTTTGGTGTTGATTAAGCATGGACAATGAGAACATGGAACTGTTATTAGATAAGTGAAATAGAACCTGGGTAGGTTTATAATAGAGCTTATGCTGGTTATGAAAAGAGTAAAGTAGAATAAATTGATAGAGGATGAAATGGGGATTAATTTCACTGTTTGCACAGAATAAAAAACTGAGGAATGAAGAAGAGAAAGGAGGAACTTCATAGGCCCTCAGAACCAGTGCCATGTTTAGAATGAGAAGAAAGAAAGATATTCATTAATCTTTAGATGTGTGAAGCATGGCTCCTAGGACCATGCTGAAAGAAGTCCCAATGCTAGTCTCTAAGAAGCATTTTGGGGAATGAAGGTGTAAATATGATTGGCTCAGCCCTGTGGCCTCAGTGGTCTCCCCACAAGAAAAGAGTGTCCACAGGAAAGACAAAAAATTGAGATTCTAGATGAGCCTTTGTCAAGGTAGGGAACTAAGAGAAGTGGGAGTAATGTGATGGTGATATCAGTACTTACAGGCTTCTATGATTTGCTGAAAATTGTTGTAATTAGAAGCTTCATTGCTCTCATCTCTCTCTCTTCGTTGAAGAGATGGGACACTAGAAGTAGAACACGTCATGGACTGTCAGGCTTTGATGATGTGTTGGTTGATTTTGCTGAACTTTTTTCTCCTTTCTTTTATATTTTTTGTTGTAAGAAGTGGCTCTCTGAGGGGAAGGGGAAAGGATATTTTGAGAAAGGAAGGTGTATCAGAACATATCAAATGACATATTTGTAAAAAGTATTCAAAATGGTACCTGAAACATAGTAGATGCTATATAAATGCTTATTCTTTTCTCCTTATCAATACAAATTTCAAAAAAGAATATTTCTTACTAGTGTTAGAAATAACACAAAAGCATTTCAGGCGCAATTTCTCCACGATTGTATCAGTGGTGCTGATTCTTTCCTTTACCCTTCAGGGAAAATTGTTTGCTCCTGTTTACTGGACTTTAGCAACCCTTGGTTCAGTCTTCTGCTTAGTGACAAGAAGGCCTGACTGAGCCATAGCCTTGGGTATGACTCCTCTACTGCCTTAGGAATCCTAGAAATGCAACCCTTCCTCCACCTAGGCCTGGGTTGTGGTGTCTTTTTGAGAAGCCTGAGACAACAATTCTGCTATCTCTTCAGTGAGCCTCATATCTCCCTGATCAGGTGACTGGAGCTTCCTAAAGTCTTTTCCATAGCCAGGTGAGAATTATTACTATTATTATTTAAATAAATATTTCTGCCAGAAGATTTGTTCAATGAAGAATTACAGTGATAATTTCCCATACATGGTGACCTAGTTATTAATGTAGCTAGCAAAAGTACTTGCATGGAATTGTAGAATTTAAAAATTTGAAGGGACCTTGGAGGGCATCTAATAAAACCTCACATTTTATTTTCTTTTTTAAAATTTATTTAATTATTTAGTTTTAGTTTTCAACTAAACTAAATTAAAACTAAAATTTAAACATTTACTTGATAAGATTTTGAATTCTAAATTTCACCCTCTTCCCAAGATGACATGCAATGTGATACAGGCTCTATATATACATTCTTATTAAACATATTTTTTTCAATTTGGCCAATTGTTTTTTGGTTTGTTTTAAGGAATTGTTTTCTACAGTCAATTTTTGTACTTCCTTTTCCAAGCTGTTGATTTTCTCTTGCATATCTCTCATTTCTTTTCCCAATTTTTCTTATACCTTTCTTATTTGACTTTTAAAATTCTTCTTGAGTTCTTCCAAATTGGGCTTGAGACCAATTCATATTCCCCTTTGAGGTTTCAGATTAGATACATTGACTATATTGACAATCTTGTCCTCTTCTGAATTTGTGTTTTGATATTCCCTCTCTCCACAGAAAGAATCTATGCTCAGTGTTCATTTCTGCTTTTTGCTCATTATGTTTGCCTGTTTCCTGGTTTTTAAAGTGGAGCTCTCTGGCTGGAGCACAGGGGACACTCTCCCAAGCTTCTTGTGCTGGAGGTCAGGGGCCTGGCCACTGGCTTTGTGTGCTTTGATCTTAAGTAGCTTACCCAGTGCTAATCCGGAGTTCTAGTGGTGGTGGCTGGAATGTTCTGAGGTCAGACAGAATTTTTCTATGTTTCCCAAGGGGCTACACTGAAGTTCTGGGGTGGGAAGGGATGGGATGCTCTGACTGCTGGAGGATGCTTGCCTGCCAGTACACATGGTGGTTCTCAGAGCTGGAGTCTGCCAGTTCCCCTGGCTGCCAAGGCATATGGGGAAATGGGTTCTGGTGTTGGCTTTTGCCAGTTCCACCACCTTGGGGCTTAGGATCTCCTACTGGTTTGCTGAGGTGGGGCTTGCCACTGGCTTTCTCGGATGCCTCCCATCCTGTACTGCTCTCTTTCTACAAAGGAGAGTGGGACCTTTCCCATTAATCCCCCAACCCTCCTGGACTAAAAGACTGCTGCACCCCATCATTCTGGTGGCTTCACTGTTGAAAGATTTTTCCTGAGGTGATATTTTCTGGGTTTTCAGAATCAATAAGGGAGAGCCAGAGCAACTTACTGCTTACTCTGGCATCTTGCCTCCCAGAGAAAACCTCGCATTTTAAATCAGAGGAAATCAAAGACCTGAAAGATTAAATAACTTGCCTAAGGTCAACCCCAGTAATTAGTAAGAGTCAGAATTAGAATTCCTGGTCCAATTATCTTTTTTGTTGTCTCTCCAACTTAGAAACATTAATTTCTTCACAAAGATAAAATTTTGCATTGGGTGAATCTGATTTAAAATCAAAGATTTTCAAGTCAAAGAAGATGGGAAATGGAGAGTTGAGATGAGAGAGGAGAAAGTGGTCAGTAATTTTGCCTAGAGTAAGGCACATTAGTGGCAATGTAATGTTCATTGAGAATCTCTGTGAGTAGATAGACAATACTGTATATGACTACACAATCATTCTTGCTAATGTCAGATAAATTAATACATTATAGAATTGGAAAATGTTATATAAAACAGCTTTAATATATATTTAATAAGAAAACATTTAATGTAAGCATATAAGTTGAAATTTGAAAATTGAAAGTATTTTCATCATACCTAACCTTACCAGAATTGAACTAGGATGAAAAAGTATTGATTTCTATAAATCTATAATATATTCTAATATAATTGAGCAAATTGGATTAGCATTAGGCAAAATCAGAATATACCACCTTTCCTCTACAAAAACAATAATAATAGCTAGGATTTACATAGCACCTACTACGTCCTAGGCACTTAACAAGTACTATCTCATTTGATCCTTACAACAAGCTTGGGATGTAAGTGCTATTATTATCTCCATTTCATATTTGAGGAAACCGAGGCAAACAGAGGTTAAGTGACTTGCCCTAGGTCACACAGCTTCTAGTTGTCTGAGATTAGATTTGAACTTAGCTCTTCCCAACTCCAAGGCAAGCTCTCTACCCACTGTGCTACCAATTGCTTCTCAGTTTGTCATTCCCTTTAGTATTAAACATTGGTTCATAGATCAATTTTATAGGATTAGTTAAAAATAGTCCTCCCTCAGAAAAAGTGTAAACATTGAAAAACTTTATGTATTAGAAAGGTAACATGATGTAGCAGAATCAAAAAGAGCATAACCTGCTTCTGAGATTTACTATCTGACTAACTATAGGCAAGGCTTCATTTACCACTTAGTTTCAACAGTGAATTTGATTTATTTATACCATATACTTATATTAAGCAATATATTTTCTTTAAGGAAAGGACTTTGCTAAATAGTGTGCTGAAGGTTGCTTTAAACAAGGTTTACACAACAACTCTTTTCCTTCCCAGTGTTGATATAAATGAAAGTATCTTGTATCATAATATCAGACACAGAAGATCAGTACTACACAATTATCTATATGCACAGTCTATTGAATATTCTGTATGTAAGCATATGTGGTTTAAATTTTTGAAGGCTCTTAGGAAATAGTTTGATGAAGAATGACTTCAATATAGTGAAAATGAGCATCCCAGGGTATTGTAAGCTTGATCCTTTGTTATTCAAGTTGTATGAAGTGTGGTATTATGTGATAGAAAACAAGTGATCCTATATTCATCGTTTCAATAAAATTCAACAATCAAATGGATTGGGCTTAGTATGTGCCAAATACTGTGCTATATGTTGAAGATATAAAGATAAAAGTAATCATCCCATGATATTGTTTCACAAACCCTTTCCTGTCTTTCTCCAAAAGTTCTCAGCAGATGTTCATAGGATCATAGATTTAGAGCCAATCATTTTACAGATGAAGAAAGTGAGGCCCACAAAGGAAGTTGCTTGCTTGGACTATTGCAATAGTCTTCTGGTTGGTCTCCATGCTTCAAGTCTCTCTTTACTTCAATATATCTTCCACTCAACTGTCCAAGTGATCGTCTTAAAGAACGCACCTACCTCTAATTTAACCAGCTCAACTGGATCCCTATTACTCCCAGGATCAAATGTAAAATCTTTGGTTTGACTTTTAAAGCCCTTCATAATCTAGACCCTTCCTACCTTTCCAATTTTCTTAAACTTGACTCTCTTACACACACTCTATGATCCAGTAACACTGGTCTCTTTGCTGTTCATTAAACATGACACTCTCCTGACTTGGGGTGTTTTTATTAGTTGTCTCCTATGCCTGGAATTCTCTGCCTCCCACCTTTCCCTATCTTCTGCAATAAGACTTTCCCAGTCCCCCTTAATGCTATAGCCATCCCTTTGAGATCATATCTAGTTTTTCCAATATATACAGTTATCTCTTCCACATTGTGGGGCACTATCCCCCCTATACACACATGCACACGCACATGCACCCATATACCTATGATATGGAAAATCAGTGTAAAATTTTTTGGCCTCCAATTTATATCAGGGAAGAAGACTGAATTATTATGCTATTAAAAGACAAAGTATGTTGATATTATACAGTATTTATGTAAATATATATTTATGAATTTCTGAGTTTCTAAATGTTTTCTGTGTGATCTGCTGGCCTTTGCATATCATATGTGACTTCCACAAAACCCCAAAATTTGTATTTAATTTCTTATGCTGACCTGCGATAAATCAGAAACCATGATGGGGAAAGTTGCAAGGTGGGAGACATAACTGTATTTTGTTTATGCATAGTTTTTGACATGTTACGCATTGGGACTGGTTTTGCTTTTTGTTTTTTGTTATTGTTGGTTTGTATCCCCAGCACTTAGCACAGTGTAAGCCCTTGATAAACCATTGTTGACTAGATGACCCAAGACCATGCAAGCAGTAAATAGGAAAGCCAGGATATGAACACAGATCATATTTTCAAGCATTCTTTCTACCTCTCTACCTCCTCATAGACAACCTATACTTTGTACTAGGATACTCAAACAGATCTACAGCCATCATCAGTGTAGATATTTCCTCAACAAGCTATGATTTGAAACCATATGATATCTCCAGGATAATAAGTTAATATGTCCAGGGCCTACTATTTCATTTCTATGATCACTCCTTACGTGGGAACTCCCCCATCCCAACACTGATTCAAATCACAAACTATCTATACTTTATAGCCTTTTCCATGGTCATACCACTAGCAAACATAAGGAAGGAACTTTGAACTGAGGTCTTCTCTACCCTTTACCAAATGCTGCCTCTCTCCTAGAATAATATTAGTGTTTAAAGAATAGATTTTTGTAACAGCAAGCTGCTTGGGACCATTTAAAGTGCTACATACTGTATTTTGCAAAGGTGATGTAGTCTGATGTCCTCTTCCTGTTAAGTTCTCAGCACCTCATTGAATTATCTATAGTGCCTGTCCAAGACACCTGTACTATTGGACTATCCCTGTAATTGGTATGTAATAATAATACGATGCACATTCTTCATTCATTCTAATTTTCCTGTGTAAATTGCTAGGCCTATGTCTTTTGTGTAACTGTGCCAAAGAATTCTCTGTAGTGTTCACTGTAATCAACATAATGTCATCTACCAACAGGAACATATTTGTAATCTTTTTGCCAACAGGAAATCTCTCTTTTGTTTGAGTTTTGTATGTCTCTTATAAGCATGGAATTGTACTTGTTTTCTTATAATTTTTTTTATAATTTGATCATGTTTTAGGCTTTTGATCTGACTCTACCCAGTTAGCTAATTCTAAAGTGACTGCCCTGTCACATTATCATCATTTCTCATTTCATAATCCTAAATTCAGTTTTTCCTGGATTGTTGAAGAAAAAAATTGTGGTATGTAGTTGTGAGGCTACAAATTATCTTGAAGCTTTTGACCTTTTTCATGTCTTCATCCCCAACCATATTTTCATGACAGCCTTTGTCATCTTCCCCTTTGCCAAATTCTTTCTGAAGTTGCCAAATGTTTGGGTGAACGTTGACTTGATTCTGAGCATCTTATCCAGGTTTTCATAGAGTTTTACAACTATTGTACCCTCTTCAGTACATGTTGTGTAGTCTCTAATAATCGTGGTGATCTCTTTACTTTCACTCATTTTGAATACTTCAAGACAAGATGAGCAAGTATCTCATGAAATTATGTTGGTTATTGCCTTTGGGTACCCAAGAAAACCAACTGCTTTATTCTTCTCTCTAAGGAGAATCTGAGCTGCCTTTTATTTAACCAAAATTTTTTTCATGTCTTCTTGTTTCATTTAAATCAAAAATGTCAAAATAGAAGTGATTTGTTTCTTGTAATAACATCCACTCATTTGACATTGGACAAAGGTAGGACATTAAGAATACCAACTATCCAATATTAATGATTGTAAGTCTTAGAACTGTGTGCTTCTTACTATCTTCTTCCACCTTTTTTGGCACTACCTCCATTCTGTGATCTCCATTTATTCTATGATGAGGAAACAGAAGGAAAATGGAATTTCTCCCAAAAGGAGGGAAAGTTTTGGTTTTTTTTTTAATATCCAACATTCAAATACAAATTGAGTATGAAGCAGATCCTTTATTCTCGCAAAGAAAATGGAATGGTAAGCACAAAAAAATCATAACTTGTCCTATAGAATGATTAGAACATAATTCACTAACTTACCACTATTAACATATAAATCCCATGACTTATTGGGACATGATATGGTCTTTCTAAGACTTCGAAATAGCCATTTTACCTTTTACCTCTGCTAAGCATAGTCTGACCAAATGCCACTACCAGTCATCTTTCTACTGGTCTCCTTCTGATATTTATTCTTCCAATTGCAATAGCTCCCTTCTGCAGCTACTCAGGCACTCTCTTCCCTGGTAGCATTTGAAATACCTGATAAAAGAATATTTTCCTATCATCGGCAACTGCTACTCAAGGAGATGCCACTACTGGTGGGAGGTGTTGCTACTATGGCAGCAGACCTCCAGCCTTCTTGAGTTGAGTTTTCACAAAGCTATGTGCCAAAGACACAAAAGTGAGGCTGCCTTATCCCATATACTGTCTTACTTGGTCAGGATATAGTCACAGTTTGCATTTGAATGGGAGATACACTACTTGACCCTCCAGACACCTCCGAGAGTCATCCTCATTCACTGAAGTTTGAGAGCTGGATCAGCCGTCATGTCTATTCACAGAACTCTGGCTCTTTAGCCATTTAAGGGACTCAGTCTGGCAGATGAGTCATACGTGGCTGGATTCCTACATTCCCTCTTCCAACCCCTACTTCGAGCTAAGTGCTGAGAATACCAAAACAAAACAAAACAAAAAACCCAAGTGTCTACATAAATTCCTTACCCTACTTACACAAAAGAGATAGACCTAGCAATTCATACAAGAAAATTAAAGTGAAGAATGCACATTGTATTATTGTAATAATATACCAATTACAGGGATAGTCCAATAGTACAGATATCTTGGACAGGCACTACAGATAATTCAATAAGGTGCTGAGGACTGAGCAGGAAGGGGACATCAGACTATATCACCTTTGGAAAATACAGTGTATAGCACTTTAAATGATCCCAACTCATGGCCTTTAAGCTCAAGTAAGCTGAACAGTCACTGATTATATGCTGTGGACAACATATTATACTAGCTATTTAGGATAAAAAGACAAAAAAAGAAATTCTTGGCTTACATCCTATTGGGGATGTACAACATATATACAAAAAAGTAAATACAAATAAAACCAAAGGAAAAATCCAAAACAAAATCAGACAATCCTGAAACCTTGCAGTCATTTCACTCCATTTAACCACTCCCTGGTTAAATTCAAATACTGCAGGGTACACATGGAGTACCTAAAGAAAAAAATGGCATTTAGTTGATATTGGCAACACGAGTACAGCAAGTGACATGCCAGTTGTCAATTAACTATGCATCATAATCTTCAGTGGAGCCAAAACATCATTGTATGCCTCCTGATGTTCTCTTCCTGAAATATTCAATGTATTTTTTCTTGCTTTCCTAACATTTTCAAGGGAGAACAATTACACCACAGGTAGTTTATGATGGTTTGCATTGTTTTGCAGCTGGGAACCTGCTGCTTTACGTGACACCTAACTCACTTTTGGATTATGTTTTATCTTAGAAATAAAAACAACTGGAGGCTTAGTCATGCCTTCTTGCACAAGGCAAGCAGACTCTTTAGAAAGTATGGATGCTTATTTGCATTTTACCCTAATAATTGCACAATGATTTATAAACAGAAAATGTCAGAGCAAGAATGGATCTTAAAAATCATTTGGTCCAATGCTGTCATGTCAAATGAGGAAACTGAAGCCTAGAGAAGGGATGTGAGTTACCCAAAGTCACACAGCTAGTGTAAGGCAGAATTAGGTCTGAAACATTTCTGATTAATTTTCTATTATATCACTATCTTCTTATTATTTAAGACTTAATCACATCTCAAAATACGTTATAATCTTGAGAATGATCTCACAGAAACCGCCTATATATGTCCAGCTATACTTTTGCCAATCCCACAAAAAAAAAAAAAAACAACTTGACCATAGTTAAGTGTCATATGTATACTTGTTAAACATCTGCTAGGTGGGTATGAGGACATATAAGTAACCCTGACCTTGGGGAACCTGTTGCCATTACCAAGTTTCACAGATTGCAGTATGCTTTGTGGAATTTTATTGTAATTTCTACAAAAAAAACGGAATAGCCCATTATTGGAATAAAATAAAGTATTTCAAGAGGGACTAAACTGAATATTTTTATGTATAAAATTTAAACTCATAGGGAAAAATCCTTGGAGGACTGAAAATAAATATTGCTATTCTTTATTTCTGAATATCACCCTTCCCTTTGCCATACCAGTCCTTGAAAGAAAAAATGAGAGAGAATTAAGCATAAGTAAAATCAACCTGACATGATAGGATATCAAAGTAGGAATGAATCTTCAAGACACAATGCTCTCTATCCAGAGTGTCCCATTTCTTCAAGGATAAAGTATGTTTTCTCATTCCTTCTCTGAAGTCAAACTTCTTTATTATAATTTTAATTTCATTTGTTGTTATCATTCCATTTATAATATCACAGTCACTATGTATGTTGTTTCTCTAGTTTAACTTATTTTACTATATGTTAGTTTACATAAGGTACCTCTCAATACCCCAGGCCCATGAAAATAAAAGGGTGATAAAAACAACACTTCTGTAACAAATATGCACTGCCAAGCAAAACAAATCTCTATATTGGCCAGGGCCAGAAATATATGCCTGGTTCTTCATTTTGTTTCCAACATCTCTCTGTCATCTGGAATTATGGTTGGTCACTGCATTGGTCAGAATTCTTCATTCTTTAGCTTGTATTTTTAATGTTGCTACTCTCATTTGAGTTGATCTCCTGGTTCTGCTCACTTCCCTCTGTATCAGTTCACACAAGTATTAGCAGGTTTCTCTGAAGCCATGCCTTTCATCATTTTTTTTTCAAATTATTTGATTTATGAATACCTTGAACAGCAAAAACACAAGATGTGTTTTTTTTTAACAATTTATTTTATTTTATTTTCTATATAAATTTTTTTATTATTATTTTTTAATGTTTAACAATCACTGCCATACAATTGAGATTTTATCCCCCCCACACCTACCCCCCACTACCCCCCTCCCTCCCCACAACTGCATACAATTCTGTATAGGTTCTACATATACTTTCCTATTGAGTATATTTTCACTATAGTCATGCTATGTAGTCAGACTAAAATAAATGAAAGAAATCATATAACAAATCAAAACATGATACACAAACACATACACATACACAAACACAATCTGTTACATTTTGTGAATGACTTCCATATTTCTTTCTCTGAGTGTGGAAGGCATTTTGCCTTGAGAACCACCTTTGGGATTTTTTTTTTTTATAAGAAGTTTTTGTGTTATTACAAAATTCCAAGTCTACCAGAAAAACCTCTCGCACGCTGTGGTCGTTGCTGTGCACAAAGTTCTCCTGGTTCTGCTCCTTTCACTCAGCATCAGGTCATATAAGTCCTTCCAGGCCTCTCTGAAGTCTTCTTGTTCATCATTTCTTATGGCACAATAGTACTCCATTACATTCACATACCATAATTTATTCAGCCAATCCCCAATTGATGGACATCCCCTTGACTTCCAGTTTTTGGCAACTACATAGAGTGCTGCTATAAATATTTTTGTACATGTGGGACCCTTTCCCATTTTTATGATCTCTTGGGGATATAGTCCTAGTAGCGATATTGCTGAGTCAAAGGGTATGCACATTTTTGTAGCCCTTTGGGCATAGTTCCAAATTGCTCTCCAGAATGGTTGGATGCGCTCGCAGCTCCACCAACAATGAATTAGTGTTCCAACTTTCCCACATCCTCTCCAGCATTTATCATTTTCTTGTTCTGTCATGTTTGCCAACTTTATAGGTGTGATGCTTTCATCATTTTTTATAGCACAATTATGTTCCATTACATTCATAAACCATATTTTGTTCAACTATTCCCCAATTGTTGGGTAATTTTGCCCCTTCAAAATAAACTGCTATAAATATTTTTATATGGTTCTTTTTCCTCTTTCTCTGATCTCATTGATAATAGGCCTCACAGATAGTGGTATAGTTAGTTGGGTATACACAGTTTAATAACTTTTGGGCAAATGCTTTTAAATTTGTGGAATGGCAAGATCAATGAATTCACAGCTCTCTCAGTAATAGAAAACATGTTTTCCCACAGTCTCTTATCCCTCATCCCCCAAATTTGTTATCTTTTTTTTATCTTTGACAATCTGGTGTGAGAGTGAAACTCAGCATTGGTTTAATTTGCATTATTCTAATTATTCTGATATGGAAGATTTTCACATTGCTTGTGATACGTTAGATTTCTTCTTTTAAAAATTGCCTGTTTATAGACTTTAACCATTCATCAATTGTTCTGGAATGACTTTTATTCTTATAATTTGAATCAGTTCCACATATATCTTAGAAATGAGACTTTTACCAGAGAAACATTGAAAATATTTTTTCCAATTAAATATTTCCCTCCTAATTTTAACTGCACTGGTTTTTCTGCTCAAAAAGTTTTTAATTTTATATAAACAAAATTATTTCTTCTTTGATCCTATAATTTGTCTATGATGCATATACATCGTGCATTCATGCATTTGGAGGTAGATTTGGTATATGATGTAAGGAGTTGGTGTAAAAGAGCACTTTACCTGGGATCCATAAACTCTTTAAAAATAATTTTTCATAACTGTATTTCAAAATACTTGGTTTCCTTTATAATCTTGTGTGTTTTGTTTTGCATATTTAAAAATAGTATTTTGAGAAGAGGTGCATGATACAAAGCAAGATTTAGGACCCCTGCTCTAAACCCAATTTCTTTCATTGTTTTCCTGGGAGTTCCTATTCACTCAAATAGTGAATCCTCATCATTAGAATTTTAGGATGTATCAAACACTAAGGCTGTTGATTTATTTGTTTCTTCATGATATACATATACATTTCCCATGCTTCTTTCAACTCTTGATATTCATCACTATTATTGGCACAGTAATATTCTGTTATTTTAATCTATCATAGTTTGTTTTGCCATCTCACATTAAATGGTCATCTACTTTGACTCAAATTCTTTGCTTACATAAAAGTGTGATTATGAATAAGAATTTAATAAGAATTTTCTTTCAGTCTTTGATCTATTTAGATATATGACTAATAGTGAAATTTACAGGTCAAAGACCTGTAAACATTTTGGCCACTTCTTTAACAAAATTCTAAATTTTTTCCCAAAATTGTTCCAATCTTTATCCTCTGACAATTTTGGGGATGTGAATTAAAACTTCAGTGTTCTTTTTTCTTTGTATTTCTCTTATTAGTGATTTGAAGCAGTCTTTCATATGACTGTTAATAATTCATAATTCTTCTTCTGACAACTGTTTATATCTTTACCTATTGTTGAATGGTTCTTGATATCTTAAATTTGTGTGAGCTCCCTAGATATCAGATATAAGACGTATTTTAAAGAAAACTTTCTTTTCCCCAATCAACAACTTCCTTGTAGGATCACAAAACAATGTGAACCCCCAAAAGGTTCTTAGAAACATATGCAAACTAAAGTTAATGGACTATATGCAATGACAATATGAGATATGTATGCCTTTATGTTTGTGTAAATCATTCAAAATCCTATTTATTATCTACAAAATCAAAACATATCTTACACATATACAGCCCTTTATAGATTACAAAGTAGTTTCACACATATAACATTTGACTCACACAAGAAGCCTGTAAAAAGGAAAAGTGTTATACTTCAATACCTACACCAATACATATTTTAGCCCCTCTAAATTTTAGTAGAAATCCTTGAACAGTGATCTAGGTGAAAAAACAAATCTCCCTGCAACAAACCTGTCATGGGTCCCATAAATTTGGCTAGGATGCTCTGTTAAGAACAAGCATACTCTTTGGTGAACCTATGTATTATTTCTTCCAATTTACAAAATAGTAAACTGTGGTTCAGGAAAGCTGTAACTTTTCTGAGTAAATAAAGAACTTAGAGTTGGAAGGGACCTTAAATTAATCTAGTCCAATTCCTTAATTTTACAGTTAGAGAGAATGAGATCCAGAGAGATTCAATCACTTACCTAGTGTCACACAACTATTAAGTGAGTTAGCTGAAATTTAACACCAGGTTCCTTGATTTCAAATTTAGTATTCTTTCCACCACACCACACTACATTCCATTAACCAGTATTTCTGTCAGGATAAAGGAAATCTTTGATTCTATAGCAAGTTCACAAACAGAAGGGAATATTGTGCTTCCCCAAAATGTATTAGTAATCTTAGTACACAGATTCAAATCCTAGCTGTAGCTCTTAATACTTAATATTCTTAGTTGAAGATCCTGTGATCTTTGACAGGTATTTGAATACACATAATAACATTTTTTTCACCTGTAATGTACTTTCCACCCCTAAATATGTGATGCATTATGATGTCAATATTGTTTCATTCATTGTTTTGTATTTCCATGATCTGTCACTTACTAAATGCTTGTGGATAAAATTATTGTTTATATGCTATTTGTCTACTAAATAACATCCAAATTATTATTAATATTATTATCCATGTGGTATTAAGCATCTTAATTGGTTTACCACAACAGCTTTTACAAATGACTCCATTTGATCAGTTAAAACCCTGGGGTTAATTATTAATCAAAGTTTAGAAAATTCAGGAGCAGAAATAATGTAGAAAATAAGTGTGTAAAATTTTGGGCTCCAAAATGTACTGCTATTTTTCTGGAGGTAACCACAGGTATGAAAAATACCACATATTTTTCAGATACATGTGAAGTGTTTGTTTTGCTGAACTAATTTTTTTCTCTTTCTTTTTAAATCTTTGTTATGAAGAATGGCTCACTGAGTAGAAGTGGGGGGGGTATATCTGGAAAGAAATGTTATGTAAAAACAAAAGGCATCAATAAAAATGAGATAATTTTTAATGTCCTATCAAAAATCAGATAGCAAAAGAGACAAAAGTTTTCCCTTAAGTACTCTTCTAATTGATTGCAGTCTTTGTCATTATCACTTTTGTCAGCTTCTCAGCTTATGCGGTAAAATACATAATCATTCTAAATATCCAGCATAGATTTTTCTGAAATCTAGAATTAAGCAGCTAATTGAAATTTACAGCTTGAAGTTCAGAGGCATATGAGAAAGAAGACTTGGAGGACAAAACTGAATTTCTGAAATGACAAATGGGAGAAGTGAGAAAAGGGACAGAACATAACTTGATGAAAAGCTACTGTTGTTGGAGAGGCTGTGGTAAGACAGGCATGTTCTGTAGGTGAAGTTGTGAATTATTGCAACAATTCTGGAAAGCAATTCAGAATTTTGCCATGGAAAAACACAACCTACTCTCACTTTCTTTCATGTAAATTATAGTTGTGTTTCAGTTTCATATCTTTCAAGATAATATGTTGCCCTTGGGGCCTCCATGCTATGAGACATCTAATGACAGTATCAAAAGAAATGAGAGCTGCTAGGTAAGCGTGGATACTTTAGATATTTTGCTGACCTAATGTAGGTTTCAAATCAACCTTTTGCTTCTTTTCTTTTCCATAACCTCTTCAGGGGAAACTGAATCGCCCAAGCTAAAAATGAGTGTCTGAACACATGGCAATTAACGAATCTCTACTTTTGCAGACTGTTGTCATTAAGGTGTTCTGGGTATTTCGATAGGAGGCCAGAGGCTATATTTTAAAGTGAGAATATCCTGAGCCATCATTTCTTGGTTTGAAGCCTCCTGGGAAAGGTCACACACTCCATTCTCCCTGTTTTCCCAAAACTTCCCATAGAAATAAACATCCCTCCAATTCTTAAAGGATTTTCGAAGGAAGCAGTCCTGCTGTTTTCTCCATCACCATAGTAATGTTTACATACCAAATTTTTCCCTGTCTCACCAAATACCCCTTTTCTACAGCTTAAGCTCTTCAGTAAAAGCACACTAACTAAAATATATAAGTATTTATAATGACTTCCTGATTAATTCTTAGACCATTTTTCCCTCCAGTTTTTTTTCTTACTCTCCTAAGATCCTAGTGTGATCTTTTGACTTAGATATGGAAAGTGAGATCTATTCCTGGTTAATGTATTCTGTCCTGTTTTATTTGGTGAGAGATTCCCCAGTGATTTTCTAAGAATACTTGTTATATCTGAGTTCCATTAACAGGCTTCTTTAGCATACACAACTTAGCCCTTTACCTTCAAGCAAGGTAGGAAAAACTGAATGCCAATTAGCTTACTTAGTGTGAGTTCCTTTCCACAAGATCTGAACTTCTCTGGCCCTCTTTGCTTCACAAAATATCCTTAGTTCTTGACTTGGTTTTGTTTGTTTGAGAAAATGCTTGCTTTTATCGGTGTCTTGTCAAAACTCTTTAGTTCTACCTTTCTGAAATGTGTTACTTCAGTAACACACCTGCCTGTGTTATTGTGCCTGTGCACATCCAAAGGACATTAAAATAACTGTAAAGGAAGAAAATATACTGTCAAAAGAGGGGAAAAAAAATGGAGACTCCAAGACAGAATCAAAGGCTATGGGAAACACAGAACTCTGCTAAGTTAGATTATTTTTGTTGTTTTGTGTTTTTATTAAAATCATTCATTGTGCTGAGAAACATAACAATAACCGTAGCCTCTAGCTGCATCTGTTCTAAAATACACTGTAAGTACCCATTTCCAGCAACAAAATTAGCTGAACACTTCAAAATGAGTCCTGAACCAAACTTTGGCAATACCCTCTAACTAGGAAACATATACAAATAAGAGTATGATGAAGCATAAAGAGAAGAAGCCGGACCGAACCCATGATTTCATTGATATATTGAACTTCCAAATGAGAAAACTCCCTTATCATTGAGGAGTTAATGCCACGTACAAAGTAGGGGTGGGAAACCTGCAGATTCTAAGCCACATGTGGCCCTCTAGTTCCTCAAGTGCAGCACTTTCACTGAATCTAAATTTCACAGAACAAATTCCCTTAATAAAAGGACTTTTTCCATAAAACTTGGATTCAGTCAAAAAGGTCTTACTTAAGGAACTAGAAGGCCACATGTGGCCTCAAGACCACAGGTTCCCTACCCCCTGTGAGAATTGCCTAGTACACTGAGAAATTAAGTGACTTATCCAGAGCCATATAAACAGTAAGAACTTAAACCCTCTCAAAGTTGACTCTATCTACTATACTAATTTGCCACTCATAATGAATGTACCAAAATAAAATTCTTAAGAGGTCAGAATGGTTATCAGGAATAGGATGTCAGAGAAGAATTCCTGAGCCTTGAGCAAGATCTAGAAGGAAAGATGGGACTTAGGAAAGTGTGGAGGAGAAGGCAGCTATTCTAGACTTGGAGTATGGTATGAGCAAAAGTGCAAAATAGGGAAGAAGTAGAATAATTGACTAGAAATAAAGGTTTCACATTGGAGAATAGTAGAGATAAAGTTGGAATGAAGGTAGGGTGGGATTAAAGATAAAAATGAGTGTCATATCAAGGAATTTAAATTTCATAGGCAACTCTCAAAGCCACTGAAAGTTGTTGAGTAGAGTAAGGTGTATATAAATGAGGGCTTTGAGAAAGTTAATATGACAGTAACATAGAGGATGGTTGAATGGAATTCCTGAGGCCTATTGCACTGATCTCAGCATGAGAAGATGAAGGCCTGGGATTATGATGGTGGCAATGGAAATTGATTCCCACGACTTCAGTCTTTTCTCTACCTCAGCTTACACCTTACCATCATTTCAGTGTTCTGAATTCTGAAATTCACTTCTTTGGTCATTATATCCTGTTTCTTCATCTCTCTTTCTGTCTCTTTCTTCCTGAACTTCCTGACACTTATGTCATCCCTAGTTCCTCAATTCCACCCTGTTTTCCCTGTCCGTTATTCTATTCCAACTTCCCTTTTACAATTTCAATTTTTCACCTTGTCCACAGGCAGACATTTCCACAAGGCATTGCCCTCTAGCCTTGAATTCCTTGTCCCTTTGTCCTTCTACTGTGCCCTCCCCATTAATATCTAATTTTGTGTCACTCTTATTACCTGGTTCAATTCTGATTATTTCAATTTCTCTCCTGAAAACACCAATACAAAAAGCCCCCTTTTCATCAGTAGATGACTGTGACATCTACTTTAATAAGAAGACTGAGATCATATAACGTGAACTTCTCTACCTCTTGTCTACAACTCAAATCTAATTTGTCATCACTCACCCTCTCATGCAGGGGCAGTGAGGTGGCACAGTGGATAGAGCGCAAATATTTATATAGCATTTTAAGTGTAGTAAAGCAATTGACATATATTAACTCATTAGATCGTCACAAAAATCTATTTTACAGATGAGGAAACTGAGACACAGAAAGGTTAAGTGACTCACCCAAGATCACATAAGTAGTAAGTGTTTGAGAGGCAAGATTCCTGACTCCAAGTCCTGCTGCCTACTATAGAGAGTGATGTTCCTATATGGTTGCTCTGCACATGTGAGAGGCAGTATGATGTACAGTATAACGAGTCAGGAAGACTACAGTACAAGTCAGGTCTTTGATAAAGGGCAAATCACTTAACTTCTCAGTGCCTCAAGATAAGATCCCAATCAGTTGCTTATCTGCATTGGTAGGAGTTCTTTGTACCAAAGAAATCACAGATCCATATGATAATAACTGGGGAAAAGGAAACCTGAATGTTATGCTCTAGGCTCTATGCATAGTAAGAGAACTTTATGCAAAATTCTCAGCTATAGATATCTTGAATTTTAAAAACTTACCAAAAAAAAAAAAAGGCTCATATTTTCACACTAAAGCTGCTTCAAGCTCAAAAATAAGAGGAAAAAAGAAATGTATGTGGTGCATATGCAGGGCATCATGTTTGATGTATTTTGACATTAATCTTGAAGAGTGAAACTTGACTTGTTAGTTACTCTTTCGCCCTTCATTCAGAAAGAGAAATGTCATAACAGATCTCCCATCTATTTTCCATGTATTTATATAATACCCAGGCCAATGATAATTATTTTCTCTCTCCTTCCCCCCCCCACTGTCTCTCTCTCTCACTGTCTCTCTGTCTCTGTCTCTGTCTCTCTGTCTCTCTTTCTCTCTCTCTCTCTTTTCTCCCTCCCCACCATGACCCAATATTCTTTTCTATGAGGAATCATGGCACTCTAAGGGAAAGTCGGGGGAAACTCATGCCTGAAGTAAGTGATCAGGCACTTGTCCATCCAATTGCAAATGTAAATTCCATACAATTCACGGCACACTTATACAACCTTTGGGCATGTTAATATGCTACCCTTTGAGAATTGCTGATCTAAATTGTCAAACAAAAATTATTCATTCTAATAAATAGTCTCTTCTTTTCTATCATGTATACCAGTACTTCTAAATGTCAGTATTAGGGGTTTAGAAAATATCAGGGCCCTAAATCCTTTGGGAATCCTGTTTTCCCCATCTTCCCAGCTGATTGTACCAGAAATGACATGGGCCATGCTAACTCACCAGGATCCCTCCCCACAAAAAAAAAAAAAAAAAAATTACATTTCCCAATATCACTTTGTCTCAACAAATGAAGTAATGAAAACAGCAAGCATATATTAAGAACCTACTATGGGCCAGGCATTTCACTAATTCTAAAGATACAAAGAAAGGCAAAAACATCTCCTGCTTTCAAGGAACTCACAATCCCAAGATAATTTGATAATTAATTAATCTAATAACATCCCAGACCTCCATGCTTGAGAACTGAATTAATGAGGATTATGGAGAAAGGAAATAAATCTTTCACTAGTCCTTATTCTGTTTTCTACATCATCCCACAACTTGGGAAACTTCCTATTCAGCCTCACTTGTATCTCCCTTTTAGAGTGGGAGAATTATAGTCATGAAATCTTTGAGCTGTAATGAATTACAGACATATTCTAACCCAGCTTCCTCATTGTACTTATGAGACTGAGATTCAGAGATCTGGAATGACTTAACTAAAGTCACATGTCCAGTTAGTTGAAAAGAAGCTAGAATCAGTTCAATAGTCCTCCAGCCATGTCTTTTTTAATCACCCAGGGTTGCTGATGGAACTTAGTGAAGTAACAATCCTGAATTGCTTCTAAGGCCCAGACCAAGACTCAGGTTCCTAGTTCATGCAGAATGAGTGGGAATGAAATCCTCAGGGCTATGTGTTTCTATGGGAAGGAAGGAAACAAGCATTGAGTGAATGTTTAGCATGTGCCAGGCACTGTGCTAAGCACTTTACAAATATTTTTCTGATTTGATCCTCAGAACTCTGAGAAGCACATACTGTTATTCCCATTTTTTCAGTTGAGGAAACTGAGGCAAACAGAATTATGGCCCAGGGCCACACAGCTCCTTTCTGTCTTCTATAATAAAGGACAGGTAGAGATGCAGTTTGTAGTCCTACAAGTTACTGTTTTGGTATAAAAGTTTCATGAAACTTTTCTTGACACACTTCACCCTCTTTTTGAGTTCAGTAATCATTTATACACTTTGAGATGTTAAGCGATCTATGTTTTCTCCTCCAGTGTGGGTGATCCCTTCACTAATACAGATCTGCAGTCTTCTACACTTTTGTCAGAGGTCTAGAGTTTTCTGTGATTATCTCCAGGTTTTTGTAGCCTCATCTTCAGATGATAGATTCAAATTTGAAACCATTTCAACTTAGAAGAGCTAATAGAGCTTATACTCTACCACCAGATCCTTATAAATCTAAGTCCTCCTCCATGCCAGTATGAGGCATTTCATAGATTTATCATTTCATATTTACCAAGCATATGTAAGTTTTAATACCTTAAAACTGCACTGAGACTTTTGGAAAAGTCTGTAAAATCTCTATACTATGATCTAGTACTTGATTGTACGTTGCCTTGGAATTATTCTATAGCTGTTTCATGTAAGGTAGACTTATATCAGCAAATCAATTCTGGGTTCTACAAGGGGCTCTGTATCTTTTATTTCTTTCACATCATTTTTACACCTATGAGCTGAAAGTGATTTATTATAAGAAAATCTTTAAGATACTCCTCCTCCTCCTTATGTCTGCTTGATTTGGGGTAATACTCTAGACGATATAAATTACCTGCTGGGTCTTTGTCTCGCTGATAAAGCCTTTCATAGAATAACAGACCTAGAGACATGAAGGACCTGAAAGCCCTTCTACTTTTCATCTTAGAGATGAAGAAACTGAGAAGGGCATGAATGGAGTGGAGACCATGTTTACTGTTCCCAGGGAGGACACTTGCCAAAGTGGCTTGCCAAAGGTCATACAGATAGCGAATATCAGAAGAAGAATCTGAACCTAAGTCCTCTACTTCCAGGGCCCATGTTCTTTCCATTGTATTAAGCTGGCTTCTCTGGAAAGACTTATGGTTCACTACTAATTCACATACCTGAGAAATGGAGAAACACATAGATAAGAACTTCATTCTTAGAAAGAGGCAGGGATGTGCTGGCAAATGTTTAACAATTGATTCACTTTGGAGAAAGTGGGAGTGGAATGTAAGCATGATCAGAATACAAGTTTTACCTGAATTATTAACATTTTCTCCCTCACTTTCTTCAGTCTAGAAAATCTGTTGTTCAGTCATTTCAATCATGTCTGATTCTGTGGGATCCTATTTGGAGTTTTCTTGGTAAAGATACTAGAGTGGTTTAGTGATTTCCTTCTCCAGCTCATTTTACAGATGAGGAAACTGTGGCGAATAGGATTAAGTGACTTGCTCAGGGTCACATAACTAGAGTCTGAGGCCAAATTTGAACTCAGAAAGATAAGTCTTCCATATTCCAAGCTCAGTGCTCTATCCTCTGTGCCCCCTAACTGCCCTATGTGATAACAGACAGCCTTAACTTGGGTGGTGGCCATGGGAATGAAACAGAGAGGACAGATACAAGAGATAGTGGGAAGGAATAATCAATAAGACTTAGTAAAGAGTTAAGTCAAGGTAGAGGTAAGGGACGAAAATACAGAATTTAGAATCACCAAAATAGAATTCATCTTTGAAGCACTGGAAGCAAATTAGATGGATAAGGGAGAGAGTGGAGAAAGAGAAGAACATTGGGGAATATTTGCAATTAAGCAACAGGTGATTTTTGGAGTGTTTATTTAAGAATAGGGGGCAGCTAGGTGGTGCAGTGGATAGAGCATGAGCGCAGGAGTCAGGAGGACCTGAGTTTCTCACCTCAGACACTTGACAGTCACTAGCAGTGTGACCTTGGGCAAGTCACTTAACCCCAGTTGCCTCATCCTGAGTCACCTCCAGTCATCCTGATGAATATCTGGTCATTAGATTCAGATGGCTCTGAAGGAGAAGTGAGGCTGGTGACCTGCACAGCCCTCCCTCACTCAAAACAAAGTCAAGTGCAAGTCATGCCATTATTTCTCTGATGACACGGTCTTCTTCAGCAACGAAGGATGAACACACACACACACACACACACACACACACACACACACACATGCACATTTAAGAATAGATTAAGGATCTATGATTTATATGGTAAATCTCTCCACCAGTGCAGATTGCCACCCATCTATGTCTTGTTAAGTCCTAGAGAATTGCTAAGTGATGGATTGCTTAAGTGACCTACTCAGGATCACACAGGTTATTAGTGTCAGATGTGATTTTTGAATAAGGTCTTGACTCTGAGCTCAGCACCCTGTTTATTTTATCACTTGTGCCTTTACATGTTCATATAGCCTCTACTTTGAATTTAACATGACTATCTACCACAGGTATATAACACATAATATTCAAAAATTTATTCATTGTCATTATTTTAATTACTCAAGATATTTCAAGTACCCCTAAGAGATGTTACTCCGGGACTACTATTTTTTTTTAACAGTGAATCTTCTGTGTGTCCATCTATCATTTGGTGGGGACAGATTCAGAGTAGGAAAACCAATGTATATAGTAGAAAATGGGGGTTTGTATTGAAGGCAATAAGGTATCCTGGATTCCTAAAAAACATTCATACATTTCAGCTGGAGTTAACTTAATTTCCTTTCCAAGGAAGAGATATGTCCTGGCAGTCACAAAAAAAAGAAATTTGAGTAGTGTTTATTTGCAGGGAGAATATTGTGAATATGTATCAGGGAACAGGATACTGAATAGGTGGGGAGGAAGATGGAGGTGTAAAACTCTAACATCTCATGTAATCGTAATTAAAAACTTTCCTAGTTAAAACCTCACTTCTCCTATGAGTTGATTACGAAGAAAATCTGGCTTCCCACTTAAACATCAATAAAACTGTATTTAACAAATAAAATACAAGAGGGAAAAGGTCAGCTTTTATAGGGAACTTGTAGAATACATACAGACACACACACACACACACACACACAGACACTAGCATGCACGTTGTCATGTTACGCCTTCTCAGCGTATAAACAAGGAAGCATGAAACAACGGCTTTGGTTTGGCAGCAAGAAGCTCTCAGTTTTCTTGTTTAAACCTCAAACTCTCAAATGAAGCACGTTCTCTTAGATGCATAAAAAGAGAAGAATCTTAATCCATCATCCATGTAGAACCAGATCTCAGGAAATTTCTGCTTTGCCACTGCAGAAACTGCAAAGCCTCAGGTTTGACGTTATTTCTCAGAGCCTACAGGTGACACTTGGCTTTGGAGTACCATTTTGGAGGCCACAAGTTCCGTTTTGAATGTATTTAAATTCCAAATAGGCTGAAGCTTTCCCCCACCCCACCCCCTTCCTCCCTATTTGGAAGTAGTTTCTCATCAGTTTCAGGGCTGCCAAAATAGCTACATTCTTCTAGGGTTCAGACATTTGTTCTTCTTTTATTTTTTAGGGTTTTTTCCACTTTTTCTTTTTACTTAGTATTTTATTTTTCTCCAGTTACATATAAAAACAATTTTCAATATTCATTTTTAAAACTTTGAGTTTAAACTTCTTTCCCTTCCTTCCACCCCAACCCCACTGAGAAGGCAAATAATATGATATAGATTATACATGTGTAGTCGTGCAAAACATTTTCATGATAGTCATGTTGTGAAAGAAAACAGACAAAAAAAACCCTCAAGAAAAACAAAGTTAAAAAAATATACTTCGCTCTGTATTCAGATACCGTCAGTTCTTTCTTTAGGGATGAATAGCATTTTTCATTATAATTCCTTCTGCGTTGTCTTGGATCGCAGTATTTCTTTTTATGCTTCTCTTGATTCTTGTATTTGAAAGTCAAATTTTCTATTCAGCTGTGGTCTTTTCATCAAGAATGCTTGAAAGTCTGCTATCTCATTGAATAGCCATTTTTACTCTGAAAGATTATACTTAGTTTTGCTGGGTAGGTGATTCTTGATTGTAATCCTAGCTCTTTTGCCCTCTGGAATATCTTATTTGAAGTCCTCAGATCCTTTAATGTTGAAGCTGCTAAATCTTGTGTTATCTTGATTATGGCTCCACTATACTTGAATTGTTTTTTTCTGGCTGCTTGCAATAGTCTCTCCTTGAACTGGGAACTCTGGAATTTGGCTATAATATTCCTGGGCATTTTCCTTTGGGATCTCTTTGAGGAGATGGATTCTTTCAATATCTATTTTACCCGCTGTTTCTAGAATATCAGGGCAGTTTTCTTTGATAATTTCTTGAAAGATGATATCTAGACTCTTTTTTGATCATGGCTTTCAGGTAGTCCAATAATGTTTTCCAGGGACTGATGGGATAGCCAATAAAATTTAAGTTTGACTAGAATGTGAATCTAACACAATCAATAATGTGTACCAACAGCAAATAAATGGTCAACATCCATCTCAATAAAAACTTTCAAGGATCATTTCTTTCCTTAAAGAGCAATATAAATATTGACCAGCCATCTTAATTGACTGGGTTTGCTTTCATACATTAAATTTCCATTTTGTTATATAGAATATTGGTTAATCCATAAGACCATCTAATCCAACTACCTCATTTTATAATGAGGAACCTAAGAATTAAAAACAAGAAATTACTTGCCCAAACTTAAATACCTTTAGTTCACAGTTAATTTTGCTACTGCTTCAATGGGTATCCTTCCACTGGTAAAAATCATAAGCCATCCACAGGTTTCCTCATCCTATGTTAGTCTTGTCCAAGTTTTTCCATAAATCCTCCATAGATAGTCCACCTATTTAGTGAAGGCCTTCTCCAGATTTGTGTGTGTGTGTGTGTGTGTGTGTGTAATAGACAGATAGATATCCCAATGTGGATAATAGTGCTATGGAAATTAAAGTCTCAAGACAACACTACCCCAAAGCTCATCATTTGCTGATGATTTTTGAACTTGGCTTTCTGAAACTGATTTTGGAAAATTCTTTGGAGAAGCTGAAAAGAGAGTTTCTTCTCTATCAACTATACGGATGGGCAGGATTGAGTGGTACATATGATCTCTTGATAACTACTCCCCTCCACCCTCTTTCGAAGACTTTGGTGGGCTGCTATTCCTAAATAGAGACATAAGAGTTGTCTCCATCCCCTGCCATGCTGATGGACAGGGTTAAGCAGTGCAACATGATCTCTCTTAATCCATCGCCCAAGGCTGAGTTGATTAAAGAGACATCCAGATTTCAAAATCTTGAAAGCATAACCTTATTATCAAGTCCTAGGTAACTCCATCTCCACCTTGCCCCAAGAAGTCCATTACTGAGATAACTTCAACATCCTGTAAGAACTTATCAGCCTTGGTGCTCTACCTCAGCACTCTCTTCTATCTCTATGATTGGAGGGGTGAGGTATAAACACTAAACCCCCATTTAAGGAGAGAGTTTGGCTCAGACATCTCATTTCTCACCTGACTACTTCTTCACCTTGAAACTTCTCTGACTAACTTCTTCACTCTCCCATTAGGCGTCTTTTCTTCTCCCTATTTTTCTTCTTCCTTTTGTATTCTGTCTTCTCCCATTAACTTCTTGAATGGAAGGGACTGTCTTTTTTTCCATATTTGTATTCCCAGCACTTGTTAGTTCCTGGCACATGATAGGTGCCTAATAAATATTTATTGATTTGGTATCTTAAAATCTAACCCTAAACCCTTATGTCTGGCTTCATCATCATGAATTATTTTACAGTATCTCTCCAGCTTAAATGAATGAGTACCGTAGGAATCCCTCCTCTAAGCTTTTGCAATTTGATCTCTAGGATGATTCCTTCCAGTAAGTATAATGCAAGCAATGTACTCTTAAAAGCTTGTGCTGAAAATAGACATCCTGTCCATTAGTCAGAGCACTTTTCACATATCAAATCAGAGAGTGAATGAAACATGATGGACTTAAGTACCTCATGGAAGAGTTTCTAGAGTTGAATGGGATCTGTTTCCTCCTCTCAATTAGATAAGTCTCAAAGTGATAAAGCAAAGTGGATCCTTATTGTCACTCATTTGCATTGACAGGAAACAAGTTTTGTTTATTCTAAGCCAAAGAAAATTTTTGCTTATTCATGTGCTTTTCTTTCTTCTCTCATTTGAAATGATTGCTGGAAAGGGAAGAATATATAACAATGCCACGGGAATTTAGAGGAGAAGGGTGGCATCACCCTCCTGCTGCTGACAAGACATTTTAAAAACATGAATATAAATATTTTATATGTAGCACATGTTAAATGTAAATATAATACTCATAAGCCATAAGAAAATGTAATACAAGTCACCTGTCATGAATATTCAAAAGGGAAATAAACAAAATCTGCAGATGCCTTTCATTATTCCCCCTAAGGAAAGTTAGGGGACATCTGCTCCTGATAATGAATAGTGTTTTAGGCCTGAGTACTAGATTCAGTATTCAGCTTGAGACATATGTTTGGCAGAGGCCTCCTTTAGAAACCTGACCTACCTCTTTTAAATCCCTCTATCTTTGCTCCAGTAGTAGCCTGAATATTTCTTCCAGGGTGACTGCTGCATCAAAGTAGTAACCTGAGCTAAAACGGTTCATCTGGAATTTCTACAGTGCTAAAGATTTCAAAGCAGCCCAGGGGAAATCATGGCCAGAAAGAAAACTCAGGTTGAAGTGATCTACAGAATTATGCTTTCCAGAGCCATAGATGAATCACCAAGGATTGGTCCCCAAAGGACTAGAATTTAGAGGGTGTTGACAGTACTCTTTTTTTTTCTTTTAGCATATAGAAACAAGTAAGATCTTAGAATCTACTTAGTAAGAACAATTAGCTGACATAGGGAGCTGCCGAAAGGCTCACTTCCTTCCTTCTACAACCTGCCCTGGGGCCCAGGTGTACTCATCCCTTCCCTGTTCCCTCCCTCAGGGAAGCCTTCCCAACAGCAGCCTTACATTCTCTAGGGGTGCCAGCCCCTAAAGAAGGCTCTGGTGTATTCCTACCTCATTTTCTCAAGCACGTTCCTAATACAGAACATTCAGGGAAAACTTGCACCATTGAAAAAGTCCACATCCAAGTGTGGTAACATCAGAAAGACCCTTCTGATACTCATCCAGAAAAAAAGAAAGCCAAAAATCCAGCCAGGCACACAGCTTACTAAATCTTTAAATCTCATGGGGCTTGTTTGGCAGTATTTGAATCTAGGGCAAACAACTTGCTGTAGCTGTAATGCCTCATCTCAGCACTTATTTAATTTGAGTCTATTCTCTGTCTTTATTATTAAGAATAAAAGCACAATTGCATTACTCTTCAACTTGGGATTATTTTCCATAAGATACTGTGCCAACATGAGATTGTCAGACAGTTATATTGGATGCTGACATATTCAGGCTCCCATATGACAGGGGAATAGTTTAGATAATGGCTTTAAATTTTTCACAAATGCAGCAGTAAGATTTTAAAAATTCTATAGTCACAATGCTCTTTACCATGCATACTCTTCTTTTTTTATGGAATTTATCTTTTGAGAATATACAGTTAAGAGTTCTCCCCAGAATATTATTTGTAATTTATACTACTAAAATGTTTACTTTTATTTATACTGGTAGCCAGGGAACCATGGTAACCTGGGGAAGTATGAAAGCAACAAATAATTTTCTGTTGAGGAGATAAGGATGTGTTGGAGAAAAATTCTTGGACTCTGTTCCATTTCTCTATTTTAAAGAAATGAGTTAGTCACCCAGAAGAGTGTAAATATTCCAAGGAGCCAGATAATCACCAGTTGTTAGGCTTGGTGCTCAGACATTTGCCATTAGCAGTTACCATGAGGTTATTCTTCCTAGGATCTCCTATGTTACCTGGGAAGAAAGTCAGCTTGGTGTAGAGGAGGAGGCACTGGACATAGAGTCAGAAAGATCCTGGCTCAAGTCCAGATTCAGTCACAAGAGCTTTCACCTGTAAAATGAACAAATCGGACATTGATCTTTGAGGTCAAACTTGTACCATGTAATATTCTGTGGGAGCATTTACATCTCAGAAATCAGTAAATGATACAAATCAGGACTTGATTTATCATTTTGTTAGTTATCTGGACTTAAAGTGATAAACAAGTGTTAAAAATGCATATTAAAATTCAGAGTATGTGGTGTATACCTTTTTTCCTTTTTTTTTTTCTGGAAAGTCAGTTGTTAAACATTTACTACCACACCATTGCTTCCAACTCTAAATCCTATGATATCTTCTTCCTTCTTATTGTACTTTTTGAAAGAGCAGAAAAGAGGAGAGATTAAAGATATTGGAATTTGCAGCATTTCAATGTGATACCTGGAGTCTTTTCTGTTTAGGGTAGCCAGATTAATGACAGATAGTAGCTTGATAATCACTCAGGTATTTCTTTCTGACTCTTGGTTTTCTAGCAGCTGCCTTGATTATGACAAAAGAACTTCTAGACTGTTTAAAGGGCAGGTAAGGAGGTACCTCTTCTCCTTTTGTTTTATGGATGGGGCAAAAATCTTTGCATGGCAGCTTTCCAAGATTTTCTGTGTGCTCAGACCAAGCTGAAATCAACAAATATACAAAGGGCTCTACAAAAATATCACTAAACCAGTACAACAAGTATTGTATTCCTGTTACACAAATAACTTATTCCAGCAAGGCTTACTGCTTAATACAGAATTTGTGAAGTTTTTGCAGCAAATCAACTTCACCAACAGAGGACCTATCCAATCTCAGGAAAAGAGAGAGAGAGAGAGAGAGAGAGAGAGAGAGAGAGAGAGAGAGAGAACAAGAGAGAGAGAGAGAGAGAGAGAGAGAGAGAGAGAGAGAGAGAGAGAGAGAGAGAGAGGAGAGAAAAGAAAAGAAAAATATTGACAGCCAGCCCCTAGGTTATGGCACTCTAAGTGATAGTTCATTTTTTTCCCCATTATTTGGTTTTAGAACCATAATAATCATGGACCTAGAGCTGGAAGGGATCTTAGAGGCTATTAAATCTAACCCTCATTTTATGAATAAGGAAACTGAGACCCAAGGAGGTTAAGTAACTCTCTCAGGGTCACACAGATAATGTCTGAGGCAAGATTTATGCCAAGCCTAACATTCTATCCACTGAGCCACCTAGCTGCCTCATGTTGTTCTTTTATTAAAGGTTTTATTTTTAATGCATTATTCCTATTGATCAGCCTTTGGTTTTTATATCATATTCATTTTCATATATCTCTTCCCATCCAGTGAGTCCTACTTTTATGACAAAGAAAAAGAGGTGAACAAAACCAAATGACAAAGGAACTGTATCTAATACTGAATACATCATTCCACACTCACAATCCCTGCTTTTCTCCTGTTTAGACTGAAAATTAGTCATTAGAATTACTTGACATTTTACTTCCTGTTAGCGTTTATTTGTTTTTTACATTACTGTAATCTTTTTGTATATTGTTTTCCTGGTTCTGCCTTTGGTCCTTTTTTATATGAGATGCTTGATTAAATTGCAGGTGCTGGCACAGTCCAAGTGATGGCATAATCTTCCTTTGGAAGCAATAAAGCAACTATAATCTTTTAAAGAGAGCAGTGGTGTTACTACTTAAAGGAGCTTAAATAGCTTGTGGGAAAATTGTCAATGTCCCACAAGGTGGGTAGATTACTGCCTTTCAGACAGAGGTCATGGACACAGTGAAACATGTGCTAGGCTGAATGAATCTGTGCAAAAAAAGCCATACCAGGATGCATCCTTCAATATAGTATATAACAAAAGAACAGTGATAACGACCACAGCTTCATATTAGAAGAAGAAAAATTGTCTTATCTTCATTTGTTTTATTTCATCTCTTAGACCATCACTTCATTTACTTGCCCCCGACTTTGGAACAATTTCACAGCCTGTGGGAAGCTAATTAATAATAATTCAGATAAAACTAATGCCTCCCTTTGAAAAGGATTCTGTAGATCAATTTAAGTTGAATGTGACCAGTTATGTTAGAGTAATGAAGCCTTTCTTATTATAAAAGATGTTACAGAAGTAGGTTCAACCCTAGTATGATTGTACAACCTGAATGCAATTAGTGTGAGTCAATTAATCTTTTCTATAGTTTCTTAGAAAAAAGGTGTTTTCAAATTTCTTACCTATCTTATGAAAAATGAGGATTTATTCATCACCCCATGCCCCATTGACTATATGAAGGCTATACCCTTGATTATGCCCAAACTAAATCTAAAATGTCACCATATCTAACTCTAAGTTGTTTTGAACTTTTCAAGATGCTTTTATATATATTATCTCATCCAGTTCTTCTAACAGCATTATTTAAAGGAAATATGTTTAGTGAATAGAGAGCTAGTCTGAGAAATTGGGAAAACCTGGGTTCAGATCCAACTTCTGACACAAATTCTGGGAGATCTATGATCCTTAAATTTTCTGTACACATCCTGTTTTGAGGATTAATGTTTTGCAGGAATAATGACCATGTGTTCTATTAATGTGTTTGGTTTTTTTTCTGCTTTTCTTCTTCCAAATTGCTCTTCACATGTATTTGTATTACCAATTATTTTTTCATTTTGTTTCTTTGGAGAGACTTGCCACTTAAGATTTATTTTCCTCCTCTTTCACCAATTATTTCTGCTATATAAGCCATAAATTCTGCTTTCACAATTCTTATTTGTCTCTTGAGCTATTCAGGAGCATTCTATTGAAGTCCCATGTTCTTTTGGGAAAATAGGCCCTGTGCCTCATCAGTTGTAGATTCATTTTCCTTTGCCTTGCAATAGTAATTCAGAGATGATTAGACTGATTTAGATGTCTTGGAGACTGTCTTCATTTCTGTTTTATCTTTCCAGTTGATCTGCCTGTGCTCAAGGCTTTTAATTGTGTTTGTTCTTTCTGAAATCTTTGGTAATATTAGAATCTTTTCCTTAAATTATCTTACTCTTACTTTTTGACCCTTCCCCTTTGATGGAGGATCCCCTGAGGGCCAAACCTTAAATCTGTTTCAATCTCTTTCCATACTAGGGAATTCACTTTTCATCAGCCTCAATCCCTGCCCCATATAACTTATAGGGGGACAGATGTGGCTCGAGGTAGATGTCAGATTCCTTCAAGACTGGAGGAGCACAGCATCCATGCTGCCATTGCAAATCAAACAAGTTGCCACTTTCCCATACCTCTCCTTGCTCCTGCATAGGATGGGTTGCAAAGTGAAGTTCCTTTTTTTTACTGCCACAAAATGGTAGGAGGAGGGCAGGGGCAAGGTGGTTTGCTGTCAAAGACTACAGCAGCAGCAAAAGAGTTGTTAAGTGGCGGAGCTTTAGGGCTAGTAGGGAGTTGGATGGTGCTGAATGTGTTAGGATTAGGGATTAGTTTTCTTTGATATTAGTTCATCAGGTTGTCATCTTATTAGGGTTAAAATATGGAGATAGCAGCATTCCTGTACATCTTGTGCAAAATTCTAATTTTAGAGATTTTAAAAGATAGTAAAGATAAGAGAAAATATCTAATCCTGCATTGTATCAGTCATGTGACCATCTTCCCTTATTGTTAAGAATCAAAATATACAATTGTACCAGACCTTTGATGTGGAGTTGTTCCTATGTCATTGGATTTTTAAATGTCAGGCTCAAATAAGATTGTGTATGTAAAGTGCTTTGAAAACCTAAAAACTAATCAAGTCACAAGTGCTTCCTATGTATGAGGTAATTATAAATGCTAAACATTTATTCTTGTTCTTTACAATAATAGTGAAGAAAGAGATTAGACATCAGATTAATTATCAGATAAGGAGGGTTGTTATAGGGGCCAGCACATAACAGGAAATAGATATAACCAATGAACAACCTGTGTCCTACATAATATTCATGTACCTACAAGCAATCAGGAGGATGGCACCTATCACGTTGAGTAGGACACCCAGTGATAGGGTTTTGGGAGTCCAAAGGCAAGAGTTGCACAGGGAGGGCAGTCATAGATAAGCGGTAGTAGTAGTAGTATCAAAGGGTATTCCCACAATGATGAGAAACAAAATCCTCCTAAATATTAAAATACAAGGATAAATATTATCCTCATCTCAATGGTGCAAAACACCATGATATTTTAGAAGACAACCTGGATTTGGGATCAGAGGACCTGAGTTTGAGTCATAACTCTTCTATCTTGGGCAAATAACTTCACTTCTCTGACCTCAGTTTTATCCACTATAATATAAAAGGGTTGGACTACACAAACTCCAAGGATCTTTCTAGAGTTATATCTTATGAACTGAAATTGAAATATCCAGAGCAAAAGTGACTTGCCAAAGGTAATATGAGTGGTTAGTGGCACAACCAAGATTAGATTATGGGTTTCCTAAATCCTTGCTCTGAACTCTATTCACATTGCCTCACCGTATAATTCACAACTATAATAATAACACCATACAATCTATATCTTATAGCTCATGTTGAGAATTCATCCTACAAGTTTCAAGATGAGATCTAAATAGTAAAGATTGTTTTAGACCATTAAAAAAATAATTACAAAATCATTAGATTCTACTTGCAAAAAAGCATGTTTCCACAGATAGGTTATGATATTTGCAAAGCTAATTGATCTACATGTAAGTCTTGTGACTCAAAATAATCATCATATGAGCATTTTTATTAAAAATAAAACAGTTGTTCCAATCATCTTATTTGGCATTAAAGATGATTTAATTCTCATTTGGATGAAAGTTCTCTGTAGTGTCACTAGAACAACCTCACCCAGAGATTCGGACTGGAGAATGAAATTTAGGAAATACATTATGATACAGCATAAGCTTTTTACCTGAATAGATTTATGCAAATCCTCATTGCTATTAAATAAAGAAGCACATGTGTTTGAGAAAGGATGTCATCAGAAAAAGAGAACAGGGGATGTAGGAAAGTTGAACCCAATTTAATTGTTACAACTGAGCAAAATCTCTCTATTCTCATTCTTGGGGCTTTTGAAAGAGAAGAATGGAGTGCACCGGTTCATAAGAGATCCCAGTAGAGTATAACAAGTGTCCTTTAAAAAGTCTTATTTTTACTAATATCTGTGGTTTTTAAATCACTTTAATTTCAAAATATATCCTTCCCCTTCCACTAGCCCAAAGCTTTTATAAGCTTTCCTTTATTAAGAAAAAAATTTAAGAGTAAAGAAAAGCAGTTCATCAAAACCAATCAACACTTCAGTCATGTCTGATGATATATAGCAAATGACTCTTAGAAATCAAAATAAAATCTTGCTATCAATTAAACAAATATGATTTATTTTGTTGAGAACTCTCATACTATTTCACACACATCTCCTCATGAGAGTACAGTGCTTTACTGGCAGCATAGAACACCAAGCAAATTCATAAGTTATGTTTTTGGTTTTGTTTTGTTTTGTTTTTTAATGAGGCTTTAAGGCTTAAAATATATTGTGCCACCTTCCTCCATTCTTAGTGAGAAGTCCATGTCTAAGTTCCCTTTCCTGGGCTCTATCAAAGATTACATACTCAAAATCCAGACAGTGTCCCCCCTTGTTCTGGGCCTGACCTCCCACTTTTGTCCAAAGAACTACTGTAAGGAAGTTCACATATTGTCAGTTAAAATCATTTCACTAACTTAAGGCTTTCCATTTCCCCTGAAAACAAAGGGATAAATTTTGCAGATTCCCCACCCCTTAGGCCAGTTTAACCTGTGATCCTAGGATGGTCCTTATCTTAATAATTGCCTATTTTCCCCTTGCTTTAGCAACCCTAGGATCTCCCAACTTTGAAACTCCAGAAAGTATAAACATAATAGATATCTTAGACTCTTCTACATGCAATGCCTTCTCTTCCTATTTGATTCTGGTAAAAGAGAGGTACCCTGAGTCTTTCAACTATTGAAGGATTTTCCTAATCCATCATACCTCAGGGAGTATGAGTAGGAATGGGCTTTATTGGGATCATTCTAGGGAGCATGAACTGGAAGCTTCATGGAACATCAAGGACATCTTGTGAGAATGCTAAAGGGCTTTAGTGCTTAAGGGATCACAGAGCAAACCCTTGTTTGACCACTGCACAGAGGACTTAATGACCCTTGGTTCTCTTTTCTCTTCCTATCTGAGATCATGTAAGGTCCATATTTGTCTTTTCTGCTAATAGTGATGATAGAAGCAAGCTTGCTGAGTTCAAGAGGTTCAGTGAGCCTGAGTTCCTTCAATGGAGCTGAATGACTTCAAGGGGGAGAGGGGGCATAAAGTTCTTCATCAGAGATTATATCACTGTCAGGGGAAACAACCAAGATATATGTCTCTGGATGTTTCCAGGGGAATTTTGAGTGCATGTTTCTATGGGATGGACTCTGTAAGTCCATTTCCTGGGGTGCAACCTCCAATTGAATTCCTACTACAAATGTTTAACTATACACGTTTATTGCATATAAATTATTAATTTTTGTCAAGTTTATGGGACAATAGAACTATATTTTCACACATACGTGCCAATGCGATATTCATAGCACCTAAGGAGACCATGAATATCCCAACACAATCCTGAATTGCGAAATACAACAGATTCTCCACAGGGAAGACAGAACGAAAATATTTATTCAGACACCAGAAAGCCAAATCCATCATAATCTATACACAATAACAATGCAGAGAACACCATCCCCAAGCCTTCCCTCTGCTAGGGCTTCCACAAACCAGCTCCGTTAAACAAAAATCACAAACAAGGTCTTTCACTCATGCTAAGCCAGCTGCCTGTTTGCCTGCATCCTTTCTAGCTCTGACTAGACTCTGACCAATTTCCTCTCAGCTCTGCTCTCTCTCCACCTCTTCCTGTTCCACCCATTCAACAAACTTCTCCCACCAAAAGCTCCATGTGACTCAGACTCATGTGACTCAGGCTTCCATGTGACCCAGGCAGGTCACATGGACCTATTAATGAATGGGAAAGATCTTCCCATTTAAATTACCATTACAACATACTAATTGTACATTTTTTCATACATTGGGCCATTTTATAGAGCATTTGGGGTAGGGGGTATCATGCAGTCAAATTATGTACTACATTTATGCCATTTGATAAATTAGAGTTTAATTTTCTTATTTTAAATTACTGTCATGGTTTATATCTCATATCTTTGTTTTATGATATTGTTGATCAAAGCAATGAGTCCTTTGATATATAACCATTGAAAAGGGATGCAACCTCAGTTATAAGATTTGTCCTGTGTTCATCTGCTTTCTTAATCAACAGTTATCTGATAAGCATCTTCTGCTTGCTAGGTATTTATTAGTGATACAAAGACAAAAATGAAACAGTTCCATCCTCAAGGAATTTATATTCTATAGAGGTAGATAATATGTATCCATATAAATATATATAAATAAGAGCAAAACTAATTCAAGGTAATCTCTGAGGGGGAAGATTGGGAAACACTTCTTATAGAAGAGAACATTTGATCTCAGCATTGAAGGAAATGAGAATTCTGAGACAGTTATGATAACATATTCATAAAATCTCTTTGGTCCTTTTTGAGCCCCAACCTGGGGAAATCCTAGCAATTTAGAGTTCCTTCTAGCTTTCTTTATAGGCAACCATAATCTCCTCTCAACTGCCTTTGAGCAAATGAAATACATACAAATTAATAATGCATTAGATTAACTGCCATTTTATCTTAATACTACCTTTTAAAGATTAGGTGACTAGCAATGTAAAATACAAACTTTAAGGAAAAGGAAATAAACTGGGGAAGATATATACTTTACCCAGTAGGAGGTAGAAAAAGGGGAGTTTTATCAATGGTATTTCTCAACAAACTAAGACAGTTAGTCTGTTTCATTTGGTGGCTCTGAATGACCTCACATTTCACCCCCTAATCACTGAAGCAGTATGGGCAACAGCAGCAGCCACTGTGAACTCCTCCCATCTCTCACTCATGACAAAGAGAAGCTAAAGACCCTTCGATCTTTGATTGTCCCCCATTGTTGACATGCCTGGAGCATGAAGCAGGGGAAAGGATGAGAGCATCTTTGAATTCACATGCTGTCATTGCTCCAGTCTCTGTACTTCATTGCAGTAGCAGCTCACATTGGCCTGATTCTCATCCCTCACCAGATTCTAGTTTCCTCATCTTTCTGTGGGATGGAAAAAGAAAGAAAATCTCTTTGAAGGGGAAGTCACAGCCCTATAATTCCCAAGGGCTCGTGTAGACAAGTGTTGGGGATTTTATATCTTCCAAGAGAAACTGAGCTACGATGTCCTCCTCCATCTTTCTTTTTTATATTTCTACCACATAAATAAATAACAAAGTAGATGGAGCCAGCTACATTCACTTTTATGTTACTCCTCAACCTGCCTTGACTCATTCTCTTATTTCATTTTATAACAACTCTAAAATCATCTAGTGACATGTTTGGATATTTTCTAACTAAATAAGGTCACAACTTCTTTCTAATTAATTACTTTGTTTAATTCTTATCCCAATTCATTAAATGCTATTTAATAAACTGGAGCAAAGATGGGGAACTTGTGGCCTCAAAGCCACATATGGCCTTCTAGACCGTTGGATACAGCCTTTTGATTGAGTCCAAATTTTTGTAACAACAATTTCTATGACAACCCACAGCAGTCACTATGGATGCGTATTTCCAGGGTAAATTCGCAAAATATAAACTCTTTTCCTCAAAGATGAAACCAATATATTTATTCAGAAACCAGAAAGCCAGTTCCATCATGGTAACAATGAAGTTTGTTCATATTACCAATAAAGGGAGCACTGCCATCCCCAAACCTTTCCTTGGATAGGTTTCCCCACAAACAAGGTAATTCCTAGGCAAAATTCCACCCTCTCTCACTCATGTGAGCTGCTCTGTCTCAGCTCTGCCTCACTCTCTCTCAGCTCTGCCCTCCCTTCTCCACCCATTCAGCAAGCTCCTCCCACCATCAGCTCCATGTGACTAAAACAGTGGGCTGGGCTAAAGCTCAAAGCAGGTCACATGGGCCTATTAAGGGACAGGGAAGATCTTCAAATTTCCTTACCATTACAATTTTACAGAACAAATCCTTTTATTAAGGGGATTTGTTCTGTAAAGTTATGGAGTTACTTCCAGTTACTGGAGAAATCTCCTTTTTAAATATTTTGTAAATATTTACATATTTACAAATATGTAAATATGATTTTCATAATGAAAATAAAATCAACAATAAAGCAAAGACATAGAAAATTATTTACAACATGAAAAAGATAAATCCAGTTATCACCTCAAACCATCAGTATAATGGTAGATAACTTTTCTTCACTTTTTAACACTATTCAAAATACCAAGTCTCTTCTAAAATATCCTCTTTGCAAGAAAAAAGTAAAAATGGTTTGATCATGAAAGAAGACTACTCTATCTCCATTTTCCCTGTCTTCTCCAGTTTTTCTCTAGACATAATAGGAAATCAACCTCATATATCTCTGAAGTGGTAATTCTTGATGGTCTCTCTCACAGTTGACCTCACAGATAGGGAAAAGCATCTCCTAGTAAGATACATTTCAAACTAATTGTATGTTCCCCAATATTCCTTTTGGCTCTTAAAGATACAGGAACAGTACCTATGATCTCCATGAGGGAAGCATTTGGAGCTATATTTATATATTCCCATGGTGTCGCCCCAGTGGAATGCCAGTTGATTGAGCTTAGAGACTATTTTATTTTTGTTTTTGTCCCAGAACTCTTATAGATCAATTGATCTTCACTGGCCTTTGCTTCCATGTGATGCAATCTCCATATATATATTTTGTCATAATTACACCCTTCACCTAGGGTTCATATTTCACGAACCTCCACGGGGGCTAGTGTCAGACTTTGTGGAGGAGAAACTGCTTCTGCCATAGTGAAATTACAGCTACACCCAAATGAACTTCTCAGTCCCAAATAATAATGCAGCTAATACTCTGATAGAAATTACTGAATATATAAGATAATATAGAGTTGTGGAAGAGAGAAACTTTGAGATATAGCTAGAGATGACAGGCATGTTCAGACACAGATTGTTAGAGAAATTCATTCCTTGAGGTGGCTGATTTTATTACTTGCAAGTTACTAAGCTCAGAGCTCAACTAGTTTTTATAATTCTTGAGCACATGGTCTCTTGATGAACACAACCTGTGTTACACTCATGAAGGGGCTAAGGTTTTACCCCAAAAGATAATAGTTTCCCTCAATGAAGCTGATATCACTCAGAGGTCATTTGATTGATCTCTCTCTCTCTCTCTCTCTCTCTCTCCCTCATGCTAAAATTTGAATTTGCTAAGCCATCATTTATATTTAAAGATAATTTACCTAGATGAAGATAATTAGTACATATGCTATATATAGCGCAAACATAGTATGTAACATAATGCAGTTTCCCTATAATTTCAACAGTTTATCAAAATAAAAATCTATTAAAATGTACATAAAAAGAAGAAAGTAAGCTCTTAACCATAGTACAGGTTATTAAAAGAAATAAATATCAACCCACAAAGCAGATTAAGATGTGATCTTAATAATGTCTTTGTTCTCTAACAAAACGATAATCTGATAGGGAATGAAAATAAAATTAGGTAATCTAATGTCAAGTCACAGAATTTGAAACCGAGATGTTCAAGGTATTTTAAGGGGGAAATGTTAACAGGCCTAATAAGCTTTTGTTTATCAAAAGTTTGTGTACCAAAATTATCTAAATATCTTCATTTATAAAATGGGAATCATGATATTGTGGTGTAGTGCAGAGGTATCAAGCACATAGGACACATGCAGCAGAACCAGATTAAAATGTAATTGGGAAACGCTTTTTTTAAAAAAATAAAAATACAGTAAATCATCAGTAGTTTTAATGTGTGGTTTTCTAGGTCAATATGCAGCCCACAAGGAGCCTTATGATTTAGTAGCCCCTATTTCTATTTCAGTTTGATGCCACTGGTGGAGTAGAAAGAAAATAGATTTAAAGTCAGGGAATCTGGATTCAAAACCCAGTTTTGTGTATACTACCAACAGTTTAGAGGGTATGCAATTTCACCTTTCTGTGGTTCATTCTGTGGTTCAATTTCCTCATTTGCAAAATAAAGGTATTAAACTAGATGTTACATAAATTTATTTTTCTTTTTATAACACCTGTCTACAATACTATGATAATTAACGATTGTTCTGATTTACACAAAATGGCAGATTGATGTTCTCACTGTGAGAGAGAAGTATTGAGCTTTTACAACTTGTATGACATTTACCCCTAAGCCTGTACTTGATCATCACTATATTCATTTGCATCATCCCATATTCTAAAATAATCAGGGTATGTTTGGATATTCCCTTATTAATTACAAAAATTTCACCATTATTCTCATTAATTAAACAATTACCTTGGAGCTCCCATACTAAATAATGTTAAATAAACATTATTTGTTTAATAAATTGGAGAAACTTCTTTTCCCAAATTTCCTCCGTGTGTGTGTGTGTGTGTGTATGTATACACACACCCATTTTCTTAGGCTTAAATAAATATTTAAGCTTCTGTCTATGCTATTTATTACCAGTATAAACAATCAACAATAAAACAAAAACATAATTAATCTTTTATATTATACCAATATCATCCTTATCACTATAACGGCTGATGAAGCAGCTGGTGGCTCAGTGAATATAATATTAGGCCAGAAGTCAGGAAGACCTGAGTTCAAATCTAGTCTCAGACACTTCCTAGTTGTGTGACCCTGGGCAAGTCACTTAAGTTCTGATTTCCTGACAAAAGGAAACTTTGGAGAAGGAAATGGCAAACCACTCCAGTATCTTTACCAAGAAAATTCTATGGACAACTTTGGTTCATGGAGTCATGAAGAGTCAGACATAAATGAACAACAATATAAATGGTGACCTCTCAATTTTGGGAACGCAGTTCCACCATTCAGTTCTCAGGATAACAAGGATTATAAATAATATATAAGAATTTTCTTATGTATTTTAAATATAAAGTTTCAATTCATCCACTTCTGAGAATAAATTCTTTAGGTCTTTTCAAAATCTGTCCCCCAACCTTGACAGGTAATTTTCCATAATAACAATTAAATCCTTAGAATCTTCACAGATTAAAGTTAAAACTCAATCTCCTGATAGATAACACTTAAAACCCACTCCCCCTTCACAGATCCCTCCAAGAATGGCCAGTAAATTGTCACTGTTTAGGACTCTACAGAATCTTAAAAAGACAGTAACAGTATCTATAATCTCTGCAGAAAATATCTTTGAATCTGGTGTTACCTAAAAAACAAAACAGCCTATGGGGGAAAATGCAACCAGGTTTACCATCATTTCTGCACAACTTTAAATAAGGCTCAAATTGTAAGTGCTGTCAAAGAGGTTTCCCATTACCCAGCTCCTTCTAGTAGGGAAACAAGTCAAACACTGACATGTAAACTTGCAGGGAAAAATTAATTACTTCATTGGATCCATTATCTCAATGTGAGTACTCCTTCCATTAATGAACGCATTCCAGCCCTGTCTTTTTGTGCAGTTCTTATCCATATCTTTCCACAAAACTTCCATGAAGGATTTGTACCACACACACTGTTGTAAGCCTTCCTCTTCATTTCTTAACTGTCCATGTATACCAGGGCAACCCTTGGGCTATCTATTTAAACTGCTTGTGAAACATCACTAGGATATCCCACTGAAATCTCAAATTCAGCACTTTAAAACAAAATGCTCTATTTTCCTACTAAAACCATCCTTTCTCCTAATTTCCTCTTTATCTTGTGGGAACAGTCCTTTCAATTATGCAGGTTTACAGCTTCAGAGATTTCCTTGACTCCCTTTCCTTCAGCGCCCATATCCAGTCTGTAATTATCAAAACAATCTGGTACTGGGTAAGAAATAGAAAGGTAGATCAACGGAATAGAGTTAGTAGACATACAATTTACAATGCAAATAAATATAATAATCTTGTATTTGACAAGCGTAAAGACTTAAGATTTGGGAATTAGAATTCATTATTTGGTAAAAATTTTGGGAAAAACTGGAAAGCAGTAATGTCAGTGTCTTTTAAATCCTCTATCCATAACAGCACTTGTACATGTCTCTTTCTCTCTTCTCACATAATCATTTCTCTCCTGGACTATTACAATTCCCTTCAGTTTGGTTTTCTTATTTCCAGACTTTCTACTCCCTGCTTTTCAATCTGTGTACTAAGCTGCCAAATTAATATTCTGAAAATTATATATAAGCATGTAACTTAAAGTGCTCAAAATTTCCATTTTTTTTCTCTAGGATAAAACATAATCTTTCAGACTGAAATTCAAAGCCTTTTGTAATCTGGTTTTCACTTATCCTTCCAGATTTATTTCATATTTCTTCCCTTCACACACTCAAAGTTCCCTGCAAATAGGCCTGCTATTCCCCAAACTCATCCTTCTTTCTCTCCTTCCCAAGTCTCTGCCCGGGACTGCCCCCTTACAGGGAATGCCCCCCTGATCTTAAAATTTTAGCTTCCTGAAAGGTTCAATACAGGTACTATCATCTTCACTTAGTCTTCTCTTGATCTTCTAGTTTTTTGTGCTCTTTATCTCCTCACATAATATTGGGTTCATATCCTTGCCAGTTCTCATTAAAATGTTAACTCCTTAAAAGCCATGAGATATGTTTTTGTTTTTGTATTTATATGGCTTTGCATAGTACCTAGAACCTAGTAGGTAAACTCCTAAATGGCCAATTGAATTAAATTCTCAGTTCCTAGACAAATCTAGTCATGTGTTCTGCCCTCCACTTAGGCCATCATCTCTATTTTCTCCCCATATCATCATCATCATCATCATCATCATCATCATCATCATCATCATCATCATCATCACCATCATCATCATCATCATCATCATCACCATCATCATCATCATCATCACAATCCTCATAGCAACTAGTATTCATATGGGATCTACTTTGTGCCAAACATTGTACTAAGTACTTTAAAAATATCTCATTTTATCCTCACAACAATCCTTCAAAATAGATGTGATTTTTAGTTTCTTTACAATTGAGGAAACTAAGACAAATAGATGTTAAGTACCTTTCCCAGGATCACATATCTAGTATAAGTGTCTGAGGCTGGATTACACTCAAGTTTTCCTGACTCCATGCCTAGTACTCTATACGCTATACCACCTAGGTCCCCCAAGATATCAACCACCTAAGGATATTTTTTGACCCTGTCTTTTGACCTCATCTTACTCAGTTCTAGGTTTTCACCCCCCCCACCTTCTTGATATCTCCAGCCATCCCCTGAGCACATATGTCCCCTTTCACCAGCAGCAACTTTTCAGATTCTCTTTGTGGTTGTTTTCACCATTTGTATATAAGCTGTCTGAAGTCAGTTTATATCCCTAATGCTTAGTATAAAACCCAGTAAATAGTACCTGCCTACCTACTGGTTTATTGTTCTATCCATTTTTCTATCTCATACCAGGGAGGTAGCTAAAATGGGTATTCTTAAGTCAACAAGCATTTATTAAGCTCCTCCTATATGCCAGGTAGTCTGCTAAACACCAGGAATGCAAAGAGAGGCAAAAACTCTCCTTACTCTCAAGGGCTTTACAATCCAATGGGAAGATAAAATTTGAACAACTATGTGCAAATTTTATACACACATACTCAACATACATGTATATGTAAACACACAGAAAGGATAAACTAGAGATGAACTCAGGGGGAAGACAACAGTATTATAGAGAATCAGGAAAGGCTTTGTTGCAGAAAGTGGGATCTAAGCTGAAATGTGAAGGAAGCCAGGAGACAGAAATGAGGAGAGTTCCAATTTTGGGGAAGACAGTAAGTGAAAATGTTCAGGCAGGAGATGAACAGCAAGAAGTTTACTGCAATTACACAGTAGAGTATGAGGAGGAGGATTGGAAAGGCTGATGGTGACAAAAGTGAGGCTCAGAGATGTCACATTTATTGAACCATATCACTCACTAACAGAGATACAACTCAATCTCAGGTCTCCTAATTCCAAATCCAAATACTTTTGATATGAATTTCTGTCCCATGTGTGTCATGACCAAACAGATTCAGAGTGATTACTTCTCCCCTGTACCCATTTCCCCATCAAAAAGACCTAGCCTTAGAGGACTGACTGATTTTTTATATACAGTACCCATTATTACCATTCCTCATTTCGTACCCTCCAGGAAACTAAAAGTGCATCTTTTGTACAGTGTTTTACAGATCTGAAAGCCCATCAGACATTTGGAGCAAACTACCTTTTAATTAATAATGTCAAATTTAAAGAGACATGCTTCAAACCTAGACAAAAAAACCCCACACTTTTATCTCTAGAAGGTTGAAATAGAGTAGATACAATCCAATAAGTATAGAGGTCCAAGCATTTCCACTTAGACTAAAAGGATCCAGAACAGTTGGAGCTAAACTAGTCATTTACATTTCAAACGAATTAGAATAAACAAAAGAATAAAAACCTCTCCAGTGTTTCTCCAAAGATTAAACAAAATTATTCATTAATGACTTAGGACAAAGTTTGCTAACTGTCATCAGTTGGTTAGACCAGCGGCAGCCAGATTCAGAACCCTGGGAAAAGATTTCAGAGAATAACCTAAAAAGAAGATCCTGAAGTTTGAGTTCTTTTCATTTTAAAAAGGAAATTTTGTTGTAAGAAAAAAAAAATTAAGCACTGATTTTTTTTAAAAAATGATAGCCCTTAGGGATACATATAATCACAAGTAGACAATTATAGCTAGTACCTGTAAATGAGGTATCTAAAAGTGGTATTTCAAGATTCAGAGATGAATTAAGTCATCGATTATTGGTGCAAGTAGGGGAAAGCAGTTCTGAAGAAAATCTAAAACAATTTGCAGAAATACTATATGCCAGGCAATATGAATTCATGTAGAATATATATCCATATAACACCATACAATGTGATATATTTAAAATAAGGGAGTTGAACTAAATGATTTCTAAATTCCCTGCCAGCTCTAACTCATATGATTTTTGATAAATGTTCTATGATACTTATATGACTGTATACATGAAGATGTGGATAGCCTGCCAAAAAATATTTATCCCAGACTGCTTGCCTCTGCCATCAGGTGGTCTGACAGCAAGAAATATACACATCTCATAATCTTAAGTTAAAATGTAATTACTTTCACATGTTTACATATGTAAACATATCATAGATATATGGGGCAACTAGGTGGCACTATAGATAGTAAGGGCCTAGACTCAGGAAGACCTGAATTCAAATACAGCCTTAGACATTTATTAACTGTGAGACCTGGGCAAGTCACTTCACCCTGTTTGCCTCAGTTTCCTTATCTATAAAATGAGCTGGAGAAGGAAATAACAAACCACTGCAAGAAAAGTCAAAATGGGGTTATGAAGAGTCTGAAAAAACTAACAATCATACATATATATATATATATATATATATACACACACACACACACACATATATACATATATGATTTCCTTAGGAAAATTCTCTCTGCTAACACAGGATCACAATCTGTCTTTATTTTACCATACAAGTCCTAGGGAATTACCTAAAGCATATAAAGAAGAGTTTAATGATTTGCTCAGGTCTAGATTAGCCCCCCTAATATAATATGGATGGTGTCCAAAAGTGTTAGTGCAAATTTAAACTTTAACAATCTTTTGGAATACATTCTGTATGCTGTGATAGATAAACTAGACAAATGTGTTAGATGCTGAGCAAACTGACATACCTTCTCTGGGATTCAGTTATCTCATCTGAAAGAGAAGAAATCCAGGAGACTAGATTCAATGAATTCTAGGTTTTCTTCCAGCCTGTAACAGTAGGCACCCTGACATATACAGGGCAGACCTTCTATCACAGGTTCTTCGATCTGCTTTTTTAAATGGAAAGGCAACTTTTGAGGGATTAACAATCACTTTAATCAAGTACATGTATCATTCACTTAGTTCAGGGGGAATAGTCAACACCCTGAACTTAAGAGAATACAGAGAAATCAAAAATCAACAGACAGCTCTTCCAAACTGCCTAACCATACATACAAAGTTATCAGAGAGGGAAGCAGCAATATCTGGGTTTTCAAAGTCAGAGGCTGCTTAGAGGCTTCCAAGAGTCTCATCTGGCATACAAACCTTCTTCCAAAAACTAAGCTCCAAAGTAAAACTGCGCTTCAAAATCTTTGTACATTTTTTAGAGCCAGAAGGCATCACAACGCTTAAGAACCAGTGCCTCATTAACAAAAGGTGTCCTACTGGGACCTGACAGATCAGGCCCAAAAAGCACTTCCAAGGTACCTGGAGAGCAAGAAGGGGATAAGGAAAGGCAGAAGCTTACATACCTTACAGTCTTTGCTGGAGAAGAACTTGAGATTAGCAGTGTTGGGAACAATATGTTGAGGTCAGGGAACCATAACATGCCAGGTCCTCCTGAATGAATTCAACTCAAGCTTTCTTTCAGCCAAAGTAAAACAAATTTTATTAAAGGTTCACCATATTGGGTTGACTCTTAAGGACCCTCTCCATTTGTGATGCTTATATTAACAAGCAGGCCAAATAGAATCTCAGCTATATGGAATTTATATACAGAAAGACCACGGGAAAGATCTATAGGTGGTCTAGTAGTCTGGAAGGAGGGTGTAAGGAGGATCTTGATGAGACTGGGGTACAGATGGTGGAGGGCTTGGGTGGGAAGCAATTCAGAGATAATAGACAATGGAGGGCCAGGCTAGGTTAAGGGTAACAGATTTGAGCATGAAAGGCCAGATTAAGTAGGAAGATTCAAGGGGAGTTCAAGGAGGTTCCCAGAGTCTGTACCCCATCATTTAGACCTGTGTGTGTGTATATATATGTGTGTGTGTGTGTGTGTGTGTGTGTGTGTGTGTATACACATATATATGCACATACTTATGTAAGATATGTCACATGTATTTTATGTATACACTGTATATAATTAACAACAAAATGGATATAATTATATAAATACATATGGGTGTTTGCTGAAGCCAGCTCAAACCAGCTCATGAGTATTTCCACCTTGGAAATGGGCAAATGCTACAAATTGGGGTTTGATTTATTATTTTGTTGATTGTCTAGACTTGAGAAAGTAATGGAGAAAATTTCAGTAACTGATTGAACTTCAAAGTATATTATGCATACTTTTTTTTGGAGAGCTGATTGTTAAACATTTACTTGTACACCCCCATTATACACACAAGTACACAGAGATATTGTGTATTTGTACATATATATGCATATATATATATGTATACATAGACACATCTATATAAGGCACACTGTGAAAACATAACTTAAACTTAGAAACTTAGAAAATTAGTGATGAAGGAAGAATCCTCTCTTTATATAACATGTTCCAAATAAATTCAACTTAGCCAGGTGTTAGGCTTTGTGTTGATTTCAAGCTTCTCTTGAGTTCATAATGAACTTGCTACTCCATGGTGAGGTTCAAGGTCATGGTCAAATCTGAAATCATGTAAACTCCCAGCTAGATTATAACAATTCTAACAAAAAATAACAATTCTGGGAGTAATTCCAGTGGAGATTAGCATTTCATAAGATCCTAACATTTAGATGTGGAAGGAGCCTTAGAGATCATCCTGTTCGGCTCCTTCATCGTGAAGATGAGAAAACAGCTGCAGAAGTAACTTGCCCAAAGTCACATAGGTAGTAAGTGGCAAAGCCAGAAATCAAACCTCAGGTCTTTAACTCTGAATTCTCTTTCAACTGTACAAAGCTGTCTCATTAAGTTTACTCTCTTGTCTAGGTTTAGAAGTAATTCAAATGGTGCACTTTAGGTAATATAATTCTATGTTTACTTTGTGTATTTTTTTTTCCATTGGGAGGAGAAACCCCACTCACATACTCTTGCAATGCATATCATTGCAAGAGTGAGGGTTTAGTTTTCTGCACCAGTCATTTATTGTCTTGTACCTTTGTTCAGTGTACCAGTCAGTGAATTAAATTAATCATAGAATCCCACGGCTGAGCACATTTATTATTAGTGTGTCGTCCATCACCACTGCTGTCTCCTCTCCCCCATTTTTCTTAATGACACACACACACACACACACACACACACACACACTCTCTTTCTCCCTTCAGTTCATTTTCAAAAAAAATGAAAGCCACTGAAACTTTCCTAAGCCAACAAAATAACATAAGCTTCTCTTCTTTTTTTCATCTGGTTGAAGCGATGGAAATTGTTCTCCAGTTTCTTCTCCCTCTGTTTTGAGAGGGAATTGGTGTGACTTGTTGGCATGAATTCCAGACCTGGAGTACTTCACTCCTTAACAGACCAAACCAGTTCTCCAGGGCAGTCCTCCCACTGAATCTGTTTGTTTTGTGGCTCCAACATTAGCAGAATAAGTTAGAAGATGAATACCCAGCACACCAGAAACACCAGTATGAAAACAGTCAGCCTCACAGATTGAGTTCAAAAAGGTAATAATCAGAGGGACTGAAAAGGACCTTTGATGAAAATTCAATGAAAGGACAGAAGTCAGCTCCCTAAAGATTTTCAGTTCCAACTTCACTCCTAATGGAATAAAGTTTATCTTGGCAAACCTTGGTCATAGTTGGACATAACAGTCAATCTTGTTTGCAAGGCTTCTGCTGATGGTGGAAGCTAAATGAATGCCAGCATCTTGTCCTTCTGGACTAGAACTGAAACATACTATGGGATAGGAATAACAAAAGCATGTTCTTCATCTATATTATCCAGGCAGCATCACAAAACTGTGATATGCTTTGGAACAAAATTACTTTTGTCTGCCTGGGAGAAGCCCAGCAGCAGAAGAGGGGAGGCATTCCAGAGAAAAAATTAGGATAAGGAGGCAGCAAAGCGCATATGGCTGTCTGTTATATAGATAATGCCCTCATTTACTTTATCAGTCTTTTACTTTTCCAGAAGCCAAAAGAACGAATAAATAATTTTACTTTGAGAAAAAAAGATGCTATATACATTAGTTAGCTAGATGGTATGCTGAGTAGATAATTGAATCCAGAGTCAAGACCTAGGTTTAAATTTAGCCTCAGACACTTGCTGGCTGTCACCTTTGGTAGGTCACTTAAACTCTGCCTCAGTTTTCTTATCTGTAAAATAGAGATAATAAACTGGGCATGGTGGAACACATCTATAATCCCAGCTACCAGAAAGAGTAAGGCTGTTGGATCTCTTGAACTTAGGAGTTCTGAGCTACAGTGGGCTATGTTGATCAAGTGTCTATACCAACTTCAGCATTAAAGTTGTGACAGGTCGGGGATGCTAGATTGCTTAAGGAAGGACAAAATGGCCTAGATCAGAAATGTCAAAGTTCCTATGCAAATTCATAGTAGGATTGGACCCTTGAGTAAGCCCTGCATTTTCCAGCTTGAGTGAGATGAGGAGATTTATTCTTTAAAAAGAAAAATAAGGAAGAGACACAGAGAGGGTGGAGAGACAGACAAGAGAGAAGGGGGGAGAGAGAGAGAGAGATTATAATAGTATCTACCTCACAGAGTGCTTTTCAGGCTCAAATGAAATCATATATGGAAAATACTTTTTAACCCTTAAAGTGCTATACGTGGTAATGATCATTAGTATTGCTAAGAATCTGCTCTTTATTACTTAAGGACCTGATCGCTACTATTTCTGTAATATATATGAGTGTTGAGAATTTTTAACAAAATATTAACAAAGAGGCTTTGGAGAGGATGACTTTGCACAGTCTATTACATTATATGGAACATTCTCATGCTCACCTCTGCCTCTTACAATGCTTAGGTTTCTTCAAGGCACATATACCATTTTTCTATAATATGCAAAGCATTTCCTATTCCCTTTAATTGCTAATCTCTGCTCCCACTTCCTCAAATTATCATGTATATTATTTATATACTTGTCTATTTACGTCTTATTCCCCACCCCTAAGGAGAATGGAAGCTCCCAGAGGTCTGAGACAGTTTTTCATTTAGCTTCTGTGTCCTGAGCCCTAGCAATCTTTTGCACATTTTAGGCACTTAGTAAATGCTGCCTTGATTAGATAATGTTGGGTTAGATTGGAAGCTACTTTTTATTCCTCATTCCAATTATTCATCTACTTCTCTCACTGTTATCAATGATTAATCCACAAGATATATCACAAACACTATCTCTCTCTCCCTTCCTACCTACTTTCCCTACCTACTAAATACTCTGGGAAGGTATGTGGTTGTCTTCTTATTTGCCTCCAGGAATAAAACACCTAATGAAGAAAGAAACATTTTTATAAGTATACCTTTATTCTTAATTGAATTTCTAATGAGGTAGAATCATCACGTTAAAGGTACATGTAGTAGAAATTTCTATGTGTATAAATAATGGTAATTAGCATATGAAAAAGAACTCCTTGACATGAATTTTTTTCTGCTTTAACTACTGTGTTAGAAGCCTGGGAGCCTGAAAGGAAACAAAGGAGCTTGGTCTTACCACGTGGAATCCTAGAGGGGAATGAATGCCCCAGAAGGATTCATAAACCAGGAAATTGATTCAAACTGAAAATCTATTTCCCTGCAAAGGAAAAATTTTTTTTCATTTCATATTGTGAATAGAGGCCATTGGGAAATAGACCACTAAGCCTCACCAAGGGATTTCTTTTGCTTGTGAACTAACCCTTTACCTGCCTTCTTGTTTCCTTTTCTTCTGCAGGCCTCTGACCAAGGTGTAGACCATAGAGGTGGAGTCATGCTTCACACGGCCATATCATGTTGGCAGCCATTCTTAGGTTTGGCTGTTGTGTTACTCTTCATGGGCTCTACAATAGGCTGCCCAGCTCGCTGTGACTGTTTACCTCACAACAAGTCTGTCTCTTGTCATAGAAAGAGGTTGATTGCAATCCCAGAGGGCATTCCTATTGAGACCAAAATTCTAGACCTCAGCAAAAACCGGTTAAAAAGTGTCAACCCTGAGGAATTTATGTCTTATCCTCTGTTGGAGGAAATAGACCTGAGCGACAACATCATTGCCAATGTAGAGCCAGGAGCATTTAACAATCTTTTCAATCTGCGATCCCTTCGCTTGAAAGGAAATCGCCTGAAATTGGTCCCCCTTGGGGTATTCACAGGACTGTCCAACCTTACCAAACTTGACATTAGTGAAAACAAAATTGTCATTTTGCTGGACTATATGTTTCAGGACTTGCATAACCTGAAATCCCTCGAAGTAGGAGACAATGATTTGGTTTATATATCACACAGGGCTTTCAGTGGGCTGCTTAGCCTAGAACAACTCACCCTGGAGAAATGTAACTTAACAGCAGTACCAACAGAAGCCCTCTCCCACCTTCGCAACCTCATCAGACTGCATCTAAGATATCTCAACATCAATGTTATGCCTGTTTATGCCTTTAAAAGACTGTTCCACCTGAAGCATCTAGAGATCGACTATTGGCCTCTATTGGACATGATGCCGGCCAATAGTCTCTATGGTCTTAACCTCACATCCCTCTCCATCACCAACACCAATCTATCTACTATACCCTACCCTGCCTTCAAACACTTGGTTTACCTGACTCACCTCAACCTTTCTTACAATCCCATTAGCACCATTGAAGCTGGAATGTTTGCTGATTTAATCCGGCTGCAGGAGCTGCATATAGTGGGGGCTCAGCTCCGCACCATTGAACCACATGCTTTCCAAGGGCTCCGGTTCCTTCGTGTGCTTAATGTTTCCCAGAACCTGTTGGAAACCCTGGAAGAAAATGTGTTCTACTCACCCAAAGCCCTAGATGTACTGAGCATTAGCAACAATCCCCTGGCTTGTGACTGCCGCCTCCTTTGGATTCTACAGAGGCAGCCCCTCTTGCAGTTTGGGGGCCAACAGCCTATGTGTGCTGGCCCAGACAGCATCCGGGAAAGACCATTCAAAGATTTCCACAGTACTGCCCTTTCCTTTTACTTTACCTGCAAAAAACCCAAGATCCGTGATAAAAAGATGCAGTACTTGCTGGTGGATGAAGGGCAGACAGTCCAACTGGTCTGCAATGCTGATGGTGACCCACAGCCAGTAATTTCCTGGGCAACCCCTCGAAGGCGCCTGATCACCACTAAATCCAATGGAAGAGTTACAGTGCTAGGGGATGGCACCCTGGAAATACGTTTTGCCCAGGACCAAGACACAGGAATCTATGTTTGCATTGCTAGCAATGCTGCAGGGAATGACACTTTCACAGCCTCCCTTACAGTGAAAGGATTTGCTTCAGATCGTTTCCTTTATGCCAACAGGACCCCTATGTATATGACAGACTCTAATGACACTAGCTCTAATGGCACCAATGCAAATACTTTCTCTCTGGACCTTAAGACCATCCTGGTGTCAACAGCCATGGGCTGCTTTACATTCCTTGGAGTGGTTTTATTTTGCTTCCTCCTCCTCTTTGTATGGAGTCGAGGAAAAGGCAAGCACAAAAACAGCATCGACCTTGAGTATGTCCCCCGCAAAAACAATGGTGCTGTGGTGGAAGGGGAGGGGGCTGGACCTAGGAGGTTCAACATGAAAATGATCTGAGGTTCTACCACTAGCAGTGCTTTTTCTTTTCTGTGGCATTGTTTGTATCCAATAAACTAACCTGGCAAATCAAATTGCTGGGTAGAAGGGCAGCTTGATGTAGCTGCCCCTTTGTTCAAATGGGGTATATAGGAAACAAGAAGACTTGTTTGTGGCTGTGCAACTGGGCCTCTCCACCAAGAGGCAGGTGTGTGTGTCAGGGCCTTTTCACAGAGTTGGTTTTACTAATTGTTTGCATTGCAAATATTGGCATTCTGGGGATCTCAGTAATGAACCTGTTGGCTCATGTTCATGGACAATTGTTCAACATTTTCTACCACTACAAAAAAAAAAAAAGAAAAAAAAAACAAAGAACAACCTACAGTGTAGGATTTACATATTAAAGACACATTTGTCTAAAGCATACTCTACAGTTAAAAAAAAGAGAGAAAATTTGTATCTACGATTATCATTTGTTAAAGCCTTGCACCATGACCAATTGTTGGTTCAGCACCACAAAGAAATTGATATATTCTTTTCTTTTCCTTTTCTTTTCATGATTAAAACAACATACAAACTGTGTACATTTTAAAGCAATACGAATGAAAGGTTGTGCTTTTAGTTACTTACCACTACTGACCCAAGTGTGATGTCACCATCTTTTAAATGCAAATAGCAAACATTGCAAAATAGATCCCTATAGTTACCTGAGGAAAGATACATGGAGGGAGAGATAAATTTGTCTGACTGTAGGAATCCAGGTTACACTACCCAAGGCAAAATTGTTTTAACTCTGTTATGTTCTGTTAATATAAATAAAGGCATGTGCCTAGTTTTGATACAGAATGGAATATTTTTTTATACTTGTGATATCACACTGGACCAGTTTACTGTAACAAGCCCTTGGATTCACCCAGAAGAGAGGGAAAGCCACAAGTTGTGGATAAAACTATGAAAAAAAAAAGGCAAGGTAGGTGTTAATCATGAAAATGAACCATTTTATCATAGCCTGGTTTAAATTTCACAAACCATTGTTAATGTGTTAATAGACAATAGAAAAGGAAAGAAAAGGAGGTAATGATTTTTATATATTCATAAGAAAACTCTAACCTTTATGATAGTTAAGATTGAGAAGTCAGATTACAAAAGCTCTTTGGAAAGGAATGAGCTCTTCTCAGATGCCAATAAACCAGGTTCAACCATGCATAACAGGAAGATTATGCAACTAAGGATATGCTTAAAATGTGATGGTCTCCTTAAGGTCCAACTGCTGCTAATTAAAAGAACTTGCTCTCCATTGTCACTAATTAATGTTGCATCTTCCAAAAAATACTTGTAGATCTCAAAGTTAATTTCTATGAGTGGATGACTTAAGCTTTTATCCTTTCTACCTTACAAATTACATACTTGCTTCTCCTCCATAATAACCAATGGTAGACAAGAGAAATCTTATTGTGATTTTTAAACGGGGTGAGCAAGGTTGTATTGAATATAACTCAGTTACTGTTTGATTTATTGATCAAGAAAAAAAAAAGGCTAAATCCTGCAAGTGTGGAAGGCTGTACTGATCCCCTTCTCCTTTTACCAATCAAAGCTAATACTAACTGTTCCAAGATTCTGGTATCATCCAATGTTGCCTAAAGATTTTAAATTATAAATATTTTCCATTCTGAAAAAGAACTGACATCACTACAAATGATTTAACCCAGATGAGGCTTAAATTTTCCCTAAATGTTTAGTTAATAGCTCTTCAAACAAACTGAATATTACTAGTAATCAATGAATAGAAATAATATTTGATGAATGATTATCTAATTAGCTAGAATGGAAGAGGCATGAAAATGTTACATACTTCACATTTTGAGATGGAGCCAAAAGGGTGTCCCATGATATAATAAAATATAAAAAAATTGAGCTCTGTGTTGTGAAATACTAGAATGAAGATTTTCCTTTCAAGAGACTTCTCTTTTTTGGCTTTTGAATTTTGTGAAACTTAAATAAAATGGCCCCTAACAAAAAAATAATAATGACGAATGGAGATAATTCCTCCCAGTTGAATTGCAACCCAGATGAAAATCCTGCTCTGCTTTCAATAAGGAGAGTAAAATAAAGAAATGAGATGGAAAGATTAATGAACTGTCAGTTGGATTCATTTTCACTTGTTGCTGATAATGGTTACAGGTCTCATAAGCAATCCGTTTTGGGAGGGGTGGGGGTCAGGGAGGGGCAGGAAGAGAATGCCTGTATTTATACCAAAACACTCTCTCTATATCTCTCTCTATCTGTCTCTCTCTCTGTGTCTCTCTGTCTCTGTCTCTGTCTGTCTCTCTCTGTCTCTTTCTCTCTCTGTGTGTTTTGGTACAAATTCAGGGACATTCCAGTGTAATCTAATGGAATTTTTTTTTTTTAATTTCCAAAGTGATCTCTTCAAAGTTAATCCAAAATGACGTGCAGGGTAAGTTAACTTTTAACATTGTAAATAATCAAAGAGTAAACTTAATTGCTAAAGGAAAAAAGGGAAAATACAACTAACTGAGACTAGATCATAGCCAAGATACCCCTGAATGATATATGAGAAGGCTTAGGTATCATCCTGCATGGATTTTGAAGGACATTAAAATCCTGATGAATCTGTAAAGAGCATATTTACTCCTGATCTTACATACAAATCAGCTAGCCTCTAGAGGAGGCACCACAGTACAAGCTCAAATACAGTTAAATTCAACATAGTATAATTGAAGGTATGCTCAGGTAGAAGTTAAAAGGTTTCAACTCTAGATTCTGATCCTGGACCTGGCTCTATTACTTACCTGTGTAATCTTAGGTAGGTTATTTCACCAGACTTAAAATTCTATTTTAGAGCATCTCCATGAAGCCTCATAAAGCACACAAATCATTGAAACATCTGGATGACTATTAGACACTAAGGCAACAATAATCAACCATTTTTAATTGAAGAACTCTTTACCTAGTTGCACTCCCACGATTGAACCAATTGCCTTCAAACTTCCTGAGCTTAAGGCTGAATCCAACATAGCCCTGTGGGGAGAGAGAGAGATTTGAGGAGGCAAGAGGGGAACATAACCCATGTTTATCTTAAGTATAAAGGACCATGGGGATGCTAAGCAGGTTTGAATTTCTTCCACAGGATTTCAAGTTGCTATAAGGACTGAAACATAATCCTAGAATAGTCTAGGCAGCAATCTAAACAAGTAAGTAATAGCATTGAAGTAAGAATAAAAAGACCTATATTAGAATTCAGGCTCTTTGCTACTTACTACTTGTGTAGCCTTGGCCAGGCATTTAATTACTATTACCTCTCTGTGATTTGAAAGCATTGATATAAATGTTCTCTAAAGACTTTTCTGATTTTAAATCCTATGACCTTCTGAGAACCACTTGTTTCCCTGGTGAGGAGGGAGGAAATTTGCCTTTTGGGTAAATTTGGATGATGAAAACCTTCAGAGGGTTTCTTTTTTGCTTGTGGATTGGTCAGCTTTCTTGATATATTTGAAGAAAAAGTATCTCCTTCAAGTGGCACTCCCTGAATTAGAGATTAACTGGTGCCCAAGTGTCCTGAAAACAATTAGATGACTGCCCTGGGGTGGGCAAAATAATGGATTCAGTGCCTCATCCATAGCATTTAGACCATTATATGCCAAGAGACGTGCTGTTTTTCTAAGTTCTTGTTTCACCCATTTTTTCATACCAAGAGGGCTATATCACCTCAGCACTCCCTATTATCTGACTTTTTTGTAAATCTAAGCTAAAAGTCGCCTGGAGTTGTACTTTTAATTCACTAGCAGCGTTGTGGGCAGTTCTGGTTTGGCAGAAATTTCACCAACATGTTCAGGTCCATCAAAAGCTGTGAGTCCAGGTAAATTTGCTACTTGTCTGTTCTGCTGACAACTTCACAAGGTGCTCTACATTGCTTATGGCAATACTCTGGAGATTTTTTACGATAAATGTTCCCTTTCTCTTCAAATTTACAACTAAGTCCCAAAGCTTACAATTATCCAGTTTCTATGAGTTTTTAAAGGAATGACTTAAATTTCTCCAAAATGAAGTTCTGACTTTTTTCACTTAACATTGAGCAAATAGAAATGAAATATATTTTTACTCTTCAAAATCATTGAAATTTAGTCCTTGGTCAATAAAAGGTGACTTTACTTTCTAGAAATTATTTTACCCCTGCTAAAATCCTATCTTCTTCCAAGTCAAGGAGAAGTGTGTATGTGTGTGTGTGTTTGTGTGTATTTTAAACATTAGAGCACTAAGCTCAAAAGCTATTACACAACCCAGATTATGTTTCTGATTTTTCAGACAAGAAAAAACAATAACAAAAAGTGTCATTTTCCGTTTTTGAAGGCTGCAGTTTGAGATAAGCAAAGAATGTCTAGGATAAAAAAGAAATGAAAGCCACTTAGATCCATTTTCGTCCTTCAATACAGTCTCTTTGCTCCAACTACTCAGTTATAATAATCAAAACTAGAAAAAGAAAGCCTGGATTATACAGGTGATGTCTGTTTTTTGGTTACCCCCTAGGCCAATAAGCATTATGTCCTTCTTTGACTGCCAAAGACACCAATTTAGTTGCTTTCCCTTATTTCCCTATTGACTTTGTATATAGTTTACATTAGCCAATCCAAATGGAAACAATAACAGGAAAATTAAAAGATAGTAGCATAGGACCATGTTCCTTCACTCTTAAGACAGCCTAAAGAAGGAATGCATTATTTTACTTTTCAACTGCTGAGTAACATACTTTGGATAAGGCAGAATTGTTGGGTCTCCTTCATTCTTAAAGAGGACCATGATATTAGGAAGGTGATGCCATGACTTGCAAGTGAATTGGATTTAAGTGAGGAAGGGTTGTGCAAAGTCACCAGCCTCACTTTCTCCTCCAGAACCATCTGGATTCAGTGGAGAGATAGAGGTCAGAACAACTGGAAATGGCCCCCATATGGAAGAGATGACTTTTCTAAATGACCACCCTGGTACAGGAGGTAGCATCTAATGTGAATCTACTGATCTGAAATGAAATGAAAGGACAGCTGAAAGTTTTTGATTTTGCAAAGCACATACACCTGTGGCATCAAAATGACAGAAAATTTGGAGAGAGGAAAAGAGAGAGGGATAGATGTGGGGAGAGAGGAAATCAATAAATTTCACTAACTCTAGTCAGCTAAAAGCTCACCCTTCTGTAATTCTGTATCAGCAAACATTTACCACTTCCCTCCTCCCTTCTCAAAAAATGTATTTTTTGTCAGCATCTCAAAGACAGTTTTGTAAAGCTAAAGTTTTTACCCCCATGGAACACTTTTGAATGAGATTTGTTTTATTTAATTACTAAAGCAAGACAAAAGGGTATTTTTAGGGGAGCAAATTGTGACTGCTTAATGCTTTCACAAACATTAGGCTAGCAGTATAAAGAGAACTGAGCTCAAGGCCAAAACAAAGGCATTCAAACCCCACCTCTGACACGTACTACTGCCTGTATAAACCTGGGCAAGACACTAAACTTCTCAAAGCTCTTAAGCAGGAACTCTTTAAGACTAGAAGTTGCAGAGAAGGTGCCAACCTGTTTCAGTACAGAAAGTTCTCTCTCTCAAGAGCACCTATATAGTTAGCAACTTTATGTTTTTGTCCTCTCCAATTCTGTGAACTTTCCTGCTAAATAACTTTCCTAACAATCATTGCCTAGTGGGAACATTTCTAAATTATTGATTTTGTTAAGATGACCCCAGTCTAACTATACTGTATGTGTACATGTGTATACATATATGTACATCATGTATATTCTTGTGTGGTACATGTATGTGTGTCTTTCGTGTTGTTAGGATTTTTGTTTGTTTTTTTTCTGGGGGTTTTGCCCAAAGAAGACTGGAATAGAGACTCTTCTAAGAAATATTAATCTCCTCAGAAGATTCTTAGCTGTTTCCTAAGCTTTTCTTCTCTAACTTTCTGAGACTGGTAACACATTTTCCTTCCTTCCTGTCATGAGAGGATCCAGTTTTAGTGAACCATTCTCTAGGCAGGAGGCAGTGGTTCTGCTGATTCCCTTCTGACAGGATCCAGAGAACAGAAACTCTCTGCTATGTATTCCTTCACAGTCATAGAGCCTTCACATGTAGTGCGAAGAAAATTATCCTCTTTGCCTTGCTCTGTTTTACCAGTGTCACCCAGGAACAACTTTCATGCTGCAACAATAGATGGTTTGTCTAGAAAAACTTTCTTTCCAATGATGCACAAAAAATCCTGAGGATTATTAAATCGGAAATTGTTTTAAAAATGTCTTTCCCAATTTTTCTCACAAAACTGTCTTTAAAATTTTTTTTTTAAGATTTGCTATTCAAATAAATCTGGCAACAACCTGCAGGTTGAATGATTCTGATTTTTTTCTAACTTTCTAGAAACAGGGGGGCTAGTTTAATGCCAGTCTTAAATAGACATCTTTATTTATAGCCTGAACAGAATAAGAAAAGCATTGGCATAATCAAGAAAGCATTCCACAGTATAAGACTTTATTTACGCTTAATATGCAAAATAGCTTCAAAAAGGCAATACAAACACATTTTTAAATTTTTCTAACTTTGCCTATCCTCATTAATTCCAGTCAGTTTTAAAATATCTATCCATACTGAAAATGGGTCAGAGTAAAACCATTTTTTGTTCCTAGATTAAAGGGGCCCCTGAGAAAATTTTGCAAAAAATTTCCTATTGCATGGCTCTTTACACATTCTTGCACACCTCTTATTCCAAATTGCTTTAGTATCTCAAAAATATAACATTAATACAATTGAACTAAGCTGATGATGCAGATGTCCACAATCTGTACAGCACTGTGTGTCACATGAAACTGAGTGGTATATATGCATGTGTGCTGCCTAGAAATTGGCAGTGGGTAATATAATGGAATGCAGGGGCTTGAGTTGATTAGCTTTGAGAAGGGAACACATTTATCTTGGTTTTCAAATGATAAAATCAGGTAAGCTGCCTACAGAAAAATTGCCTAACCACACATCTATGATATCAATTTTCTACTCTTTTTGCCATATGACATGTAACATCCCACGCCCTTCATTAATGCTAAGCTGTAGTTCATATGTATTATACACACACACACACACACATACACACACACACACATATAGTACATACATAATAAATATGTGGGCCAGGGCAGTTTGTTTTCTTAAAAGTGTTTCGAATTTAGTTGCTTTAAAATTTGACAAGATCAAGCAGGGAAAAAAGATTGTTGTGTGTCTGTTTTTCTTTTAGCATATTTGATCATGATCTGACTTTGGGGAAACAGCCAATGAATGCAAGCCAAGCATCAGATTACAAAGCTTTCTTTGCCTGATAGCTTTTCTTCGTGCGCACGCGCGCGCACACACACACACCCACCGAAAAAATCACAAATGACAAAGATAATGTTATTTTGATTTGTGTCTCACTGAAAACCATCGTTGATCTGTTATTGTTTGGGCTGCAATGTTTTCTTTCTAACACTTTTATGAACAAATTATTCACTAACAGAAGGGTTTAAATATTTAACATTTCAATGAAGTTGATGAGGTACTACTAAAAACAATGAGATAAAGATGTATGTTTGTTTGTTTAAGATCACTGAAGTCTGATATCAAGAAACATTTCCAAAAGAGGAGAAAGGTAGGTTGTAGGACTCTATCAAATGATAGAGTTTGCTTGGCCTTGGTTAACACTACATGAAGTCAAGCCATCAATTACATGTAACAATGTAGCCTGCATTGCTAGAAAGGAAAGAGACACAGTGGGAACTTACTTATAATGCTGACGTAAGGGGGTAGGGGTAACTAAGAGGAGTGGCAGAGGACAGATAGCCTATCTCGATTTTTTTTTATGTCTTCATCAAAGAGATACCAGGGATGATTTGACACATATATGTCTGAATCTATGTGATACTGAACTTTGCTATAAAGGAATTCTACTCCTATCTAAGGGATTTTAGAAGGGAAGGGGAAAGAAAGAAAAAGTTCTACACTTAAGTTAATTTATGGCTAGGTAATATTATGGAAGCAAAGGGCACGAAAAAAATGTACAGCTGAGGAAGTCACAACAATCTGTGTATCATCCAGATAAAGTTTACCATTTCCTCAGTTATATTCTAGGTAATATTGAGAGTAAGGAGCAAAGGGAAAGGAAGAGGACAAAAATTTGTCTTCAGGACAATCTGTTTGTGTGTAATAAAGAACTGTACGTTCTCTAATCTTTGAAAGAAAAAAAAACCTGACTTTTTGTAGTGAGATAATATATCTTTTCTTCAGTGGAGAAGTTTTAGCTGACATGAACCAATAGCTGTTCTTACAAGTGGTATCCTTTCTCTTCCCTCACACACTTAAATGCCCCCACCAGTGAAGAAAAAACAAGACAGGGGACACCATTTGGTCGACATTTTATTGTAAAAAGAACTATAGAATTTTAAAGCTGAATGACAACTTAAGTGATCAGTTAGTCCAATTCCCCTAATTTACAGATGATGAAAATAAGAGAAGTGAAAATTGACTAGCCACCATCTCACACAACTTCCATGCTACTTGATCATTTTTCACACTTTTTTTGCCTCATTTAGCCACCATTGCAAAAAACACAAAAGTTCCCGTACACACTAGTTCTCATTAAGTAATATTGCTATAAGCCAAAAGTCATAGGTTAGTAGACAAAACTACTTATATTACAAGAAATTCAAGCATAAACCCAGTACTGAAGACTTTGTTGGAAGGGAAAAAAATAATCTGATGTTTTATGATTTTTAGAGTATTTCCACAATTTTTTTATTGAGTTGCCTAGCTTTTGGAATCTTCACCTCTAAAGACATTGTAGATGTGTTCATTTAATTTTAAAAATTAAATTAGGATTCATTTGAAGTTTCTGTTCTCTGATTTCTTCCCTCTACCATCCATACCCCTACTATACTCCAATTAGGATATTCCTCTCTACTCATCTGGATGGCCCTTGTCCTTCAATATGTCCTTCAATATTTTACCCTGAAATCCACCCTCCCCTTTAGAAAAAAATATGTTCCACCACTTGGGTTCCACCCTATAAGGGGCCAAAGATTGAATCTAAAATGAACTCCAAATGAAGTTGGCATGGCTAAAGGGAACTCCCCCAATTCAGAAGTGACATGTATGTAGAAAATCTGAAGACTATGCTCTAGAGCTTCTCAAATTGGTGCCATTTGTCATGTCTTCAGTGCAACTGAATTTTGTGAATACATAAAACTAATTTGCGTGTGTGTGTGTATGTGTGTGTGTGTGGGGGGGGGTGCAGTGCCTGGACCCATGGTGTAGCAGATAGAGAAAAAACCTGAATTTATAACTCACATCTGGTCCATCCTGATCTCTGTGACTCTGAGCCAGTCCCTTAACTTTTCACTGCTGTCTAGGCATTTTTCTACTGATCATAGATTTGGAAGATTTAGACTTAATTTGGATTTAGATTTGGAAGGGATTTTAGAGAAGGCCATCAAATCCAATCTCTTCATATTATGGATAAGGAAACTGAGGTCCAGGGAAGTTAATTGATTTGCTCAAGATCATACAGATATCTCAGACTGGATTGAAACTCAGGTCTTTCTGATACAAAATCCAGAGTCTTATCCATTGAATCATCTATAAAGTGCAGAACTGATATTAACTTGCAGGGGTAAAGGGAATTTCCTCACTGGTAATAGCCAACACTGATGAAACTACAGGCCTTTTCCAAATATACATACACATATACTTATCACACACACATACATATATACCTATATCACATACACACATGCGCATGTGTATATGCATGTATGTTCTACATGTTGTGTATGTATACACCAATACATATGTGTTCAAATATGTTTATCATAGTAATAGTAATATAAGAAAGAACTTCAAGCATGGGTCCGATACCTTGTGGGGCAGGGAGAAATAATCTAACATTTTATGATTTTTAAAAGAGTAGAGTGAGAAAAGTAATAGATCTGGAGCCAGAATCCCAGCTCTCCCACTTACTGCTTATGTTATAGGCAAGTCACTTCTCCCTGTACCTCAATTTCCTCATTTGTAAAATGAAGACATTGAACTAGATAATCCTCAAGATCTTGTCATGCTCTTAATTTATGATCCTGTGAACATAGTCCTATTATCCCATATATTGGATATATATGTATAATGCATATATAAAATATACTTATATATGTATACATAAGCATATGCATGTGAAATCCTAAAATTTGAATTATGAATGAAATCCTCTATAGTAGCCAATAAACAGTTTCAAAACAGAGCTGACTGAGGTTTACCATATTTCTATCAGGACAGATAAATAAATCTTTTAACAATAGGCATATTTTGATATTAGAATTTACCCAACATATAAATTCATATATTAAAAATTACCTGTGAGGGAAAAGTAAGGACAAGGGAAAAAGTAATCATGAGACTCATTAATGAGAATACCCTGTTCAGCTCCTGATAATGAAAACAAAAAAAGCTAAATCAGTGATTATCAAAGGTTAGAGAGATGTAAAGTGAAGTGAAGCCTTTCTAAAAGGCATGCTCTGTGGACAGTTTAACATTTTGCCAGAGGGTCCTGAATCTTGCCAAAGGTTGTGGGGGTTAGACCTTTAATAACCACTTGTGAATTAGTTTTGCCACCTAGGAAGATGAGTCTACTTCCCTGATTTTCTCACTGAGGAGCAGGCAGCATTTATGAGAGTCATTTTCCAATCACAGGCTTCCCATTTATATTCTTCAGAAGCGTAAGAGATCAAGCGTGGTGTTATTATTATTATACAGAAACAATTTCACTAAATTTAATCTATTCTTTTAGCTATGGGCTATTAACTGAATGTACAAAAAGACTAATAGGTTACATCCATTATATGAAGTATAGCTCTCATCAAAGCCAAACAAATGCTTCTTTTTAAAAAAAAAAAAAGGCAGTTTCTTCAAGGCTGCACAATGCATCAGTTCAAAGATGATACTGGGAAGTAGTTTGCTGAGCACAGAACATGTATGGGATGCAAATTGGTTAGTAAGTCAACCCTAGGTCCTTAATTTCTGTAGGCACTTACATTTTAGTCACATTCATGGAATCTAAGTTGCTTTTGCTTCAGTAGCTTCAAAAGCATTTCAAGGCACTATCCCAAGGAATTTTGCTGATTTCACTCTAGAATAGGAATATTAGCCTGTTCAGTTATTTCCTGCTCTAAGTCTTATAAAGGAGGATGGGAGGAATGGGCCAATAGAAAAATGGATCATTGAAAAGTCATCCTTCTCTGTGCCATAGAGGAGAAAATTGGATTGTCCTTAGAGGAAGCTTTGGGAATTAGAAAGAGGATCAGGAAGACAGAGTAGCTAAATTTGAATCCAGGTTTTGTCATTTACAACCTGTGTGATACTGGGCAAGTCACTTAATAACTCAACTTTAATTTCCTCATTCTGTAAAATAGGAGCGTTAGACTGGGTTACCGCTAAGCTTTTTCCTAGATCTAAATCTTTTAATAAATTATTTTACAGTACCATTGGGTTTTACTATAGTTTTTCCAGCTTTGGAACAGAATGGTAACAAGCTGGTAACAAGTGAATACAAAAGGATATTATTTTGGAGAAAAATGGATCCTGTAGGATACATCACTCTTCCTCAAACACTTACCTTTGTGGTGCTGGTTGTAAGCTGATGATTCAACAGATTTAGCTTTAAAATTTCATCTTAAAACTCTGTGTTTATTTCCTTTAAATGCTGCTGCTAATCCAAATTGTGCAGGCACATGAGCATACACACACACACACAAATGCACACACACATATACAAATATATGCATATATACATATATATGCATGTGCATATTCATACAACAGAAATAATCAACTAGTCTGCTCTTCCTCACCCTATCGCCACCACCCAAATATTAGACATTGAAGAACAGATTTCTCAGGCTTTTGCCTATTAAAAACAGAGAAATTTGAGTTTTTAATTTTATCTAAATTTGTATTTTCCTTTTCAAAGTTCCAAATTTCACTGTCACAGTAACTAGTAGCATAACTACCAATTGCCCAGGATGTTTTCCCAGTTAATCATCTTAGTATTTCTATCACCAAAAAAAAAAAAAATCACTAACTGGAAACTCATAGGTTTTCCATTATCTCATATAGAATGTTTGATTTAGTGATTAGATTAGCCTTTGCCTCATTGGTCAATCACAATTCTACTTTTAAGGACCTACCTACTTTAAGAAGCCACTCTCAGGGAGTCAGTCTAGTTAAGTATTAAGTAAATAAGGGTCTGGGATTCAGAGAGCCAGGGTTTAATTTATGGCTCTGCCATCAGATTCACTTTGTTCTTGTGGGCAAGCTCCAACAAGCATCTCTGCATCCCCACCTCTCAACATGGGCATAACACTACCTACCTCACAAAGGTGCTGTGAGGCTTAACTGAAAAGCTTACTGAAATGGGATTCCATTTAAATGGTGCCACACAGTGTCTGGAAGGAGTAATAAGAAGTGAGAGTCCCCTTTAAGAAATTTTAGGGGTCCCAGATATGCTGGAATATATTCATTCTTGATACTGCTGAATTTCAATGTGATATTGGCTTGGTTTGCCCCTAACTTTAATGACCTCTGCAAAATTCATAATAACCTGAAGTCCCCCAAGTCCGGAGAACACTGGGTACTGAAAAATAATCCAATGAGTTAAAACAAAAAAATAGAAGTATTTCACTTTCAAGTCATGGGGGAACAGTTTGGAGAGGGCTATATTTATTAAAATATGGATCAAAAGTTAGATCTTCTAGGGGATGCATTTTACTGGAGGAATTTATTGCCTAGGGATTTTTGTTGTTTTCAGTCTGACTCCCCAATTTTCTGTACTATTGTTTTAATATAAAATCCCTCTTCTCTCATTTCATTATGATTCTTTTCATCCCGTCTTTTCTGCTCAAAGGACAAATTTTTCAACAACTATTGTAATTATTTTTCATAGAAGGCCATTTTAATTGTCATATTGTTCTGCTAAGCCCTATTGTCTCTGTGTCCTTCGAAATTGTCAATTACTTTAAAAGCGGGAGGGGGGGGGGGAAGGTGAAAAACACATTGTTGTAATTGATTTGTATGTTTGAATTGTCTTATCAGAAAACAAGGTTATGAATTTCATCTGTTGAGACACAAAAATAAAATACTTTCCTAAAAAAAAGAAAAAGAAAAATCTTATGCTTGATTTGTGATGTTTTAATCCCCTAAAAGAACATTTTTTCTTATCTACCTCCTTTTTATGTTTTATTAATAATGATTGCATATTTGTTCATCCAGTAGCTGAAGATAACATGGTTCAGTGGAAAGAATGCTGGTTCTGGATATGGACAATGTGGGTTCAAATTCTACCTCTGACATTTACAACCTGCATAAACTTGAGCAAGTTATTTACTTACTTGGAAATGAAAATGAGAGAGTTGGATGAAATAGCCCTTGGGATACCTTCCACATCTGTATTTATGATACTATAATACCTGGATGCCTTATATTCAATGGTGTTAATCATTTACTTCTGATGTTGGATGAGGGACACTAAGTGATTATAAAATTAAAGCTAAAAGTAACAATATGGGGGAGAGGGGAAGATCATTCTGCAAATGCGGAATTTCTGCAATGGCTGGGAATAGAAACATTACTGTCCAGGAAGGATATCTCTATCTTAAAAGAATTTGTAGAAGGATCTTAAAAATCAGAAGGAAAATAATTCTAATATCTTCTTTCAGTGAAAAAAAACATTTTAAGTGGTAATACAGTCTAGAGCAGTAGTATCTAAATCATTTTAATAACATGTCCCTATTAGTGAAAACATTTTTGAGCATGTCATATCTCTCTCTCTCTCTCTCTCTCTCTCTCTCTCTCTCTCTCTCTCTCTCTCTCTCTCTCTCTCTCTCTATATATATATATATATATATATATATATATATATATATGTGCTTGTACTACTCTACTAATAATCATGTATATTATAAAATTTGCTCAAAAATAGAAATTTTTAAAAGATGAGCTAAAGATGGAATGGCATTTAGCCCTAGATTCAATTTATTTTTGTTGTTCAGTTGTTTCAGTCATGTCTGACTCTCTGATGCCATGTGGGGTTTTCATGGGAAAGATCCTGAAATGGTTTGCTATTTCCTTCTCCAGCTTATTTTATAGATGAGGAAACTGAGGCAAACAGGGTTAAGTAACTTTCCCAGAGTCACAACAGCTAGTAAGCATCTAAAGCTAGATTTGAATTCAAGAAGAGAAGTCTTTCTGACTCCAGGTCCCCAGCATTCTATCTGCCCCCTAGAGTCAGTAGGGAACTACTAAAGATTACTAGGTAGGGGAATGACCTGATCAGTCATATATTTTAGGCAGTCACTTTGTCAGATACAGGTAAGATGTAGAGGGGAGGACAATTAGGAGACTATTTCAATAGGTGAGATGAGGAAATAAACTGACTATCTGCTCTATTATTAGTGAGAAAGGGACAGATATGATAAAGGATATTGTAGAGATATACATGATGAGATTTAGCAACTGATTAAATATGTGGAATAAGAGAAAAAGGTTGTGCCTACAAAGAGGATAGTAGGACCCTTGACAAAAACAGGGAAGTGGTGGCAGGGTGGGAATAGGGAGGTAGCAGGGAATTAGTTCTTAATTTTGGACATGTTGAATTTGATATGTCCATGGGATAGCAAGTTCAATGTCCAATACTCAGTTGGTGATGTCGATCTGGAACCAAGGAGAAAGACTAGAACTGGATGTATGTTTGTGAGCCATATGATTAGGGGTAATCATTAAACCCATGAGCACTGACAGAGTGGCCAGATGAGAGAAAATACGGGAAAAAAAATGAAGCGTACCCAGGACAAATCTTTTAGAATGCCCACAGTTTGGGGAGAGGATGTGGAATATAAATAACCACCAAACCATTCTTCCTTCCTTTATCAAAATACTTTGGTGTGATCAGGACACATTTTTGCTTTTCTGATCAGTGAGTCTAGTACCAAAGTTTAAGGAGCAATCAATGTAAGCCAACCACAGGTTTTATTGATACAAACCCCTAATAAAAAGGTATAAAACTTATGTCTAGGGCAGTTCTAACTAGATAAAAATATAATTGGAAAATGTTTAACAAAATAAATAAAAATACAATGCAACATAGATAATGTTAATTTCTGGTTTTTCAAGTCAATGTAAGCCCTACAAGAATGTGTTTCTATTTGTTTGACACCTCTGCACTAATAGAACAATCTCAAGGATACAAGGCAACATATGCTTCTACTTCCTTACCTTTCTTGAGCCCCAGTCTTGGCCTGGTTCTGGGGGACATAGTTAAGTGTAAAACCACAGCTCCCTCTAGATTGCAGACCTATTCTGGGTGATCTGAGACTTTGTGCTTTTAAAATGCAGTAGACAGAAGGATTTGGGGCTTTTTATGGATGCACCAACCTAGAATAAACTGATCCCAATTTTAATATGCTAATCACAAGTAGGTCAAACAAGGAATAACACAGCCTAGTCAAATCAGTCAATACACTAGCATTAATTAAGTGCCTACTCTGTGACAGTTACTGGGCTAAGCACTGAAGATAGAAAGGCAAAAACCATGCTTGCTCTCAAGGACTTTTTATGGGCTTGACAACTAGCAAACAATTATATACAAAGATGCATACAGGATAAATTTGAGATAATCAAAGAGGGAAGATATACTTATGAAGTGGGATCAGTAAAGGTTAGTAGAATCCTTCTGGTGTCAATGATTGAACTTATATTCCTCGATCCAAAGGCATCCCAACTATTTCTATCATGCCCCATGCTCATGTCTAACTATGTCAACTCCAGTGCCATAATCAAATGAGATCATATAGGAAAAGAGCTTTGCAAAATAAAACATTATGCAAATGTCAGGTATTATTAGTTTAAGTATACCTCCACTGCATTTTAGCTTTGATACCTTAACTAGGTAAGAATAATCACACATCTTAATCAATGAACTAATCAATCAATCAATCAATCAATCCTAGGCTTAAGGGCTTAAGAGCACCTCAAGAATGGGAGATTTTTCAGTTATCTCTTTGCCACATCTGCTCTCTAAGCTGGAACCCACTTTACCATGAACTCTTTAAGTTCTTATAGAGTAGTGTGTCACAGACTTTTGGAGGGATATTTTGAATCAACTTTAATAAAAATGCCTCACTAGAAACTACTTAAGACTGTCTGACTAAATTGATTCTTGGGAGAAAGTAGAGAGGGCTCAGGCTGATGATGTTAGAGAATGACCTCTGAGGAGTCAGAGGTGTCCCTAGAACCAAGAAGGGCTGATGCAGCCTTGCTCCAGAAATGGAGACTCATTTGTGAGAGAAGGATTTAGGAGAAAGATGCCTCGGAGATTATAAAAAAGATTATCATTATTATGTTACATTATTATTTCTTGAAGAATCAATGGAAGTTGAAGGCCCATCTCAAAGCTCCCCTAACAACGGTTATTCTTAGTTTGGCTATCCTTTTCTTCCTTCATCACAATGCTGTCTTTGCCCTTTCCTTCAATTAAATTCAAGAAGCATTCATTAAGTATTTACTGTGTACAGAGCACTTTACTAGATGCTGAGGGAAGAGAAGGGACTGGAATAAGTATTTACATAGCGCCTACTCTGTGCCAGACACTGTGCAAATACAGATATTTCATTTGATTTTCACAACAACCCTACAAGGCAGAACTTAATAAATGTTAATGTATTGACTGATTTGACTTGGCTATGTGTTGGGATTGGAAGCTCAATTCCGTGTGGACAGTCTCGGGCGGGTAAAGGTGGGAGCTTCTAAATCTTAGAGCTCTCACGAGACCCCCCCAGGAAACGGCAGGGAATCGAGGTGAACCGAGCTATCTCGAGTAATTCCGCCTCTTCCCGTGAGAAACGTGATGGGAGAGAGATCTCCCCGCCCTCGAGATTGTCCCGGATCTGGGCACACCTAGTTACCTAACAGCACGGTATTCAGATGCAAACTATGCGGCTGAAGGTTAAGTAGGATTGAGGAAGTCTGAAAGCTCTCTTAGCACGTGAGGAGCCAAGAGGACAGTAGGCTCCGCTTTTCTTCTTCTTCTTCTCTCCCCTCCCCCTCTCTCCCCGCTTGTACTTCTACTTCCAATCCCTTAAGATCCTAGCCTCCTTAGGGTATTGTTGCTCATAAACAGTCATTTGCTCTCCGACCGCTCCCCATTTTTCTCTTGATATTCCTGCCTGCTTGAGCCAAGGAGAAACTTTCCAAATCCTTTTACAAAATTCTCTGAGGTCATCTAACTCTATTGTGACCCCCGCCTTCCTGCATTCCCTGTGAAGTTTCTCAGCCCAGACCTCCTGTTCCTCTGGCTTTATTACTGGCAATAGATTCCCCATCTCTGCCCTTTTCCCATGGGTGTGGGAAGCTTCTCTCACTCTTTCTCTCCTTCCAAATCTAGGATTCGGGACTCGCTTCTTTCGCAGCTATGTTATTCCTTGTTTGACTTACTTGTGATTAGTATACTAAAATTGAGATCAGTTTATTCTAGATTGGCACATCCACAAAAGGCCCCCAATCCTTCAGTCTATGCATTTTTAAAGCACACTCTCAGGTCACCTAAAATTGGTCTGCAATCTAGTGGGAGCTGTGGTTATATATATTCAGCAATATCCTCTGGAGACAATTGAGGAAACAGAGGCAGATAGAGGTTAAGTGACTAGCTCACAGTCACACAACTAGTTCCTATCTGAGACCATATTTGAATTCAAGTCTTCCTGACTCCAGGCCCAGCATTCCATCCACTGCGTCACCAGCTGCCTCCATATAATCTGTCTCATAGATTGCTTTCCCTCCTCTACCAAAACAGAAAATAACTGACTCCAAGCCTGGCTGGCACTCTACCAGCTTGCTACCTCAGGGAGATATAAATTTCAAATAAGACACAATCCCTGCCTCTATGGAGCTGATAGTCTGATAGAAAAGACATGATTCATACACAGGTAACCATAATTTAAAATGATATATAAATAAAGAAAACAAGTACAAAGTGCTTTGTGAGATCTGAAAGAGCAAAGGTCATCAGGTATTAGCTTAGGGGGCTAAAGGCAAGGTTCATGGATAATATACTATTTGATTTGGAAGAGGGAGACACAGCAAAAGGGAAAACATAGAACATAAAACATACAAGGGATGGAGAGAAAGAAGTCCAATATGACTGTAGCAAAGAATGAATAGAAGAGAGGAGTATGTATTTCAATTTAAAACCATATGCTACTGCTTTCTGTGAGCAAGGCGCTAAGTTCCAAACTCAGGATAAAAAGTTGAAATACAGTGTAATCCTTGCCCTCAGGAAACTTAAAACCTAATAAGGCAGGAAATAGTAAATAAGCACACAAATATTTAGATAACAGAGGAGAATTAGATGAAAATTTGAGAAGGGGAGATCACTAACAAGGCAACAGAGGACCTTGACTGCTGAGAAAAGAAGTTTGGACTTTATGTTGTACACACGAGGGAGCTACTAAAAGTTTTTGGAAAAATGGAATAGTGACCACATGGAGGCACAAGAAAAACTTCTTACACAGCTATGCAATGGGTCCGTTAGACTAGAGATGGCCCAAAGTCCAGCTGACCTGTTAGGAAGCTGGTAGTAGAGAGAGGAAGACTAATACTGAACTGAACTCTGTGGTAGGAGTGACACATGAGGTGGAGGACAGATGAAAGAGACATGTCATAGGAGGATTTGACTCAGCCAATGATGAGAAAAAAGTAGACAGAACCCAAGCAATCTAAGAAAGAAAGAAGGTACTGAAGTTTCAAAAACTAGTTAACTCCATAATATTTTAAAGCTCCTACTATTATTATTCTCCCTGACACACATTGTCATAGGAGAATGTGGATCAGATCCCAAATAAAGGAATAAAACATACAGAAGGAGTATAATAAACTATGAAATAATGAAGCTAAATAGTTTCTTTTTTGTTTTTTATTTTTAATTTATGGAATAAAACAAGCATTTTCATAACATAGTGCAATGAAAAAAGATGATTGCATATGAAACTACAAATCTGCTATGTACAGCTTGCTATCCTTTCAAAAATACAAAATTATACAACAAAATTATTATGTAAATTTCTTTTTTCTCTGCCCCCCAACCTAGAGATGACTATCAATAAACAAAATAGATTTATGTATATGTATTTAAGTAATACACATATGTATGTATATATATATATGTATATATATATAAAATTATTCCCTACATTTTATTTATCAGTTCTTTCTCTGTATGCAGATGTTGTCTTTCTTCATATATCTTTTATAGTTAATTTGGGAATTTATAGTAGTCAAAATAACTTGTTCGTCCAAAGTCATTCTTAAACAACATTGCTATTATGATACACAATGTTCTCTTCTGCTCATTTTGCTCAGCATTATTTTGTGCAAGTCTCAAATAAGAAATCTAAGAAAGCTAAGGGCTTGTTCTCAGTTCTCATTCTTTTGGCCCTCTCTGCAGCACTGTGCTCTGTCAATGAATTCTTCCTGAATACTTTCTCCTCTCTGGGTTTCTATGACAAGACAAATATCTCCTGATATTACTCCTACCTGTTTATTCTTCCTCAGTCTATTTTTTCTGGCTTATTACCTATATTACACCCCCTAACTTGATATACCACAAGAATCTGTCCTGGATCTTTTCTCCATATAAATACTTTCTCATTTGATGACTATAACAACTCCCATGGGTTCAATTATTATTCCTATACAGGTGACTCTCAAGTCTATCCCTCCATTCTTAAATGTATCTCTTGAGGTCTAGCTCCATATTTTGAACTGCCTATTAGACATTTTGAACTAGATATTCCATAGATCAAATTCAACATATTCAAAAACAATGCATTATATTTCTCCCCAAGTCCACCCCGCTTCTGAACTTATTACTTTTAGGGGAGAATAGTTTTCAAGCTAGAAGGAGCCATGGAGTTATCTAGTACACCTCTCCTAATTATACAAAAGAGAAATCTGAGATCCATAGAGATCAAATGAATTGCTTAAATTACACATACCAAAAGTGGTAAAAGAACTACATAAATGGGGAGAAAGAAGGCAATCTAAATGGAGGCATGGGTAACATGATATGTGTTTGGGGACTGATGAGTAGACCAGTGTGAATGAAGAAACCACTGACCCTGGAGTTAGAGAACGTGGGTTCAAATTCTGCCTCTGTCACTAATCATCCATGTAACCTTTCTGGGTCTCAATTTCTTATCTGTCAGATTAGGAATTTGGACAAGACAAGCAAAGTCAAAGTTCATCTTTCTGAGTCTTCGTTTTCTTATCTGTAAAAGGTGCCAGTCTAGATGGCCGCTTAGATCTCTTCTAAGCTTGAATGTATGATCCAATTTTCATTTTATTCCATTCTCTAGGTCATACAAGTAGTTTATCTTTAGGGGACGAATTAGTAGCTAGCTCTCAACTATATCCCAGTAATAGTCTTTCTAGTATGCCATTTTATATCCCCAAATGTAACTTTCCATATTCTGTTGCTTTAGAAGAGTTTCGGTATTTAATGGTTGATGCAAGGGGCAGTACTTATAAACAAGTAAGGACTTTCCGTGGACTTCAAAATTTTCACATTCACTTAGGGGTAACAAAAGATGTTATTCAGCTTTTTAAGAGTTTTCATACATTTCTTGGTCGATATAGCATCTCACATTTCCAAATGCACCAATACAACTAAAAGATTAATTAGTCCTATTTTTTTTCATCAGCCTACCCTGTCCTCAATCTTACAGAAATAATAAAATTAATCCCACTTTCCTTACTGCTCAGACACTTATTTATTACAGGTTTGTTTGTCATATTTGTATTCCAAAAGGAATTTCTTAATAGGGCATGATCTTCATCTAGATAAGGAATCCATCAGAATAAACCAAGACATATGAAGTTATGGTCCTGACTTCTCCAACAGCCCAGCTGGAAGTTTCAAAAGCCAAAGCACTTATGGTTGGTGGGCAGATATCACATGTGCATGTAGGTTTAGGGCCAGGTCTCATGGGTATAAATTTACATGTGCAAATGATTTACTGATGCAGGTGTATGCAATTTGTTGAATTATTTTTTTTGTCTCCAATCCAGAGTATGGGTAAAATATGATGCTTGATTTCAACACTTGAGAAATACAGGATTCCATTGGCTGGTTTTTTCTATGAAATGCTAAGGATCCAGCTTGCATATGGGGCTAGTCTAGGGGGATTTTATCCTCTGGTCAATAAATACAAGGTTTGGAAATCATTTGAGTGAATGTCTTACAACCATAAATTTTAAAACTTGAATTCAGCAGCCTGAGGAAATTTACTTATATCACCTTGGCAGAGAACATAAGGAGACTACTTTTTGTTTTCCACATAAAATCATAGGAAAAAATAATAATACTTTTATGGGAGGGAGGGTGACTAAAGAACTATAATTTCACTGAGGTTGGAAAATCCCACCCAAAAAAACACAAACACTCCCTCTATCAATGCAGATCTCTTTTTCTGATTTCCTACTACTTGAAGTATTTAGAGTTGCCTGGTGTGTGGAGAGAGTGAGTGACCTACTCACAATCAAATAGACAGTTTATATGGGTCTTAAATCAGGTTTTCTTGACTACCAGGTTCAGTCCTCTAGCCACTACACTAAACTTTACATCATCATCATCATCACCACCACTACGACCATCATTAATAAGAATAAGCGTACCAGCCACAATTGCTGGACAGAACCTTTGCATCACCTAGTTCAGCCCCCTAGTTTTATTAATAAGGTATCTAAGGATGATCAAATAGTTCATAAGTAAGCAAAGTTGGAGCTAGAACTCAAGTTTTTTTGACTTGATAACAAACAATGCCACAAAAGCATGTGGGAAATGTAAAGTCACCTCTCAGAGCTGAGATTGTTTAAATCCATTTAGAGATTCTGTCCCGTATCCGTTTTAGTCAAGGATAGGGGAATTTAACTGCTTTTCCCTTATCCCCTTACCCAAGTAGAAGTGACCTTCAGAATTTGTAACATAGTACTCTAAGGAGACAGAAGCAACAAATTGTAGGCAGTACCAATAAACATCAAGTATGGGTGAGCAGACAGGCTGCATGGGCTAGTAATCAGTATTCTTGGAGTCAGGAAGACAGGTTTAAACTCATCTGTCACTTCGCCCCAGGCAACTTTAAGACTATAAATTACAAGCAACTTGCTGATCTCCATTGATAAAGCAAGAAAATCACAGGCCCAAGCCTCCCCCTCTGCCTCAAATTTAAAAAAATTAAAAAGATGAACAAGCATCTGCTTTTTGTTGGATTGAATTGTGCTTCTCCTTGAGCCTGATAATGTGATTTTCCTATAATGGTAGGAGATTGATAACATCCACATTAGGTTGGAATCTAAAGTGTGAGGCACTCGGTTCACTCAAGGTCGCTGAGAGCTAATGCATCTTCACAATATTGACTTTATTATCTTCAGTCCAGTCTGGAAAAGTGATGTGAATGGTGAATAAGTCTTTCAAGTGAATGCCCAGGATGGGGATTCTGAAGCCTTCACAGTCAGCAAAAGTTTTGCAGTAACCACAATAATTGCCACTGGAGGAGACCAGTTCTGTCATTTCATTCCAGTCCTTTGTAACTTCTGAAGAAAGACAAGAATGAGTCTCTTTGAGGTGAGAAATAGAACTCTGGCTTAATCCTCCCACCATTGCCATCAATGTGTTAAAATTCTGTAGCTGAAGGAGTTTCTGAGCAGCATTTATGAATTTTGGAATGACTTCAGCTCTTTGCTGTGGAGTTGGTTTGCTAAAAACCATGAATTGGACACCTTTTGAGATCTCATTAAATAAAGCAATGGATCTTTCCAGAATAGGGTTATTTTCCAGGCAGTCATGAATTACATATCTTTGATCATCTGCGAATTAAATTTGTCTGAAAGATTTATGCTCCAGAAAAGTAAGGTGCTCAGCCGATACAATGGGCTCCAGGTGGTTAAACAGCAGACAGACTTTCCCCTTCTTTTTTCTCCTTTTTTCTCCATGTGACTCTTCTCATCCAATCACAAGAAGGGATGCTGGATATGTTAATGAGGTTGATATGTTTTTCATATTCCAGCTGGCTGTCTACTTCCTGAAACTCTTTGGTCATGCAAATCAAACCAAGATACAGATTAAATTCTGTTGGGAACTCCAGAATCCAGTATATCATGAAGTAGCAGACCTTTAGGGAGAATTCATCACATTCTTTCTCATGAGCATCACAGTACACTGAGAGAAGTTTTCCCAACAACTCATTGATAGATAGCATCAGTGTATCAAAAGAACAATTCTTGGCAAATAATTGTTGCTCAGTTTTCCCCTGTCATTAAACATTTCGGTGCATGTGCTCAACACTTTATCCAATGTCACTGCTTTCTCAAGTGCACTTGATCCATTGTTCTTGAGCCATTATCAAAGAACAAGAGACATTTTCAGCAAGAGGAAAACTATTTCATAATTATAGAGGTGAGTGCCATAAGCAGTCAAGGAAAGACTTCAATTTTAGTTGCACTTCAGGAAAACTAATGATTTCAAGACTGATTCCTAGCACTGGAACTTTAAGAGTGGATGCTACCATGACTATTTTAGGCATCCAGAAGAAAACCCAAAGAAAACAATCTTTACAAACTGAGGAACAAGTCTGACATGAGGTCCAATGGAGTTAAACTCAGGCAGAGCTGGATATGCAGAGTAGAATCAATAATTTCTTTTTTCGCGCACTAAATTGTATTTTATTTTTTTCCAGTTTCATATAAAGATAGTTTTCAACATCCAGTTTTATAAGATTTTGAATTTCACTTTTTTCTCCCTTACTCCCCCCCTCCTTCCTCTTCAAGATGGCATGCAATCTGATATAGGTTATACAACTACAATCATATTAAACACATTTCCATATTAGTCTTCAAAGAAGAATCAGAACAAAGGGGGAAAACCACAAGAAAGAAAGGAAAAAAGAGAGAATAGTATGTTTCAATCTACCTTGAGAACCCATAGTTCCTTCCTTGGATGTGGATAGCATTTTCTGTCATAAGTCTTTTGGAATTGACATATCATTTTATTGTTAAGAAGAGCTAAGTTTCACAAAGTTGATCATGACACAATGATGCTATTACTCTATACAATGTTCTCATGGTTCTGCTCACTTCACTCAGCATCAGTTCATGTAAGTCTTTCCAGGTTTTTCTGAAATCTACCTGCTCATCATTTCGTATAGAACATTTTAGATAGATAGATAGATAGAGAGATAGAGAGATAGATAGATAGATAGATAGATAGATAGATAGATAGATAGATAGATAGATACAACAACTTGTTCAACCATTCCCGAGTTGAAAGGCATCCCCTCAAATTCCAATTCTTGGCCACAACAAAAAGAGCTGCTCTACATATTTTTGTACATGTAGGTCCCTTTCCCTTTTTCATGATTTCTTTAGGATATACAACTACTAGTAGTATTGCTGGATCAAAGGGTATGCACAATATTATAGCCCTTTGGGTATAGTTCCAAATTGCTCTCTAGAATGGTTGGATCAGTTCACAATTCCACCAACTCCACTTCACGTTCCAATTTTCTCACATCATCTCCAACATTTATCATTTTCCTGTTCTGTCATATTAGCCAATCTGATAGATGTGAGGTGGTACCTCAGAGTTGTTTTAATTTCCATTTCTCTAATCAATAGAAATTTAGAGTGTTTTTCCATATAACTATAGATAGCTTTAATTTCTTCATCTGAAAACTGCCTTTTCACATTATTTGACCAATTGGGAAAATGACTTTATCAATTGGGAAATGACTTGTATTCTTACAAATTTGACTCAGTTCTCTATATTTTTGACAAATGAGGCCTTTATAAGAGAAACTGACTATAAAAAGTTTCCCAGTTCCCTGCTTCCTTTCTAATCTTGGTTGCATTGGCTTTGTTTGTGTAAAAACTTTTTAAATTTAATGCAATCAAAATTATTCATTTTGCATTTTATAGTGTTCTCTTTGTCTTAATCTCTTATAATGTTCTTTATCTCTATAAATTCTTCCCTTTTCCATAGATCTGATGGGTAAACTATTCCATATTTTTCTAATTTTCTTATAGTTTCACCCTTTATATCCAAATCATGTCCCCATTTGACCTTATCTTAGTATATGGTATGAGATGTTGATATTTGCCTACTGTCTGCCACCCTATTTTCAGTGCTCCCAGCACTTTTTGTCAAATAGTGAGTTCTTATCCCAGAAACTAGATTCTTTGGGTTTAATCAAACAGTAAGTTACTATAGTCATTGACTACTATGCCTTGTGTACCTAGCCTATTCCACTGATCCACCACTATTTCTTAGCCTGTACCATGTAGTTTTGATAATTTCTGCTTTACAATGCAGTTTTAGATCTAGCACATCTAGGCCACTTAATATTCTTGATCTTCCAGATGAATTTTTCCCAGTTCTATCAAATATTTTTTTTTGATAATTTAATTGATATGGCAATGAATAAGTAAATTAATTTAGGTAGAATTGCCATTTTTATTATATTGACTCAGACAACCCATGAGCAACTGATAATTTTTCCATTTTGGTCTGACCTTATTTGTGTGAAAAGTACTTTATAATTGTGTTCATATAGTTCCTGGGTTTGTCTTGGCAGGCAGACTCCCAAATATTTTATATTTTCTACAGTTATTTTAAATGAAATTTCTCTTTCTATCTCTTGCTGCTGGGCTTTGTAAGTAATATAGAGAAATGCTAATGATTTATGTGAGTTTATTTCTATCCTGCAGCTTTGTTAAAGTTTTTTATTATTTCAAGTAGTTTTTCAGTTGATTTTCTAGGATTCTCTAACTATACCACCACATCATCTGCAAAGAGTGATAGCTTTGTTTCTTCTTTGTCTATTCTAGTTTCTTCAATTTCTTTTTCTTCTCTTATTACTAAAGCTAACCTTTCCAGTATAATATTGAATAATAATCGTAAAAATGGATATTCCAATCTCATTGGGAATATTTCTAACTTATTCCCATTACATAAAATTCTTGCTGATGGTTTTAGATAGGCACTACTTTTCATGGAAATGTCCATTTGTTCCTATTCTCTCTAGTGTTTTAAACAGGAATGAGTGTTGTATTTTTGTCAAAAAAAAAAAGCTTTTTCTGTATCTATTGATATAATCATATAATTTCTCTTAATTTTGTTATCTATATGGTCAATTATTCTGATAGTATTCCTAATATTGAGCCAGTCCTGCATTCCTCATATAAATCCCACCTTATTATAGTGAATTATCCTCATGATAAATTGCTGTAATCTCTTTTCTAATATTTTAGTGAAATTTTTTGCATCTATGTTCCTTATAGCTTTCTTTCTCTATTTTGGCTCTTCCTGGTTTATGAATCAGCATCATATTTGTATCAGAAAAAGAATTTGGTAAGACTGCTTCTTTGCCTGTTTTTCCAAATAGTTTTTAGAGGACTGCTCTTAGATGGTTGGTAGAATTCACTTGTGAATACATTTGGCCCTGGAGGTTTTTTTCTTAGGAAGTTCATTGATGGTTTGTTCAATTTTTCTGAAATGGTGTTATTTAAGTATTTTATTTTCTCTTCTGTTAATTTAAGCAATTAATATTTTTGCAAATATTTATCTATTTCACTTAGATTGTCAGATTTATTGGTTCACAATTGGATAAAACACCCACTAATTATTGCTTTAATTTCCTTTCCATTAGTGGTGAATTCACCCTTTTCATTTTTGATGCTGGACATTTGGTTTTCTTTCTTTTTGTTAATCAAATTAACTAAAAGTTTATCTATTTTATTGTTTTTTTCATAAAACCAGTTTTTAGTTTTATTTATTAGTTCAATAGTTTTTTTAATTTTAATTTTATTAATCTCTCCTTTGATTTTCAGAATTTCTAATACGGTATTTAATTGGGATTTTCAATTTGTTCCTTTTCTAGCTTTTTTGGTTGCATGCACAATTCATTGATCTCCTCTTTCTCTATTTTATTCATGTTTGCATTTAGACATATAAAATTTCCCCTAAGAACTTAAAATCTAAATAATTTCAAGGTCCTTTAGAAAGAGAAAAAGTTCTCTCACCTTTGTGAGTTTTACAGTCATTTTTAATATAGAAAATTTTTGTTTTGTTTAGAGGCCAGTTTTTTTTTTTTCAGTTTCATCTGACTTTCCCAGGGAGAACTGGGGTGTGTGTGTGTGTGTGTGTGTGTGTGTGTGTGTGTGTGTGTGTGTGTGTGTGTGTTGCATGTATGGTCCCAGTCTGTTTGAAAGAGATAACCACATACGGTATATACTTCTTCAAGGACCTCGTAACTTTCACTGGGGTTGTTCCAATAGACAGGAGCTATTTAGAATCCTGTGCTTCCTTCAAATTTATTTACAGATAACACAGAAGCAAGGATTAAAAATTAAATACAATTAACTATGGATCATTCAAATGCTGGTCACTATAGTTACTAATACAGAGTAACAGTCTCAGGGCACCCCAAATAGAAGGTAATGGAGAACAAAGAATATCTATTCAAATACAGATATTAAATCTAGAGCTGAAAGGAAATCTCATAAGTCATGTGGTCTAATTCTCTAATTTTACAATTAAGAATCTAAGGTCCTTAAAGGTTACACTCCTTCAGAAGTGGAGGCTATCTACAGAAAGGAGGCTTCAATTAGTGTGAGTAAAGGAGAGAGAGCAGGAAAGATAATAGATCCAAATATAAGGAAAACCTCATGGAAAACTTTTCCCCCCTTTACTTTTGACGTTAATTCAGTGTAAGCTGTGGAATCATAGGTTTTAATAATTAGAAGGGACCTTGGAATTTATGTAGTTCAAATGTTTCATTTTACCAGTGATGAAACTAATGCCTGGACAGATTGAAAGAATTGTCCAGAGTCAGTCAGGGACATAATGGAGCCAGCTTATGAGTCCATTTTTAATTTTTGGTCTGAGCACTTTACAGGTTGGAAAATCAGCTGCTACAAAGCAAGGCATAATTTGCTGTTTTGTTGATTGTCTAAACTTAATGTATGGAGAAAATATTAATGTAGATTAAACATTGAATGTGTGTCATGAGTACATTTTTTGTTGTTGGAGAACCTAGCATGACACATTTATCAGCACATGCTTGATTTAAACCCATTCATTTTTAACTACAAATGCAGTGCTCTTTCCATTTTACTAAGCTGGCTTGTTACCTAGGAAGTTAAAGTTTATTCCTGATGCTATAATTTATATACAATTGTTCCTTAATAATTCTTATCACCTTGTCCTTTTTTCTCACAATCTGCCTTGAGTTACAAAAATTTCCTGTAATTTACTCTGGAATAAAGCCTAGAACAAACTAGGGGAAAAAAAGAATAACAAGGTTTTAAAACTCAAATTACAGAAAAATGTAGGTGAAACATATTTTTTGTTTGTTTTTGAGGCAATCAAGGTTAATTAACTTGCCCAGGGTCACACAGCTAGTAAATGTGTGAGTCTGGATTTGAACTTAGGTCCTCCTGACTCTAGAGCCAATGCTCTATCCACTGCATCACTTCACTGTGCCTATAATACCTTTTTAAGTTCAATTTATATTATTAACATTTTCTCCATGACTTTCTTAAAGCTAGGCAGTCAACAAAACAATATATCCATCCCTGATTTTGTTTGTTAGTTTCTGTATTTTTAAGTACACTAAAAATATAACAATCTAATATTGATAGCTGCTGGGAGCTGGCTCCAGCACAATCCTCTTTATAATCCAAAGAGATGAGAGAGGGAAAGGACCAAAAATATTTATAGCCATTCTTTTTGTGGTGGCAAAGAACTGAAACTTAAAGGGGCGCCCACCAATTTGGGAATGACTGAACAAATTATGATATATGAGTGCAGTGGGATATTGTATTATAGGAAATGACAAATGGGATGGCCTCAGAGAAAATTGGTAAGATTTATATGAACTGAAAGAGCATGATGTGATCAGAGTTGTGAGACCAGTTTACATGATGATGTAAACATTTTATTTTCATGCTCTGGTTATTTCCTTTATGTAACATTTTTTAAAATAAGCATTTAATTTGTTTCTGAATTACATGTCAAGACAGTTTTTTAGCATTCATTTTTACCAGATTTTGAGTTCCAAATTTTTCTCTCTCACTCCCTTCCTCCCTTTCCCACTTCCCCTCCCGTCTTCTGAATATGGAAGGCAATTTGATACAGGTTATACACAACATAAACATTTTTAAGACAAACAATATTGAAAGACTTGGGAGCTCTGATCAATTCAATAAACAACCATGATTCCAGAGGAATTATAATGAACTATGCTATCTACCATATGGGTGTCTATTAGCTCTGATCCCAAAGAGACCTTATTCTAGCCATGGCCTCTACTACAAGCAAGGTAATATACGGTGAGTTGCATTCAATTTGTTTTTCATTTTAACTTGCCTTACAGGGTAGAGATAGGTACTAGCTTATTCACAGATCAAAGTTGCCTAATACACTAAAAAGTTAAATCATTTGCCCAGAGTCCATAACTAGTTTGGTTCTGAGGCAAGATTTGAACCTAGGTCTTCCTGGCTTCAAGGCCAGCTCTCTATGAATTAGGCTGAAACTCACTCCCCTATAACTTAGAAACGAATTTAGGGTGAGAAACAAATTTAGGATTAGGTTTAGAAATGAATTTAGGGTTAAAAATGAATAGATCCAAACACTTCAGATACCTTACCTATGTTTTCAAGCTCTGCCAAGTAAAACAAAACCTCAAGGTTTTTAAGTGAGCAAGCCTTTGATTAACATTTCTTTTTCAAAAGAACTATTTTCAGGGTCATTTTGCTATTAACAGTGAATCATTTCTTTGAGTTTCTCCTTATCAGCAATCTTGGAGCAGCTGTTAATTCCTTGGGCACTGATTACAATCACATTTCTCCATCTGAACTGTGACGGAATGTGAACCTAACATGGATCCTCTGAAAATGTAATTGCAATTTAGTATTAATTTTTTAAAATGGTAGCAAAGTATACAGATTTCTTTTGTTCCCTCCAAATAAAAGTCTCCGTCTTAAATGGTGGTGGGGCGTGGGATGGGGAAGGAAGTACAGGAAGGAGAGAGGGTAGTTCTATTTTACTTCCACTGATGTTGCTAGTCTAAGACCAGCACAGCCACTGGAAGAAGAGTTTGTCTACTCTACACCAATGATGTCAAAATCAAGTGGAAACATTTGTCATTAAACTATACATAAAGATGCCTGTGACTCAGAAAACCACATGATGATTATTATCTATGTTTTATTGTATTTTTTGTGGCAGCTAGCTGGAACAGTGGGCAGAATGCTGGGGGCCTAAAGTCAGGAACACCTGAATTCAAATCCAGACTTAGACATTTGCTAGCTATGTGACCCTAAGCGAGTTACTTAGCGCTATTTGCCTCAGTTTCCTCATCTGTAAAATGTATGAGCTGGAGAAGGAAATGGCAGAGTACTCCAGTATCTCTACCAGGAAAATCCCAAAGGGGTCATGAAGAATCAAACATGACTGAAAAACAACTAAATAAGAATTGTGTTTTTTTGATTATTTCCCAATTAACATTTTAATTTTGTTTGGGCTGCAATTGGAACTGTTGTGGGACATGAACTTGACACTATAATAATTTAATAATAGTAATTTAATAATATATCATTTAAATGGGAAGATCTTTCCCATTCATTAATAGGCCCATGTGACCTGCCCAGATCACATGGAAGTCTGAGTCACTTGTGGTTGGAGGAGTTTCCTGAATGGGTGGAGCACGAATTTATTTATTTCCTAGAAGTCAAGAGAATTGCTGTGTCTAAAAATGCCCACTACAGTCATAACTAGTAATGTTGGTGCCTGGGGCAAGCAGTAGGAAATGGACTCCCAAATCAATTTAGTAATTCATGGTGTGAAAATTGTACAAGAAGTAATTTAGCAAATTCAGTTAAGTGGAATGGGGAACTAATTGTTATACTAGTTTATAGGTTGTTATTAAGAATGTTTGTGTTAGCTTATTGTTTTAAATAATTATTCTTGTTAACTAGATGTTAAACTTGTTTTTGTTGTTTCTATGTTCCCGTGACTGAAGGAATACTAGGGCTGGGAGGGACTTCTAAATATCCATACATCAGAAGAAAGTCTACTTGTCCCTCACTAGTTATAACTGATGCCCTGCTGCTCAAAAGAGCATCACAATCTTAATTTTTTTAAAATTATAAACAGCCCAATAAACCCAAAGATCCAAGCCTTTGGGACAAAAACTCATTACTAGACAAAAACATCTGGGAAAGTACAAAACAGTATGGCAGAAACAAGGTACAGAACAATATCTTATATAGTATACCAAGATAATGTCAAAATGGGTACACGATTTGTACATAACATACCATAAGCAAATTAGGAGAGCATGGAATAGTTTACCTTTCAGATCTATGGATAAGGGAAGAATTTAGAGCCAAACAAGATATACAGTATATTACAAAAAGTAAAAGAAATAATTTTGATTGTATATTATATAAATATGTTATACATTATATAAATATATCATGTAAATTTAAAAGTTTTTGCATGAACAGAACCAGTGCAACCAAAATTAGAAGTAAAATAGAAAAGAAGGAAATTTTTGCAATAAATATCTCTGATAAAGGCCTGAGAACTGAGTACAGAGAACTGTACAGAGAACTGAGTCAAATACATAAGAATACAAGTCATTCCCCAGTTGATAAATGGTCAAAGGATATGAACAGTCAGTTTCTGATGAAGAAATTAAAGCTATCTATAGTCATATAAAAATTGTTCTAAATCACTATTGATTAGAGAAATGCAAATCACAATAGCTCTGAGGCACCATCTCACACCTATCAGATTGGTTAATATGACAAAAAAGGAAAATGATAAATGTTGAAAAGGAAGTGGGAAAACTGGGACACTAATGCATTGTTGGTAGAGTTGTGGATTTGGAATTTGGAGTTTATAGCCTAAAGGCTACAAAATTGTGCACAGTCTTTTATTCCATAATAACACCACTAAGTCTGTATTCCAAAGAGATAAAAAAAGGCTGGGGGAAGGATTGGGGGGAGGACCTATTTGTACAAAAATATTTATAGCAGCTCTTTTTGTGGTGGCTAAGAATTAGAAATCGAGGGTATACCCATCAATTGGTGAAAGGCTGAACAAGCTATGGCATATGATTGTGATGGAATATTATTGTTCCCTAAGAAATGATAAGCAGGATGATTTCAGAGAAACATAGAAAGACTTATATGAACTGATGCAAAGCAAAATGAGCATAATCAAGAGAATGTTGTACACAGTAAGAGCAATATTGCACAATGAAGAAATGTGAATAACTTAGCTGTTCTCAGCAATACAACGATCCAAGATAATCCTAAAGGATTCAAGATGAAACATGCTGTCTGCCTCCAGAAAAAGAAATGATACTGTCTCAAACATACTATTCCTTCCTTCCTCTGAGTCTTCTTCTACAAAATCACTAATATGGAAGTGTTTTACATGATTGCACATATATAACCTGGAGGAGAGGCAAGGAGGGCTAGAATGTGGAACTCAAATATTTTTTAATGTAAAAAATTATTTTAACATATAATTGGAGGAAAATAAAATGTATATTTAAAAATAAAACTACAAATAATCCAAAGTGCAAGAGAAAGATTCTTGATGAGTGTAAGAATGCATTAGCCTCTTTATTTCAAGGACTTGCCTATAAGAAGTGACAACAACAATTATTTAGACAATACTTGACCAGAAGGAAAGGTAGACTGGTTATGTTGGAAGATGAAAGGTAAACTCAGATCCTGAATTTCAAGCAGCCAATTCTGCCTCTTGCCTCGCCTATCATGTCCTGCTCCAATCTCTGCCAATCTGTCCATCATTGTCATCACCCAAGCTGAAATTGGGCTCATTGTATGGCAAAGGCCTTTTATTCTTTCAAGACTTTTTCACACCCAGATTTATGTTGCTGCAACAAAAGGTCACCTTTTGAATGTATACTATGTTATAGCTGGTTTGCTCCAGTGTGTAAGGGTGGCTGCATCATCTACAGTATCTTCCCAGGAAAGACAAATTGTACCTTTGATCAGAACACCCAACTCCATAACCTACTCCTGCGCAATTTCTTTCAGACTGCACTAGAGACTTAAGAACTCTGACCAACTCAGAACAATAACCAGTCCTGATTCCAGAGGTCCAATGATGAAACACCTTCTGACAAAGAGGTGCTAAACTAAATATGCAGGATGAGACACACATGGACACAGCCAACACAGGAATTTGTTTTGCCTGTCTACTGTATTTGTTACAAAGGATTTTTTTCTTTCCTTCTTTCATTTTTTCCAGTACGGAAGGGGGTGGTGGGAGGTAAATAAAATAAATTCCTTCTAATTAAAAAAAATTAAAGACTGCAGTTCAGACCTACCAGAATTTCCAGCAGCTGGTGATAAGTATTTGTGTGTAGCCAAACATTCCTATGGCATGCTTTTTCCTACTCTCTCCTTCTCTCATTGGTACATCTGATATAAGATAATGTCCTCCAAAAGGATCCACCATCAGAGGAACCACTTTAGGTCCCACACTTATAAATTAATTAGCCAAACTGCAAGAGTTTATCTACTGATTGGATAGTCACTTGTCCTCCTCATCCTACAAACCCCTCACCAGACTGTTTCAGTCTGACTGCCAGAAATCTATAGACCTAGAATTTTCCTAGAATTTGTCCCCTTTCTCTCTTTACAGTGAATTTTGTTCTGCTTTATGCCTAAGGGTTTGAAAATAAAATATCATAAGAGTCCTCCTCTGTAGAAGCCAAAGAGTTTATTTGTATAGTAGCTCTGAGAGAAATGTTATCTTGCCCTTACTCTCTTTTCTTATTTCTTGAGATTAGCTAGGAACTGATCACATGCATGACAATGATTAAAAAAAAAAAAAAAAAAAAGAAAAAACTGACATGCTCAAAGCAGATATTTTTCCAATGACCTCTGTGGATCAATCAAGATATGGAGAAATTCGTACAAGAGAGCTGCAGAACATTACCAAGTGGTGAATGATTTTTGTGTAATTGGACCAAACTGGAACTCTTATGTCTCCAACAGGTGATTCCTTTATTTTTCTCCTTAATAAAAAAACTCCATTTTTAAAGAGAGAGAATGAAATTAAAATAGTAAGAGAAACACTTCTAGAGCATTGAGTAGATCCTCTATGGAAAATATACAAGAAAACATTAAAAAAAGAATTAGAATCAGATTGAAATGGTTATATACTTTGCATCAGTAGATCAGAATACTACTACCAAAGAAATCAGAGCCTCCCAAGTACTAAAGCTAAGAAGGAAGGAAACTGGCATATGTAATGGACAAGCAAAAGAAATCCCCTTTTTATTTTTGTTTATTATTTTTAAGAACAAGCCTCTCTATCTTGCCTATGCTGGAAACGTAATGCCTTTGATCTGCCTCTTTTTCAACATGCTTTTGTTTGCCATTCTTTATGCAACCTTTTCCTTCCCCTGTCCCCACAAAGTCCCACCTCTGTCTCCCAGGGGTTTACCATATTGACATCAGATTTACTGTGGCTACCTAACTGATTTAGACCATTGCAGCTCAGAACTCCCAAGCTCAAACAATTCTCTAGCTCAGTCTCCCCAGCAGCAGAGATTATAAGCATGTAGCATCAAGCCCACAGAAATCCACTTTTAAAATAAATTCTTTGTTCATTTACCAGAACTCCATTTGTTATACAAGTGAGATGAATTTTAAGATTTGCAAAAGGCAAGAGCACAGTTATTTTCATTTAATTATATAAAATGTTGAATAGCTGAAAGCTTCATCAAGCAAGGAAGGAATCTGTGATAGACTTCTCTTTCTTCCTCAAGGCTAATGACTCTCATTCCTCTCTAGGTGGACACCTACTCGGGTGCAGATGTTGTACCTATATCCTGAAAGAATGAAGAAACCCTATGTCTGAGCAGGAGATGAAAGATCATTAATGGTGGCTGCCTGGTGGTGTTGAGCAAAGTAATCTGAACCTGTTGTTGGAAATTCATCACATCCTCTGCTCGTCCAAAAAGCAGATAAGCAGAGTGGCAGAGACTAATTCCCAAACAGAAAGCTTAATATATTATTTAGGTTTCCAATTAAACATCTGCATGTTAAATAGTGACAAAGCTGATCATCCTCATGTACTTTTGCAATCTTTACAGCACAGAATGTATTATTTATTTTAGCTGTCCTCTCTATCACTCGTCCTGGCATAATCTCATCGTACAGCACCATTATATTACTAGTACCATCTTCTGGATATTGATGGCTCTTCAAATGCCTTGTATACCTGTCCAGGTTGTTAGTCAAAGGGAAAAAGCAAGGATTTGGAGATCACTGCAAGTAGAGAAATAATGCAGTACCTTGGTTTATCTCAAGACTTGCAGTAACCAAAACAGCTGTTTGGTTATTTTCACTCCTCCAGAAAAAAGCAAGCAGTACCAGATTCCTTTCCCTATTCTTTTCAGCATTGAGTCCTGATACCATTCCTCTTCAGTGTCTTTGGAGTATCCCCAACATTTGGCATAGCATCCAGCACAAAGTAAGTGCTTAAAGTGTTTGTTGATAACTGAGAATCATGGATTCATGTTAACCAATACAGAGCGAAATAAGGAGAGCAAAGAAAACAATATATAAAAGCACTTCAACTATAGAAATGGAAAGAAAAACCACAAAATAATCAAAAGTGAATATCAAGAGAACTTCCAGGTCACATGACCAACAAGATGGCAGACTAAACATTTTCTCTGGTCCTCATGACTTCTTAAACTTCTCCAAAATAGAAATTCAGCATAAAAAACAAGACAACTTCAGCTGTCTCCATGTTTGCTCAGCCTGAGGTCACCAATACCCTGCTTCCTCCTCCCATACTACCAGCAGGCAGGATATACTAGCAGCCCCACATACAGGACTCAGGCTTTCAACAAAACCCACCTCCACACTACGGACCTTCTTCCTCTTTCCAGTGCTTTGGAGCCTCCAGCTCCAGGCTGTGGAAACTTTTCCTGGCCATGACAGCCAGACAGTGAGGCCATGAGCTCTTCAGGAGAAAAAGTCTACCAGGTATCACAACCCTGTAGCTATCGCAATACAAAGCTCTGAACTGCCAGTGACAATCCTATATAATTACCAGTCAGTGCTGAGGAAGTCAGTCCCATAGCACCAGTATCATAAAGCTCCGTATTGTTGGCACAGGGCCACAGAACTAAGGAATATTGGGAGCAAGACAGAACACAAGAACAGGACATTACATATATTGGGGTGCAAAGTTCAGCACTCCAGTAAACCTGAAGGAAAGAGCACAACATCTAGCAGGGACAATTTCTGACTCCCCAAAAGTTATTTGGGGCAGAGATCTAGGCTAATGAACCCTAAATTGCCCCAGTGTAATTTCCCCACAAGGAAATTAAAGGGGGAAAGAAGTCAGTAAGTGAGTCACAAGACAAAATGGGTGTAGGGGTAGGGGAGTAACTGCAATTACCAAAGATTTAAGGAAGAAGAAAACTCAAAGACCTTGAACACAAACAGATAAATCATCAGGAAAAACAGTAATAATGGAAGGAAATGCAACCTCCAGATCTAGAAAACAAATCCAGGTCTCTATGAATAAATACAGCAAAACAAAGAAAAATGATCCAACTTTTGGTGAGATAAGGGACTCTCTGGAATGTGAGAATATGGCATCACAATAAGTTATTCCTGAGGGGTTCAAAAGATGAATTAGAATTGTGAAAGCAGGAATTGATGGCTTGCACAACAGAAACAATGGACACAATGAGATTGGAATTAAAGTGTAAGTCTGATGGAGATAACACCGAAGAGGTGGACAGAACGTGTTATGGACAGAAGCTCATGGTATCCTGACTACAGGTGAATCAATGTTTTCCTGAGGGATTACATTCTAACTTGGGAGAGCACACAAAAACAAGAGGAAAAGGAATGGGGGAGAAAGAAGACAGTGTGATCTGCCAGGGCCAAATCAAGGTCCAGCAATGAGATCTAGAAATGTGATCTAGAAAAGAGGAGCTCAGGGAGGAGTAGGTGAGGAGGAGGGGTGAAGGAATGAACAGGGGAAGAAAGGAAAGAGGTCTTATTTTGGGGGGTGAGACTAGATTTCATTGATAAATGCTCTTATAGCTGATAAGATATAGTCAATGAAAGGAGGCTGGGACTATACATTGGCAGTAACCTGGGAGATTTGGCACTTGAAAAGTCTACTCATGCTACACTAGGACAGGGAAAATTCATACCCATGGGAGCAACTGGTGCCTGGGGGAGCACAGAACCAGAGACATTTTGAGGCAAATGTGTAAATAAGGGTAATCATGGGAGGATAGAGAGCAGTGTCAAGCTGCATAATAAGGGAAACAATGGGGGAGGGGACCTACCATATGGCAGTGCCTTCTTAACACTTGGCACAATGGAAAAGGGATTCCACAGGGTAAGCTCTATAAAGCAGTGGCAGAAACTGCCTAGAGATGATTGACATGGAAGCTTTGATTGCATGAGAAATACAGAGAAAAGAGAGAGACTAGACAATTATAGGGATAATGAATCAAAGAATGAGGATTTGGAGTAATAAAAAAAGTGTGAAAGAAAACCTTTTTTGAAAGGGTTACAAAACATGCCATATAAAAACTAATGAACAGAACTGGTTGAAAAAGAGGAAGGGAAAGGGAAATCTACTTAAATGAGAAGGAAAAAGTGGTGGGCTGGATGGGGAGAGAATTAAATAATAAGATAAAAGGAGAATGAACTAATAAGTTCTCTTAGTCCCAAAGCAAAAGAAGTAACAAATGAAAGGAAGGATCACAGGTGAGGGAAAGTAGGTCAGTAGAAAAAGGCCACCTTTAAAACAAAAAGCATAAAGTAACTGAAAGTACATAATACAATGTACATAGCAGAAGATGAGAGAAAAATCATAACTTGAAAAAAATTACAGATAAGTGGAGGAAAAGTCTAACTCTCAAAACTTTAAATGTGAATGTACTAAACAATTCTATGACACAAAAAAGTGACAAATTGAATATGAAAACAAATCACTACAATCTGTTGCTTATACAGTTAAAAACACATTTAAAGAATAGTCATAAGCAAAATAAAACTGAGGGGATAAAAAAAAAAAACTTCTTGCTATGCATCAAGTGAATCCAAAAAAGTAGGAGTTATAATCATGCTCTCTGATGAATCAAAAACATTCAAAAATAAAAAGAAATAAACAAGGGAATTATAATATGCTAATAGGAACTATAGACAACAAATCAATGTTGGTAATGAACTTAAATGATCTGAATGCTTTAGCATCCAAACTCATAAAGTAAATAAAAGACATAATCAGTAACACAATAGTGACAGGAGACTTCAATATCCCTCCCTATTTTTTGATAATACTAACCAAAAAAATAAACAAAAAGGAAAAAAATGGGACTGAATAAATTGTTAGAGAAACTAGTTAAGAGATTTATGACATCTTCTAAATGGCATTGTCAAAAAATATACATATTCTCAGCACTATGTGGAACTTTAATGAAAATTGACTATGTACTACAGCACAGAAATATTGCAAACAAATATTAAAAGGCAGAAATAGTTAATACATCCTTTGTAGACCATAACATAAATATAGTTATTGATTCAGGAACTGCAAAGAAAAAATACGGATCCAAATGGAGACTTAACAAAGAAATGCCAAATAATGAGTGTCACATAACACACCACGAAAAAAATTAATAACTACATAAAAGAAAATGATAATGATGGAACAACATGTCAAATTCGTGGGAGGCACCTAAATCAGTTCACAGAGGAAATTTCATAACCTTACAAGCATATATTAACTAAATAGAAAAAGAGAAAATAAATAAACTGGATGTGCATTTCTTAGAAACTAGAAAGCCAACACATAAGCAGACAAAAAATAACCCCAGAAGATGAGATTAAAAATTAAATGGGAATTTGATAAATTGGAAACTCTCTCTCTCTCTCTCTCTCTCTCTCTCTCTCTCTCTATATATATATATATATATATATATATATATATGTATATATACACACATATATATGCACAATACATATCACATTTGTTTATTTTATATACATTTATTTATTAAGCAACTTATTTAATAATTTATTTATTTTTATGATATAATTAATAATATAAAATAAAATAAATAATATTTTGTTATTTATTGTATTATAAATAATATCATATATAATAAAATATTATAAATAATATCATATATTATATATAATATTATAAATAACAAAAAATATAAATAAAACTGAAAGCTGGTTGTTTGAAAAAACAAATAAAATTGATAAACTTTACCTAGTCTAATTAAAAAGAAGAGAGCAGAAATTTAAACCAATAAAGTAGTAATTGAGCAAAGTAAAACTATAAAAAAGGAGATATAAAAATAATCAGAGTGTTATGCACAGTTATATGCTAACAAAGCTGAGAACACACTCATAAAAAATAGAGTATCTTCAAAAATATAAAATCTTCAAACTATCAGAAGACTGAATAGAGATTTCAAGCAACTCTCTCTCAGAAAAGGAAATAGATCCAACTCTAAAGGAACTGCTAAAAAAAAAATACAAAACTCCTGCTCCCAATGGGTTTATTGGAAAGTTCCATCAAATTTCTAGTTAGCAGTTATAGCAATTATATTTCACAAATTATTATTAAAAATTGAAAAAGAATTTTTTTTTAATTAAACAAATAGTCCTAATACCTAAACCAGGGAAAGATAAAACACAGGAAGAAAATGATAGAACAATATCATTAATGAACACTGACATAAAAAATAAAACTAAACAAAATTTTATCAAACAGATTTATCCAAGAAATCATTCTTCATGATCAAGTGAAATTTATATCAGAGATATAAGGATGTTTTGATATTAGGAAAACAACCAACATAATTAATCATACTAAAACCAAAATATCCAAAATCACATGAACATTTCAATAAATGCAAAGAAAAATCTTTTAACAAAGACAACATTCTTTTATGCTAAAAACACTATAAAGTACTGACTTAAAGGGACATTTTTAATGTCATAAAAAGCATCTATCTTAAACCAAAAGTAAGAATAATATGTAATAAGGTACACTAGTATCCTATCTAATAACTCTGGAGTGAAGTGAAGATGCCCACTATTTTTTGATATTGTTCTAGAAATGCTAGTAATATCAAAAAGACAACAAAAGGGAATTAAAGGAATAAAGATAGGTAAAGAGGAGATAAAACTGTCATTGTTCACTGATAATATGGAGGTTTACTAGGAAAACCCTAAGGAATCAGCAAATATACTCAATTAATAGATTCAAGAAAGTTCTTGACTAAAAAATAAGCCTTCATAAATCAAATGCAAGAAGGAAGAATCAGGAAATTTTATTCCAATAGCCACAAAACTCATACTAAAGAATCAATATCCCAATTACAAAGCACTCAAAGGAATAAAGAACTGGAGGAATATTCAGTGCTCATGGCTAGGCCACACTCATACAATAAAATGATAGTACTAAAAAAGTTAATTTGAATCCAAGTCAAACCATTCAATAATACAGTAATACAAGTGTGTGCTCCAACCACTTATATTGAAGAAGTCAAAGTTGTTCAGTTCTATGAAGACCTTCAACATCTAGAAATAACATCCAAAAAAGATGTCTCATTTATCATAGAGGATTGGAATGCTAATGTAGGAATTCAAAAGATAATTGGAATAAAAGGAAAGTTTGACCTTGTGGTACAAAATGAAGCAGAACAGAGACTAATACAGTTTTATCAAGATAACTCATTAGTCATAACAAACACTTTTTTAAGCACCCAAAAGACAATTCCACACAAGTATATCACTAGATGGTTAAAACTGAAATCAAATTGATTACATACTTTGCAACCAAAGGTAGAAAAGCTCTATACATTTAATTAAAATAAGACCTCGGGCTGACTGTGGCTCAGATCATGAGTTTCTTATTGCAAAATTCATACTTAAAGAAAGTAGTGAAAATCATCAGACCATATAGATATAATCTAAACAAAATCCCTTATGAATATGAATGTGGAGATGATACCAGTGATTAGATCTGGTAGATAGAGTACCTGAGGAACTATGTACAGAGGTTCTGAATACTGTACAGGAAACAGCAACCAAAAAACATGCCAAAGAAAAAGAAGGGCAAGAAAGCAAAATGGCTGTCTGCTAAGGCTTTCTATATTTACCACATTCTGCCTCCCCCTTTACTCTTCTCCCAGTACAATCCTTTTTTTAACCCCTTAATTAATTTTTAATCATCACATTAAAATCAACCCCCTCCAACTATACTCTTTCTAACTGTCCTAGCAGAGATGCAGTTCTTGAGTAACAAGTATCATCTTCTTAGGTAGAAATGTAAACATTTTAGCTTTAATGAATAACATGTATTTTTTCTTTTCTGTTTACTTTTTTATGCTCCTTATGAGTCTTGGGTTTGAAGATCAAATTTTCTGTTCAGTTCTGCTCTTTTCATCAGGAAAGTTTGAAAGTCCCCTATTTCACTGAATCTCCATCTTTTCCCCTGAAAGATTATGCTCAGTTTTGCTGGGTAGGTCATTCTTGGTTGTAATCCAAGCTCTTTTGCCTTCCAGGATATCATATTTTCAGTTCCTCTGATCCTTCAACGTAGAAGAAAGATCTTAACATCACCAGTAACCACAATGGTATATTTACTGATCTAGAATCAGACATCCTAGAGAATGAAATCATGTGGGCCTTAGGAAGCATTACTAACAGTAAGATTAGTGGAGAGGATGGAATTCTATCTGAGCTATTTAAAATTCTAAAAGATGATACTGTTAAAGTGCTGCACTCAATATGCCAGCAAATTTAGCCAACTTAATAGTGGCCAGTGGATTGGAAAAGATCAATTTATGTCCCAGTTCTAAAGAAGGGCAATAGCAAATAAAATTACTCAACAATTGCACTTATTTCATATGCCAGCAAGTTTATGCTTAAGATTCTGCAAGTTAGGTTTCAGCAATATGTGAGCCAAGAAGTACCAAAAGAGCAGGCTAGTTTTCAAAGAGGCAAAGGAACCAGAAACCAAATTTTCAACATTCACTGGACTACAGAAAAAGCAAGTGAGTTCCAGAAAAAGATCTATTTCTGCTTCACTGACAACATTAAAGCCTTTGACTGTGTGAATCACTATGAAATGTGGCAAGTTCTCCAAAAAATGGGAGTATGAGATCATTTTACTTGTCTCCTAAGGCTCCTGTATGTATGAAGATCAACCCAAACATGGAACAAATGATTGGTTTAAGATTAAAAAAGGAGTATGACAAGACTCTATGTTTTCACCTTATTAGCTTATATACAGAGTATTTTATGTGAAGAGCCACGATGGATGAATAAAAAGCCAGAATTAAGGTTGCTGAGAGAAATGTCAACAATCTCAGATATGTAGATGATAGCATTCTGATGATAGAAAGTGGAAAAGAATTAAAAAGCCTCTTGATGAGGTTGAAAAAGGAGAATATGAAAGCTAACTTGCAACATCAAAAAGAATAAGATCATGGCACCTGGTCCCATCACTTTGTGGTCAACAGAGGGAGATGAAATGGAAGCAGTGTCAGATTTCATATCCTTGGACTCAAAGATCATTGTAGATGGTGGCTGCATCTATGACATTAAAAGATCCTTGGAAGGAAAGCTATGGCAAATCTGGACAGCATACTGCAAAGCAGACATTACCTTGTCAACAAAGTTCCATATAGTCAAAGGTATGGTTTTATTAATAGTAACGTATGGCCATGAGAGTTGGATTGTAAGGAAAGTTGAGTGGCACAGAATCAATGTCTTTGAATTGTGGTGCTGAAGAAGACTTTTGAGAGTCCCATGGATAGCAAGGAGTTCAAATCAGTCAATACTTAAAGAAATTAATTCAGACTATTCATTGGAAGGACATAGCTTAAATAAATACTTTGGTCAGATAATGAGAAGACAAAACTCATTGGAAAAGACCCTAATGTTAGCAAAGATAGAAGACAAAAAGAGAAGGTAATGACAGATGAAATAGATAATATCATGGAAACAATGAAAATTAACTTGGACAGACCCTGTGAGATAGTAGAAGATAGAAGAGCCTGGCATGTTATATAGTCCATGGGGTCATGCAGACATGCATGCAACTGAATGACTGAATAACAACAAAAAACAAAACTAATTTACAATTTTAACGTTATACCAAATTACCAAGAGGATACTTTACTGAACGTGATTAAATATTAAGATTCTTTAGGAGAAAAAAGATCTAGAATATCAAGGGAAATGTTAAAAAGAAGTAAGGACAGAGGAGTAATAGCACTTCTTGACTTCCAACTATATTATAAAGGAGCAGTCATCAAAGCCATAACATAGCTTGCAGAATTTTAAGCATAACCTTGATGGCATGTGAATTAAGTGCAAATGTTCAGTAATTTGAACATTCTTTGGTTTTGCCCTTTTTTAGAACTGGGGCATAAACTGATCTTTTCCAATCCAGGGGCCACTGTTGATTGTCATATTGAGTGCAACACTTTAACAGCATCATCTTTTAGGATTTTAAATAACTCAGCTCTAATTCCATTCCATCCACTAACCTTATTGTTAACAATGCTTCCTAAAGCCCATGTGACTTCATTCTCCAGGATGTCTGGCTCTAGATCAGTAACAGCACCATTGTGGTTATTGATGACGTTAAGATCTTTTTTGTACATTAAAAGATCCATATTCTAAGCCCTCAAATCCAGAATCATATCCTCCTATCATATTCTGGAAGGTAAAAGAGTTTGGATTACAGCCAAATTGGTACTGGTTAAAGAAGAGGGAGACAGATCAATGGAAAGAACTACACAAAGGAGATTCAGAAACAATAGAGCTCAATAAACAAGTGTTGGATAAAGTAGAAAACAAATTAGCTAGGATAAAATGCCTTATTTGATAAAAACTGCAGAGAAAACTGACAGCCTGACAAAAATTAAACTTAGACCAACACCATATTCCATAATATGTTTTAAATGGATATGTGACCTTAATATTAAAGATCATACCTTTAAAAATTTAGAATAGAAATAGTTCATATACCTCACATAGCTATAAGTAAGAAATATATTTTTAATGAAACAAGAGAAAGAGACAATAACCAAAGATAAAACAGATAATTTGGATTACATGAAACTGAACAGCTTCTTCACAGACAAAATTCATGTGCTTAGGATATGAAGGGAACTGGTCAAATGAAAAAAATTATTATATCAAATTTCTCTGAAAATTGTTTAGTACAAGATATATAAACAATATATCTATCTAAGATTAATAGTCATTCCCCAACAGATAAATGGTCAAAGGACTTCTCAAAAGGAGAACTGCAAAGTATTCATAGACACATAAAAAAATCCTCCAAATTACTAATTAGAGAAATGCAAGTCAAAATAACCCTGAGGTTTCCCCTTGCACCTTTCAAGTTCATTAAAATGCACACACACATTCACACACGCAATAGTAACAGTTTTACTGGAGGGTTGTGGAAGGATAGGCACACTTATTGTTGGTGGAACTGGGAGATTTGAAATAACATGACTAAAATAGCTATACCCTTTGAACCATCGACTCCATTATTGACCTTATACACCAAGGAAGTCTTTGATAAGAAAAGTCCCCACATACTCCATAGCACCACTTTTTGTCATATCAAAGATTAAGAAAAAATGTAGTTGCCCATCCAAGTGAAGTAAGCAGAGTGAAGGAAACAATACACAGAAACAATGTAAATAGAAAGAAAAACTACTCCCCAAAAAATCAAACTAAATGTAACAAAACTCTAAGAAGCAAGTAGGACTCAAAGAGCTATGAAAAGACACTACTTCTAATGTAATCAAGCAACAAGCATTTATTAAGCATCTACTCTCTGCCTGTACTAAGTGCTGGGGATTCAAATATAAAAATTAGAGTCCCTACCCTCGAAAACGTTATAGTAGAACAGAGGAGACAATATGTATGTAAATAAATACAAATTAAATGAAAGGGAAGTTAAGAGAGAACAGGGAAGCTGGCAATTATAGGGAAGCAGAAGGTGTTATATGGATTTTTTGAAGGAAATGATTTTAAGACGCAAAAATGAGGAGGTAGTGCATTCTGGGCATTGAGGACAGCCAGTGTAGTTTCAAAGATGTGAGATGGAATGCAATGCGTAAGGAACAGTATGTCTGGATTACCATGTGAAGGACAGTGAATAATGGACATATTGTTTCCAGGATATTTAAATGCCTATCAAAGGGGCTTATTTGATCCTAGAGGAAATAAGGAGCTAAATTAGTTTATTGAGTAAGAAAATGACATGATCGGATCTGAACTTTAGGAAAATCACTTTGGCAACTTTATAGAGGTTGAATTGGAGAGGGAAGATGCTTGAGGCTGCAAGACCAATTAGATGGCTGTTGTAATAGTGATAGTACAAAAAGGGTAAGAGCCTAAACTAGACTAGTGCTTATGTGTACACTAAGAGATGGACATAAGGGAGGGCATGAAGGTATAACCAAAAAGATTTGGTGACTGAGCAGATGTGTGGGGTAGAGGTGCATGAGGAATCAAAGATAATATCTGAAGGACTTGAAGGGTGATAACATCCCCAACAGAAATATAAAATGGGTGGGAAAGATAATGAGTTCAAATTCGGAAATGCAAATCCAATGAGATATTTGTAAAGTGCTTAGTAGTGTAGTAGGCGTTTAAAAAAGACTTATTGCTTTCCTCACCTCCTTCCCCTCCCCTGCTGAATTTGAGATGTCTACAACACATCCATTTTGAAGTATAGCCTGAGCCAAAGAAAGAAACAAAGATGAAATACAGAGAACGATTAGTGTAGAAGAAATAATAGAATGGAGAGTATTCAGATAAGGGTGGTCAATAACACTGAATCCTATGGAAAGAATTAGAAGTATGGGGTCTGAGAAATGGCCATCATTAGGCAATTAGCTGGTCAATTAATTTACAAGGAACTTTGGAGATCGATAAGTTCAGAATTCTGTATGAAAAAGGTGGAGAAACAAGTAAGAAAAAGCAAAAGGAGTATAGACAATTTCTTCGCAGAGTTTGTCTATGACAGAGAAGAGAAATATAGGCCAGTAGTTTTGGGGGATGGTAGGATCTATGAGGGATTTTTCTCCTTCCAAGGGGAAGTTGAGCGTGGAAAGTTGAGTAAGGAAAGAATCAAGTAGATAAGGAGAGATTGAAGGTTAGGGAAGGGGGCCTGGGGAGAAGGAAGATTATTATAGCACTGATCTGCTGGAAAAGATGGGAGTAAGTGTACATGTGGGGGGATTGCCCTTTGCAAAAAAAACCTCTTCATCAGAGCCAGGTCTAAAGGAAAATATAAAGAGGAAAACTTGCAAAGTTTTGAGACGTAGAGGAGAAGGATAATCTCACAGCAAATGCTCTCTTTTTTGACTAAAATATGAAGATCCTCCTCTGAGATGATGGGAATAGAGCAGACAGTATAGGAGGCTCATGGAGAAAAAAGATTTGGAATAATCCTTGTGAGGAATGGGATAGAGAATCAACCAGGAAAGAGTAAATGGATTTACTCTGTGGTAAAGACCTTGTTGAGATTCAACTAATTTGTACAGCACCCTATTGACTCATTTTCATTATTTCCTCTATCAACACATGAGTAGGAACAGAGGAAGCAAATTAAAGTGAGATTGGCACTCATCAAAGGATAAACATCAATGGGACAGGATTACAAGAAGTCCAAGAATAGAAGGCAGTATACAGTAGAAATGGTTAACTATAGGATCAAGATTGACAGGTAAGGAAAAATCAAACTAGATCAGGGATGATGGTGTGGGACAGTATGAAAGAACTGCAGGTTATGACACAATAGAAGCATCGCAGAGATTTTTGTTTCAATAATTAAAATGTAGTACTTGTGGTTGATGGCAAAATGAAGCATGTGACCATCCCTGTGCGCAGCTGACCTGGAGGGGAAGAGCAGGTCATAGGAAATAAGGTTGTGGAACTGGGAGGTTATGGCATTTGAGGAAACATAACTGTGCAAAATTATTTATAACAGCTCTTTGTGGTGGGAAACAGGAAACTAAGGGAATGAAATAATGAAATAAATTATGGTATAGGAATGTAATAGAACACTATTAGGCTATAAAAAATAAGGAAATAGACTATTTGGAAAAGATATAGAAAGACATGTGTGAACTGATAACATTTAGATAAGCAGAATAAGAACAATTTATACTATTATATTAGTATCTTATACTATTATACTATAGTATTATACAGTACAATAAAAAAATGAAAAACTTTGAAAACTGTAAATGACCATACATAATTCCAAAGGACCAAGGATAAAACATGCTATCAACCTCCTGAGGAGGTGATATACAGAATAAGACATTTTTTGGACATAGGCAATGAGGGCACATGATTTGTTTAACTATGCATATCTTTTGCAAAAATTTTGTTTTTCTTCTAATGGGGTGAGGAGTGAGAGGGAGAGAAAATAGGTTTCTATTCGTTAAAAAAAAAAGTTTATTTTAAAAAATAAGCACAAATATCAAGGTGAAGCAGCCTGCAAGACAGGTACTAATTTTTAAGAAAGAAAAGAAATTGATATGGGAAGGGGAGCAATAGAAAATCACTATTTGGATCTGGGTTGTGTAGTAAATTTGAATGGAGTTAAGCTCAAAGAAAGAAAGGTTGCTATGTGATACAGAAAAAGGGAGACTATGGAAAGGGAAGTGGAAAGAGAGAAAAGCAAGGCCAGTACACTAGAAGTTGAGTAGGAATATAGTGCCATCTGTGAAAGAGCCTGAAAGGATGAGCTCTAAATTAAGGGAAGTTTGTTGTCTATGGAATTAGAGTTCCAGAGGCACAGGTGAAGGAGCAGCCAAAGATGAGGAGGCTATGAGGTGTAGAGGCTGAGTTGGATGAGAATGAGAGAAGAAGAGGTTTAAGCTGAAGAGAAGAGGTGGTTTACTTTAGGTAGCCAATGTGGAGCTTGAGAAGGAAATTGAGGGTTGAGTTTGGACAAAGGACATAGAAGGTTGTGGAATATTACCTATCTCAGCTCTACCTGTGTACTCTAGGCTCTATTGAAAAGCTTTTGTTTTATCCCCATTTGAAATACAAAAGAAAATAAGTCTAGTGTTAAGAACTATTCTGAAAATATTATTTTTAAAGGGCTCTGTTTAAAAAAAATTCATAGCAGCAATGAATGCAATTTTGTTTAAAAATCCTTAAATGTCCAACAATAGAATAGCTATAATAAATTGTATTGCATTAGTGTTTTTGAATACTATGTAATAAAATTAAGACATGCAAGCATGAGTTGCTATGGAAACAGGATCTCTCTGCTGGTAGGCTCCTGGGTGAGATTTCCTTGCTGATCAGCTCTAGAGTGGGGCTTCACTACTAGTTGGCAATGGGGTCAAGGCCTAGCTGGTTGCTTGCTCTGGGATTGGGGTCGCTGGAGTAAGGCCTTGACTGCTCACTTGCCCAGGGGGCTGCTGGCTTGCTTCAGGCAGAGGCCTCCTGGTGGATTTCTCCAGGCTTGGGGCCATGCTGCAGGTCCTTTGCTGTGAGACTGACTGCTGTTGCTGCTGAATCTCGCTTCTTTCCTACCTCCTGCCTTGTTGGTAAGCTGCTTCCCTACTCCTAGATCAATTCTGAGGTAGTTTTAAAAAACTGAAAAATATATTATGAAATAATATTTAAACAGATCCAGCACATGAACATGTGAACATTCCCTCCTCTGTGACTCTTGTCCATATGCCCCAGTAAGTCTCCCAGAGGGGTCCAACAAATATGCTTTAGGTTGTTTTCCATTTCTTTCCATTTTCCATTACTTTGGTAGCTCAAAGATAAGGCAGAGATTTGAAAAAAGCAGAGCCCAAAGAATGGAGCACACACTGTGACCAGATAAAATGATAAGTGATTAAGAATGAACAAAGAGATTTCTGGTACCAAGCTGGTGAAGTAAGGAAGGAATCCTTGGAAGCCCTCCCAAATTCTGCTCCAAACAAATAGGAAACCACTTCAGAATTAAAGCCAGCAGTCCCCTAGGCAAGTGAGCAGTCTGCATTGTGCAGCAAGGCCCCTCCTTCAGGGACCCCACCACCCCCAAAACAAACAGCCAACTAGACATAGACCCCATTACTGACCAGTAGTGAACCCCACTCGAGAGCTGACCAACAGCAAGACCCCACCCCTGAGTCTACCAACAGAGAGACCTTGTTTCCACAGCAACCAAAGAGCAAGGTCCTACCCCCATAGCACTTTAGCAATTAAATCCTACACCCAGGGGAGGCCAACAGGGAGGCCCACCTCCCCCTAGTACAAGCTAGAAGGTAAGTTTACCCTCCAGAGAAAGCAAGCAGCTGAGCCCTGAAGACCAGTAAGACCTTGGGACAGTGCAAGACCAGAGCCCAACTTTCACATAAGAATACGAAGTCACAAAGAAAGTAGGAAAAAATTTGCATAAATAAATAAAAAGCTTGACTATCAGAAGTTACTGTGGTGATAGTATGGTGATCGTGCAATCAAGGCATACATTTAGAAGAGGACAACAGGGTCCAAATGGCTGCATGTGAAGCCTCAAAGAAAAAATGTAATTTGGTCTCATTTTCAAAAATAATTCCTGATGGAGCTTTAAGAAGGTTTTAAAAAGCAAATTAGAGAAGCAGAAGAAAACTTGGGAAAAGAGAATAATGTAAGAGAATGATGGAAAAGAATTAATAGCATGGGAAAAAATACACAAAAAATTGCCAAAGAAAATAATTCCCTAAAAATATTGAATTGGTCAAATGGAAAAGGAAGTAAAAAAGTTCATTGAAGAAATAATTCCTTAAAAATTAGAATTAAACAAGTGGAAACTAATGGCTCTATGAGATATCAAGATACAATAAAACAAAACCAAAAAAGTAAAAAACATAGAAGGAAATGTAAAATTTCTCATGGGAAAAACAACTGACCTAGAAAATAGATATAGCAGACCTCTGGCATGATTTAGACATAATGGGTGACATCATAAACAAATGAGAACGAAAAGTACTCCGTCTGTCAGATCTATGGGGAGGGAATGAATTCATGACCAAGTAAGAGATAAAGAGCACTACAAAATGCAAAATAGATAACTTAGATTATATTAAGTTAAAAGTACAAACAAAACTAATGTAACCAACATTAGAGGGAAAGCAGAAAGATGGAAAACAATCTTTATAGCAAGAATCTCTGATAAAGGCCTCATTTCTCAAATAAATAGAGAACTGAATCAAATTTACAAGAATGCAAGTCATACTATAATTAATACATGGTCAAAAGATACAAACAGGCAATTTTCAGATGAAGAACTCAAAACTGTCCTTAAGTATACGAAAAAGTGCTTTAAATCACTTTTGATTAGAGAAATGCAAATTAAAACACTTTGAGAAACCAACTCACACCTATCAGATTGGTTAATATCGGCTAATAAAAATCATATGATTTCTGTTGGCTTTGTTATTGATATGGTCAATTATGCTGAGAATTTTCCTAATATTGATCTAGCCCTGAATTCATAAATCTCAGCTGGTGAGATCATGGTGCATGATCCTTGTGATATATTGTTGTAATCTCTTTACTAATATTTTATTTAAATTTTTTGCATCAATTTTCATTAGGAAAATTGATCTTTAATATTCTTTCTCTGTTTTGGCTCTTCCTGGTTTAGGTATGAGTACCATATTTGTGTCATAAAAGGAATTTGGTAGGACTATATCTTTGCCTGTTTTTCCAAATAGTTTATATAGTATTGGGATTAATTGTTCATTGAATATTTCATAGAATTTGCTTGTGAATCCATCTGCTTCTGGGGATTTTGCTTAGGAAATTCACTGATGACTTGTTCATTTTTTTTCTATGATTGGGTTAAGTGTTTTATTTCTTCTGTTAATCTGGTAATATATTATTGTAGATATTCATCCACTTCATTTAGATTGTCAAATTTATTGGCATATAATTAGGCAAAATAGATCTTGACAATTGTCTTAATTTCCTCTTCATTGGTGGCAAATTCACACCTTTCATTTTTGATATTAGCAATTTGATTTTCTTCTTTCCTTTTCTTAATCAAATTAATCAATGGTTTATCTATCTTACTGTTTTTTTCATAAAATAAGCTTCTAGTTTTATTTATTCAATGGATTTCTTTTCATTTTATTAATCTCTCTTTCAATTTCCAAGATTTCAAATTTGGTGTTTAATTGGGGATTTTTAATTTGTTCTCTGTTTTTCAGTTGCTTGCCCAATTCATTAATCTGATTTTTTTTCTATTTTATTGATGTGAGCAATTAGAGAGAAATTTTCCTCCAAGCACTGCTTTCACTGCATCCCTTAAATTCTGATACGTTGTCTCACTGCTCTCATTTTCTTTGATAAAAGTAGTGATTGTTTCCATGATCTGTTTTTTGACCCACTTGACTTTTTTAGGTTTCAGTTGTTAAATTTCTAATTAATTTTTAATTTCTCTCTCCATTGTCCATTATTGAATGTAATTTTTATTGCATTATGATCTGAAAGGGGTGTGTTTACTATTTCTGCTTTTCTATACTTGCTTGTGAGGTTTTTATGTTCCCACTCCTTAGAAAAAGGTATATTCTTTCTATTCACATTCAATTTTCAATGAAAATTATTTACTTGATATTTTAATGGGAAGAGGTAACATAAGATCTTCTATTGTATAGGACTTTTTTTGACTTTTTGCAATTAATAAGAAGTTTCATAAGCAACTAAATATTTTTCATTGACAGTAACAAATTTCTCAAAACATGTTTGAAGATTTTAAAAGTTGTTCATAATATTCCTTTTTTATTATAGCATGCTGCATGCTTGGCATTAAGATATCATTTTATTTTTATTTTTATTTTTTTTTAATTTTTTTATTTTTTTTAATGTTTAACAATCACTGCCATACAATTGCGATTTTATCCCTCCCCACCCACCCCCCACTACCTCCCTCCCTCCCCACGACTGCATACAATTCTGTATAGATTCTACATATACTTTCCTATTGAGTATATTTTCACTATAGTCATGCTGTGTAGTCAGACTAAGATAAATGAAAGAATCCGTATAACAAATCAGAACATGATACACAAACAGATACACATACACAAACATGATCTGCTACATTATGTGAGTGACTTCCATATTTCTCTCTCTGAGTGTGGAAGGCATTTTGCCTTGAGGTCCACCATTGGGATTTTTTTTTTTTTTTCAGAAGTTCTTGTGTTATTACAAAAATCTAAGTCTACCAGAAAAAACTCTCACACACTGTGGTCGTTGCTGTGCACAAAGTTCTCCTGGTTCTGCTCCTTTCACTCAGCATCAGGTCATATAAGTACTTCCAGGCCTCTCTGAAGTCTTCTTGTTCATCATTTCTTATGGCACAATAGTACTCCATTACATTCATATACCATAATTTATTCAGCCATTCCCCAATTGATGGACATCCCCTTGACTTCCAGTTTTTGGCAACTACATAGAGTGCTGCTATAAATATTTTTGTACATGTGGGACCCTTTCCCATTTTCATGATCTCTTGGGGATATAGTCCTAGTAGTGATATTGCTGGGTCAAAGGGTATGCACATTTTTGTAGCCCTTTGGGCATAGTTCCAAATTGCTCTCCAGAATGGTTGGATGCGCTCACAGCTCCACCAACAATGAATTAGTGTTCCAACTCTCCCACATCCTCTCCAGCATTTATCATTTTCTTGTTCTGTCATGTTTGCCAGTCTTATAGGTGTGATGTGGTACCTCAGAGTTGTTTTGATTTTCATCTCTCTAACCAATAGTGATTTAGAGCATTTTTTCATATGATTATAGATAGCTTTAATTTCTTCCTCTGAAAATTGCCTGTTCATATCCTTTGACCATTTATCAATTGGGGAATGACTTGTATGATTATACATTTGGGTCAGTTCTCTATATATTCTAGAAATGAGGCCTTTATCCCCGAGCTTAGCTGTAAAAATTTTTTCCCAATTTACTACATCCCTCCGGATTTTGGTTGCATTGGGTTTGGTTGTGCAAAAACTTCTCAGTTTAATGTACTGAAAGTTATCCATTTTGCATTTCATAATGCATTCTATCTCTCCTTTAGTAAAGAATTCTTCCCTTCTCCATAGATCTGATAAATACACTATTCCTTGCTTCTCCAGTTTGTTCATGGTATCAATCTTTATACCTAAATCATGTACCCATTTGGACTTTATTCTTGTGTACGGTGTCAGGTATGGGTCTATGCCTAATTTCCGCCACACTGTTATCCAGTTTTCCCAGCAATTTTTGTCAAACAATGGGTTCTTGTCCCAGAAGCTGGGGTCCTTGGGTTTATCAAACAGAAGGTTGCTATATTCCTTGCCTACTGCATCTTGAGTGCCAAGTCTATTCCACTTGTCTACCTCTCTGTTTCTTAGCCAATACCAAGTGGTTTTGATAATTGCTGCTTTATAGTACAGTTTAAGGTCTGGTAGCGCTAGGCCACCTTCCCAAGCATTTCTTTTCATTAGTCCCTTTGATATTCTGGACCTTTTGTTTTTCCAAATGAATTTTGATATTATTTTATCCAGCTCTAGAAAGTAATTGTCTGATAGTTTAATTGGTATGGCACTAAATAAGTATATTAATTTGGGTAGAATTGTCATTTTTATTATATTAGCACAGCCTACCCATGAGCAACTAATGTTTTTCCACTTACTTAAATCTGAGTTTATTTGTGCAAAAAGTGTCTTGTAATTGTGTTCATATAGTCCCTGGGTTTGTTTTGGCAGGTAGACTCCTAAGTATTTTATACTGTCTGCCCTAACTTTAAATGGGATTTCTCTTTCTATCTCTTGCTGTTGAACTTTGTTGCTAATATATAGGAATGCAGAGGATTTGTGTGGGTTTATTTTGTACCCTGCAACTTTGCCAAAGTTGTTTATTAATTCAAGTAATTTTTTACTTGAATCTCTGGGATTCTCTAGGTAAATCATCATATCATCTGCAAAGAGTGATAACTTAGTTTCTTCTTTGGCTATTCTAATTCCTTGAATATCTTTATCTTGTCTAATTGCTACAGCTAACATTTCTAGTACCATATTGAATAATAGTGGTGATAATGGACAACCTTGTTTCACCCCTGATCTTATTGGGAATGCATCTAGCTTATCCCCATTGCATATAATGCTTGCTGAAGGTTTTAGATAGATACTGCTTATTATTTTATGGAAAGTTCCCTTTATTCCTACATTCTCCAATGTTTTTAGTAGGAATGGATGTTGTATTTTGTCAAAAGCTTTTTCTGCATCTATTGAGATAATCATGTGGTTTTTGTTAGCTTTGTTGTTGATGTGGTCGATAATGCTAATAGTTTTCCTAATATTGAACCAGCCCTGTAGTCCTGGTATGAACCCTACCTGATCATAATGTATTAATCTCGTGATAAGATGCTGTATTCGTTTTGCTAAAATCTTATTTAAAATTTTTGCATCTATATTCATTAGGGAAATTGGTCTATAATTTTCTTTCTCTGTTTTGTCTCTTCCTGGTTTGGGTATCAAAACCATATTTGTATCATAGAAAGAATTTGGGAGGACTCCTTCTTCCCCAATTTTCAAGAATAGTGTATGTAGTATTGGAATTAACTGTTCTTTAAATGTTTGATAGAATTCACTTGTGAATCCATCTGGCCCTGGAGATTTTTTCCTAGGGAGTTCATTGATGGCTTGTTCAATTTCTTTTTCTGAGATGGGGTTGTTTAAGTATTCAACTTCCTCTTCTGTTAATCTGGGCAATTTGTATTTTTTAAAATATTCATCCATCTCGTTTAGATTGTCGAATTTGTGGGCATAAAGTTGGGCAAAGTAGTTTCTAATTATTGTTTTAATTTCCTCCTCATTGGAGGTGAGTTCACCCCTTTCATTTTTAATGTTAGTAATTTGGTTTTCTTCTTTCTTTTTTTTGATCAGATTAACCAAAGGTTTATCAATTTTATTAGTTTTTTCATAAAACCAACTATTGGTTTTATTTATTAATTCAATAGTTTTCTTTATTTCAATTTTATTAATCTCTCCTTTGGTTTTCAGTATTTCTAATTTGGTATTTACTTGGGGATTTTCAATTTGTTCTTTTTCTAGCTTTTTCAACTGCAAGCCTAAGTCATTGATCTCCTCTTTCTCTATTTTATTTATGTAAGCATTCAGAGATATAAAACTTCCCCTAATAACTGCTTTTGCAGTGTCCCATAAGTTTTGGTACGTTGTCTCACTATTGTCATTCTCTTGAATGAAGTTGTTGATTGTTTCTATGATTTCTTCTTTAACCCAATCCTTCTTTAGAATTAGATTATTTAGTTTCCAATTGATTTTTGGTTTCTCTTTCCATGGCCTTTTATTACATGTAATTTTTAATGCATTATGATCTGAAAAGGATGCATTGATTATCTCTACCTTTCTGCACTGGATTGTGAGATTTTTATGTCCTAGTACATGGTCAATTTTTGTAAATGTTCCATGTACCGCTGAGAAAAAGGTATATTCCTTTCTATTCCCATTTAATTTTCTCCAAAGATCTATCATATCTACCTTATCCAGAGTTTTATTTACCTCCTTAACCTCTTTCTTGTTTATTTTAAGGTTGGATTTATCGAGTTCAGAGAGGGGGAGGTTGAGGTCCCCCACTAGTATAGTTTTGCTATCAATTTCTTCCTTCAACTCCCCCAACCTCTCCTCTAAGAATCTGGATGCTATACCACTTGGAGCATACATGTTTAGTAATGATATTGCTTCATTGTCTATGGTGCCTTTTAGTAGGATATAGTTTCTATCCTTATCCCTTTTGATTAGATCTATTTCTGCTTTTGCTTTGTCTGAGATTAGGATTGCTACTCCTGCCTTTCTTACATGAGCTGAAGCACAATATATTCTGCTCCATCCTTTGACCTTTATCCTATGTGTATCCCCCCGTTTCAAATGTGTTTCTTGTAAGCAGCATATTGTTGGATTATGGCTTTTAATCCATTCTGCTATCCGTCTCCGTTTTATGGGAGAGTTCATCCCATTCACATTCACAGTTATGATTACAATCTGTGTATTTCCCTCCACCCTCTTTCCCACCATTTGTGCTTTTAACTCTCCCGTCTCCCTTCCCCTCCTCAATAGTATTCACTTTTCTCCCCCTCCTCCTGCCGCCTTCCCCTCCTTCTTTTAGCCCCCCTCCCTTTTACTCCCCTTTACTCTTATTGCTTCTTTCCTCCCTTTTAGCCACCCTCCCCTTTCTTCCCCCTTCCCCTCCTACTACCTATAGAGCTAGTTAGGATTATCTGCTTAAGGTTATTGTTCCCTCCTTTGAACAAATCAGATGAGAGTACCTCTCAAACAATGCTCATCTCCCTCCCCTCCTTCCCTCTACTATGGTTTTGTACTTCTTCCTGTGATGTAATTTGCCATTTTCTGCTTCCCCCTTTCCACACCTCCTATTACATTCCCTTCTCATACTTAAATCATATTTTTGCCATGATATCATTTACTTTATGCCCGTTCCCTCAACATATATCCCTTTTATCATAATAGCTGCACAGTTCTCAAGATTAACAGGTATCATCTTCCCTTACAGGGAGGTAAACAGATTGCCCTAATTGAGTTGCAAGTTTTTGTTTTTGTTTTTTCCCCTCTGTTTACCTTTTTATGATTCTCTGGAGACCTGCATTTGAAGATCAAATTGTCTATTGAGTTCTGGTGTTTTGGTCAGGAATCTCTGGAAATCCCTTATTTCGTTGAATGACTTTCTCCTTGCCTGAAATGTTATGCTGAACTTTGCTGGGTAGTTGATCCTCGGTTGGAGTCCCAACTCCTTTGCCTTACGGAATATTGGGTTCCAATTCTTTCGATCTTTTAATGTAGAAGCTGCAAGGTCCTGTGTGATCCTGACTGTGTGACCTTGATATTTAAATTGTTTCTTTCTGGCTGCTTGTAGTATTTTCTCCTTCACTTGATAGCTCTGGAATTTGGCAACTATATTTCTTGGGGTTTTGAGTTTGGGATCCCTTTCCGGTGGGGAACGGTGGATTCTTTCGATGACTATTTTGCCCTCTGAGTCTAGTACTTCTGGGCAGTTTTCCTTGATGATTTCCTGGAAGATATTGTCCAGACTCTTTTCTTCATCATGGGTTTCTGGCAGGCCAATAATTCTTAGATTTTCTCTCCTGGATCTATTTTCCAGGTCAGTTGTTTTTCCAATTAAATATTTTAGATTTTCTTCTATCTTTTCATTCTTTAGATTTTGTTTGACTGATTCTTGTTGCCTCATTGAGTCATTAGTTTCTACTTGCCCAATTCTAATCTTGATCGTATTGTTTTCTTCAGTTAGCTTTCGCATCTCCTTTTCCATCTGGCCAATTTTTCCCTTTAAGGAGCTATTTTCTCCATTTAATTTTTGTACTTCTTTTTCCATTCGACCAATTTTCCCAGTTAGGTTTTGGGTTTCCTTTTCCATCTGATCAATTTTCCCTATTAGGTTTTGAGTTTCCTTTTCCGTTTGATTAACTCTTCCTTTTAGGGAATTATTCTCTCCAGTTAATTTTTGAACTTCCTTTTCCATTTCTTCAATTTTCTTTTTCAGATTGATGTTCTCATCAGTGAATTCTTTTTTTATGGTTTTAAAATCATTGGCCAGTTTTTCTTTTATATCCTTCTTCAGACGTTCCAGGTAATCTAGTTGTGCTTGCGAGAAATTCATAGTCCCATCTGAGGTTTCAGATGGAAGTACAGTCTCAGCTCTGACCTCTTTGGTGTTTGTGTTTTGGTCCTTATCCCCATAGAAAGATTCTATGGTTTTTTCACTTTTCGTCTGCTTTTTCCGATTCATGATGTTGGCTGAGTGTTGTAGCTTTTGGTTCTTTCAGTCAGAAGATACAGATCTTTTAAGTTGAGTTGATGTTTGTCTAGGCTAAAAGCAGGCTTTTTTTTGTTATTGTTGTTTCCCAGATCAACCCTGGGTTTAGCTTGATAGGTGTGTGGGAGGTGTGGTCTGGTCTCAGGATATCTCCTCAGCTGGCCTGAGGCAAAGGCAAGGTCCGGGGGATGGTGATTCCAGCTTCCCTATTGTCTTCCCTTTTCCCCTGGAGGGCTGGGGCACGCCTAGAGGCTAATGCGTGTTCCCGCCCCTCCTGGGGCTCGTCTCCCCCGCTGCGGCTTGCTTGGGTCTCAGTGCGAATTTTTCTCTGCCCTGGGTCGTCTGTCCCTCCAGATAGCCTCCACCACGGTAGGAAGAATCCCCCTTTGCCACCTCTCCAGCCTCTGGTGTTATGAGACCCCCCGCCCCCTTCTGCTGCTCCCACTGATCCAGGATCAATCTGGGGAAGAATTTTATGGTTCCCTCACGGTCATCGGGGGGGAGGGGAGAGCACTTACTGATCACTCCGGCATCCCAGCTCCTGGATGTTCAAGTAGTGACCCACTGAAATCCCGTCTTTAGGCTGAAGATTTCAAAGGCTGTTGCGCTGATATCGTTGGCTCGGCCTGGCTTATCTCCTGCTCCGCTGGTCTCGCCCGCCACTCTCGGGCCCCTTGGGTCGCCTCCGCCCTGCCGTGCCGACCGCGCTGCGCTGTGCGCCGGGGTCTTACCCCCGCGGAACAGATCCCTCCCGTGGACCCCCCAGTCCAGCCTGGGCTCCGAATCTGTCAAAGTCCGTCTCCCACTGGATTCTACACCTCCAGAGTCTGGTCAGACTCTCCCCCCAGATATATCCAGAGGAGTTTCTCCAGGAGCTTAGGTGAGTCTTTGCTTTCACTCCGCCATCTTGGCTCCGCCCCCCAAGATATCATTTTAGTTTGGCTGGCTTCATGCTCTCTACAGCCAAAACTTCATTACAAATTAAGCAAAGAGGTTTTTCCACGTTGTCATCATTATTGGAAGTAAATCCTTATTGCAAAAATGATTCAATGTATTTTCTTATCAATTTAGTTGTACTGCAGACTGTAAGTAAAAACTCTGATGCATTGTCATCAGTATTTTTATCTCTTCTGTCTAAATTTAACCCCTTATTCATAAGCAAAAGTAATTGTCCTAAAAAATAAATGTTGCTAATAATTTCTCAAACAAATACTAGCTTTAATTTAGGAAAGTACATTTGTCTGTGCTTAATTTAAAAAACTAGTGTTCACAAATACAGCAGTGATGGTGGAGAAATATTATTAAAGGATTTTTGTCTTTATTTGCTTCAAACACATGTTTCTGTGAAGGAAGGAGATAACAGCACTTCTTCAAATTAAACGTTTTAACACAATACAATCCAAAGGAATACCAATTTGATACTTACATGCTGAGGAATGATGGTAGGAAAATAATAATTTTAAATTAAAAATTAATTAATTTCCAATATATTATTTTCCATAATTATTAAAAGTCTTTATTTTCCGTAGTTAAACTATTATATTTCTATGAGAGCAGAAACTTTGTATGTTTCTGCAACTCATAATACACAACAATTTCAAATTTAAGGGGAGGTGTTTCTGGCAGCCTTCTTTGGCATTGCATGGCATGATGACATGTACATTGCAAGGTATGCATGTTGTGTGTTCAGAATCAAGGCTGCGGAGAAGTTGTGCGATGCAACATGGGCAAGCACTGCCAGAAACACCTCAGATTCATTATGCATTTGACTTTTTATTTATTTTTGGTCATTGTGTGTTCAGAAAACTTTTACTGTTGCCAAATTTTTCACAACCCCCACATTCATTTATATGACTCAGTGTGGGTCACAACCAACAGTTCTAGTACATGATAAACTCAAAGATGCACACTTTTGGAACAAAGACTCATTATTTGACAAAAACTGCTAGAAAAACTAGAAAACAATATAATACAAACTAGGTTTGGATCAACATCTTACACCATATAGTAAGATAAGGTCAAAATGATTACATGATTTACATAAAATGTGATGCTATAACCAAATTAAAAGAGCATAGAATAGTTTATCTGTCATATTTATGGGTATGAGAAAAATTAGGACCAAAGAAATTATAAAGATATTTACAAAATGTAAAATAAATCATTTTGATGATACAAAATTTAGAAGTTTTTGCACAAATAAAACAATGCAACCAAAATTATAAGGAAAACAGAGGGGGGGAATTTTTGTTACAAGTATCTCTGACAAAGGTTTCATTTATCAAAAATATAGAGAACAGAGTCAAATTTATAAAAATAGAAGTCCTTCCACAATTGATAAATGGTCAAAGGATATGAAAAGGCAGTTTTCAAAAAAGAAATTAATGCTATCTAGAGTCATATGAAAAAAATCTTCTAAATTGTTATTGATCAGAGAAATGCAAATTAAAACAACTCTGAAGTACCCCCTTACATCTTTCAGATTGGCTAATATGACCAAAAAAAGGAAAATGTTGGATGTTGGAGGGGATATGGGACACTAATGTGCTTTGTGAACTGTGAATAGATTCAACCATTCTGGAGAGCAATTAGGAACCATGCCGAAAGAGCTATGAAACTGTCCATACCCTTTGATTCAGCAGCAACACTTCTAGGTCTATATCCCAAAGATATCCAAGAAAAGGGGAAAGGATGTACTTGTACAAAAATATTTATAGCAGCTCTCTTTGTGGTGGCTAAGAATCAGAGATCAAAGGGATGCCCATAGATTGGGGAATGGCTAAACAAGTTATAGTATATGATTATAATGGAATATTATTGTACTGTAAGAAATGAGAAGCAGGAAGATTTCAGAGAACCTGGAAAGACTTTCATGCACTGATACATAATGGAGTGAATAGAAGCAAGAGATGGCTGTACACAGTAACAGCAATATTGTTCGATGAAGAATTGTTAATGACTTAGCTATTCTCAGCAATACAATAATCCAAGACAATCCCAAAGGAGTAATGATGAAGTACACTATCCTTCTCCATAAAAAATAACTGATATTGATCGAGTACAGACTGAAGCATGCTATTTTTCACTTTTTTTATTCTTGTACAAAAATGACTAATATGGAAATGTTTTACCTAATTGCACATGTATAACCTACATCTGATTGCTTACCATCTCAGGAGGGGATCTCAGGGAAGGGAGACAGGGATAGAATTTGGAACTTAAAACTTTAAATAAAAATGTTAAAATGGGAAGAAAAAAGAATAAAGTTATAAAAAAATGAACAAAGAATCTTGACCAAATCACTGAAAAATGATCATACTTTATGCCTTGAAATTAATTCATTTCAATGCAAATAGTTGCTAAATGAGCTTATTTGATTGTTTTTATGTTCAGATTTGTTTTTAGTAAAAACTTTTTTTATAAAGAAAAATAAGTCATATGGTACTATCTCCCTTTTGGAAATTGGAGACAGGTCAGTGAAACAATGGGTAACAGCAGTAAAATGAAAACCCACAAGTACTGGCAAAGGCTCTAGAAGGAATGCCCACATGTTGCTTCTGGGATCCTTTATCCTCCATAGAGCCCACATCTAATGGATGTGAACAGGGTAGACAACCCATATCATAATTCTCTCTGTCTCACTGCATGTCCATCTTCAGGTCTAACTAAAAACTCAACATCTCCTAAGTGACCTTGGAAACAACAGCTAAGCTTAATTTGTGAATTATGAGGAAACTCCTAGAGGATAAAGTTAACTTAAAATACTGTATTTATTTATTTATTTTTTTTTTTTGCTGCAGCAGAATGTTAGAGGACCTCAAGTGTAAGGTCATGGAAAATTCCCTAGTGTTAGTATGAGCTTCATGATAGCATAGTCAGTAAAGTGTGGATTTGGATAATTTGGAGGGGAGAACACAAATAGTATGTACAGCAAAATTTATGGTAATAGAAAACTGGGAGAAATAGCTAACGCATTGGACAACAGAGTCAGAACTCTAAAATATCTTAATGGGCTAGAACATTGGATTACTTGGAATTCAAAGCCTTCATTACCTAGCCCTTTCCTACAAAGGGTAGGGGGAGGAAAGAAAGAAGGGGAAAAGGAAAGAAGAGAAGAAAAAAAGAAGGAAAGAAGAGGGAACTGGAAGGGAGAGAGAAAGAAAAGGGAGGGGAAGGAAAGGAGAAAGGAGAGAGAAGAGAAGGAGGGAGGGGAGACAAAAAGAAAGAGGGAGCAAAGGAGAAAAAGAAAGGAAAGAAGGAAGGAAAGGAATGAAGGGAGAAAAGGGAGGGAGGAAAAGAGGGAGGGAGAGAAGGGAGAGAAGGAGAAAAGGAAGGGAGGAAGGAAAGGAGGAGGGAAGAAGGAAGGGAGGCAAGGAAGAATGGAAAGGGGGAAGGTGGAAAAGAGGAAAAGGAAAAGGGAGGGATGGGGAGGAGAGCTTCATAATTCTAACATAAGAAAAAATTACCAACATTGCCCTTCACTGATGCTGGCATACTTGTGTTTAAGTTTTGGTGGCGTGTCTGCAGCAAAGTATAAAGTTGTACCCCTGTTCTCAGTGGAGTACTCAAATGTTTTCCACTCAAATCTACAACTTGTTCTTACTGTTTTTCATAGTTTCCTATTCATGGGCTTTCATTGAGTTGTCATCTATCCTTGCCTGGGCCCAGTAAGTTCAATGACTGGTCTTCTCCAGAACCTTTGATGTTAATGTGCAGACAAGAGAGAGTATAGATTGTTTTTTAGTAGAAGTGAGTTTATTCCTCCAGCCTAACATGAAAACAAGCACTGGCCCAGAGCCTAAAAGAAATGAGGATATATGATTAAAAGGAATTCAATAGCCTGTGCTTCTGACTTCCATTGCCTTTCACTTCCAATTTCCTGAGAATCTGTGTCTGTGGGGGAATTACAAGAGATTAATGGGGAGTGGGAGAACTCATATCTTAGAAGAGCGTAATGAAGGCTTAAAGGGCTCCAATACCACTTATTCCACGGAAGTGCTACATCAGCCCTCCTAGTCGTGTAGTACTTAGGCCCTGCAGGGGTAAGCAAAATAACTGAACAGCCTGTTATTCCACCTGTCTTTTAGCTATGATTAGATGGGGTGTATGTAGGACTACTCTGGATAAGATCTTATTCTATGATACAACTTCTGTCTTGCCACAAGGCAAGCTAAAGCTTGGAATTAAGCTTTTGGTTAAGGATAGTCTTCTGACAGAGGTCTTATTCAGAGTTAGGCCTTGAGGAACTTCTCCCTGTCTCTTGTATCTTGTAGAAGCCTCTAGCCTGAGTTCTTTGAGATCCTGGAAAGATCTCATCCATGATCAGGTATGCAAGACTGGGGGTCAAATAAAGTGAGTAGCTCCACTGAAAAGAAAAAGAAATTTATTGACAAGCTTAAAGAAGACTGATTTGACCAGTAGTAGCATTTAAGTCTTTTGGTACGGATTGAGTTTTGATAGCTTTTTAGTTTTGCTTAGAGTATGCAGTCAATCAGTAGCATTCTACAGAGCAGAAAGGAAATGAGGAAAAAATGTGAAAGCCTCAGATTTATGGGAAAATGCATTTCTCTGTGTTTAAGTAATCTCTCAGATACTGGCAGCCCCCAAAAAGAATCACTCTGGCTTATCCAGTTGTAGACAGTAAGAAGAATAAAGCACAGCCTGGGGTCACTGTTGACACAGCTCCATAGCTCAGTCTCTCAGATTTCAGAGGTCTATCTGGGGAGATGTTTCCCCAGAACTAACAGTACTCAGGCTCATCCTCCTCCACATCACCACATAGTAGTCAGTATTTCTGTAGTCTTTAAGGTTTGCAGCATTTTACCAATATTACCTTATAACCTTATTACCATAACCATGGGAGAGAAATGCTATCCCCATTTTACAGATGAGGAAATGAGGCAGGCAGAGATGAAGTGACTTAAGGGTACCTTACATAACTAGTAAGTCAAGATGTGAACTCAGAGATTTCTGAATTAAAGTCCAGTAAAATCCACTGAGCTATCTGGAAGCAATGCAGCACAGCAGAATAGAGGGCTATTCTAGGATTAGAAAGATCTGGATCAAGTCCTTTCTGACGCAGTCAAGCTATTCAACCATGGATGATTACATCATTTCATTTCTCAGTGCCCCCAGGCAACTAACTTACAGAGAAATCGAGGTAGAAGGTGTTTCCATATCAGGTGTTTCCAATACAGATGAAATCAAAGGTCTAGATCAAAAACACTCAACTATGCCTCTGGTACTGACGACACACACACACACACACACACACGCACACGCATGTCAGCATACTCCTCCCCCACCGCGCCCCCAAGAAAAATCCTAAGGAAGCGGTGAAGCCCTTAGTGTTAATATGAGGTAAGGAATCACTCAGAAGGAAGAAACCCTTATTCTTGAGAATAAGATTTTTCTGGTTGGAGGTTTTATTCTGTTTCTGGATTTCTTATTTTAAAAAAAAAGTCAGGGATAATTTTATTCTCTCATAAATTATTAAATTTTTACAGTATTTGGAAGTTGATAGTAACCTTAACTGAAGTTTTTTAGGTAGATTTATAAACTAGGACCCCACATTTGTAATGATTCTGCATGTAGAAGAATAGTCAGAAAATGGTTCTTGCTCATTGCTCTATTAATTTGCTATTAATCTTTATCCTGTATATAGCTCACATTGTATATATTTGTTTACATATGATCTCCTCTCTTAGATTATGAGCTCCTTGAGGGCAGGGACTATCTTTGGCCTCTTTTTGTATCCCCAGTGCTTAGCACAAGTGACTGGCACATAGTAGGCACTTATTAAATGTTGATTGATTAACTGATTGTTCATGCCCCACACCTGCAGCCCTCCCTGCACTTAGAGAGCTAAACTCCCCAACAGTAGGCTGGGAACTACTGCTCTCTGTTGGGTATATCCCAGGCAGCCACATGAAGCAATATAAGAACAAGATAAACCATAAGTATTTATGGTAAATAATATTAAATCTGGCAAATGTATTCTTTAGGAGAACTGGGCTCTCCTGCTCTTGGGGAAGCACCCAAGATAAAATACACACACACACACACACACACACACACACACACACACACACACACACCTCCCAGTTTGTCCATTTAGATAGAGGTCATCTCTCCCGGTGTGCAGATGTGGAAGGGACCAGGTGCTGCCACCTTGGGTGGGAAGGTTATAGGAGAGGACCTTCACATGCCATTTCTCCCTCCAATCCTTCTCTTTCTCCTCCAGAATGCACCAAAACTCCCACTCTTACCCTGAGTGAAAAAGCTTTCCCGTGACCCTGCCTGTGGGGTGATTGCCCCATATCTGAGGGCTGATATGCCCATGACTTTTTTTTCCTCTTCCCTAACTGGGAAGAATTACAGATCTCTGGGGATGTTGTGATCAGCCGGCTCTTTGCCAGGAAATGCGGCCGTGTAATTTCAGCTTTCTCTTTAAGTCAAAGTCTTCTATATTCCTCTGTATTCTGCTCCTCCAGAACTGGCCCAAAGCAAGAAGGAGAAAACCGAAGTGGCTAGGTCTGTGTGCGTCTTTTAATTTTGAAGTTTCTCTTTATACTTTCTGATGACACGAGTTTGTAGCACAGAGGCTATGCTAATGAAGAGCGTGTCCAGAAGATGTACAATGCATGCCTTTTAATTAGTTCTGCTGCTGTAACTGATTAACATTTTGCCTGTACGGTTCTGTTACAAAGAATCAGCAGTGTAACACTTTATGCATCAAGTCCCAGTAGGACAAAAGCACCGAACAGAGGCATCGTGAAACATCTGCACTGGCAAAGGCAACCTCAGTATTCCTATTGAAAGTCTGCTGGGAGCAGCTTGAAGCAGCTTAGAAAGAAGAAACAGAAATAAAGCACAAAATGAAAGGGGCAAAAGGCCCAAAGGAATGGGTGAGAATAAGGAGAGGGAAAGAGTAGGATGAACTCTGAAAGAGAGAAATAGAAGGAGAAACAGGGACAGAGAGACAAGAGTGGGGGAAGAGAGGAACAGAGACAAAGAGACAGAGATACAGAGAGATAGGGACAGAAAGAAACAGAGGGAGGAAGACCAAGAGACAAAGAAAACGCACTGGAACACCAAGAAATACTTCAATGACTTAGCCTTGAGATCACCTGTATCATAATGTTGCCCTACACCTAAAACTTATTTGTAAACCTACCTTAGAAATTGTCAATTCAATTCAATAGATATTTATTAAACACCTACTATGCACCAAGCACTGTGTTAAGTGCTGAGAATACAAAAAGAGTTAAAAGATAGTCCCTGCTCTAAAGTAACTTAAAATCTAATGGGGAGACAACATGCAAACGTATATGCAAGATAAATGAAATAATTAACAGTGGGAAGGCACTTGAATTAAGAGGGGTCGGGAAGGCTTCCTGTAGAAATTGAGATTATAATTGAGACTTAAAGGAAACCAGGGAGGTCAGTAGTTGGAGTGGAAGAAAGAGCATTCCAAGTATAGTGGACAACCAGAGAAATTGTACAGAATCTTAGAGATGGAGTGTCTTGTTGGTAGAAAAGCCAGAAGGCCAGAGTCACTAGATCAAAGAGTACACATCAAGAGAGCAAGGTGTAAGAAGACTGAAAAGGTAGGAGGAGGCTAGGTTCTGAAGGGCTTTGAATACCAAATGGAACATTGTGTATCTGCTCTTGGAGGCAAGAAAAGCTGTATCATGCGGGGAGAGGAAGGAGAGAATAGTGTTAGTTTTGATCCCTATGTATCTATACACATGTGTGTATCTAAACATATGCGTATACACAGACATGTTTCCTTCACTGAAGTACTACTATGATTGGTAACCTTGTGTTCTCAAAGACAATTGAGAGCACAAATTCTGACAGATGTAATACATAAGAATGAATGTTTCTTGTCTAAGAATAAGCGTTACTAAACTTAGAGAGGCAGAAATGAGCACATAAACATTTTTGGCCATAGCAACTCATGAAGACCCTAAAGACCTAGAGGACATATGATCTGAATTAGAAGGAGCTACTATACATCAATGAACTAGAATATGGTAAAGCCTCCTAAGTGATAAGTAGGAACACTTCAGAAGAGTTTGGCATAATTATCCACACAGGAAAAACCTAAGAGGATGAAGAATGTCTATGTCCAAACTATAGTGTTGCTCCATCTTTATGTATACATGTCACCATGAAACTGGTCCAAAATTAAACAGGAGGTGGAGGGTGGACTGGATTGACTTTGGAAAATTATCTAAGAGCCCAAAGCTCTCCATCTTTCTTAAACACCAATATTCTTCTAAGAACATTGCATGGCTGTCATATAACACTATAGGTTCCAAAGAATTAAAGTGAGTATATGTGTATGTATGGGGTGCACACCTAAATAGTGTCTATATATGTATAAGCCTATGTAGCAGAGACAGCATGAAAGAGTGGCCAGCCTTAAAACCACTATCTGCCTTTAAATTCTTCCTCTGACCCATAAGAGCTATATGAACATGACAACAGGCAAGGGATAAGTTACCTCATTTCTCAGTGATTTCCATGGAGTTCTATAATAGGTTGAACTGCAGATAAGTTGGTAATATAGAATATTTACACCATGCTGATAAAATCGCAGATCCAGACTTTTGAAAGTATATATAGATCTAGAGATACACATACACACACACACATACACACATATAAAACCTAGAAACCTACAAATGGACATGTGGACATATGTATATAGCACGTATGTATATACATATGTATGAATTCATACACCCATGTGTCTCTGGGAGGAGGAAGACTAGTGACTAAACTCTTACTACCAATAAAGATTGGTACCTGCTATATATTAGAAAGTCACCTGGAGCAATGAGAAATTAAGCTACTTGCCCATGGTCACACAGTATGTCACAGATGGGACTGGAACCCAGGCTTTCTGGCTCTGGGTCTGGCTCTCAGGCTACTGTACTTGTTGCTTCTCATGATAGCCTTCATTTAAGGCATATTATCAAGGGAAAACTAGACTCCAACATGAAGAACAGACTTCATATTCCTGTGACTTGATGGCCATTGGTTATAATCCACCTGATTCCCAGAATGAGTCCAGAAAGAAATAGAAAAAAAATGATAACTTGAATCATATCAGCCATCCAGGAGGCCCTGGCTAACCAAAAAAAATTACCATAAAATGAAGTAATTGGTCTTGGCTCATCTTTATGCTTACTATCAACTTGGCCAACAATATTCTAGCAATAGTATAAGGTGGGCTAAGCAATGTAGGTGCAGTGATGCTGTCCTATATTGGCCCTTGCTGGGCAACTCATCCATTAATTCTAGAAAGCACAAGAAAGAGACATTTAACTGAGTCTCTACCCCCATAAAAACTCAGTTTAAACTTTGACCAAAGAGGCCAAACTTTTTATATACATAATACTCAGGAGCAAGGAAAGCTGTGTTTGTCCTATATCTTAATGAACCAGCTATCCTTGTTTCAGTTAATTATTTTTTCTTTTCTATGTACCTATGAGAGAACAACAAAGTTAATTCTTCCATTTTATTTTTCCTGTTCATATAAATGATAAAACTGAGACCCTAGGCTTCACTACACAGAAGGTATGTAGCTAAAAGATGAGTTAGAATCCTAACTTAGACAATTATTAGTTGTTTGACCCCAGGCAAGTCACTTAAACTCTCAACTTCAGTTACCTCATCCTTAAAATGGGGATAATAGCAGCTCCTAACTTACAGGGTTGTTGTGAGGATCAAATTATATATGTAAAGCCATACATAAACCTAAAAGTGCTATGTAAATATTAGCTATTATTATTATTATTCTTTTTTTTTAATTTAACAGCTCTAACTCCATTCTTAGTTTTTAAAGAAAGAATATCAAATACTCCTAGGGAAAACACGTTTAAAGAAAACAAAACTTGGTCATCTGTAACATGAGGGGAGTAGGCTAACTGATTTCTAAGATTCTTTCCAGCTTCAAATTCTGACTCCATTTCCAACTGTTTTAGTCATTAATTTAATGCACTTGAAGAACTACATCTGATTTACATCTGATTCACAGCTGAAACCTTCAATAGATAACTTTACCATTACAATATGAGTTAGTTCCTTGAGCGTAAGGACTGTCTTTCTTTTCTATTTGCATCCCCAGCACTTTAGCACGGTGCTTTGAACATAGAAAGTGCTTAATAAATGTTTTATTCAGTCATTCATGGAGAAAAGAGGGACCAAAGGTAGAGAGGCAAACATTTAAGCATCTAATAAGTTGATCATATCATTGTCAGAAACAGATTGAACATCATAGGCCATAACCCACAGTCTCCTAGATGCCACTTAGGGGTCAGAAAAGACCACCTATCCTTGACATTACATACAATACTTAATTATTTGACAAATTATTATTCTAGACATTGAAGAAGGCTCCTTGTGAGTAAAACTATGGATGCAAAATATTCAGTGTCTTCATGGTTTATCTTTCAAAAATTAAATATTCAATATAAAGGGATTGAAGAGCCAATTACAGTCAGATTCATTGAATTTTTTAAGACTAAATTTTTTAGAGCAGCCATTTTGCAATCTATGTTCTTTTTTAGGAGTAGAACCACTCCAATTATATTTCTCTAGCCCACTATTAACTATATGATTCTAGGCTTAAATCTGTAGTTTGGGAGCCACCAATTTAAAAAATCTTCAGCAATAGCCTCATGAGGGAAGTTTGCATAATTCAATGATCCCCAAATGTATTACTAGGAATCATGTGCTCCTGGTGAAGTCTCCCATGACAACAATGCCTGAGATGAATACTCTGATTAAATACAGTCCGACCCTAAAGACTAATTTTTGGAAAAAATGTGTTGATGGCTATAGTCAACTTGATTCAAAAGGTAGACTTTCTCTGACATGGTAGGAAGCGGTCAGCTCACCTAATGTGACTGCAAAATATACACAGCACTTATTTTCCACCAATGTTGAAAATTTGAAGATAAGTAATTTTCTATATAATCTCTTCCATTGTGAAGGAATTTGAAGATCTCTCCTATGGAAGAAGGATCAGACTTGCTCTGCTTGGTGTCAGAGGACAGAACCAGAAACAATAGGTTGCATAAAAGTAGATTTTGGTTTTATGTAAAAAAACCCACACACATTCTTAGTAATTAGAGTTGTCCAAAAAGTAGGATGAAAGGGAGATCCATATTACTAAAGGTCTATAAGGAGAGGCTGAATGCTCTCTTTTTGGGGTGTTGTAAAGGGTATTCCTGCTTAGATGTGGGTTGGACTAGAGAGCCTCTGAAATCCTGCCCTATTCTGAGATTCTGTGATTGATCAGAGTAGATAATGTAAAATTATCTTAAGAGTTATCCATGAAATCTAGCAATCTGTACCTAAGTCCATTCATTCATTTAATAATAGCAATGATTTAAAATCAATCTTATTTACCATATACTATTTAAATTTTGTTGGCGATTTGGATCATGCTGGAATGGGAGGGCTTACTGAGCTCTGCAGTAAGTTGTAGCAATGAACATGTTATCTACTTTGCTATTATAGCTCCAATTTACACTGCTTAGTATACTGTCATTCTCATTACTGTGACCTTGAAGCAGTGAGGATGAGAACCTTTACAATGTATAATTAAATTTCTGTTCTTTTAAATCATTGCCATCGTTATATAACTGTCACATACTCTTTCAGTCACTGAGTAATTTATAATATGGTATTGCTTTGGAAGGTAGAGGAAAGAGTCAGGGTGGACTGACAAGCACATCTTTGGTGGGCAGTGGGACTTTTTCTGCAGATGGAATCACCTGTGGGATTGATTAATTTCCCAGAACAAAGCCTCTGTGTTCTCCATGTGTCTAAAGGCAATGCCATTTGGGCAGCAGGAGTTTGGGTTTTTGTTTTTTTTTTGCATAAATGTTTCATCCTTACAAACCAAATGCTCATGGTTGTGTTGCTGTTGCAGCTGGTATACTGGAGCTCCAAAGGGAAAAGTCTGTTTGCTGGCAGATGCGGACGGTAGTACTAGTCAAGTCTTCCAGGGAATGCTCATTTTTTAACCAGAAGGTGCTCCTTCCTAGCACAACTGACTGGAGTCTGCAGAATTGCTTTGCTACTAGTTAAAGGGGAGGAGAAGATGCACTTTTAAGTACAAACATGCTTGATTGACCATTTTCTTAATCATTGAGTAATCAGAAGCATCAAACTGGGGGAAGAGAAAAACAATAGTACAATTCCCAAGTTCTGTGGAACTAGATTAAAATGTAATTGGGAAATGCTAAACAAAATAAATAAAAATACAGTACAACATAGATAATGATAATTTGTGGTTTTCTAAGTCATGTAGCCATTTGTATAAACATTTGGTGCCACTGATTAGGGGAATCAGAATAGTAGGAGGTCCAGTACTAAGGCCACAGAATCATGAAAACTTGAGCTCAAATCTGAACTCAAAAACTTACTAGTTGTGTGAGCATGCCATTTAACCTGTCTGCCTCAGTCTCCTCATCTGTAAAATGGGGATAATAATATCACCTTCCTCACAATGTTATGAGAATCAAGTGAGATTTGTTAAGTGGTTTACAAATAGTTAATACATGTATATTAAGTGCCTGCTACGTGCCAGGCACTGTATGGCACTGTACTGATCTCTTGAGTAACAAGAACAAACGACGGTCCCTGTCCCCAGGGAGCTCACCATCTAAGGTGGGAGACAACAAGCACACAAATATGTACAAACAAGCTACATACAAGATAAATATGAAATAAGAAAAAAGGGCACTAAAGTTAAAAGTGATTGGCTTCCTATCAAAGGTGGAGTTTTAATTGGGACTTAATGGAAGCCAGCAGGAAAAGATGAGGAGGGAGAGCATTCAAGGAATGGGAATAGCCAGAAAAAATGCCAGGAGCAGAGATGCCAGGATGCCTTATTCACAGAAGAACTGGGAGGCTGGTGTCCCTGGATCCAGAATTACATGTGGTAAGGTGATAGAAGACTTAAAAGGGGTGGGGGTAGAAATGGGGAGTAGGGGTGGGAAATGAAAGACTTTGAATGCTAAATAGAGAATTTTGTATTTGATCCTGGAAGTGATAGGGAGCCACTGAAGTTTACTGAGTAAGGAAGATGACATGGTTGGATCTCTGCTTTAGGAAAATCACTTTGGATGGATTGGAGTAAAGACATATTTGATGCACCAGCAAGCTATTGCAATAGCCAGGCATGAGCTGATAAGGACTACATTAGAGTGGTGGCATTGTTAGAGGAGAGAAAAGGTCATATAGGAGATATATTGCAAAGGTGAACTCTACAAGTCTTGGCAAGAGATTGGACATAGATACTGAGAGATTGTAAGGAGACAAGATTGTGAGGCTAAGGAATTGGGAGAATGGTGTCCTCTACAGTAATAAAGAATTTAGAAGATAGGGAAGAATTGGGGGCAAATAATGAGTTTGGTCATAAACATGTTGAATTTAAGATGTCTACTGGACATCTAATTCAGGATGTATGAGAAGGAGTTTGAGATGTAAGATTGGAGGCCAACAGAGGTTAGGATACAATAGGTGGATTTGGGAATCCTCAGCAAAGAGATGATGATTAAATCCATGGAGGTTATTAAAATCATCAACTGAGTGGTACAGAAAAAGAAGAAAAGAGAACTCAGGATAGAACCATTAAAGCATTATCATGTTTTACATATTCTGGTTGTTATAGTTGTTTTTATATATTTGTTTTATAATATATTATTATATCTGTGCACATAGAGATAAATAGTCACCATGGTTCTGTTGTCTTTTGCTGTAGCAATAGTCATAGATATGTGTTATACTGAATATATATGCATGCATGTATGCTTCATACCTGCAAATTAAACTGGTGGTTTTGCTATGATTGTAACAGATAAAGTCTGAGAAATCTACTTGAGTCTCAGAGAGGCTGATGTGTTTGTATGATCGACTTTATAACATGCTACTAGTATTATTTGTATGTGCATATATGTATACTTATCTGTGTATATATGTATTGTGTGTATACATACACACATATATCCTAGTGTAAGGGTAGAACTTAAATCCAGGAATTTCTGAGTCCAAGTCCAACATGTTATCCTCTATACTAGTGGTGACAAACTCAATTCAAAACAGATCCCACTGGCTACATATTTACAAATAGGTACATATTAACCTTACAAATTACAAATTAACCATATCTATGTTGTGTTATATTTTTATTTATTTTGTTAAACATCTCCCAATTATATTTTAATCTGTTTCTCTCTCACGCTGGTATTTTGCAGGTGTGCTAATAACTTCTACTCTACACTTATTGTTTCATCTTTGAAACAAACTAAAAGTGTGGGAGATCAGTGGTAATAGAGACCAACTGAGGGAATCCTTCAGGGATGATATGATCCTTACTCTGGGCTTTGAAGAATGTATTAGTTTTGATAGGAGGGTGGGAAGTAAGAAGGTAATTTTAGATGAGAATAACAACAGGAGTGATGAGAGAGGCTGGAATATTCCTTCATGCTTTTGTTTGTTTCCTTATGACATGGGGGAAGCATCAGTAGGGGTTGATGATGAAGTATAATTATCAGAGGACAAGATGTGGATAGAGCATAGATGCTTTTTCGTCTTTGTCATAAAGGTACCATCCCCTTGGCAATCACCAATGGTCACAGGTAGCTGCATGAGCCAGACATCTGGGTTGGAAGCACCCTGCATGGGATGTACCTTGCTCCACACATGGGATGCTTTTGCAGAGGGCCCTCTCCCTATTATAGTGGCCTGGCAGCAGTCTCACAAGAAGAGAGTGAAATGGCAACCCTTTCTGAAAACTGGCTCCCAAAGAAGCTGCAGACCAGTCAGGCCATGGCTGTTCAACTCCATTACCTCAGAGAAAGCTCTTGAATGAGCAGAAGCAGAAAGATAAGCAGTCTGTAGTCAAATTATCCTTGGTTCTTCCAAAGGAGCAACACAATCTCTCACTATAAAGTCATAGAGGTTGATGGACCTTTAGATGTCATCACATCCAATATCTCAACCCAGGCAGAAATCTCCTCTGCTACACACCTGACAGGTGGTCATTCAGACCCTGCTAGAACCATTCCAGTGATGGGGAGCTCTCTGTTTCTTAAAGCAGCAAACTAGTCCATTTTGAATAGCTATGTGAAGCAGTAACAGACAACAGGATTTAGAGGAAAGAGAACCATCCCGGAGTTCAGGTAGACATGGAATCAAGTCCTGCTTTGGAATCTGTGGCCTCAGAGAAGTCAATTCACCCCTAGGTATTCTATTTAACTCTCTAAAACTACAAGTAGAGAAGAAGGTGTCTATCAGCATTGTCAATAGCAGGTTCTTCAGCAAGATCGCCCTATACCAATGAAATTACACTTATAGTCCTTATAAAGATGTAAGAAACCTTGATGTTAGAATGCAAGTCTTGAAGTCTGGAAGACCCAAATTCAAATCCTGTCCCAGATACTTACTAGCTGTATAATCCTGGACAAATCTACAGGTGATGAAAGTATTTAGTTACAAGGCTTTTTGTAAGGATCAAGTGAGTTAAAGTGTAAATCCCTTTTCAAATCTTTTGCAAATCTGTGTGTGTGTGTGTGTGTGTGTGTGTGTGTGTGTGTAAAAGATATTATGAAGAAATGAAAAGAAGAAGGAATTTGAAGTCAGAAGGCATATATTTGTACCTCTGTCCTGGTGCTTACTAAGTAGCTAAGTGGCATAGTGGACTGGAGTTCAAATTTCAGGGCAAGTCACTTAACCCTGTTTGCCTTAGTTTCCTCATCCATAAAATGAGCTGGAAAAGGAAATAAACCACTGCTGTATCTTTACCAAAAAAAAAACAAAACAATAATCCAAATGAGGTCATGAAGAGTTGGACACAACTGAAACAACTCAATGAAACCTGTTCCTTATTATCTCTGTGACCTTGACAAATCATAACCTCTCTAACCTTTAATTTTCTCAAATTATAAAATGACAGAGTTGGACTGATTGGTCTCTTATTTCCCTTCTAGCTTAAAATTTCATAAGCTTATTTTTTACAATAAATTTTCATTGATATCTCTTGCTTTTGTATTACCTGTCTTTCTGTATCCCTGAGTCTATAAATATTAGAAAGCCCTTTCTTTTCGTTGATCTGTGGCTCCTCCCCCACCATTGACAGTGCTATCTACATGTCTTTCTCATCTGCATCCTCATGTTGTCATGGAAATGACCATGGGTTCTTGAATGTTCTGCTAGAAGACACAAAGTCTGGGAATTCAGCCACCTGGAAAGGCTGACTCCACAACACGTTTTGTCCAAAGACCCATCTAGGTAAATTCAGAAAGGCACATCACCAGATTTGATCCCTAGTTAATGATTTTTTTATTTGGCCCCAGAAACTCAAGCAGATTCTCTGCTAAGGCATGAAGAAAATTCACCCTTAATAAGTGGAAGAAACAGCCACACAAATGACACACTGGATTCTTGAAATATTGGCATAAATATCTTTCCAAACAACAAGAGTGAGTCAAACTTAGTCCTCTTGAATTCTCCAACTTTGGCACAACTGCACCAAAATATATTTTAGAAAGAGAAAAGAAGAGTTGCAGGTGATCCTGCTGCTGGAGAAGGCAGGTGCCTAACTCTTGGCCAAAATGTTAAAATACTGGAGCTATTCAGTTCTACAATTTGCAGCAATGCCAGCAACCCAGGAAATACCAAAGACCTGCATATATCAGCAAACAGCTGAAGATCATTTTCAGCAACATTGTGCCCAAAGCAGAGAAAGGAGCCCTAAAGATCTCATTAAACCTTTCGAGCCTGAATGTTCAACTGATTTCATTATAAGCCACAGATTCTGCCTCCTCCACTTACTGAAGCTTCTCTCAAATCAACATTTTTCCTACTTTGTTGGAGACATGTGCTGCAGTGAGCAACTTTACCTTTTTAGGGCTTGTAAGCTGAGTTCATACTGTTTCAGTTTGGGGTTCTGAAGAAGCCAGTCTTCTTTTTATCCTGTCTAATATTTTGTGTTTTTCATAAAAGGAAACCTCTTTGGCCATGATATAAAATTTCTTTCGATTTTAGCTTTGTGCTATGTTGCAGCAGAAAGAGCCCAGTATTGAAGGCAAAAGGACCTGAATTCAAATTCTATGTCCTTCATTTTATTTTCTGTGTGACCTTGGGAAAGTCACATAATTTCATTGGACCTCTGTTTTATCATTTATAAAGTAACAGGGTTGTACTAATTGACCTCTAAGATCTCCCCCATCTGTGGGAGAATCTAGGTGATGTGATCCATCTAACTTATAGGTGGAAGAGGATGAAGCCTGGATTCTTCTACCAAATTATCCTGTGGTCAAGAAAGATATTAACCCTCCCTATACCTCTGTCTTTATTTGCCAAATAAAGATGATAATATCTACTTCATGGGGCAGCCAGACCTGGAGTCAGGAAGACTCCTCTTCCTGAATACAAATTGGCCTCAGACTCTTATTAGCTGTGTGATCCTCCTGTTTGCCTCAGTTTCCTCAACTGTAAAATGAGCTGGAGAAGGAAATGACAAATCACTTCAGTACCTTTGCCAAGAAAACCCCAAATGGGGTCATGAAGTGTCAGACAAGACTGAAATCACTGAACAGCAACAATCTATTTTATGTAGAAATTAGAAGAGTTTGAAGAATGAATATAAATTTGTCAGGGAAATGGGAATTCATTACTCATTTCCTTTGTAGTGGTGTTAATTTCCAACACAGTAGCACATAGATTGCCTTTCAGCAAATAACTTCTTCCAATCCCCATGGCCTTAAGTTTAATAGTGTTCCTCCAAAGACTGAGTAATCTTTGCTCTTCTCATATCTAATATCAAATGCTTCAAGCTCTCTCATTTTTCTTTTTATTGTCTGGATATTGCGCTTAATGATATTTGCTCCAAAAAGAGAGAGTGTCCCTGGGTCCTATAAATGTCTGTGAACAGAGAACAGGATACCAGTTTCCTACTGAGCTGTGGCATAAGGAAGGCTTGTTGTTTTTACTGCTTTTTAGAAAAACTCAATTTCTTCCAGATCACCTAAGCTTGGTGACATGAAATATCCTTTTTATTTCTAGCAGCTGAGCACAGAAAGTAATTAGCAGTGGCCCTGTCCCAAAAGCAACTATCTCTTATGACTTCCCAAATGTTTGCCACCTTCTTTATTGAGATATATTTAATATCTTCATCTGTAAAAAGGAATGGTATCTACTAGGTGATGTCTAAGGTCTCTTCCAGTTCTAACCCCAATGATTCTGTTAACCCCAATAAGTCCTAACAGTTCTATTATGCTGGATAGTTCAAATGAGATCTCAGTTAATTCCTTAAGAAACTGGCTCTGACATAGTTCCTTAAGTTTGTTCCTGTTCTAAAAGTTGTTTCGAGGTATATAAATGATTGGATAAATGGATGAATGGATGAATGAAAGAATGAATGAATTAGTGAAAAAGCACTTGTTATGTGTTAGTACCTGTTAATCATTGAGGACACAATTTCAAAATAAAATTAATTTTCTGCTCTCAAAGACCTTCTACTCTAATAAAAGAAATATATAAACCCCAAGGGAGGGGTATTTTCAACTGGGAAGCGAGTGGAGGAGGACTACGATAATTGATTGACAAGTCCTTTCTAAGAATAGTAGTTTGGATTGATCCCTTAGGGAGAAGTAGCAGGAGAGAGGGGAGAAAAGAATAGGCCTCAAGGTTGAAAACTGAGAATGGGATTGAGGCAGGTAGCATATACACGAGAATGACTGATGAGCAGGGCTGTAGGTCTGGGTTGGGCTATTCCTGGAAAACTCTCCTCAGTCTGGAGCCTAAGGCCCCAAGACAGGAAGCAGAGAATCAAAGGGCAGACATGGAATGAAGATAACTGGAGAATAGTGGAATGGTAGTCAGTCTAGTTACAGAGAACTATATTAAAGTATGAAAACAGAAGAACAGGGCCATCTATTTTTTTGCAATTAGCAAAATTGATTAAATGGACAAATTAACAAAATTGATTTAAAAAAAATAAAGAAAAACAGGTAATTATAGTCGAGAAAAATGAATCCCCACTTACAAAAAAAAAAGAAGTCTCATTCTACACCCTGAATCCATCACCTCTCTGTCAGAAAGTAAGTAGCCTACTATTTAGGGGAAAATGTCTAGCCTATGAGACAAAGGCCCAGGGATACAAATAGGCATAGGATTCTTTCCAGGGAACAATCAACCTAGAATTTAAAGGTGCAATTTCTATCTATAGTATAACTAGGGCCTCGTTTTCTCATTCACACTGCTTGTCTCCAGCTACTTTCATGCCATGAAATAACTGCTTGTCGCCAGGTATTATGAGTGAATGTCAACCAGTGATTTTCCTTCCCCAGTTATCATTCAGAAGCCAGCTGACAGATCCAAAGGGTCAACATTAGTCTTGGAAACCAGGATTTCTTTACTAATTCATAAAGAAATCCCCATATCTGGAATTCATCTCTTTTCTTCTGCCTTATAGAATCATGTTTCCTTCAAAGAACAGTTAGCTGACACCTCCCCGCACAAGACTTCAGTTGATATTCCAAGTTATTAGTGCTTTCTTTCTCTTCAAATTACTTTCATATTCACTTGCTTGTGTTCCTACTGTATCCTTTTGCCCCTCTACCCCCACCCAATACAAGCTGCTTGAGGATAGGAAGTGTTTTTTTATATTATTTGTATTCATTTCCCCAGGTTCTAGCACACTGTCTTACACAGATCAGGTGTTAATTTTTTTTTAAATTTTTGGTGAATTGAATGGAATCTCCTTTTTCCCTTGTACCCCAGTCTCTCAGAAATTCTCCTCAGCTCCAGTCTGAAAAGATAGTAATTTATAAGACAAATAATTTGTCATCACTGAGCAATATTTAAAGATGCTCTACTCAATGAAGCATGGAGAAAGTTCCCATAATGAGAATTTCTCATCCCCCATCAACTATACAGGGGATATAAAATGGAAGTTTTTAATTAAAATGAGTATTTCTCCCTTTTTTTCTGCTCTGGGCATTGTTGCCATGTTCACAGACAATTGACTTTATTCACACTGGCGCCATCTTGATGCACTCTCAGAGATTACGACGTCATAAAGAAGAAGAGGAGGTAATAAACACTGAGGTTTCTTTTGTGATAGCTGTTGGCTGAATGAACATGTTTACAAGTGCTGTAAACTAAAATTCATCTAAATATCCATACTGCTAACATCCCTGATGGTTCAGAAATGAGGGAACAAGAATCTTCACATATACATACATGTATCTATGTGTTTATATAAAGACATGTATGTATACATAATTTAAATATATAACATGTGTATGTTTATAATGGTATGTACATGTACATTGTGCATATAAACATATGCATACATGAGCATGTATGTACGCGTGTGTGTATATAAAGCAAGCAAACCTACAAATCTCACCCTCAGATGAGGAGAGAAGAGAATTCTTCCTGCCTGAGTTGACTATACTCCAAATCAATCTTGTCATCTTCAAGGCCCCAAAACATAAAGCTTTCATTCTCGTTGTGCTTTTATGGATATCCAAAAGAAATGCTGGCTACTCAATCAATATTCAGATAAACATATGACCATGCTGAGAAATCAGAAGCTTTTTTGGATTGCTCTTTATGGACCTGTTCCCTAAAGGGAAATAGCTTAGTTTTATAAAATTCAGAATTAAGTGAACAGATGACTCAGTCCTTCCAAAATAAGCAGTCCAGAGTCCACTGACTTTTGTAAGTTCTGAAGGAGAGTTAAAGACATCCTCAGCTTAGTGTAAACTTTAAAGAATCTGTTCTATTAAACTGTCTCGGTGAGAGTAAAGCAATCCTACTCTAAATTCAGGATAGCCAGTTACAAACTTTGAGTCAAGTAAGAGCTCAGTCTATCCCTCCTGAGTATTAGTTTACTAGATATCCCATCAAAGCACGACTTATTTTTGACAAGGTGCACACTAGGGGAAAAAATGACATCTTTCTTTTTCCCCTTCTGAACTTAACGATACTGTTATCTTTCTGTGCTGATTTCATGAATAAGAGAGAATTTCTTTCAGCATGCTCTGAGGAAAAATAATATTAGCAAGGAAATAAGTTCATAAAATAATGGAATGACAGCTTAAAGTGACTTCAGATGCCATTTAGTCCAATGCTCTTATTTTACAAATGAGGAAATCAAGGTCACTGGAGATGAAATGACTTACTCAGGGTAACACAATCTGATAACTTAAAAGTCAGCTCTTTTTCCACTGTACCGTACAGGAGTTGGATTGGTCAATTTTTGTTCTATTAGTTGAGAATGTTAGAATTTTCTGTAACTATGCAAATCTTTAAAATCTCCATTTGAAAGCAGGGTGGTAAAGAAAAAAGGGATTATAGAGGAATCTAACTCCCCCACATATACTATCGCAATGATATAAATAAGGTACCAGGGAACTGTTCTTATATATTGGAATCAACTACCTATAAATTTTAGATATCAGATGTTCATTAAGGGAGATTGCTGTCAACATTTTCCGAGTTGTTTATCTTACAGTTTTACCTTCATTTTTGTACAAAACTTCTCAATTTTATGTGATCAAGGTTATTCATTTTATCTGTCATAAATCCCCTCTATTCTCTATTTGGTAAAGATCTCTTTACCTAAGCACAGCTGTGGCAAGGTTTTATACTTTTTTACCCTTCATTTTTTTTTTTTATAAATATATCAGATCACTTTATGTCTCAGTTATACATGCATTTGGAGTTTATTGTGGTAGAAGGTGTGAGATATTTGTCTAAACTCATTTCTTCCATATGACTTCCTACTTTTCCAGAAGTTTGGTGGAATAGTGAATTTGGTGGAATAGTAGTTAGGGCCTTTGTCTTTTACATTATTTTATTCATTTGCTTCTGGATCTTTTTACCTAATGTGGTCCATCGATCAATAGTTTTGATGATTACTGCATTAGAGCATAATTTTAAATTTGGTGTTACTTATCTTCCTTATTTCTTCCCAATTATTTTCATTATATCCTTTGAGATTATTGACATTTTGTTATTATTCTAGCTAAACCAATTAACCCTTTGATAGTTTGACGACTATGATTGATTAGTATGGTATTTCAAATACCAAATATTTTAATTAAGGTAGTATTGTCATATTTATTATACTGACGCAGCTCAATAATGGGCTATTTTCTCTCTAGTTGCTTATGTCTATAATTATTACTGTTTTTGAGAATTGTACTGCACTACCAAGTATTTCATATAATTTGTAGTTATTTTGAGTGAAATTTCTTTTTCTTAACATTTCTACTGAGTTTTATTGTTAACATGCAGACTACTTAATAGTTCTTGTGAGTATTTATGTATCCTTCTAATTCGCTGAATTTGTTCTTTTTTCAGTTAGTTTTTTCAGTTGATTTTAGGATTCTCTAAAAAACATCACATTTTCTGCACAAAAACTCCAATAATTTTTCTTTGTCTTTGCTCATGCTTCAGCCCTAAATTTCTTTTAGTTTTCTTATTGTTAAAGCAAGAATTTCTACAACCTATATAATAATGGCGTGAACAATTCTTGCTTTATTCCTGATCTTACTGAAAGGACTCTAGCAATTTCCAATTACAATAAAGCTAATTCATGGATTTAGATAGATTTTGTTTATGATATTAATGACCAATTATTATCAATGCTTTTGAAATTTTTAGCATAAATGGGTATTATATTTTCTGTCAAAAGTGTTTTCTATTATTCTTGATATAGTCACGTGATTTTTATTTGTTTTGGTCATTAATACGTTCTATTATGTTTACATTCAACAAACTATTCATTCTTGGTATAAATCCCACCTGGTCATAGTTTATTCTAGTTGTTCAATTGTTTCAGTCAGGTCCAACCCTTCCTGACCACATTTGAGCTCTTCCTGACAAAGACACTGGAGTGATTTACCATTTCCTTCTCCAGCTCATTTTACAGATGAGGAAACTAAGACAAGCAGGTTTAAGTAATTTGCCCAGAGGCACACAGCTAATAAGTGTCTGATGGCAGATTTGAACTCAGCAAGATGAGTCTTCTTGACTCCAGATCTGATAACTCTTTCCACTGCACTGGCTAGCTGCTCTGGTCAGTTTTTAATCCTTTAAAAGTTCCTGTGGCTTCTTTACTTGCCTGTTCTTTAATTTTGTAACATCCATTTTTTTTTAGTTTTTTGTGGCTCATCATTTCCTTCGTTTTTGTCATTGTGTATATTGTTATTTTGGCACTGCTTACTTCACTCTGCATCAGTTCTGGCTCTATTTCTGTCTCTTTTGCTGTCTATGTCTATCTCTTTTTTTGTCCGCATCTCTGTCTGTCTGTCTCTCTCTCTCTTTCTTCCCCCTCTCTGGCTTTGTGTCTCTTACTCAAGTAATCTCATGCAACACTAGACCGAAGATAGTTATTGACTATAATTCAATCTACTGTCATATTCTTTCTAGGAATAACTATTTCAGACATTTGGGATCCTTGTTAAGAATTCTATTTTCATTATATAGAAGTTACTTTTGGTAGATTTTTATGCTCCATAGTGAATTGTTACCTTTAATAACTCATGTGCTTGATAGTTCAACTTTTACTAGATTTATATTAATTACTGTTTTGATAATTTATATGTGCCTATGCATGATTCCAAGGATGCTCTGGCCTGACTCCCAAGGGGTGTGTAATCTACCAGTTGGAGGATGTCAATGTGGGTCACACCCCACCCTTCCTAAGATATTCAGGCATGGACTTTGTCTGTGGCACAGCCACATCTACTCTTCACCTGTTATGACCCAGCACTCCCCCATTCTATTCCCTCTCACTCACTATAAAGCCTCCCAATCTCCTCCCTTCTGTGCAGACTGTCACCTCAACAGATGTCATTAGAAAAATACCATTCCAATCCCCAGACTATCATCCCATTTCCCCTACTTGAATTTGTGTCTATTTCAAACATTCTTGGGTTCTGTACTCTGGGACAGTGACAAGCAACACATCAACTTCCCTTTTTCATTTTGGGTGGTTACAGAGTAAGTTGCATCATAGTAGATGTATATAGTTTATAAATAATTTCTTTTTATCATATGTTGAGGATGATACTGATGGGGCACTAAATTAAGAGAATTTAGAAAATAATCTACACTAAGTAGCCATCTCATTTTAAAGGAGGAGAAGAAATTGAAATGCACAGCAGGAAGTGATGTGCTCAGTGTAACATAGAGTTGGAAGTGAGCAGATTGATGTTCTGCCCACTCTATCATAATGCTTCTCCTACCATTTCACTCTGTGATTTTTTAACCTTGGAGGGAAAGACATATAGTAAATGCAGGTAAGTGGGAGTGTAAAGCCTCCCATTATTGATTACTGATTACTAGTATTAGTGATTACTAGTATAGTAATCACAATGATGATGCTGTAAAGAGCTAACATTTACATAGCACTTGCCATGTGCCAGGCACTGTGCTGAATTTTAGGAAGTAGGTGCTACTATTATCCCCATTTTACAGATGAGGAAACTGAAGTAAACAGAGGTTGAGTGACTGGCCCAGAGTCACACAGCTAGGAAGTGTCTGAGCTCAGATCTTCCTGACTCGAGCACCAGTACTCTACCCACTATACCACCTATTTGCCATGAGCCCAGGCCTGGTGAACAAGAATGGTGAAAGGACAGCAAAAAACATGGCCTCTACCCTTAAGGAAATTCTAATCTAGTTGATTTAGCTTTTTTCTTCCTCCTCAGATTCTCAGTTATAGAATCTCCAGCTTTCATGTGGTATCAGCATCTTCCCTAGAAAACATATGTGCTAGAATTGGAACTCTGTCTCATGTCCTTTTTTCTGGGATTGCTGCTTTAAGAAATCCATTTCTTTGCTTAATCCTAGAAGGGAAAGCTGACCCACCAGCAAATCCTGCCTGTCACATGCACACTTTCCCCAAGGCAGTTTTTGCACTCTGTTTGATACTCCAGAATAGCTCAGCCTTCATACTTTCTGGTCTCTGAAGCTGCTAATGCAACATGCTGTCCTTGGCCCACAGGGGCACGTTTGTTCTTAGTGTGCTAACAGGGCAGAACAGGGCAGCTGGCTGAAAGCTTGGCCTACTTCATGGGGCTGTGGTAAAGAATGACTAATAAAAAAGATAATTGTTAATCCCAAAGAAAGCATAAAGGACTATGTAAATGATAAACAGTAATAATGTAAAATGCCCAGAAGCAACAGCCCTGTGTAAATGCTGAATCAGATAGAAGGGAGAGTATTTTAATGCAGTGGGCAGAGGAGCATCTCTTACACATCACTTACAGTTTGCCACTTACAGTGGCAATATATTCAGCATTATCAGGACTCTGGTACTATTATGGCTTTATAAAGGGATGTCACCTATGATAGTTAAACACTTGGGTACATTTAGCTGACCACATTGAGACTTTTTGTTTTTTAATTTAGAAAGTGGGATTCAATTTCATCAATACCTTTTGTCATTTTAGATTGCCAGTAATAATGAAGTTCTTTCTTTTTTTTTAAGAAAAGGTGATAATTTATAGTGAAAAGGAAGGAAAGGATCTGAAGAAAAAGGAAATCCTGACCTCCATCAGGAGGTTGGAAAATGGAAGAATATCACACAGGGAAACAAGGAAAGAAAAAATGATCACAGATTGCATAGACTTAAAAAACCTATATATTTGAAGCTCTTTCAGAGGAGGAGGGAGCTGTATGCCTTAAGGAAAATGTAGCTGCCCATCCTCCAAGGAATGATAAATCAGAAACACATGCTGTTAGGTCAGAGACTATTCAAAGAAAAAAGACTCAGTGGGGGTTGGTGACTAGTACTCCTTTCTACAGAGTACTAAGGAAGCTATCTGTTGCTTTAAAAACAGTGAACATCAGTGTGGTATAGTAGCTAGAGAGCCTTATTGTGAGGCTGGTTTCAAGTCCTGTCTCTGAAACCTACTGGGAATGTGACTCTGGGCAAAGCACTTAACCTCTCAGTTCCTCAGGTAACTCTCTCTAAGCATAAATTGCAGATAGGTTACTAATCTGCAATGATGGAGGAAAATTTCCTCCCTCAAAGTTCCCTATGCCAATAAAATCATAGTACTGGGTCAAAAAATATTAACTTTACCAAAAATAATGAAGGCTGTTATGTTCTTGGGTCATGTTTCCAAAACATGAGGGATAACTTCCCAATAGCTGTAAAAAACAACAACAAAAAACAAAACAACAACAAAAAAAAAACCCCTAAATTCTTTGAGTGCTTTTTTTTTTAATTTAGCACAAATGGTTATGTTACAAAGAACTTAGAAAGCACTGCAGAATATTGAAGTCTAGGGCAAGAAACTGACAGTTTTGGGTGCATAGCTGATGTTTTCATTCCTTCCACCCATCACTGGCAAGAGTTTCAGAAGAGAAAAGCAGATTTAAAATGTGTATAAGTACTTTAAAAGATGATGGCCTAATGGATTTAGTAAGAAGATATACTCATGTGAGGAAATCTGGAACCAGAGAGGGATATGATTTGGATGAGTATCAATAGAAGAAGATACAGAAATTATTTTGTCATTGGAATATATTATACGCCATGTTGACAGAAACAGGAAATTGATGAACTAAGGAAACAAATACAAGCCTGATACAGAGGCACAATTTAGCGGTGATGAGAGACTTCAATTATTTGGGTGTTTGTTATACCTATCTCTGCCAAAAGCAGAACAGGTAATAATTTTTTTAGGTGAAACTTAAAAATATTTGTGAAAGGATATAAAGGAATAAATTATCATCAGGTTATTCTTTTAATGAGATCTAATTCAGTAGAGCAGACATTTTATTCTAATTCCCCCACTTAGAAGGAAGTACATAACTTTTGTGAATACCCCATTCTATCTTTCCTTCATATCCTTCCCTTCCCTATCCCCCAAACCTCTCTCCTATTTCTCTTCCTATTATTTCCATTTTTAAAGTTACAATTATCATGGGTGATATTGTTGCATTTGCCCCAACCCAAGCCTCTCAGGACCTTGAAAAAATCCTGTATGTGTTCATGCAAGTTTGATTGGTTACGCAACATTAACTCTGTGGATTTATAACTTAAATCTGTGGAAAAAATGACTCTATTTGACCATGTAAGATAGTATGGATCTAAAAACCATTGGTCTATCAGGCATTTCCATCAAGAAGCATGTCAGCATGCCATGATGAATGGAACAGGTAAAAACTTCTGGTCACAGTTGGCTTGCCTGTGTTCATAGATATGTAGCCAGAATCAGAATAAAACTCCATATTAAATCAAGGAGCTTATGACAGATGACCTACCCCAACCAACTGTTTAAGTTTCAATACTTGAAGATCTTGACCTCACATTTAACTTATAAGGTTAGCAGTGACATTTACATGCTCTGATTAAGATCAAACAGCAGGCAAATAAATGTAAGATATATTATTGAAGCCACCTTAGTGATAATTTGGATGATAAATTACATGAGAGCAAATCTGAAGTTATTTCAAGCTTTATAACTTGATATGTTTAAAGAGAGACAAGTATCATAGATTGCAAAAGATAAAAACAAGGTGAGAGGGGATGCAAGGGATAGAGGGCAGGCCTTGAAATCAGGGAGACTTAGAGTTCACATTCTGACTCTGGCACATCCTTGCTGTCTTCATGGACAAGTCACTTAACCTTAGCGCATCAAGCAATTCTGTAGAATTGTAAGTCACAGAGGAATCATCAATCTATACCAGGTTTGCCATGAGAGGGAGACCACTACACTGATGAAAACACATCTGGATTAAAAAGAAGAGCTGGGCAATGAAAGTTCTGAAAATGGAATCTTTGCTCTAGCTTGAAAGGAGACTTTTTATTCTTCGGTAACAGTTCTCTAAGTGCCAACCTTTCTTAAAAACATAGATTTATTCAAATACTCAATAAGCAAATCTGTCTGTGATTTCCTCAATCTGGATATTTCCTCTAACAGTGAAATTCAGATGGCAACCGTTTTGCCTAATGCAATTCTTCCTCGTCTTATTAACTTCCTTATCATATATCTTCCTTTCCTTATTAACTCTTTCATATCCGTCCATAAGTTAGCCAAAAGGGGTCTACTCAATATTCCAAGGCCTTATTCACTTTCTTAGCTAATCTTAATGAAATCGCATTCTCTAGAAAGTTATAAGGTAGTGTGGTACAATGCAGTGAACCCTGAACTGAGAAAAGAGCCTTAGGGTTTAATTCTGGGATAATAATCAGCCATGAGAGCATACTTAAGACATTTAATCTTCCTTGGCCCCCAGGTTCCTCATCTGTAAAACAAAGAGTTGGGCTAGATAAATTCCAAAGTTTCCTCTTGTAAAATTCTATTATTCCACTAATGTCATAGATCAAATAAAAATAAAAAAATAGCTATATTCACATAGCTATATTCACATATATTCACATATTCCACATTTTCCCTTTGATGCTAACCCACTATATTTTAGCCTAGCCCTAAAAAGAACAATTGAAAAAATTAATTGGTGTAGTGGTAGACTTAGTTCTTGAGAAGTCTGCATTTTTCTAATAAATGTAGGCTCTCATAGACTTAACCCTTTAATTGTCTGAATAATTTGAATGCAGTTAATAGTAATGAATGATACAAGAACAAGTTTGAGTACAACAATGAAAGGGTTATGCATATGCATCATAGTATAAATTAGCTTACATTTCTACCATAATTCATTTCTTTGATCAAGTACAACTGATATTAATACCCTGGTATTATATATAGTATTAGATTGGTCAACAATAATAACAAATATTTTAGATGAAGTTCTCGTAAATGTAGTTTTAAGCAAAAAGATTAGGAATCAATGGGCTTGTTTGCATTTTAAATTCACCGATAGCAATGTGTTATTGTATGGAACAGATAGGCCACAAGGGAAGAAAGCCTTCTGATCTTAAAGAAACATGAACAGAATGGTCCATTTTCTCTCAGTATAATAGATGTTATTCTTATAATGGGGGAAAGAGGTGTTATTTTTTATTCCCCTGTGAAGTTTCAGAAACAATTTCTCTTGAAAAAGTCACAACTTAAAATTCAGACTCAAGAATAAGATTTTGTGTTGGTTAATCTTGTTCTTAATTTCCCTTCCAGACTCTGTACACCACAACATTGAAATTCCATAACTTTCCATAACATTGAGCAAATGCAGGCTCCTACATTTTATAGATGTATATTGACAAAGAGATTACTTTGGTAGTATTTTCTAATTTTGAACTAAGTCATGTGACAAAACATTATGTCTTAGTACACTCAGATATCAATGTAAATGGGAGGGATGAGGCATAGGGTGTATAAACAGTTTAATTGTTATATCCTTTCTAATACTGGATTGGGGGGGAATATCAAATCATCTGTATCTTGATGTCTTTTGAAAGAAAAATAGTAATGAAGCATGTTCTAGTAGCTTTTGCTGGTGACTTTTACAAATGAAATGAAAAGTATTTTTAGGATTTAGGGGGTAGGAACAGCACTTTAAAGAGAAGACATGGAAACACTGGGCAATGTATTCAATCACAAAAACCAGGATGGCCAAAACCAGGATGACTCATGATCATACCAAAAGGGACAATATGGAACTAGTGATGTTTAGTTTGAAGAAGAGATGATTTGCAAGGTACATGATACCTGTCTTTAAGCAACTGAAGGGCTAGCACATGAAAGGATTTGACTTTTTCCCTCCAAAGGGTCAATATGAAAAGCTGCAAAAGAGGGCAAATTTAGTTTTGATAAGAAGAAAAGCTTCCTGACGTTGAGGGCTATCCAGTTGATGGGCATCTACTTTATTTCCAATTCTTAGCTACCACAAAAAGTGCTGATATAGATATTTTGGAATATATGGGGACTATCTTCTTATTAATGGCTTCCATGGGGTATAAGGTCAGTAATGGAATCTTTGGTTGAATGAGCATGGACATTTTAGTCACTTTATTTGTGTAATTCCAAATTACTTTCCAAAATGGCTAAGCCATGTCACAGCTCCACCAACTGTGTAAGGTGAAGCAGAGATAACCTTTCTCTTTCTGAAAAATCAAGTATTGTAACTCAACTGGAAACTGAAGATAGTAGAGACTACAAATGCCCACTAACGAGAGAGTCCAGTCTGGTAATCTGTCCAGCATTAGTGCTATGTCCTGTAAGGAGCTTGCAAGAAGACATAATGAGAAGCAGAAAGGCCTTGGAGACCTCCAACACAGAAGGTGAAAGTTACTTTGGCTATATACACTCCCTAAGTCTGTATCTCTCTATTTGCATTCATATTAAAGGTACTAACTCTTCCTACTGATGTTACGGAGATGTTTTGTATTGCTACTGTTCTCATCAAGTCATTACAACAAATATCTTTGTTTTGAGCTTATTATATCTTGTAGTTGACTAGTGAAGGTAAATCCATTGTGAGGGTTCATAAGTTATCATTTTTGGAGTACAGACCTAAATTCTGACCCTAACCCTAAATGTGCTCGATTCTAACCCTAACCCTAACCCTAACCCTGGAGGATCCAACAGGCAAACATGCCTTGTGGGGATGGCAGCTTTGGAGAGATCTACTCCATAAGGTTATGTAGGAAAAATGTTTTGTAAAACCTCAAGTGCTCAAAAAATGTTTTGTCTTTTTTATTTGTATCTTAAGATATAAACAACTGCACCCACCCCCACTCCCACCCAATGGGTCTGTTTCATAATTCATTTAACAAGAATCTGCTGAGTTTCTACCATAGCAAAAGCACTATACTTTGGAAAAAGGAATATTTTGACATAAATAAGGATACTATTATATATCTATATATACATATACATATATGTATGTTTATATGTTTGTTTATATACACAAACACAATAAATTCACTTTTATTAAGTACCCATTGTGTACAGACCATCATGATAGCTAATAGGAGAGATGTACAATTTAGATATTGTCCCTGCCTGGAAGAAACTCACAGTTTAGTGGGGGCTATGACAACAATGAAGATAATTATAATATTTATATGAGGTCCAAGAGGAAGGTGATTAACAAGAAAAATAGGAAAAGTTTCCTGGATATTCTGGCATTTAAGTTGACTTATAATGAGTAAGAATTCAGCAGGCAAAAGATTGGGAGAACAAATTTCAGGCATAAAAAGAGCCTGAGAAAAGGCACTGAGACTTAAGAGCACAGTGTAATTCAGTAGGCATGAGAAATGTATGGTTTGGAGGGAGCACAGATTATGTGGAGCAGAGTAGTGTGAGCTTTGGTTGGAAAGAAAAAGTAGCTGAAAATTGTGAAGAGCCTTAAATATTAGACAAAGATGTTCACAATTTGCTTGTGTGATCCTCTAAAGACTGCAGTAAAGGAGTAACAGATGTATAGCTGTGTATAAGCAAGATTATTCTGGTAGCCATATGATAATATAAATTGGAAGTGGGAAGGAAGTAGAGTTAGGAAGATCCACAAGAATGGTATCTCAATATTTTAATTGGGTCTTCACTAGGGTAGTGGCAATGAAAATAGAGAAAAGAGGATGAATATGAGGGAGAGAGAGGGACAGAGAGGGATGAGGGAAGGAGAGAGAAGAGAATGAAAATACAGAGATATAACCTGAAAACTGATTAGATATAAGAAATGAGGAAAAAGTCAAAGGCTACCACAAGAGTTGTTGTTGTTTGGTCATTTCAGTCATGTCTGACTGTGAACCCATTTAGGGTTTTCTTGGCCATGATACTAGAATAGATTGCCATGTCTCTCTCTAGTTCATTTTATAAATAAAGAACTGAAACAAATAAAGTTAAGTTACTTGCCCAGGGTCACATATCTGGTAAGTGTCTGAAGTCAAATTTGAACTCAGGAAGATGAGTCTTTTTGACGCCAAGGTGGTGCTCTCTTCATGGAACCATCTAGAATACTCTATGTAAATGGTACTGTTACAATTAGAAATAATGAAATCAGGAAGAAGAATTTTAATAAATAGGAAATATGAGTTCAATTTTTGAGGTGCTAGTAAAGCACCCAGATAGGAATCTATAAATAATTGGAGATTGGGGAGGGGATGAAGGAGGAGGAAGGTGGATTTTCATGGACATTCATGACTGGAATGATGAAAGTGAAAGAAATTTTAGCAGCATGCAAAGAGCAGACCAAATTCAGAGAGTGATAGCTCTGAAAGAATCAAAGGAGTTTAAACACATACTTGCCAAAACCTGAGGGTTTCTCTTGGCTAGAGCTTTATGGTTTATATCACAAAGAAGTGACATAACCACAGAGAATGTCAAAGGAATTGTACATTAACAGAAAATGCCACATACATACTACAGTTCAGCAAAAGACCAACAGAGAGCCACAGAGAACCCATGAGCCAGACAGCTGCAGAGGAGCAAGAACAGAGAAGCAGAGATAATAACCAAATTTTTCATTCCAGAAGCCTAGAATAGCAAATCCCAGTTAGGTCATATCACCTAAACAGAAGATGACATGAGAAACTTAATTGGGAAAGCAGGAAGTTAAAGTAACATAAGCAAAAAGAGATTTTAGCCTAAGGTATAGAAAAAGATCCCAGGTGAGATACAGCCCAAAAATCAGAGTTGCCCTGGATAAGATGTTCCCTATATGTTCCTTGGTCATGTGTATTCCTTATACATGTATCCACCACCCCCAGTGGGAGTAGAAATATGAGGAAGGAATATATCCCTTCATTTATGGAAATGGGGGTAAGGGAATATTTGTCATTTATCTGATTATGTTATTCATTTATGTCTTTTTCTTTGAACAATATCCATATTGTTCAATTAAATGTCTTTTGATTTTAACTAACATCAATATGTAGTTCAAATAAACTTTTTTTAACCTAATGTGAGAAGAAGCACAGTATAGCAGATAAAATGTTGGACTTGGCATCAGACTTGGGTTTGAATCCTGGCCTAGAAACTACCTGTACAATCTTGGACAAGTCACTTAATCTCTCTCTTGCCACTATCTCATCTAAAAAGTCAGGGGACTGGAATTAGCATATGAGGTCCTAACCAGCTTTCACATTGGTAATGCTACAACTTCAGTTTTCTTCTCTCTAAAATGAAGGCGTTGGTCTAGGTGCCCTCCAACATCTTTTCCATCTCTGTATGTATGATTATATGGTCTTCTTGCTTTGTCTCATAAACAGTATTCGGAGGGACACAGGGTCTCTGAGCTATGCTTTTAAAGAGAAGCTCACCCCCAGCATAAAACTGGGTTAGCTTTTCAGGGGAGATCATGTGTAATAGCACCTCAGCATCCATATGAGGGTTGGAATTCAGACAGTCATGGAATGGGACAAAGCTAGCAATTTTCAAAGCAGGCACGTTGTGCATGTGATAACTGTTTCCTTAACTAAAAATTGGGACGTGATCTAACCAAAGATACTCCTTTTGGAAATCTCTATTATAGGTACTTTTCTTTTCTCAAAATAGAGGTTTCACTGACCATATGTGCCCCTGCTAGGGGGTGCTAGGAGAATGCTAGAAGGAGTGAAAGAAGTGGGAAGCTATTACCCAGAACTGATTTGTCAAGTTTTAAAAATAAAATCTACTTTTCCAGGATCTGGACAAATGGCTAGACTAAAGACATCTTCAAGGAAAAAAATTGTTCATTAAAATAGAATAAGTTAAAGAAAGACTTGACAAATTTTATTTTCATTCAATTTCTCCTGTGTGTCTGTTGATGCTCCATAATTTAATTTAGAGATTTAAAAATAATAATGAATTGTTATAAAAAAAAATTGTGGTTAGATACCTGGAAGCATTTAGACTAGATGCTTTGCAGCTCACAAATTCTATTAGTGTTGCCATTTTAACTCAGTTCATAAGTCAGAAAAAAGGTGTACAATAATTCTCTACTGCCACCTGGTTGTTAATAGCATATATTGTAGGGGAGAACAAAAGGCAAGGGAAAACAATTTGATTTTCACTTGAACCCCAAATTAACTGGAAGTTATGCCAATAGAACTTGTGTCATTGTATTGTAATATCAGCAAATGCTTAGCTTATAACATTGTACACATGATTCCCTACTATCTTCTTGACAGTCATCCTTATAGTATTACTATCAGGTAACAAGAATAATTCTTTGACCAAACTGAAACTAGGGCAGAACAATCAAAACATTGTCCTGAGACACTGAAATTTAGAGGGCATGTGGCGTAGTGGATAGAGTGCTGAACTTGGAGTCAGGAAAATCTGGGTTCAGATTCCATCTCTGGTACCTGCTAGGTATATGACCCTGGACAAGTCAATTTCTCTAGATCTAAATTTCCTCAAATGTCAATCATATTCAATGACCTCTTAGATCCTTTTCTTCTCTAAATCTATGATCCTATGATACTATGACTACCTTCAGTCCTTCAGCTGCAAAGAAACAACCTTACTTAATATCTAGTTGGAAAGAATTAGTTAGAATAGGAAATGACCAGATAAAATACTTGTCTTGATGCATGTGAGCTCCTGTCCTGCAACAGCACCCTTTATGGTGTTCTAGTGTCACCAGTGCTATCAACACCACTCCAGCTCCTGAACTGACTTAAAGACAGTTTCATGACACTTAATTGCCTAGGCAAATTTTATCCTACTTTCTCTAGATACAAAAATTAATAGTTAGGGCTTTTTTTTAACAAGTGTATCAAAACTTATGATTTCTTTCATTCAGATTGATTACCTTGGGAGTTACATAAGGTTTCCATTACTCAAAATACTTCAGTATACTAAATTAGTGGAAAATTAGTGTCATTTGGCTATAGATTTTATTTTTGGACAGATCTGAAAGTCTTTCTGAGACAAATCTTGTGAATCTGGTAAGTGATCAAACTCCATTTTCTAATTAAAAATGAAATGTTACTATAAATTAATGGGTCTGATTTTGTCATGTGGTTTATAACTGGGTCTATAAAGTCTATCAACAACATAAGAAAAACGGCAATTTCAAAAAAGGCACAAGATTTGAGCAAGAGCAACATGTCTAGAATAAGTATACAAACTCTGAATGCAACGACTGAGTTAAACAATTCAGCAAACATTTATTAAGTATCTGTGAGTTTCGTGGCTAATTGATAGACCTTTGAGATAAAAAGATAAAAACAAAACAGTCCCTACTCTCAAGAACTTATATTCTACTGAGGGATACGAAATGTACTCCCCTCAAAAGACAGAGAATACTAACCAAGGCAATCTGGGAAGGCTTCACAGAGGAGATAATATCTCACCTGAGCCTTGAAGAAACCAAAGGCAATGACAACTGATCATAATACCTAGTTAGTTAGAATAATTATCTAGAATAAGAATCTACCACATAGAGTACTCTTACTCATTCTCCCCCAGAAAGCTCCAAAGAATATTCTACAATCACTTTCCATAATGCCACCCTCAAAAGTTAGGAATATATTTTAAACATTCTTAACTTCCTTTTTGGAGTCTAACAATCAAAAATATCTCTTCTCCAGCATTGTGGTTTTTTTGTGTTGTGGGAAAAGTAGAATTGATTCCTCCTCTAGCCATAATTTGTTCGTGAATTATACCTAATGCTGCTTCATATTTACAGCCTCTTATGTGATTCATATGCATTACATGTCTCACTATTCAATAAATTATTTTTATTACAACATTCTGCATTTACATTTCCCCTTGATATAAATGTATGTGTGTGTGTCAGTGTTATGTATGTGTTGTAGTCATAAACTGTATTGTTGAAAATCTTACATTGCTTTTTCTGGCTGCTTATTATGATGCTGTTGATAATTTTATATTATGGATATTAATGTACTATTGTGATGTGTACAGGTATTATGCCATGTTGTTGTTGTTTGCTTTTTCGTCCAAGAGGACCAATGATATCATGGGATGATGACTGGAGCATGAATTAGATTTAAGTGAGGCAGAGTTGCACAAAGTCATCAGCCTCACTCTCTCTTTCAGTCATCAAAGACAGAAGTCAAGATGACTGATAATGGCCCAGGCTACGGTGGATAACCTTGGAAACATCAATGTCTGGCCAAGGTCTAAGTGCTCCATAGCATCCGCTTTAGCCACATTGGGAGCCACTAGAACAAATCGTTCTCATTCTCCATCTGCCACTGGATAAAGTTTTCATATGCTTACTGGTTACCTTCAACCTGGTTTAGACTGTTTGCCAAGACTAGTGTGAGATATATGTGTATTATGCCCTGTATATCATACATACATTTAGTCATTGGAAGTAGCCTGTCAAGTGGTGCTTTGCATTATATATATTTTACATATAATATTAATGTGGATTTTATGCACCTCAAATGATGTTTCAGGAACTAAAAAAATTTGACCACAGAGAGTAATGTATTCAAATTAAATAGTTCCTTTTGCCAAAATGTGGTTATTGTTATTGTGTCATTAAGGGAAAGGAATAAAATCTTGGGGAGAGGCAGTTTAATTGTCATTCTTTGAGGCATCTTAGAAACTAAAACTGAGAAACTAAAACTGAGATATGTAACTGTCATCTTGGGAGAGACCATGAGTGAAGAGTTAACTTAACCAAAGGAGCCTAGATAAAGTGTCCCATGGTGAAAACATGCTTTGGAGAAGATAACCTAAGGAGAATTCTTGAGAGACTTTGGCTTTCATCTTTCTTTTTGCTATGTCCAATTTATCCTGTCTATATCTTGTTTATAAATAATTGTTTTCATATTGTTTCCCATTAGATTGTGAGCTCTCTGTGAGCAGAGACTGCCTTTTGCCTCTCTTTTTAGTCTCAGTTCTTAGTACAGTACCTGGTACATAGAAGGAACTTAATAAATGCTTATTGATTTGACTTGAGAAAGCTGAATGGTGAGATTGTAGTTCTGCAATCTGTGAAAGAGTCAGCAGTGGCAGTTAATAGAAGTAACTCCAGATGTAATCTTGCTCAAAGCTGATTAATAGTTGAAATATTAAATATGCTTTTGTATCATTTTTATGATGTTAACAAATTAAACATAACATGTATGACCAAAGTCAAATACTGAAAGTGGAGAGAAAGCTACTGGGTAAAGAGTGTGGTTTTTATTTTTAATAAACCAGGTGAGCTAATTAATTGATATAGTTTCTATATTCATAGTAATTTATTAGAATATAAGAACACACTGATTTTCTTTGAGATGATATAAGGAAATTAATAAGATAATGAGTCAAGTAGCAGAATGAAGGTATACTTGCATATAGTATACTTGTCCTTGAGAGTACCCAAAGTATATTATTCTCACTTTACATCATCAAAATACCTCTACACATCATGGGATTGCTATATGTGAGTCATCAAAAGCCCATTTTATATGTGAAACCTACCTCAAAGTCCTACTGCATGAGCAGTATTATAGAAGGAATTCAGAATCTGGTATAAGTTGAACTAGATGATCACTGAAGTCCTTTCTAACTGAAATTCTGTGCTTCTAGCCAAAGCCACGGTGGAAACATCAGCACTCTCTGTCATTATCTACAAGTAGGTCTCAAGCAAAAATTTAATTTCTATCCATTTTACTTCTCTTTCTACCTCTTCTTTCTTCTTCCTACTGATCAGGTGTCCGACGCCTCATTTTGCTTTGGTGCTCCTCTGTTGAAGTGACCCATATTCTTGTGAATTAATAACCAAGCTTTTTCTCAACTATCCCAGAAAAGTCAATGTAAAAATGGATTGCAAAGGCTTTAGAGCAAGCAAGGGAAGGTATACATATATGCATTTCCCAGAATTCTTTAGATTGTTTCCTTTTCCCTTAGAGAAACTTCCAAGGAGATGTTTTCATGGGTTGTGAGCTCCTAAGAATTCTTTATCATGCAGCAAAGAGTGGATGATGGATACTCTGCCCTTGTGACCCTGAACAAGAGAAAGCAAGGTATGAACTGATATCCCTTTGTGAAGCTATTTATGGAGCCAGGGCACATGTTGAATAGATGCACTATGTGTACCAGACAGAAGAGCAACACCCAGAGGAAGCAGCCCAGAAAAACAGTCTAGATCATATCAAGAAAAAAACCTAATATCCACCATTAGTGAAATCAAGTGAAATTTCAGTCTGCATTCTCTTTTGAAGTTTACTTCATCACTGAGAAAGCTCTGCTTTTAAATCTTCTCATTCTTTTTCATTTCCCTCAGACCACTTAGAGGAGGAGGGATGGAAGAAAAAGGGAAAATCAACTCAAGCTGCAAAATGTTTGCTGCCTAATATTTAAACACTATTTTATTGTTTAGTTGTGTTTCTTAAAATATGGTTGTGTTATCAAATCATATGGTCATTCACAGTGAATTGTTAAATTCCATGGTAAGAACTATAGAAAATGAGAGTCAGCTAGTGGTAAAGTTGGGTAAGTTTTACTATTCCATACTATACTTGAGGGTTTGGTCTAGTCCCAAGCTAACCAAAATGGTCAGAGCTATAAAGAGTTGAGGGATATAGGTAGGCTATTCCAAGGTATAAGAGCCATCTTATAGCCAGATAATGTACTACCACCGTTTAACTAGAATTGAAAAGTTATGCAATAGCAGAGAGCAAGAGAAGGAGCAAGAGTGGTTGCGGTTGTTACTGAGAGCACTTTTAGCATTGAACATCATATATATATATATATATATATATTATCAATATTAATTTTAATAAGGTTTCCTTATCTAATATCTTTTAATGTGACTTTCTAATGAGCAACCATGGTTAGCAAACTTGTAGATTGGCGAGGTAATACTGGCCTAATGGTTGATTTATGAGTCAGAGATATTTTCTCAAATTTTTGGTAATCATTTACCTCTTAAGTAACTTAAACCTTTCATGCCATGAACATTTGACACAAAAGTTATATCCTAAATTGGCTCTAAGAGTAAACAAAATTAAAGAATTTAAGTATGTTCAAATATATAATAAAAAGGCAGACACACACACATACAGACATATATGTATATATATATATGTATGTATATATATATATATATATATATATATATATATATATATATATATATATATATATATATATACACATATAAACATATTCCTTTAGGTTCATCTTATTTTATCCATAAGTCTGAGAAGTTGTTACCCTAGGTACTTCATTTTATAGACAAGGAAACAGAGCTCAGAGAAATTAAGTGACATGCCCATGGTCACACAGCTACTATCAGAGATAGTATTTGAACTCAGTTTTCCCTGATTCTAAATTCATCAGTTTATCCTCTATGCCATGCTACCTTTTAAATATTGAGTTGGTAGATGACATTTTCTCAGAACATGTATTTTTATTTTATTGTTATTTTATTTTATTATTAACCAAGTAAGAAGCAAATGTTTTGTTCACAAATATTTCATTTTATAAGCTATTTTAGTTCTCTGGGAAAGTTTCTTTTTGGATAAAACATAGTGTTGACCTCAATGACCTTAAAGATCCCTTATGGCTTGGAAAGCGTTGAGGGGGAGGATTGACTCAGGCTGTTAATTCAAGTTTGATGTTGGAACAAAATATAGATCATTCAATAAAGATTTTTCACTTAGCCAGAGCATTAAAAAGATGTTTTACAAGGATATTTCAGCACTTAGTTTGGAGCCCCCTTATCCTGAAAATATGTCTCATCATCAGGAGAAGTTGTGGTAACTTGTAAGGTCTTGGGCATGCATCAAGTCTGATGTGTGAGATTTTCATTTGGGTGAGATTTTTTTATGCCCTTAGGGGCCCAGGAAGACATATAAACATGGTCAGAAGCAAGGGGCAAGCAGCTCAAACCTTAGTCTCTGGACCAATCAAGTCTCCAGCTCAGCTTTGACTCTTCAGTAAAGAAAAACAAAAACATAAACACCAACCCTAGCCTAACTGGCTTAGGGGAAGACATAAGTGTACTGCTCCAAATACAGAAAGTCTATGTTCCAAAAATACATGTTTTTCATTTTCATTTTTGTAAAAGAGAAAGTAATTAAGGCTTGTTTTTGTTCCTATTCTGAGATCTTCAAGTCAACATCTCAGTATTTTATGAATATTAATATTGCCAATGACGGTACTTTTGTTTGGATTCTTATACATCTTTATCTGCACTGCTGTTTAACATTTCAGAATACTAAAGGTTGAAGGACAGCGACTATGTCTATGAAGTTACTTGTTCAAGGGCTGAGTAGAGGATTATGTTTATTTTTCCTGCATGGGGTGGCTAAATTGTACCAAATCCTCATCATCAAGTTCAGATGGCCACATATGTTCCACCAACTACTTGTACAAATTCATCTTTATTCAAATACTCTCTACCTCTACTTACCACACTGTGTCATGACTTCAAGACCTTCCAGAATCATTGTTCAATGTGTGCAGCTACTTTAATCCTAATCCTTTGCAAGGGATTTTACAAAGCAGTCAACAGATAGACTGAGGAAATTCATTTGACCAGCCATGGAAATAGAACTAGTATCCTTGAAAATTCAACTTGACTTTACATAGTAAAAGCAAAAATTATTCCTTAAAAGAAGAAAGCATAGGGAGGGAGGAAAGGAAAGAAGGAAGAAGCAAAAGAGAATTTATTAAGTACTTATTCTGAACTATTCACTGTACTAAGCGTTGGAGAAAACAAATACAAGCCAAAAAAAAAAAAGACAGTCCTTTCCTCTAAGAAGCTCACATTTTAATGGGACAAGACAACACGCAAAGGGGAGCTTAAAAAGGAAGGAAAGAGACCTTCACAAAATGGACTCTACAGGAGAAGCTCACCAGCAGGAAAAGGGACACTGGCCTTGAGGAATGGTATTTATATGAAGAGCAGGTATAAGAGGATATTCCAAAGAAAACAGCCCTCAGTTGCAATGGAAATTCCAGGATTAGAAAACATCAGGATATCCCTTTAAATTTCAGAAGGTCCTGAACAAGGCCAGAAAGGGAATCAATATACAAATGTACCATAAGTATATATGTCCATATGTGTATGGTATGCATGTATACCATACATATATGTGTATTTATATGTGTTGGGGAGGGGAGAGAGCATGCTTCTCTCTTGCCCCCAGAACGTTTTCTTTTTCCCCCAAAAGTAATCAAAGTATTTTTCAGAAGTTGCAGTTCACTCTGTGTTTTATAGCAATGGATGATAAAAAAAAACCCTATTGCCAAAATTATAATAACTACACTACAATTATAATTTATTGCATGGCACTTTTTATTCTATGCTGCTGTTTAGCATATTGTTAGCTTTCGGGCATTCATGGTGCTTATTTCTCCTTAGACTCTCCAGACTCTGTCTCCTCCTGGTCTGCCATTGTGCACCCCTGGGAAATTTCCACCTTGGGGACCTCTACTCATTGGTAACTCTCTTCCTGGGATCACCATTTAGGAAGTATCTCAGCCATATTTATTTCACTGTCACTTCCACTCTCTCTGTCATCTTTTCCTGACCTCCCTCTGCCTACTCTTTTCCAGATCCATTTCATGCATTTTCTTATTCCATTAACATGTAAATTCTTTAAGGGTAAGGACTCTCTTACTTTATTGGTATTCCCAAAGATTAGCACAGTGCCTAGCACACAGTAAATACTTAATAATGGCTTTATCAACTAGGGAAAGGAAGAGAAGGGAATAAGTATTCATATGGTTCCCACTATGTGCCAAACACTGTGCTAAGCTATTTTTACAAATATTATCTCAACTGATCCTCAGAACAAACTGTTATTATTGTCCCCATTGTACAGTTGAGGAAGCTGATGCAGATTAAGGTTAAGTGATTTGCCCAGAGTCACACATTGGAACTTGGGTCTTCCTGATTCCAGGCCCAGAAGTCTATTCACTCTACCACTATCTCTAATCAATCTATTTCATCTGCCTCATCAATTTCTTTTCATTCCTTTTCCAAAACACAAAACTGCCTGCATGTGGATTATTTTGAAGTTATCTATAATATTTATTGGATGCCTATAGGGTACTTAAAAAAATATTTACTAGGACGATCATGAGGAATGAATTTCAGCAATATTTCTGAGTGGAAATGCCTCTTGCTAGGATCAATTTGTACTTTAAAGGTTAAAAAGCATATTACATAATCTCATATGAACCTTACCAGAAGTTTGGGGATAATTATGTTGTCCCACATCATACTACCCCCCTTTTACAGATACAGAAATCGAGGTTCAAAGAACTGTTAAAATTGATTATCAGAAATAATAAGAAAACTGAGGACAGAGTTACTGAGCCATCTATGATTTAATCTGCAAAGCTGGTATTTGCATATTTAATCCAGCCACCTGGCTCCTCAGAGGTCAGAGACAAGGAGTGATTTAAAGAGACTGTTTTTATAACAAAAAAGAGAAATTGGAAAAATGACAGGAACTTGCTTGGAACATAATTCAACTGGACAAGGCAGGTCACCTTACTAGTTAGCTTCTCCCAAATTTTCTTAATCCTCTACCAGAAATCCTTTCTTCCAGGTAGTCCTTTCTGTAACTGGACTTGTGGTCAGTGGTTAGCGGTCACCCCACCCACCCAAAATCTTCCTTAGAAGAGTTCGTTGTTCAATTTAGACTCTAGCTCAAGAAAAAGGTGTGGGAGGAGGGGTTTATCTACTAAGTTTGGAAAAACTAACAACCTCTGGCTAACTTTTCTCTAGCTGCTAGAAAGGGAACTTAGCCTCTAGTCAACCATATTTTTTGCTCCAAAGGGGGACTTAGCCTTTGATCAATCCCCCCCTTTTCTGCTAGGAAGGGAAACTTAGCCTTTTGGAAAGCCTTATAATCTTATGATTATTATATTCTTCTAAATTATCTGCTACTAAACAATAATGTATTCTCAGTCTATCTCTTCACTAAATCTATAGATAACCTAGACTTAAGAGACTATGCTAGTCTGGCTTAGCTGTTAAGGCTAGCTTTTTCTAAAGAAGGGAGTTTAATCATATAATCAAACTAAATATAAATTAATCAATAATAGCTGGTTTCCTTTGTTAGAATTTAAACCTATATGAAAAGGATAACATGGCTAGTAAGGGAAAATTTTAATTCAGGTTTTCACTCTTCCAAGGCCAACATTCTATCCCCCATACCCCACCCTATCTATATACTCTCCATATATATACTGTCATTTTAAGGGCTATCACTGAAATCCATTGATTAGTGGCTCAGATTATAGTATGTTTTTGAGCTTCAATGAACCAAAGAAAGTATAAGATATAGTGCTTGCCTTTAAGGAGCTTATTATTTGTTTAAGCAGAACTTATACACAAATTAAATGAACATGATTTAGTGGACACCCCCCCCCCAAAAAAAAGTAATATATGACCTTTCCTCTAAGGAACATACTATTGGGGAAGACAGAATAAAAAATAAGAAAAAAATACAACTTGATATGTACTCAGAAAAAAAAAAAAAGGAATACAATAAAATTGGTGCTTGAGATAAATTGTAATACAAACTATGTGGGATAGCTTTAAATAAAATACTACTGGAGATGAAAGGCCATCTAAGAAACTGTCATAGCAATTTAAATATAGGATCAATACTTGGACCAAAAAGGGTAGAAAGACAAAAAGGGTAGAAAGAAAGACTCAGTTTCAGAAACATGAAAAGAAAAATATTCCTCAGGTTTAGGCCATAAACCAATGGTAACTCTGAGACCAAATCCAGCTCCTTCATCCCAAACTGGAATGGTATATTCAACTTCTGCTTGAATTCCTCTGGTGATGGAGAGCTCACTATCTCATAAGGAAACCCATTCCAATTTTGAACAGCTCCTTTTAAGTTCTCCCTCCTTTGTCAAAATCTGACCTTTTGAAATTTTTGGCCATGTGATCTGACTCCTCCTGTTGGAGTGACACAAAGTAAGTCTACTCTGCATTCTTTGTGACAGCCTGTCAAATATATTAAGACAATAACCATGTTCTTCCCTAAAATTATTTTCTTCAAGCTAAAACATTACTAGTTCATTCAAACACTTTTTTTCATATGTCATGATGATCTGGCATCATTTTATTGCTTTCCTCTGACTGTCTGTCAGTGTCCTTTCCTATCTGAATTATTATATTCAATTTTAGTCTGAGCACTACAGAGTATAGTGAGACTAACACCTCCCTAATTCTGGACTCTGTACTTCTATTAACACAGAAGGTCACCCACTGGAGAAGGAGATAGAAACCACTCCAGCATGGACGGTATGGATGACAATATGGGACTGACATGCTATATTCCATAGGGTCATGGAGAATCTGACACAAGTGAACATTTCAACAACAAACAAGATTGCATTAGCTATTTTGGGGACCAAATCATGTGATTGTCTATTTAAGCTTTATGATCAGAGGATTTGGAGGTGATTTAGAAACTAAGTCCTCTCCATATGAGAGGAAACTGAGGCAAAAAGAAGTTAAATAAATTATACAAAGTCAAACAGTAATAAGTAACAAAGCTGGGATTTGAAAGTCGGTCACCTGTACTCCATATGCAGTTCTTGCATTTAAAATCAATTATAATGCTGAATATGTCTTGAAAAGCATTGCTTCTATACCAAGTAACCTTTTTACTGTAGACTTAAGATTTTTTAATTCTAGACTGGGACATTCTAATTGTCTCACTTTTTTTTAAATATTAGTTTATTTAGTTTTAACTTGGTGTGCTAACTTCTCAAGGTTTTTGAATTTCTGATTCTAGTGTCCAATGTATTAGCTATATGCTTCCACTTTGAGAAATATTAATCTGTATTAATAATACCTTTTGTGCATTTTTCTAGGTTCTTAATTTAAAATATTGAACAATCCAGGCAGGAGTACAGATTCCCATGATTCTATTAATCAGCATTCTAAGAATGATTGTTCAATCTATTATGAATCCACCTGAGCCCCACGTCTCTATTTTATCCACAAGAATATTATGAGAATTTTTCCAAGTGTATTGCTTGAAAATGTAGATAAATGTGAAAATATGTACCGTAACTCTGACACTTACCTGAAATAGTAACCTCGTCTATAAAAAGAAAGTTGGTTACTCTAAAGTGACATTGGTAGCAAACCTATCTATCTATAGCTATTGTAGCTATCACTTTATTGTCTAAGTATTTTAGTTGAATAATACTTCCTATATTTTGCAATGGAATTCATATCAATATTCATTAAACCATAGTTTCTAGAATTCATATTCCCCACTTTTTGAAAATTAAGGCAAAATTTGATTAACATCCTAGTGTTCTGATATTTCTCTGTGATTAGTAGGATTATAGATTTAGAGTTTCTAACCTCAGAGGCCAACCCCTTTGTTTTATTTTTTTATTTATTTTTAACACATTTTATAACACATAAAGCAATTCAAACTTTTGGTCAGGTGATACATCTTTTTAAAGCATTTACAATATGGACCACAAAATAATTTGTTTATTTTTTTTTTAAACATAAGCCAACTGAGACACAGATAATATTTATATTGTTAATTTCACAGTCTCTTGATCTAATTGTCTCCACAGTATTACTAAGACTAAAAGGACTCTGACTTAATGTTGTTCATCTAAAGTCCTATGCCTAATAGCTTAATTTTTGACAGTCTCAGATGTTCCTCTACCCATAATCTATAATTGAATAGATCTGGTATTAAGCTTACAAACCTTTTGACTATAGGAAATTGCCACCAATAGTAAGGACATTGCAGGCATACAATATCTCCCCAACTTCATGTCTATTCCAGGCAGGACTAGATTGTCCACTTGCATTCAGTCAGGCTTAAAGTCTGCCAGGTGTCAGTGGGGAAATTGAGTCAGGAGAATCCCACTTCAGCCCATGCTGAACAGCTGCTCTCCCACTCTTCCCTTGAGATCACCTATGCAGTCGATACCAGCACCTCATGAGCATACTGGCATCATGTAATGGAGACTTGGATCGTCTTTCTTGCTTCCCATACCTGGAGTTAGACTCAGAAGAACAGTCACTTAGTAGTTTCATAGCATCTAAAAATGGCAAGTTCCTATAACCAGGTTTAAAATATGATTATAGTTTCACTTTGGCTAAGGAACATCTTTTAGGCAAGTCTTAAGTGGTTTACATGTCTTTTTATACATGTTCTAATTCCTGATTAAATGGCAATCATAAAATCAAATTTACCATTAAAACCTTGACTTTTCCATCAATACCAAATTTTATCAGAGGTTACCTTCCTCTTGGAAAGTTAGACTGAAATTTTTTTCTCCAAACTAAAGATGTCATTGATTTATTCTCAGTAATTAATTCAGTCTATTTTTTTAATACTAATTGCTTTTACCTCAGTTTGTAACATAACCGTTTTTTCTCCACATCACCCCCCTCCCCCCACTTCCCAATACCTTGCATTCTGGTTGCTCATTCCCTCAATGTACTCTCCCTTCCATCACACCCCACCCTTGTCCTATCCCCATCTCCTCTCTTTTCTTGCAGAGCAAGATAAATTTCCAAACCCCATTCCCTGTAATTCTTATTTCCCAATTATATGCAGTAAAAATTCTCAACATTCGTTTCTACTGCTTTGAATTCCAAATTCTCTCCCTCCCTCCCTTCCTCCCCAGCCCCACTAAGAAGGGAAGCAATTCAATACAGACTAAACATGTGTTGTTTTGCAAAAGACTGCCATAGTAATCATGTTGTGTAATACTAGTTATGTTGCCTTCTGACCTACCCTATCCCCCTTATTTTTCCCCCCTACAATTGACCTTGTCCCTTCTCGAAAGTGTTTATTTCTAGTGACTCCCTTCTCCCATTTGCCCTCCCTTCTAACATTCTCTTCGCTCCACTCGTTGCCTCCTCTCCTACTTTCCTGTGGTGTGATATAAATTTTCATATCAAATTTAGTGCGCATGTTATTCCCTCCTTCAGCCACATGTGGGCAGAGTAGCTTTATTCCCGCCCCCCCTTCTCCCTTATCTCCTCTATTGAATAAGATTTTTCTTATCTCTTTTATGAGTTATAGCTTGCCCCATTTCGTTACTCACTTTCTCTTCCTGGAATTTTCCTCCTTCACCCCTTAATTTTTATTTCATTTTATTTTATTTGGGGGGGCGGTGTATGTGAATATCATCTCTTCTGATATAACACACCCTGTACTCTCTATCTATGTGTATGTGTGTGAGTGTGTGTGTACCATCTCTCCAACTACCCAAATATTGAGAAAAGATTCAAGAGTTAAAAATATTTTCTTTCCACGTAGTAATATAAACAGTTCAGCTTTAGAGAGTCTTTTATGATTTTTCTTTCTTTTTCCCCCCTGTTTACCTTTTCATGTTTCTCTTGATTCTTGTCTTGGGAAGTCACATTTTAAAATACAGATCTGGTCTTTTCCTCAACATGAAATCTTCAAATTTGTCACTATCACTGAATGTCCATTTTTTTCCCTTGAAGTATTATATTCAGATTTGCTGGGTAGGTGATTCTTGGCTTCAGTCCCAGTTCCTTTGATTTCTGAAATATCTCACTCCAAGCCCTTAGTTCATTTAATGTTGAAGCTGCCAGATCCTGTGTTATCCTGATTGTATTTCCACAGTACTCAAATTGTTTCTTTCTAGCTGCTTGCCATATTTTCTTCTTGATCTGGGAACTCTGAAATTTGGCCACAATATTCCTAGGAGTTTCTCTGTTTGGGTTTGTTTCAGGGGGTGAACGATGAATTTTTTCAATATCCATTTTGCCCTCTTATTCTATAACATCAGGGCAGTTTTCCTTGATAATTTCATTGAAGATAGTGTCTAGGCTCTTTTTTTGATCATGGCTTTCAGGTAGTCCAATAATTTTTAAATTATTTCTCCTGGATCTCTTTTCCAGTTCAGTTATTTTTCCAACGAGTTCTTTCACCTCATCTTTTATTTTTTTTAAATTTTTGGCTTTATTTACTAACTTCTTAGTTTAACTCATAGTCATTCTTTTCCCTGGACTCAATTCTCTCTTTCAATGAATTATTTTGTTCAGTGAGCTTTTGAATCTTCTCCTCTATTTGGCTAATTCTGCTTTTTAAAACCTCCTTCTCCTCATTGGCTTTTTGGACCTCTTTTTCCAATTGAGTTAACCTCTTTTTAAAGCTGCTATTTTCCTCAGCTTCTTTTTGGTTCTCCTTTAGTAAGCTGCTAACTTGTTTTTTAAGGTCTTCTATTGCCTGAGCCAAGTTTAAGTCCCCGTTGGAGGCAGGGCCCTTGACTTCCTCTGACAGTATGCCTTGTTCTTCCTCATCTGAAAAGATGTGGGGAGATACCTGTTCCCCAAGAAAGTAACCTTCTATGGTCTTATTTTTTTTCCCTTTTCTGGGCATTTTCCCAACCAGTTACTTGACTTCTGAGTTTCCTCTGCACAACCACCTTGCCTCCAGTTCTGCTCAGCCAGTGCTTGGGGGCTGAGATTCAAATGCTGCTCCCAAACCTTAGGGGTTTTTGGCAGGAGTGGGGCTGCTATTCAGTGTGAGATTAAGTTTAGCTGCTCAGGTGGGGGCAGGGTCACCACATTGGGCTTAGTTCCCTCAAGGGGTTTCTGATGAAAACTTCATCAATGGATGTGGGCCACTGCCTGCTTTGGGAGCCCTTGTCCACTGCTGCCTCTGCTGTTTCCTCCCGAGGGGGCCTGAGTTATGGGGACACCCCACTCCCCTCTCACCAGCTGAAAAGACCCTCTCACTGACCTTTGGCACCTGTGGGTGAAGGGACCTGTGCTGTGGCTGGAGATTCTGTCCCTGAAGCCTGCTAGGGTCTGCTCCCCTCAGTGCTGCCCGGCCAAGGCAGGGCTGGTCTCTGCTCTGGGTCTGGTGCATGACAGATCTTTGGTGTTGGTTTTTCAGGTCTTTCTGGAACAAAAATCTCCTCCACTCCATTGTTCTGTGACTTCTGCTACTCCAGAATTTGTTGAGAGTTCTTTACAGCTATTTTATGGGCTGTGGGTTAGGAGGTAGCATATGTGTGTCTTTCTACTCCACCATCTTGGCTCCTCCCCACCTTGTTTTATAGATAAGGAAAGTGAGACCCAAGGAGACTAGATGATTTATCCATGGTCACATAGAATAAACAGCAAATACATGATCTGAACTCATGACCTCTGATTCCTAAGTCACTGATCTTTCTGCTATACATATTGCCTGGTTGCTCAAATTTTTCCATTTATCCATCCAAGAGAATTCATTTACTTTGTTCTACAAGCACTTTCTAAAATATAACCTTATTTCGCCCACTTCCTTTAAAACTCTACATAATTATCAGTATTTGTCATGCTACTGTTTTGGCATTTGATAGACTTTGAAATATGGGAGCCTAATAATTATCATTTAATAATATTATACTTGTAGTACTTCTTCAATAAATAATGACTTTGTGCCAAATCCAACTTTTACTCCTATTTATTGCCTTCCACAGAGTAGCAGTTATAGAGCACATCATGAATTAACACAATTTGCAAGTGGGGTATAGGGAGTAGGTGTTCCATACCCACACTTTAATTAAATCAGGGTAATCAGTACGATGATATGTTGACATTTTAAATGTTCAAAATATGGTTCCCCCTCTTCTCTCTTTATGGAATGTGCACTTCTTTGATTGGGTCAGGAAAAGAATTACTGATTTACTTACCAAATTAGCTAACTATGGCACTGCTGGCTTTACATAACTGCAGGAATTTCAGCATAAGAAAGGTCAGTAGTGATAGAGTCAAGCTCTAAATAGCTACACTCTCAGGAGGGCTTTAAAGAGGTAGACCTTTGCACCTTAAGCAGAGGGCAACAAGAAGCATGAAGATGAGTGAATCTCCCCCGAAATGACCACATTGCTGGAGGAAATAGATCAGTAGCAGACAGCAAATCCAGGTAGAAGCAGCAACAGATACACAGAACAGATATGGATATAAACAGCTGTAGAAAGATAGGGAAGAAGCAGCTTAGAGAGCACATCCCCACCAAATCCCTCTCCAGTGGTGAAAGGAATGCTAGCTAGGCATTCTAGAAAGGCTTCAACCTCTGGAGTCTAACAGAGAGCTACACTTGAGGAGAAGTTCATGAAGAGTCTACAGAGGAGAAAAAAGGACTTACAGTAAACATGACTTACAACATATTTTTTCTCCACATATGTTCCCTACATGTATTGCTCAATACATTTTTATTAATCTCTTATGTATCAGAAACTTTGCTAAATGCAAAATAAAGGTAAGTTAGGCTGGGGATACAAATGATAATAAGAAAGATTTCCTCTTCCCTCAAGAGTTGTTATTCTAATGGGAGAACAGTCACAACTATAGAAAATAACAGTAATTTTGTCTCTCCCTCTGTACTTCTCTTTCAGTATTACTGGTCATTAAGAGTTCTACAAGAATTTGAAATAACACAAATAATGAAATGGTAGAAGGGCCATAGGGCCTCCTGAACTCACTTCTAGTTTACTTCTCAGCTTCCTACTCAATTCCTTCCCATATTTAATCTATTTTATCAATCTAAACTTTAGGATAATCCAGGGATACATTTAAATATATTCTCAATTAATAAAATTGTAAGTCAGGCTTGTACAGTCTATGGTCCACTGGCCTCTTACAACCCATAGGTCACTTGCAGCACCCTAAAGGATTTTGAGTTGCCCATGATTTCTAGCAGTTCCTTTATATTTTTCACTGACCGCTAGAAATCCTTTGGCTTGCCACAAGTGACCTAAAGACAGTAAGTGGCCCTCAGGCCATGTAACAGCAATAAAAGTATGATATTTTGCTGTTTTTCTGGATTGAGTTTTAGTCAATCAGACATGTAAGTGGGCTCTAACCAATCAGATGCTGACATGTGGTCTCTAGCTAATCAGATGCTGAGTAGAACTGTATATAAAGAGAGCCAATGTTGAAAAAGGAGACATTGAAGAGAGCCAGCATTGAAGGAGTGAGCCAGTGTTGAGAAGAAGAGAGCTGACAGGAGACCTGAGAGCCAAGAGGAGCCCTGAGACCTGAGAGCTGGGAGGGGAGACCTCTGATGGCAGAGATTTGCTGAAGGAACCTCCAAACTTTGAAAGCAAATAGAGCTGTAGAGTAGAAACCTGCCCATGGGAAGGAGGCTTAGTTTAAAGTTCCTTTTGAGAGCTATTAAAGTAAGCTGAGCTGTTATCATAGAGCCTCTAGATTTGGGAGGTGAATTGAAATGATGGTGCTGGTGGTGCATGTCAGTATTGTTGTTGGCCTGTTGAACTTTGTTTTCCAGAGGCACAAGCTGTGGAATGGAGCAGTCATGCTGAGTTGAGACATGGAGCAGGAGCAGAGAGTTGCTGATGTGTGAATCCAGGTGAGAGTCAGGAGTAGTTTCCCACAGAGGAAGAGTCATGGTGGTGAGGGCTGGAGGGAGGGAGAGGTGAGACCTGGTACAAGGGGCAGGCCACCTGGAAGGAATTCAAGGACTCAAGGATCGCTGAGGTCAAGGTAAAGATTTATTATGCTTTTTAGCAGGTAAGAGTTCTTAGGGAACCTGGAACCTTAGAGGGGTATAGGATATTCTATATGAAACTTGTGTCAAATATGGTGTTTTGGGGTGGGATTAGGAGGTGGTTAAGGATTAGTCAGTTCTTAAAGGAACATGCACTTTTGGTGCCTACTGTGCAGGTATTTTACCCAGAGTTCATTGGGAAATAGCCCAATGTGGGGTTACATGGAGGTATGGCTTTTAGGCCTGAAACATCACTAAGTCAACAAATGGTCAGGGCTGGCTCAGAAATACCAGTTTGCTCTCATCAATGTCTTGTTAGACAAGATAAATATAAGGGAGTATACATATGTCCAACTCTAGGATTCATATGATTGGTCAGTGAGTAGTAAATGTCATTAGGACTCAGTGCACAGCCAGTTCAGCCAGTACACAGCTGGTTCAGACTAATAAGTTCTATAGGTGCAGCTGGCTGCTGTACCAGGAAGGGAGAAAATGGTTGTTGCTGGGCAGGCTGTGTCGTTGGGCTGCGGAGAAACTGCCTGGGATAGTATTTTGAGGCTAGGGAGAAATGAGATTTTTAAAGAGAAATGTGATTTTATAATTGGGGTTCAAGCACATGTACCCCAGCACTCCATCAATGGGACTTGGAAGTCAACCTCAAGCTAAGATGAAAAGAGGACTTTACTTGGACATTGTTCTTACTATGACCCTTGGGGGTGGATGGTGTGGTATTTTCTGCTACCCCTTAAGGATGTTGCTATGAATGGTATGCTTTATTTTACTGAACAATGTTTCATATATATACATATACATATATATATATATGGATGTTGCAATGAATGTTAGTCTTTATTGAACAATGTTTATATATATACATATAGAATGATATGTTTTACTTAAGGATATTGCTATGAATGTTATGTTTTACTTCATTGAACAGCATTTAGTTTGTTACTGAATAGAGGGTTCATTATACTATGTGATTACACCCATTCACAGCAGCACTACTCAGGTGTCCTGTGGTGATTGGTGATACAGGTCACAGGTTGTGCAGGTCTGAGTTAAGTAATGGATTCATTCCTCTACCTTAGTTCACTAAATATTATTTATTTAATAAATTTAGGAAAACTATATTCCCAGTGGTATATAGTTCTCCACAGCACCTCTTGTAGCTGTCCTCATATCCCCTTTACTCTCTGATGGTTTTGAGATGTGTTGGTTACCCTTAACCTGGTTTAACTCATTAGCTGAGATAGTTTTAAACCAAGGTGCGTCCAGGAAACACAAAGCTCCCCAAAAGGACTTGGCAAGCCCTAACACCAGTTCTCCTTGAACTAAGTAAGCTCCCATGGATTAAAATGCTTGCAGAGAAGTAAGGTCAGGAGGCCAGGAGAAGACACCAAGGTCATCCACTGCATCCTAGGCTATTGCCAGTCATATTAACTTTCGTCCTGCTACTAGACTTAGATGACTCTGCAAGAGATTGTGGAGTTGGAAATTCTGCCTCATTTGAATCCAATTCATTCATAAGTCAAGACATCACCCTTTGATGTTACTGGTCCTCTTTGAAAATGAAGGACAGACAACAATTTTAAGTTTAAGACTCTCTCCAATGACCTTGTATGTATAGGCGGAGATGGGGTGGTACCCTTGATTTGAGGAAAATATTTTTTACTTACCCTTCTCACTACTCCATTTTATTAAAATATTTTTCCTAAAACTTAATTGAGGCTACTGACTAATGATCAATAGGAAGTACAACATGAATGGGGCTTATTAATATAGTATTAGAAACCCAGTTCTTGAGGTGTACCCCTAGAATCTTAAGAATAATAAATAGTAGTTGTCCTGGGGGAGGGGTGTCAGAAGAGACATTAAAGTTTTTACCCTATATTCACCAACTATTCTATCAGTCTTTGAGCTAATTTGGTATGATTTTGTAATAAGAATGGCAACAAACATTTCTTAAGCACTTATTTTGTGCAAGACACTGTCAGGTGCTAAGCATACAAGGATAAAACAAGAAATATTCCCTGCCCTCGAGAAGCTTACATTCTACTGAGAGATACAACATTTAGCCTAGTTGCTAAATAAATCTCCACAGTCCCCACCACAGCACTATAAAAATAAGACTCAAATAAAATAATATCAACTAGGTTCTCTCCCTACCTACCTATTCCCTAGCCTTTCCCCCAAACATCATAGAAACAATGGTTATCCAAGTATCTAAACCTTCTTTGTCCTAATGTAACTACCCTTTATGTTCTTCCCGAACTGCTTTGCTGTGTTAAATTAGTGACATCATATGTGCATTTGACTAGAGTTAGTTACACTGCTAAAATAACAACAAAATCTGTCAGAAAACCTGATACTTCTCACAACACCACAGGTGTGCTCTGTACCTCAGCTATATCTGAAATACTGTGACTTACCTGAAATAATGTGCAGTATTGGGAGAAGTTTTGCTAATGGCCACTGGGAGGAATATCAAACAGTAATCCATGTGTTTAAGCTGTTACAGCAGACCTTTGGTATCATCTTTCCTTCCTTTCCCAGTATTCTGAAAGATAAGGTACCAACATCACTGAAAGATGTCTTTCCTTTCCTTATTAAAAAGCAAAGACATACCTACCAGTATTAAAAAACCCAACAAAACTTATTTAAATAGATATCTTCCAGAAACAGAGTAGGATGAGCTGCTGTTTGAAAAACCTCCCATCCACCCCACCACTCTCAAGGATTTTTAATTTCTCCTAATCCCTTCAAATAGCAATAAAGATTAATTCCCATGACAAATGATACTGAAAATGATGCAAGTAAATTGTAGCTTTAGATGATGCTTAAAATAAGCATTCATTAGGAAATCATTAGTTATCTCATTTTTTTTTTACCAAGTAAATCCTATTCTGAGAGATTATGACCTAGAGTAAACTGATCTTTAAAGAAATCCATTTCAGTAACAATTTTTTATTAGCACTTTGGTGAGGCTAGGAAGTAATATAGATTTAACAGAGATCAGGATATATTATTGAAATTGAATAATTATAAAATAATGCTTCGCTAATTTTTTTCAGAGGACAAATTGCTAAAGCAAAAACAATGAAAAAAATAAATAAAATATGTTGAAATAGTCTGTCTTCTAAGTCTTAGCTTGAAGCCCAACTTCTCCATGAAACTTTTCCTAATCCCAGTGACTAAATGTGATCCCTCCCAAGGTTAAAGATCAGTCTTGTGCCAATATTTGTCAGAGGCAGGATCTGAATACGTCATTCTAATTCAGAGCCCAGATTTGTATTCTCCATGACACACTGCGTCTCCTTGTACCAGCGCTTTTCAAATAAAGTATAAATGTCTGATTCTAGCATTCTGGCAATTTGACTCTAATATATATTTCCAGCCTCATCACCCACTGCTGTATTCATGTGCTGAACATTCAAACTGCAAAAGAACTAATCCGTTACCTTTGTTCTTGTGTGTGCCTTATCTCATCTCCTTCCTTTCTGTCTTAAATGCACATACTGCCCTTCCCCCCACCCCCTTTTGGTTCCTTAGTTCTGGTGTCACCTCCTCTGTGAAGCTTTCCTTGATACCTACAAAGGGAAGTGATCTATCCCCTCCTTAAGTTTTCTCTTGTCCCACCTTGCACATTCTTTTGCACTCATCACAGTATGCCTCATTTCACTGTTATTTGTGCATATGTCATCTCCCACTCTTTTGCTGCAAGTTTCATGACTTTACTGTAAAAGAAGGATCTGTCTTTATGATCTTTTGCCTACCCAATAACTTGCTCATAGCAGGGACAATAAATGTTTGGTGAAGTTTGATTTAAATTTTTAATTTCAGAGAAAAATAAAAGAGCCTGGATCACCTTAATTCATCTCATGCTTCCTTGGCCATCAATCTCACATTTAAATACAGTCTGCACTTTACTACAGTAATGTTAGATACCTAGGGTTTCAGAAGCAGCACGGTTTAATGAACAAACTGAGTCCTGGAACTGAAATCATATTTAGACTCATATTTGGGTCTAAATCCTGCCTTGGACCTTAGCAGCTCTTTGACTCTGGGCAAGCAACTTAATCTCTCTGAGGCCCAGTCTCTTCATCCGATAAAATGCAGATAATAGCAACTATGCCATGGTGTTATTGTGAGGATCAAATGAGAATGTTTGTAAAGCTTTAATGATTATTGCCCACATAACACTCTGACGGATAATGTATTTTGGCTAAGGAGCAAATAATGATATTTTAAGATCAGAGGATAAATGATGATAGCTAGGTTAGCATCATTTTTCAAAAATCTTTATTTGTAGTTCTGATTTATGTTACAGATTAGACAGCTAATCTAGATATTCTCCAGTTCTATGCCACTGCTTTAATATTATATTACTAAGCATAATATATACACCACCAGAATTATTTGTTGGCATTCTCCTTCAAGAACAATGATAACATACTGAAGAATTTACATAGCAAAACAATTACCAAGCATGCATTAACTGAAGCAGTTTATGTGATATCAACTGGAGAATCACCTGTTGTGGAAGAAAACGCAGGGTTCACAGCCACTTGAGGTATTTGAATACGTTTAATTAGAACCAGTGCTGGAGAAACTGATTACAAATGCAGAGAGTGTTGAAACATTTGTGAGATAAGAGTGCTGCTGCCTGCAGGCACTGTCTGTGAAGAAAAGCCCATAGCAGATAAAAGCACCAGGGAACCAGCTTGGAAAGAAATGTGTCAAGGTGACAGGGTCTATATCAGGCACTGTGAACTCTTGTAGAAGGAAAGAAATTCAAAAACTCTTCTCAGTCTGTGTTTCACATTAAAAGGTTCCCTCATCTTTTGAAAAGATCAAACCGGTTTATCCATAAGACTAATGGGAACCTTAGAAATATTTAGGTCAGCCCCCTCATTTTTATAGACAGAGAAAATGAGGCCAAGACAGATACAACAACTTTCTCAAAGTTGCTTAGCTACTCAGTGTCTGATGAGACTGGAATCTGATTTCCAGTCTGTCTAGACCTCCTTCCATCAGGCCACATTACCTCCTGGAGTGTGGGAAATTCAAATGAGATAATGATTGTAAAAGTACTATGTAAATGCAAGCTATGGTTGTTGTTATTGTTAATGTTATTATCCTACAGTCACCAGTCTGGTAAGATAACTTCATCCCACTGCACTCCTGATGACCTCAAGCAATATTTGTAGGAGCAAAACAGGGATATGCTGGTAAATATTTAACAAACCAAGCATTGGGTGGGGGTGAGGAGGAGACTAGAGGGGAGTGTGCTTGCACACTTTTGAATTTGATCTTCACCATTAACACTTTAAGTCTAGACAATCAACAAATAATAAATCAAGCACTGGTTTGTAGTAATTTTCCATTTCTGAGGTGTAAATGCTCACAGTGAAATTTAACAATGGGGTTTCCTTGGTAGTAACTAGCTCAAGCACACCTCTGTCTGACCACCTCTTTCCTAATGTTAAATGAAGTCTTTGTGACACATCTTATCACAGCTAACCTATGGACCATAAGATTACCTACCATCTTTTTCTGCTCAATGGCTCTCATCGAATGGTGTAGTGAAAGGAACACTAAGTCAGTGGGCAGAAGACCAGGACTCTAGGCACTGCTTAGTCACTAAGTAGCTACGTAACTTCAAGGTGTCTGTATAGGGGTTGAGATTAAGGCAAGAAGGACGGGAAACTTCAATAGGCCCAGAAATCCACACCATGATCACTCTGACTGTGGATATAGAACTGAGCATCATCAGCACTCTGAATAGGATGCCTCAAAGGCGTAGAAAGTCTACAGCACTCTGACTTGAGATTTTCCAAAAGGTCCCAAAGATTGAGATGTTATTAGCCCCAATGATCCACCAGCATTTTCCAACATTCTGTATGCCCAGCACACCAGGTGAAGTAGAAAGCATATACAAGAATCTAGCATATTTAGGTCAGGACAAAAGAAGGCCTGACCATTCCATCCAAAAGTACAGCAGTCACACTGGGAGCCAAGATGGTAGAATAAGCATTAAATCACCATATTGCTCCCATATTCACCTCCAAACAACTGTGAAATAGTACACCAAAACAAACCGCGAAACAGTACAGCAAAAACTCAGGGTGAAACAATCTTTGAGCCCAAAATCCTTGGAAGATCATCAGGAAAGGTGTGATTTCAGTAAAAGGGAAACACAGTCCAGAACATGAAACCCCACCTCAGCAAACCAGCTCCTAAGCCCCAGGGTGGTAGGATAGGCAAACACAAGCACCAAGACCCCACACACACACACATCCCCCAGCATAGCCAGGAGACTGGAAAGACCAATTCTGAGAACCATGTGCTGCAGAGTGGCAACCAAACCTTCATGTGCTTCATTGTAGCACCAGGGAAACAAGAAGACTCCAATTGGTATGGGTGCCTAAGTGAACAGCAAGCACGGCCAGATTGCCATGTGTGTTAGTGTATCCCCAAGGAAACTCAGAAACATCCCGCTAGCTTCAGCACACACCAGACACCAGTATTAGAACCCCAGATCAGCACCAAGTAAACTGCCAGACTCCTACAGCCTCTAGCAGCATCAATCGTCCTCCACCTCATCTCCTCAATGCGGCACCAGACACAAGCTTCCTCCATGGACCTCAGGAGAGCATCAGTGAAGCACCAGGTAAACAGCCAAGTCCTGCAGCCCCTGGCATAAGAAGCAGGAGACAGAGTCCTTCCATCCCAGGAAAAAAAGATCAAATTGAAAGGAAAGGGGAAAGGCCAAAAAAGATGAGTAAAAAAGTACAAAAAAAGATATGACCATAGATAACCATTTTGGTAACAGAGAAGACCAAGACATAAACTCAAAAGAGGACAAAAATGACAAAATACCTGTGGAAAAACCCCAAAGAAAAACTGGAAGTGGTCTCAAGTCCAAAAAGAACTTATGGAAGAGCTCAAAAAGAAGCTTAAAAATCATTTAAGAAAGGTAGAAGAAAAATGGGGAAAGAAATGAAGACAAAAGAAAATTATGAAAAAAGAGTCAACAGCTTGGAAGATAGCTTTAAAATTAGAATTGGCCAAATGGAAAAGGAAACACAAGAATCTACTGAAGAAAATGACTCCTTAAAGAGTACAATTGACCAAATGGAAAAGAAAATACAAAACCTAATTGAGCAAAACAATATCTTCAAAGTTAGAATTGATCAAGTGGAAGCTAATGCATCTATCAGACTTCAAGAATCAATCAAATAAAATCAAAATAATTAAAAAATGAAAGAAAACATAAAATACCTCATGGGACGTCAAAAATAGATCTAGTAAAGAAAATATCAGAATCATTGAAATATGAAAGTCATAATCAAAGGAGGACCTGGACATTATCTTTTTTTTTCATTAAATTTATTTATTTAAGTTTTCAACATTCACTTTTATAAGATTTTGAAAATTTCTAAAATTTTCCCCTCCCTTCCGAAGATGGCATGCAATCTGATACAGGTTATACATGCACACTCATGTTAAACATGTTTCTACACTAGTCATTGTGAAAGAAGTTGTGAAAGAGAAATCAGAACCAAAGGGGAAAAATCATGAGAAAGAAAAAAAGAGAAAATAGTATGCCTTGATCTGTACTCAGATTCCCATAGTTCTTTCTCTGAATATGGGTAGCATTTTGCATCATGAGTCTTTAGGAATTGTCTTAGATCATTTTATTGCCCAGAAGGGCTAAGTCTAACAAAATCAGCCATCACACAATGTTGTTGTTACTACATACAGTGTTCACCTGGTTCTGCTCTCTTCACTTAGAAGCAGCTTATGCAAATTTTTCCAGGTTTTTCTGAAATCTACCTGCTCCCAATTTCTTACAGAGCAATAGTATTCCATTACATTCATATACCACAACTTGTTCAACCGTTCCCCAGAAGATGGGCATCCCTTCAATTTCCAAGTCTTGGCCACCACAAAAAGAACTGCTACAGATATTTTTGTATATGTTTGTTATTTTCTCTTTTTATGATCTCTTTGGGATACAAACCAGTGTTATTTCTATATCAAAGGATATGCATAATTTTATACTCTTTGGGTATAATTGCAAATCGCTCTCCAGAATGGTTGGATCAGTTCACAACTTCACCAACAATGCATTAGGGTTCTAATTGTCCCATATCCTCTCCGATATTTGTCATTTTCCTATTTTGTCATTTCAGGTGATCTGATAGGTATGATGAGGTTCCTCAGAGGTGTTTTAATTTCCATTTCTCTAATCAATAGTGATTTAGAACATTTTTTAATGTGCCTACAGCTTTGATTTCTTCATCTCAAAACTGCTGGTCATATCCTTTGACAATTTCTCAATTGGGAAATAACTTGTAATCTTATATGTTTGACTCAATTCTCTATATATTTGATAAATGAGACCTTTATCTGACACACTGACTGTAAAAATAGTTTACTAGATTTCTGTTTTCCTTCTAATCTTTGTTACATTGACTTTGTGCAAAAGCCTTTTTAATTTAAGGTAATGAAAATAATCCATTTTGCATTTCATAATATTCTCTGTCTTGTTTGGTCATCAATTCTTCCCTTCCCCATAAATCTGACAGGTAAACTATTGCTTGCCCCATGCTTTGCTTATAGGCTCACCCTTTATGTCTAAATCATATAACCATTTTGACCTTATCTTGGTAGATGGTAGAAGATGTTGGTCTGCCTAGTTTTTGCAATACTATTTTCTATTTTCTCAGCAGTTTTTGTCAAATAGTGAGTTCTTCTCCCAGAAGCTGGGGTCTTTGGGTTTCTCAAACAGTAGATTATTATAGTCATTGACAGCTGTGTCTTGTATATCTAACCTATTCCACTGATCCATAAATCAATTTCTTATCTAGTGCCAAGTAGTTTTGATGACTGCTACTTTATAAGAGTTTTAGATCTGGTATGGCTAGGCCACCTTTCTCTGCATTTCTTTCCATTAATTCTCTGTATATTCTGGACCTTTTGCTCTTCCAGATGAATTTTGTTATTGCTTTTTCTAGCTTTATAAAATAATTTTTGGTAGTTTGATTGGTATGGTACTGAATTTTAAGTAAATAGATTTAGATAGAATTGTCATGAGTAACTGATATTTTTACAGTTATTTAGATATGATTTTATTTGTGTGAAGTGTTTTGTAATTATGTTTACATAATTCTTGTGTGTATCTTGGCAAGTAGACTCCCCAATTTTTATATTGTCTACAGTTACTTTAAATGGAATTTATCTTTCTCTTGCTACTCGAGTTTGTTAGTAAGATATAGAAATGCTAATGATTTATGTGGGTTTAGTTTATATCCTGCAACTTTGTTAAAGTTATTATTTCAAGTAGTTTTTTTACTCAAGTCTCTAGGATTCTCTAAGTATACCATCATATCTGCAAAGAATGACAATTTGTTCCTTTTTGCCTATTCTAATTGCTTCAATTCTTTTTCTTCTCTTATTGCTATAACTAACATTTCTAGTACCATACTGAATAAGAGTAGTGCTAATGGACATCTTTGCTACACCCTGATCTTATTGAAAATGCTTCTAGCTTATCCCAATTACATATAAAACCTGTTGATGATTTTAGGTAGATGCTACTTATTTTAAGGAAAACTCCTTTGATTCCTATAATCTCTATTATTTTTTATAGGGATGGGTCTTGTATTTTGGTAAAAGCTTTTTCTTCATCTTTTGAGATAATGGGTAGCATCTTTCAAGAAATTATCAAGGAACATGACCCTGATAGCCTTGAACCAGCAGTTAAAATAGGCTTTGAAAGAATCCACCAACATCTCAGGAAAGAGAACTCAAAATAAAAACTCCATGAAACATTATAGCCAAATTTCAGAAGTATCAGGTCAAGGAAAAATATTGCAAGGAGCCAGAAAGAAACAATTCAAATATTCAGGAGTCACCATCAGGATTACACAGGACTTGGCAGCTGTAACATTAAAGGACCTGAGATCATGGAACATGATGTTTTGGAAGACAAAGGAGCTAGAACTATAATCAAGGATCACCCAGCAAAATTAAACATTAAAAATCAAGGGGGGAAACTGGTCATTCAATAAAACAGAAGGATTTCAAGCGTTTATAAGAAGAAAAGCAGAACTGAACCAAAAATTTTACCTTTGATATCAAAACCCAAAAGAACCATAAACAGGTAAAAAGGGAAAAGAAAACATAAGAGAGTCAATGGAGCTAAACTAGCCACCTCCTTACACAAGAAGATGATGATTGTAATTCTGAAAAAATTGTATCACTAAAGGGACGGAGTCAAGATGGCAGAGTAACAGCATGGATTTTCTAGAGCACTCCTGCCAAACCCAGCCAAATACCTGTAAAACATGGCTCTAAGCAAATTCTGGAGATGCAGAAACCAAAGAATGATGGAGTGAAGCAAATATCCAGTCTAAGATAGCATGGAAGGTCACCAGGAAGTGTCTATCGCACCATGCTGGGAGTACAGCACAGTCCAGCATGGGCTGTGCCAGTACAGAGGGAACCTGAGCAGGCCTTGGAAAGATTGAATCTGTTGCATCTGTGGGGTTTTCCAGACTTCATGACCCCAAAACACTGAGAACACATTGAGAGTTCAGTGGAAAAATCCTGTGGGACCAGTGCAGGAGAATGGAGTGATCCAGTCCCAGTCCCAGAGTAGCAAAGGAGGGAGAGGGCACAGGAACCCTCAGCAGCCACAGCTGTAGCAGACAGTGACTATTTCTGGAGGTCTAGGTCCACAGATTGTATGGGGATCCAGTGGCTGACAGTATACTTTCCACCCCCACTGGAAGGAGAGAACTACTTTGAAAAAGAGCTCAAAAGTCAAGTAAATGGCTGGGGAAAAGAGTAAAAATCAGAAAAAGAATCAGACTATAGAATCTTACTTTGGTGACAAGGAAGACCAAAGCATGCAAACAGAAGAAAACAAAGTTAAAGCTCCCCTCTCCAAAGCCTCCAAGAAAAATATGAATTGGTCTCAGATCATGGAAGAGCTCAAAAAGGATTTTGAAAATCAAATAGGAAAATAGAGCAAAAAATGGGAAGAGAAATGAGAGTGATGCAAGAAAATCATGAAAAATGAGTCAACTGCTTGATAAAGGAAACCCAAAAAAATGCTGAAGAAAATAACACTTCAAAAAATAGACTAACCCAAATGTCAAAACAGATCCAAAAAGCCAATGAGGAGAAGAATTCCCTAAAAAGCAGAATTAGACAGATGAAAAAGGAGATCCGAAAGCTCACTGAAGAAAATAATTCCTTAAATATTAGAATGAAGCAGATGGAAGCTAATGACTTTATGAAAAATCAAGAAATTATAAAACAAAACCAAAGGAATGATAAAATAGCAGACTGTGAAATATCTCATTGGAAAAACAACTGACCTGGAAAATAGATCCAGGAGAGACAGTTTAAAAATTACTGGACTATGTGAAAGCCATGATGAAAAAAAGAGCCTAGATACCATCTTTCATGAAATTATCAAGGAAACTGACCTTGTATTCTAGAATAAGAGGGTAAAATAAATATTGAAAGAATCTACCAATCACCTGCTGAAAGAGATCTGAAAAGAAAAACTCCTAGGAATATTGTGGCTAGAGTTCCCAGGTCAAGTGGAAAATATTGCAAGCAGCCAGAAAGGAACAATAAGAGTATTGTGGAAATACAATCAGGATAACACAAGATCTAGAAGCTTCTACATGAGGGGATTGAAGGGCTTGGAATATGATACTCCAGAAGTCAAAGGAGCTAGGATTGAAACCAAGAATCACCTACCCAGCAAAACTGAGTATAATGCTTCAGGGGAAAAAATGGTCATTCAATGAAATAGAGGACTTTCAAGCATTCTTGATGAAATGACCAGAGCTGAAAAGAAAATTTGGACTTTCAAACACAAGAATCAAGAGAAGCATGAAAAGTTAAACAGGAAAGAGAAATCATAAGGGACTTACTAAATTTGAACTGTTTACATGCCTACATGGAAAAATAATATTCATAGCTTTTGAGACTTTTCTCAGTATTTGTATAGTTTGAGGTATTATATACATATAGACAGAGGGTACAAGGTGAGTTGAATAGGAAGGGATGATACATAAAAAAATTAAATTAAGGTGTGAGAGAGGAATATATTGTGGGGGAAAAGGGAGAAATGGAATGGGGCAAATTATCTCATAAAAGAGACAAGAAAAAGCTATTTCAATGGAAGGGAAATGGGGGAGGTGAAAGGAAAAAATTGAAGCTTACACTCATCATATTTAGCTTAAGGAGGGAACAACATGCACACTCAATTTGCTATGAAAATCTATCTTATACTACAGGAAAGTAGGGGAGAGTGGGATAAATGGGGTGTGGGAGGATGATAGAAGGGAGGGCAAATGAGAGGAGGGGGTAATTGGAAGTAAACACTTTTGGAGAGGGACAAGGTCAAAAGAGAGAATAGAATAAATGGGGGAAAAATAGGATGGAGAGAAATATATTTAGTCTTTCACAACATGACTTTTATGGAAGTCTTTCGCATAACTACACATGTATAACCTATATTGAATTGCTTGCCTTCTCAATGCAGATGGGTGTAGAGGGAGGAAGAGAGAGAAGTTGGAACTCAAAGTTTTAAAAATGAATGCTAAAACTTGTTTTTGCATGCAACTTGGAAATAAGATGTACAGGTAATGGGGTATAGAAATCTATCTTGCCCTACAAGAAAATAGTGGAGATGGGAATAAGGGAAGGGAAGAATGTGATAGAAGAGAGGGCAGATTGGGTGAAGGGGCAATCAGAATACATGCTTTCTTGGGGTGGGTGGAGGGGCGAGATGGGGAGAAAATTTGGAACTCAAAATCTTGTGGAAATGAATGTTGAAAATTAAAAATAAATAAATTTCAAAAAAAATATATTTTCATTGAAAGTTTTCTGTATTTAGCAAAAGTATCAACATTAAAAAAAAGTAAAATTTGATTTTCAAATACAAGAATCAAGTGAATCATGAAAAGGTAAATAGGAAAGAGAAACCTTAAAAGACTTTTCAAACTTGAACGGTTTGCATTCCTGTGTGGAAAGATGATATTTGTAACTCATGAGACCTTTTTCAGTATTAGGATAGTTGGAGGGAATATGTGTGTGTGTGTGTTTATGTATATATATATATATATATATATATATATATATATATATATATATATATATATATATACATATATATATATGTGTGTGTGTGTGTGTGTGTGTGTGTGTGTGTGTGCGTGTATGTATATGTATATATATAGATAGACAGATGGCACAGAGTGAGCTGAATATGAAGGGATGTTATCTAGAAGACAAAATTAAAGGTTGAGAGGAATGTACTAGGGGAAAGAGAAAGGGAGAGGTAGAATGTAGTAAGTCATTTCACATAAAAGAGTCAAGAAAAAGCTCTTACAATGGAGTAGAAGAAGTGAGAGGGAATAAGTGGGCCTTCCTTTCAGTGGATTTCAAGAGGGCTTCAGAAGGGAATAACATATATACTCAATTGGATATGAAAGTCTAGTTTACCTTACAGGAAAACAGGGGGGAAGGGGATAAGAGACAGGCAATAATAGAAGGGACAGCAGATTGGAGGAAGAGGGTAATGGGAAGTAAACACTTTACTAGAGGGACAGGGTCAAAGGAGAGAATAAAATAAAGGGAGGGCAGAAGAGTATAGAGGGAAATATAGTCTTTCACAACATGACTGTTATAGAAGTGTTTTCCATGACCACACATGTATAACCTTTATTGAATTTGCTCACCTTCTCAATGAGGGTGGGTGGAGAGGAGGGAAGGGAGAGAATGTGGAACTCAAAACTTTAAAAATGAATGTTAGAGGTTGTTTTTACATGCAACTAGGAAATAAGATATACAGTCAATGGAGTATAGAAATCTATCTTACCTTACAGGAAAATAGAAGGGAAGGGGCAGGGGTGATAGAAGAGAAGGCAGATTGGAGGAAAGGGTAATCAGAATACATGCTGTCCTGTGGTGGGGGTTGGGGGAAGATGGGGAGAAAATTTGAAATTCAAGATTTTGTGGAAGTGAATATTGGAAACTGAAAATGAATAAATAAAAGAAAAGAAGAAAAAGGAAAAAACTGAAGGACTAAATAGAAATTCTAAAAAGTCAAAGGGATTGATAAATCTGGAAACAAAATCATTGAATTGAGAAATAAAGCTGAAAGATGTTATTTCAAACATATTAAAATGTGTAAAATTGTAAATCTTTGGTCATTAAAAAAGGCCATTGACCCAATTTGTTGGATATTACTAGCCTAACTAATAAACTGATCATGCTCCAGTTCCTGGCCTTTTGGCTGAGATGGCCAGCATGACCCATTTTATTAAGAGTTTACTTGTCACTGCTATAAATAATACTGTCTTGACTGGTTGTGAAGGGGGGATAGATGTGTGTGTGTGTGTGTGTGTGTGTGTGTGTGTGTGTGTGTGCGCCTACATGTGTGTGCATACATTTGTATACATAAGTGCAACTGTAATCCATTTTTTTTAAAGAGAGAGGGGAATATTAAGTTACCAATCAAAAATAAAAAGAGAAAATTCACAACAAATGAAATAAAATGAATTATTAGATACAATTTTGCACAATTATATGTCAACAAAACAGAAAAATATATATGTATTTTTACAAAATTATAAAATACTCAGATTAACAAAATAAGAAATAAAACATTTAAATAATCAAATCTAAGAAAAATAAATCAAGCAAGCCACAAAGAACTACCACACTAGAGAAAAAAGAAAAAACCTAGAATCTGAAAAATTTATAAGTGAAATTTATCAAATATTCAAAGAGGCCTTAATTTCAAGATTACAGAAGTTGTTTGCAAAAATAGGTAAAAAAGTGATTGTTTCAAACACTATGAGTCAAATATGATATTGGTACCAAGTCAGAATGAGATAAAGCACAGAAACAAAAGAAAAGACATATCCCCAAAGAGTATCAAGGCAAAAATTTAACCAAAATATTAGATGACATCATACCAACAAATTTCAAAGATTTTGTATTTTCAGCAGGTTGGCTTTATACCCCAAATACAGAATTGTTGAAGATCAGGAAAATTATAGGTAAATTAGAACATATTAACAACAAATGCGATAAATATATACTATTTTATCAACAGAGGCAGAAAAAGTTTCTAAGCGAAGAGAATATCCACTTATTTTAAGCCAAAAAATAGGAATTGATCAACTGTTCCTAATGTGGTCAACAGTATCTATCTAAAAGTTGAGCAGAAATTAATTTTAGATTGATATCATACTATATCTGCCCCCCAAAAAAATACTACAAATGGATAAAAGATTTAAAAATTCACATCAAGAAAAGATTATATAAGCAAGGAAAGGGATACTTCTGGAAACTAGAGATAAAGGAAACTTCTTTATTAAAAAAGGGATACGGAGAATCATAAGAGACAAAATGGGGATTGCATTTTGATTTTTTTGTTTTGGTTGTATATATTTAAAAAGTTTTATACAAACCATCAATGTAACTAAAATAGGAAGGAAACTGGGAAAAATCTTTGCAGCAAACTTAACTGATAAAGGTCTAATATCCAAAATATACAGGGAACTCATTCAAATATATAAGAAAACCCCAACAGATAAATAAGAGAATCTGAACAGTTTACTAGAAAAGGAGTCAAAGATATTAACAATCACATAAAACAGGGCCTAAATAATTAATATTAAGAGAAATACAAATTCTACCTCTCATCAATGAGATCAGCAAAAAATGACCAAAAAAATGACATTACTATTTTTGCAGGAGACTGAGGAAACTCATATTAATAAACTATTGATGGAGTTGTGAACTGGTCCAGTTATTCTGAAAAATAATTTATTGTTATACCCAAAAAGTTACTAAATTTTGAATTCCCTCTAAATCAGTGATTAAAATAGTGTGTGTGTTTGTGTGTGTGCATGTGTGTGCAAAAGAGATAAGAGAAAAGGAGAAAGGACCTACATACACAAAACTATTTATAGTGGTATCCGTTGTTATAGAAAAGAACTAAAAACTAAAGATTGCCCATCAATTGAGAAATGGATGGATAAATCATGATACATGAATTTAATGAAATAGAATTGTTTTATAAGGAATTGTTTTTTAAAAATAATATGAGCTAAGAGAAGACTATGAACTAATGCACTGGGAAGTGAGCAAAATCAAGAAAAAACTTCAAACAATAACTATAACATTGTAAAGGCAAATTACTTTGAAAGACTTAAGAACTATGATGATGCAATGAATAGCCACAACTTCAGGGGACTGATTATGAGGCATGGCAGAGAGGTGATGGACTAGAAGTAAAGAATGAGAAATACATTTTCTGACATCATCAATATATGAATTTATTTTACTTAACTATTCTTATTTTGCAGCAAGGGATGATCTGTTTACTTGTTTGTTATTTTGGTCCAGAACTGAGGGTGGGAGTGGTGGGGAGAGATTGGTGATAGGGATTCTGAAGGAAAAACACAAAGTATAATTGAGGCATTTTTTTCTTTAACACACAGAAGAGAACAGAGGAAAGTTCAGAGGTAAGCAGACAAGCAGAACAGTTTTGAAACTAATACATAATTTGATATATACTTTAAAACTATATAAGCTGTCAGGTACACGAGAGATTCTCAGTTTCATATATCTACATATATGGTATAAGTGATGTCATCTGATTTGTGCTTAAATTGAATTTAAGTAAGGCAGAGTTGCACAAAGTCATCAGCCTCACTCTCTCCTCCAGAGTCATCATAGTCCAGTGGCAGGACAGAATCAAGATGGCTGGCAGGGGCTCAGGATGCAGTGGATGACCTTGATGTCTTCAGTGTCTAACCAAGCTCTAAGCACTCCACATAGCCTGTTTGATCTGCCTTTGTGGCCATTGGAACAAATTGTTCTCATTCGCCCATTCCACCAGAGGAAGTCTTCATATGCTTGGGGTAGACACCCCCCTAACTCACCAATGAGTTTGAGAACTCTTGGTTACCTTCAATCTGGTTTGGCCGGTCTGCCCAAATGGTTTACCGCTGCCCATGCTTCAGTTTCTTGGAGCCACAGGTGAGAGTTAGGTGGAACAGGTGGACACCAAAGGTGAAAAGAGCCCTGAAAATGTCTTGGCAGCCATTACACCAAAGGTATTGGTCCTCTCTGAACACACCCTACACCTCTACATACATACATATATATATATACACACACACATATATATGTATATATATATATGTATGTATATATATATATATAATCTTACACAAATGTAATATATTTATATAGATCTATTTTGTTTTGTCTACACAGATAGATATAGATGATATAGATGAAGAAACAAAGACATAGATATAGCCATAAGCATATTCTCAGGGTCCTAGGATTATCCTGAGGGGTTTGTGCTGTCTCTTCTCTACTGCCTGTCACTTCAAGATACTACTGGTTATGGTTCTTTCTGCTCCCCACTAGGGATTAGCACCTAATTTATTTTAATCAATTAGCATTGGCTTTTAACAAAAATATAAATATTTCCTCCAACACTTTGGAGGCATTCTCTCCCCTAGACTACCTCAGACTTAGCTCAGTTCCTACATAGTAACAGTCTCATCAAATTCATATCCAAATGTAGCATTTATGTTAGGTGAGTCCTAGTCTCAGCTCCTGTTGAATTAGGTCCAAAGGGTCCTTCCTTGCTCCTTGGAGCATCAATGTGGAGCTCTCTGCAAAACCCAGCATGGATTCAAACTTCCAGAATACTAGACTTCTGATGGCTCTTGGGGTCCCAGGGGCTCTTTCTCCTGATCTTTCAGAATTCAAGGTCAGAGTCTCACAATCACCTTCACTTGAAACAAAAGAAAAAATGGAGAGGTACAGGATCATTTTCATAGGGCCACATGTAATCTTTGGGGAGATGGTACAAGGTCTTTCTGCACTTAGAGTTGTCTTTTGCTAGATATGAGTAAAGAAGTTGAAACAAGAGCAAAGCTTCACTAAGACAGTGCCTTTTGAAGATACCTCCACTTCTAGTTTTACAAGTGAAACCAATAAAAGAAGCTGTTATACAGCATGTGGGTAAGAGACCTAAACCAGGTATAGAATGTCTATGCATTCTCCACAATCTCTGTGAGCTACTTCCATTACACATCATCCCTCCTTTTTGGAAGCAGGTCTCCAACCTCTTCCATGTGGAGGAATCTGTATCTGCCTATAACACTGCTACACTCTGAATATGATAGCTACAGATATGGATATGAAAAGACACCCTCAGTCATTTTCTCCTCTTCTAATAGCAAGGACCCTGGCATTTATAGGAGGACCTGTTGTACAGGTTCTTAGATCTGCTTTTTTAAAAGGAAAGCAACTTTTGACGGGTCAACAATATACTTCAGTCAAGCACATATATCATTCACTTAGTTCAGGGGGAAAAGCTCAGCATCTTGAACTTTAGAGAAAATACAAACAGAGAAATAAAGACCAATAGACAAGGTTTCCAACTGTCTGAACATAAGCAATACATACATCACAGATCCAACTGACTGACCATTACATATGTACAATAGTTGTTCTTGTTGTGTTTGTCCTTCGTTGCCAAAGAAGACCATGCTATCAGAGAAATAATGACATGACTTGCACTTGACTTTGTTTTGAGTAAGGGGAGGGAGGGCTGTGCAGGTCACCAGCCTCACTTCTCCTCATATATATATATATGCTTCATTAGAAATTAACAAAAAGTATGGGCTTTCCTACAAAACAAATCTCCCCAGAGAGTCTCATCTGGCATACCAATCTTCTTCCAAAAACTAAGCAATATCCACCCCCCTTTTCTCCCCATCTCCTTAGCACAGGGGCTGACAGCTTTGTGATAGCTAGAACTAATTTGCACTTCTGACAACCCCTTCTACTATGTTCCTTACCTGATGGAACAGCGATCCCAAGATGAACATGTACAGACTTGGAGACTGCCTCATGAATCTTAGAGTTCAAAAGCTCCTGGGTCTCTTAATCAAAGCTGACTGGAAGCAGAAAGAGTTTCTGCACTGGAGGAGATGAACACCGACAAGAAAAGGCACCTAAGTTGTAGCCTGACTTTCTAGAACACATCCACCTTGAGAGAGTACAGAACAAAGTATAAGTGTAAAATGACTATTCAGCAGGACCACAAACTGCTTCGTGTTCTACTGTTTCAGTATCAATCATCTTGGAGAGTTATAATAGTAGCTATAAATTACTGAATCCTGTAAATGCATACTTATGAGTCTTTTGAGTGTTAAGTATTTCTTTTGTGTAGAAGAAATAATTAACTTTATCATACCTTATTTACATTTTGTGCATTGAATACCTTTCTACTCCCCTCATTGGGAAATTCTTAGAAACTCCTCAAAACCAAGGTTTGAGAAATTTATTCCCGTACGGCATCAGGGTGAATATTTAATGAGCAAGAGAGTGAGAAAAGAAGCCTACTTACTCTTTTAAGAGGTCAAGCTCCTCTATAATTGAGCCTGATTTAATTATGGGTACGAGTCCAAAGCGGATGGACCCCTAGTGGAAAGGAAAAAAGGAGGAGAGTCCCAGACCCTGTAGGCAAAGCATTTGCCTCACAACAACACTTGAGGTAGGTAGTGTGAATATTATAACCATTTTAAATATAAGGAAACTGAGTGTCAGAAAGGCTAAATAATTTACCCAAGGTAAACCAGTTAATGTTTCAGCAGAATTCAGGATTCAAACCCAAGCTTCCTCAGTCCAAGTCCCCTGATCTTTCCATAGTACTTATCATCAGTAAGTCATCATCAGCCTTATCATCATTAAGTGCATTTAATAGATGATAATGATGGCAATGATAATAATAACAAAGATGTTGGTGTTAATGATAATATCTCAGATGTCCATAGTGCTTTACAGATTGTAAAATACATCCCTTCACGTAATTCAATGGAATTTTATTTACCTCCATTTCTCAAAGAAGGAAACGGGTTTTTTGAAGTTCAATGATTTGCCAACTGTTTCAGGGTGTAGTGGGAGCTTAGGCTGGCTCCTAGGGCTATCACAGCTGTTGTGGCCACAGCTAGTCCTTGGAACCCCTCTTTGGCTTAGCCCCTCCTGGTGCTTTGTAGATCTGTTAGTTTGAATTATAAAAGAATTGGCCTCAGGGGGTAGGGAAAGTGATCAGAAATGCTTTATACTGTTTGAATTGACTTTTGGGTACTGCTTTTAGCTTTAACTCATGGAGAGTTGTGATACATATTTTTAAAATTCCTACATTATGTTTTTAACCTTTAATTATTAAGACAGTTTTAACTGGGTTTTCATGGCTCACAAATGCCTATCATATTTTAAGAACATACATACAACACCAAACCTGTTGGACTATGTCAAATTTAGACTTAGCCTAAAACTAAGAGAGTTGAACCCATAGCCTCTGACACCAAATTCAATACCATGGACTTCCATGTTAAACATAAACCTAGTAAAAGGTATTTCCCTGTGGTGATAGTTTCTCAGTAAGTGATAGCTACTCACTAAGTTGCTTTTAAGAGGTTGACAAACTCAGATTCTCAATGCAGGTACCTTTCTAATTATATGGATGTGACTCCTGATATCAAAAGGCATAAAAAACCTTCAAAAATGGTTAAAGCTGACCCTAATCCCTCCCAACCTCTGCCTTAGACTCTTGGACTTTAAGGTTCACATTAGGTGGTACCTACTACAAGGAGCCCTTTCCTAGTACCTCAGTTGGCAATAATGTTGTCTTCCTTAACAACGTATCTTGTATTTGTAAGTCTCTTTCCAGTTGAAGCCCTCAGTAGAATGTAAACTCCTTGAGAGCAGAAGTGTTTTTAATTTTTTTTATTTGTATCCCACACCCAGTACATTATCTTAAACATAGTAGATACTTAATGTTTGTTGAATTTGGTAGAGGGAAGGGGGAAAAGAAATTAAAGGCTTTTGCCCATACAAAAACAACATATGGCTTCTTAAATCATGTTCTTTAAAGTTGTTATATTCAGCCAAATTAAGCCTGTTCATCATTTCCATCATGAATAGAATATGGGGGGAAAATGGGTTTACACCATGAAATTTACCCAAGAGAAAGCATTATTAAAATACTAGGATATATTCCAAGAGAGATTTTTAAATTTCCTTCTTATACAGATTTTTTTTTCTCCCAAATAGGAACTTCTTCAGTCTGGGTTGATTTAAATGTAATTTGGCCTAGAAATAAGGAGACAGATATGATTTCTTAAAATCCCACCAGGACCCATTGTTACATCACAGGAAATCAGAAGGAAAACAAGAATGAAGTGGCTTGAACCTAAGTACTCTGCTGTTTGGGAGTAGGGAAAGGCTCGAAGTTCGAAGCACAAGGCACAATAAAGTCAGCTAAATTAAATTAAAGTCATTTAAAAACATGAAACACCAGGCTATGAAAGTATCACTACCAACAGATGGAGAATACTACTGGCATTGAAAGTAGAGGTAAACCATGGTGGAGAGCCAAAGTGAGGAGCAGATAAGTGGCCCTTTCAAATTATGCTGTCTTTACTTGTTTACCCCTAGTATAGCCCTTCCTCCTCTCCCAGCTTAAGATACTTAAGATCTGAAACAGAAGCAGTGGCCTTAGAGTACTTATAACTGGGATACTAAATGGACATGACTTTATTTTTGTCTATGTGGACCTTGGATTTTAATTATACAGGGAATTAAGGTGAGGAAAATCCTTAACTATCAAATAAGATGAATGACTAGTTATTGATTAACAGAGATGATCTCAGGAGAGGGCTTAGTGGAGTGCCTGGCATATTTGTCGTTGTTATTGTTCAGTCATACCTGACTTTCCATCACCGCATTCAAGGTTTTCTTGGCAGAGATACTGCAGTGGTTTTAACATTTCCTTCTCCAGTTAATTTTATAGATGAGGAAACTAAGGCAAACAGGATTAAGTGACTTGCCCAGGGTCACACAGCCAGTAAATTTCTGAAGCTGGGTTTGAACTCACAAAGATAAGTTTTAATGACTCCAGGCCCTATGCTCCACCTACTGTGCCACCACCTCTCAGGTCCTAAATAAAATCTTATTCCCTTTCAATTCCCTAAGCTTAACCAGTGTAGACAGGTGCTTTCCTTGCCTTAACCAATTCAGATAGGTAGGGTCTTGTGCAATTTACATCTGCCTGAGGCAATGGGATGTTAGAAGGCTTGCCAAGGATTTAATAGCCAGTTATGGGTCCAAAGCAGGACTTGGAATCTAGGTCTGCCTGATTCAAAGGCCAGCTTTTTTATCACTGAAGATGACACAATGAATTATAGACAGGTTTTTTGGCAGTTTTCTGGAGCCTTCTCAGTGTCCCTTGCTCTTTTCCTGAATTTTCCTGAATTTGGTCTAGCTTAATACTTTTAAAAAGAGGTTATATAGCATATAGTTCAAAGAGTGTTGAATTTGGAGCCAGGAAGACCTGAGCTCACTTAAACATGTAAAGGTGGGCAAAACTGGGTCTCTCTGAGCCTCAGGTAGTTCTCTCAGTTGGGCAGCTAGGTTGCAGCTAAGTCCAGAGCTCCTTGGAGTCAGAAAGACCTGAGTTCAAATCCAGCTTCAGATACTTACTAGCTGTGTGACTCTGGGCAAGTCATTTATCCTATTTACCTCAGTTTCTTCATCTGTAAAATGGGGATAACAATAACACCTACTTTCCAGGATTGTTATGAGGATTAAAGGAAATAATATTTGTGCTGGTACATAGTAAGTGCTATGTAAGTGTTATTGTTATTATTATTTTTAAACTAAAGTTATACTTTACAGGGTTTGAAAGTAAAAAAATAGGAGGTTATTGTCTAAGGCTGGATAAGCTTTGGATTATTACCTCAGAGAAGGAAATAAGGAACTGAATTGAATAGTATCTTTCTTTACCACCAGAGAGATCAGCTACTGGTACTCCTTTTGTAAATATGGTAAACCCCTTTTTCTCTCACCATGAATTCCCAGTATCAACCCTCTGTTTGGTCAGCATCCTGGGAAAGTCAGCTCATCTTAATTGTTAAATGTGTGTGCATGTGTGTGTGTGTGTGTGTGTGTGTGTGTGTGTGTGTGTGAGAATGTGTGATATGGTAGCCAGAATGCAAAAATATATCATTTCTCATGGTCCTTTATCCCAGACACTATGATAGGTAAACCAAAATTATTATAACAATGCAACCAAATTGGCATCATACCAGTTTCTAATGGTAATTTTATCATAAATATTTAAAATCCATTAGAACAGTTTTTATTCTTAGATAGGTTGATTGCAATGATAAAGTAATTTAGTATAGAAAGCCAAGGATTTTCTGCATAATAACTACAATGATAAAACTTTGGATTTGAGATATTTATAGGTAGTATATTTTTTAACTTGCCAGTGTAATATATCTTCCAATGGCCAGAAAATAAATGAAAAGGAGAGAAACTTCTCACACATTGCAGCTGTGGTGAGATATGAAACAATCAGTCAACTATTGACTAAGAGAGAACTCAGGAGAAAATAGTAGATCAGTGCCTGAAACATTAAACTCTGTCAGAAGAAACTTGTGAGTATTTTTGTACAACAGTTTTATAGCAAAATGTCAGCTATAAATAGAAAAATAGCAAAGTCGTTTGTTTCTTCTTCTATACCTCTGCCTCTCTGCTTTCAATTTAATTCGACAAACATTTGTTTAGGGCCCAAAGGTATGATATGCTTTGCTAGGTGCTGCAGATACAAAGACAAAAATGAAAAGCAACCCCTTCCCTCAAGAATCTTACATTCCCCAAGGGGTTTACATGGAGAGATAAATAAACAAAATATTATTTCAGGAGGGGAAAAGGCACTAATAACTAAGGTCCTGGAAGCCAAGAAACTGGGGAGGCATTAGTCCCCTTCAGCTTCCTTACTTCATTTTCCCCTACACATTTTTCTTTTTATATTGCTTTAATGTAATTCCATTTTCTAGGTTCTGTTTTCTCTGCTTTCTATTATTTCATCAAGTTCTACTCAGAGTTCTTTTTATTTCTCATAGTTATCCATCTTAATTTCATCATGTTTCAACACATTAATACATGAAAGTTAAATCAACCATTTCCCAGTTTGGGGACATTTGGAAGTTACATTTTAAGGAGAACCAGATTAATTGTTTCTTCATTCCTCTCCAGGCTGTACTCCTCACTCTCCACAGGGCTTTGTCTGCCATGCCACAGAAACCTACTCATCCTAGAAGCTCACTCCTTCCCTGGACTATTTTTCACATTGGAAGTATCTTCAGCCTCTCACTTTAATTAGCTTGCTCCTCTGAGACCCTCCATTTTAAGAAGGAGGCCCAGGCCAATTATGTCTTCATTCCTCTCCACATTGCACACCTCACTCTCCACAGGACTTTATCTGCTGAGTATTTTTATTCTAATCTTTCCCCTACGCTTATTTTCCCCAGTTAGAACATAAGCACCTTGTGGATAGAGACTGTCTTTCTTTAGGCTTGTACAAACAGAGCTGGCCTAAAGCAACACATGCGTTCCCAAAAAAGCATTTCTCTATGCAAAGTCATGTAACAACAACAACAACAACAAAACATATGACTTATGGGGAAAATGAGGTTAGAGACACAATACTCAAAAATTTCATCAGTTGAGGTGCAAGGGCATGTGTCCTGGTGTCATCTAGAAAGAATTCAAGCTCAGGTTATCTTCAAATCAAGTAAAAGTGTGTATCTGGAGTAATACACCCAGCAGGTTTTTCTCTTTAAGGGAGGTACCAACCCAACTAGGAGAAGCTAGAGATTTTTTTTAGAGGAAACCTGCCAGGTGGGCAGACAGTAGCTCAGAGTTTTGCATTGGCCAGCCCATTTACCCAGGGCAGAGGGGGTCCCTATTCATCTCATTAATCTCATCATTCCCAGAGAGATTTCAGATAATCTCATCATCTGCCCCCTCAAGAAGTAGGTACCTAAATTCATTTGGGAAAAAAGACAGGAAGTCTCTTCTGTAGCTACTTCAGAATGACAAGAGTCATAGAGATTTTCCTTGGAAAGGGAGATGAATTAAATTGAGCATATGTTCCTGGACCCATCAATGAACCACACTTCATCAAGACTATCAAGAAGAGGAAAGTCCCTCAGGTCTAGACAAGCTTGAGTAAACAGAATCTAGGGTCTTCTCACAGTCATAAATAATGTCATTGACCATAAGGTATCAGGAAGAGGGAAACTGAACTGAGAATGTGACACACCTTGGAGAATTAAGTTGGATGTATCCAACCGGAGGGTCTTATATTTAGTGAGTCTAGCCAGCTACCAGCAGCCTTTGGCTTCCAAGATACTCTGAACCTGGTGAGGAGTTTGGACTTCTTAACATTGACCAAAAGTGAGTTTGGAGGCTTCCTAATTAAAATAGCCATAGCAGTCACTGCCTGGAGACAAGAGGGCCCTCTGGAAGCAACAGAATCCAGTTGCTTAGAGAAATAAGCTACTAGTCTGGAGTCAGGTCCCAGGGACTGAGTAAAAACTCTCAAAGCTTGGCCCTGCCTCTCATCAACATACAAGGTGAAGGGTTTTTTCAGATTGGGAAAGGCTAATGCCAGAGCAGTAGTTAATTTGGCCTTCAGGATCTTAAAGGTTTTATCCTGGTCATGTCACTATTCTAGAGGGAGCAAGTCAGGGTCCTGAGTAAAATCACAGAGGGGCTTTGCAAAAATACTGAAATTAGGGATTTGAATTTGACAAAATACAACCATGCCCAGGAAGGTGAGCAGTTGTTTTTTAGGGGCTGGAACAGGGATGGACAGAATTGTCTGTTTCCATGCTTGGGTGAGATAGAAAGAGGTGGGTGTTAGTCATGGTCTAAATACTTTATAGAATGGCAGGTAATTTGGGCTTTAGCTGAAGAGAGTCTCTAGCCTTGAGTGCCCAGGAAGTTGAGGTCTATGTAGCAGTGATCAGGGAGGTTTCCTGGGTCAAGCTATAGACAAGAATATCATCCACATATTGAGTTAGACTACTATTACTTCTGGATTCTTCAGATCTTTTCCTAAAGCCTGGCCAAATAGGTAGGGACTCTCTTTAGAGTCCTGGTAGGGCTGTCCACTCAGAAACAAAAATAAACTGGGAGTGTTTATGGAATGGTTAAGGTCCAGAGTGGACAAGCACTGGGTGTCCCCCAGAATTTGAGTGAGGACGGTATAAGGGCAGGTTGCATTGGGATAACAGGTTCACTGAGGCTCTGATATCCTGCACCATGTGCTACTCCCCATTGTCAGCTTTTTGACGGGGAGGGTGGGCATATCACAGAGAGACTAGGGTGGAACCAAAAGCTTATATTTAAGGAATTTCTCAATTAGGTGTTGTGATCTCTCCCAGGCTTCAGGCTTAATCAGATACTGGAGCCTTTGGGGGAAAACATTGGAATCTAAGAGGCTAACAAAGGCTGGGGTGCCATGGGCAGTTCTTCCAGAGATTCCCTGGTCCCAGACTGAGATGTCTACTTCCTCCCAAATTCCAGGTGGAATATGAAGGGCCTTGTGTAGAGTACCTAACGTGCTCCTGGTGGTCTAAGGAGGGGGGAACTGGGTTGCCAATTTCACCATTTGGTCCTATCCCAGCAAGGGGGCTAGGCAAGAGGAGAGAACCAGAAAGGAGGAATTAAACAACAGATCCCCTAACTGGGAAGACAGAGGGAAAGTCTCCAGGCACTTTCTAAATTTACTTTCAATCCCCATGACCTGATGGTGTGAAGAACTAGTATGGCCAAGTGACTCCTGTGTCAATAAGAAAGATAATAGTCTTCCCTGACATATACAAAGTTACCCTGGGCTTGACCATGGTGATAGAGAAGGAGGGACCCTGGTCAGCTCCTGAGCCCTGTTACTCCAAGTCCTGATGATACTGGAGTGTGGGGTATTGGGAGGAGGTCACTCTTATGGGTAGTCTCTCTTCCAGTGTCCCTCCTGGGGGCAAATAAGACATGGGCCTGGTGACTTCCTCTTCAAAGGGAACTTATGAGACTAGTGGCTCTTTGTGTGACATCAAAAGCATGAACACTTCCCTTGACAATTGAAGGCAGGACCCTTCTGGGTACTGGATATGGTGGCAACCAAACGTTGAGGCTGTTCCCTGTTCCTCGCCCTAGTCCTGAGGCCCTTATCCTCTTTAACAGTTTGGTCTCTATTGTTAAACACTACAAAAGCCATCTCCAAAAGCTGGGCCTGAGGTTTCTGGGGGCCCATGGCCAACTTCTGCAACTTTCTCCTGTGTCTAGGACAGACTGACTAATAAAGTTCATGCTGAGAGCAACAGCTGCTTCAGACAAGGTTGGGTTTAGGACGGTGTATTTCTTAATGGCTTTAACCAGCCTACTTTGAAAAAGGGCAGGGTTCTCCTTTGGCTCCTGGGTAATCTCCTTAAGTTTCTCATAGTTCACTGGTTCCTAAAGCCCTTTTTGATCCCATCAATTAGGCAGGTTAGCATGTGAGTCTCATAATGTCTTAGCTTGTGGTTCCTCCTGCCTGCCAGCCCTTTCTCTCAAAGGAGAGGTTTGAGGGAACAGCTCAAGGGGTTAGGGCAGAGGAAGAAAAGGTGTCTTGCTCTCGCATTCAAGGGACTCATGGAGGGTCACAGTGGATCTTCGCCGCAATAGAAGAAATACATTAAATATGGCACTTTGCCTTGGCAAAGGCCTTAAGTTTGATTGTGAGAGTGGCCATCAGAAAAGTCTCAGTTTGTGAAATATGGAGAAGTTTTCTGCATTCTCTCTGTGCAGCTAATGGGCAAACTAGAAATTCCAATTATATTCAAATTGTTACCACATATACTAGTCATATTGCAACAAATTTTTGTTTTCTCACATGTTACAACAGAACTGACAGTATTTGTATTATCAGCATTTAGCAGGGTACATAATAAGAACTTATTAAATACTTGTTATTTTTCTTATTATTTAGGTTATTTCCAGGACTGTGGTATGGAGGAACAGGAAGATAGTGTAATCACAACTGTACTAAAAATATCTTTGAACAGATAGCTTTTTTTTTACATAATGCCCTCAAAAAATATTCCCAACATTGGGATTACTGGGTCAATGAATAAGGTCACTTTTGTAATTTTTGCAATTTTCTGTCAGATTGCTTTCTAAATTTAAGATTCTAATTTCTGTCGTATTTGTAGCAAACATTTTCTCTAGCCTAGTTTCATCTTGATTATATTTTATTATAAATAATTTTATTAGTATTTAACCAAGTACATCTCCATTGTTCCCAGTAATGTTTTCTGTTTATTTAATGAATACAAATTTATCTATCCTCCAAAAGGTAGTATCATACTTTGGAGAAAAATACTAAATTTAGAATCAGAGGATCTGATTTCAAATACCACCTGTCACCTTATGTAATCTTAGCTGGTTTAATCCCTCTGAGCCTCAGTTTCTCATCTATAAAATGAATGAGTTGAACTAGCAGGTGTCTAAGGTTCCTTACATCTCTGAATCTATAAACTCTGGAAAATGAGATAAATATATTTTTCTTTCAGCTATTATGATTTGGTTTTTATTGTTTATATAAAATCTAGGTAGAATTTTTTTAGTATATAGTATGAGATGTGGATATATATATTTACTTTTAACCATACTGGTAACATATTACCAAATACATTTTTTATCACAACTACATAATATCAACTACAATAATTAATACTTTCCCTAATTTTTTAATTTTCCATAGGTCTCTCAAACACTAACCATCTGTACATAGTGGGATTAATCTAGAATAGTGATTATGTTCTATTGATCTATTTTGGTATGTTTTGCCCAATGCTAAGTAATTTTGTTGATAATTATTTTTGATGTGCTTCACAGTCTTAAGGTATATATATCCACCTTCATCAGTTTTGTTGCTTTTGTTTTGTTTTGAACATAGTTCTTGGTAATATTATTTGTTTTTCAATATAAATTTCATTGTGCTTAGCATTGAATTCAAATTGGGTAATCTGTGTGAAATCGTCTAATACTATGATATTTGGTACTACAGGCAAGTCACTTGACTTCTCTAAGTCTCAGTTTTCCTTTCTGTAAAATGAAAATAATACTTGTACTACCTGTTTCATGAGTTTTCTGCAGGAAAAATGATCTCTAAAGCTTAAAGCACTTTATAAATGTGTTTTTATTTTACTCAAGTCTACTCTGACCTTTGAATGTACCCTGTTTTTTCATTCTTCAGTATCTGGGATCATAATGTTGTCCCCTGTAGCCCTCATCCCCATTTCTTCTGTTTGCCTGTTCAGACCCTTCCTATTCCTTAAGATCCTTCTCAAGTGTTACATCCTCTTTGAGACCTCCTTTGATCTCCCTTGTCAGTATCCTCTCCCCTCAAACCTCATGTCCTGCTTTGTTTAGCAATACCATAATGCACTTATGTAGTATTGTGTCCTATAGCTGTCTGGATTTTCATCAGGGATCCGTGTTTCATCTAGACTTTGTAATTCCCTCAGTGTCTAATGGCATTCTGTACAGAATAAGTGTTTAATATCTGTTGAATTCAAGTTAATGGATAATACAGTCAGCAATTTCAATGTCCAAACTTTGGTCTCTCTCAAGGTCATTGACCCTGACAAAATGTGATGTCTGTGTAACATTCCATAATGACTATACTCATAATACATTTTGTCACTACAGGTCAGATATTTTTACACCCAATTCTAAGGGATGGTCTTCACTTTTAACCTACCGGGAGATCGTTGCTTTAGGATATAACTCAAAATGTATGGCTCATCAAGTGGACTTTGGCAATCCATTTATGAACTCAAATACTATTGTCTACATAGGATTGTAGATTTAGAGCCAAAAGGAACCTTAGAAGTCAAACATGTCATTGTACAGGTGAGAAAACTGAGACCCAGGGAAGTTAAGTGGCTTACCTTAGGTCACACAGCAAGTAAGTATCTGAAGTAGAATTTAATGATTCCCTTTTCTGATCCCTCAGTTAGAAATGACCATTCTTTCCTATAATTTCCCCCATAGCCTTGTGTAGAACTCACCTGACTGTCTACCTTTGTATTATATCCTATTTTCTTTATTAGATTATAAACTTCTAGAAGACTAGGGCTGTCTTATTCATCTTTTTTTAGCTTCCTGTTAAAGAATTCACAGAGAATTATCCTTTTCAGCAATAATATAGGTAGCTAGTCTAGACCAGAAGAGAGCTCCTGAGGCCTCCTGTGGTTAGGTGGAAAAGGTTGATGAATCCTTAGGGCTTTAGTTTCTGGAACCCTTGGGGGAGGGGGGAATGCTGTTGGCTAGTGACAGATGAGCAAAGAACAAGCATATAGCTGAGAATATCTGGTCTTATTTCAGAGAAAGAACAGTATCAATAATAATGCTAATAAAAAAAATTGCCTTACCTCTTGGGTTGTTGTGTCATGGACATGACATACCTACTTGCTTGAATATCACTTTCTGTTCTCTCTTGAATGACTTAGAGGATAAGCTGCTGAAACTGGAGCCTGGGAGTCCTGGGAGTCCTACCTCAGATACTTCCTAGTTGTGTGATCCTAGACAAATCATTTAACCTCTCTGTACTTCAGTTTCCTCATATATAAAGTGAGGGCAGTGGACTTGATGACTTCTCAATTGGGCCTTCAGGTTATAAATTTATCATCTTTTGACATCTCTACTGATTCAATGACATAGAAAGGACAACAGAGTCAAAAGGCAGAGCACCGAGTTTGTAGTCAAAGGACTCAAGTTTGTAGCCTGCTTCTGCCATTAACTAGATGGCCCTAGACAAGTAACTTATCCCCCTAGTTCTTCACTTTCTTAATCTATAAAATGAAGCAGTTGGATTAGATGATCTCTAGGGTCCGTTTCAGTTCCAAATCTTTAGTCCTGTGGTATTTTGATTGGAAGTGCATTAAATCTTGGTATAAAATTTTGATTTATATTGCTGTAAATTAATTTGGGAAGTATAGTTACTTTTACTTAAAAAAACCCTTTACATTAAAATAATATGGTTATTGTATAATATATCTATAGTCTAACATAGAAAAACATTGTCTAATAACATATAATTATATTCTAATAGTCTTAAGCTACTCTCTGAGCAAATATCAATATTCTTTTTATGATTTATGTCATCGTAGGTCATGGAACTCTGGTATTCAGAGAATTACAACTGAGGAACACCCATGGTGAGTGTGAGCAGATTGTGGGTTAGAAACAAAAATTATGACAGATAAATAGTATCAAAGAAATTTATGAATGAAAGAGAAAGAAGAGGAGGGTTCATCCCTTGACAGATGACTGAAGAGCACCCTGCATGCTCCATTAGTATCCTTGCACTGTTAAGAGAAAATATGGAGACAAGAGTCATAACATGTCAGGTTACTCCCTTAAATTAAACTTATGGGAAAATACGGACAAGAATTGCACAGTATATACAGGCACTGATTGATTCATCCCTGGTATTGCCAAGATCACAGATCCAACTGACTAGTCATTTATTCTTACTATTGGTCTGATCCATCTGAGATTCATTTAATTATGTAGATCATTATTTCTATGCCAGGCCTAGAGGCCTGTGGGCTACCCGAGTCTTCTTACCTCACCTCCGAGGTCTTCGGTTGGCCAAAACCGGATGCTCATATGAGAGAAAGGACGTTCCAGAGTTGAACAAGGGTTGAGCTTTATTTCAGGGTCTCGGTTACAAGTGCAGGGGGGTCTTCCTTAGGAGGAAGAGGGGGAGATTTCCTAAGGAGGCTAAGATCTTAAGGGATTGGAAGTAGAAGTACAAGCGGGGAGAGAGGGGGAGGGGAGAGAGCAAAGAAGAAAAGCGGAGCCTACTGTCCTCTTGGCTCCTCACATGCTAAGAGAGCTTTCAGGCTTCCTCAATCCTACTTAACCTTCAGCTGCATAGTTTGCATCTGAATACCGTGCTGTTAGGTAACTAGGTGTGCCCAGATCCGGGACAATCTCGAGGGCAGGGAGATCTCTCTCCCATCACGTTTCTCACGGGAAGAGGCGGAATTACTCGAGATAGCTCGGTTCACCTCGATTCCCTGCCGTTTCCTGGGGGGGTCTCGTGAGAGCTCTAAGATTTAGAAGCTCCCACCTTTACCCGCCCGAGACTGTCCACACGGAATTGAGCTTCCAATCCCAACATTTCTAGAATTCTTTATTTCTTGAATTCTAGTAGTTCAGTTATCCATATAAAAATCATGTGTACATGATCCTGAGGACCTACAGAAAATCCATGACTAGTGTTATAGAAATAGTGCAACAGTCCTATGATATTAAATAACTTTGTGAACTTTGGTTTTATCTTTAGGAATGCACAGCCTCCTTATTTTAATAGGCAACTTATTATTAGTTCATGGGCAACTGTGAAGACAGGAGTGACAACAGATGAAAGGAAGGATGAAAGAACACAGATGAGTTCATTACATATCAATAAAAGGAGAATGATAGCCAACAGAGACCATATCAATATAGCAAAAAAAAGAAAAAAAAACCAAAATGCAATAATTCTAGAGTCCATATCCTGGGGGATTTTTTAACTCTAGATCTCCTGTCTTGGAATGTGCCCTGATTGTGTGTCCTGTAGTACACTATGTCAGCTGTACCCAGACAACTTCACAATCTATCCTGGCCATCATTCTCCCAGCCTGCCACCATGCCTTTTGGACTAATGGAGCTCCAGAGTCCATGAACTAGGGGACTTGACCCTCTTAGTGCTAGAACACTGTAATGTTAATGTATTTTTACATAATAGGTTAATGTGTTTTTGCTTAAAGGAAGATCTTTCCCATCCATTAAGAGGTCCATGTGACCTGCTTAAATCACATGGAAGCCTGAGTCACATGAGTCTAAGTCACATGAAACAGGAAGGTGTAAAGCAGGAAGGGTGGAACAGGAAGAGGCAGAGATAGAGCAGAGCTGAGAGGAAGTTATTCAGAGACCAACCAGAGCTGGGAAAGGCAGCTGGCTAATGTGAGTGAGGGAGCTGGTTTGTGCGAAGCCTAACAGAGGGAAGGCTTGGTGATGGTGTTACCCTCTGCATTGTTATTTTGTATAGATTTATTTATTACTATGATGAATTTGGCTTTCTGGTATCTGAATAATTGTTTTGGTTCTGTCTTCCATGTGGAGAGTCTGTTGTATTTCATGATTCAGGACTGTGCCAGCATATTCATAGCTGCCATAGGTACTATGCATTGGTGCTACAAACTCCTACATCAATCAGATGTCCTGACTGGTAAATGTATTACATGGTCCACTCTGGATAATGAAAGGCAGTCATATTTCATACTGTAGCCCAATCATCCTCTCACTATTTACCTTACCTCTGTGTGTTTACTCTTTTCCCTTCTCCTGCTTTCCAGTTTCAAAACTGTAATCAAACTAATACTGTCATTACTCTACTGGAAGGGACATATTAACCAATTCACCTATGGCTCTACTCATCTCTCTGAGTTCTCAAAGCAAACCACTCTTCTCATGTCACGACTCCTTTATATGTGTTGTTTTCTCTTATTAGAATGTATGCTGGAACTTTCTTGGTTTTGTCAATAATAGTTTTTAAAGTACCTTCTATATGTCAGCACTGTGCTAAGTACTAAGGATTAAAAAAGGGCAATAGACAGCAACTATTCTCAAGGAACTCATAGTCTAATTACAGAGATATTGGGTAAGGTTCCTTGTAGAAGACAACATTTTAGTTGGGTCTTGAAGGAAGCCTTTCCTCCAGGGAAAAAGGTGGAAATGAGGTGGGACAGCATTCCAGGCATGGGGGACAACCAGAAAAAATGCCCATAGTGGAGAGATGGAGTGTCTTACTCCCAGAAGAGCAAGACCACTGTCACTTGATTGAAGAGTACATATGAGGATGAGTAACCTGGATGAAGATTTAGCAAAGAAGACTGAGAAGGTGCAGTCACATAGGTAGAAGGAGAACCAGGAAAGATGGTACACTAGAAATCTAGAGAGAAGATCATATCTAGTAAAGAAGAGTAATTGACAATGTCAGTGGCTGCAGAGAGGTCAAGAAGATTGACGACTGAGAAAAAGCCATTGACTTCAGGAACTAGAGGGTCACTGGAAACTTTAGTTTTAAAACTTTAGTAGTTTTGGTAGAATGAGGTCAGAACCCAATAATGTAGGTAGTAAAGAAAAGTGAAAAGAAAGGAAGGTATCTATTGTACAGAGCCTTCTTAAGGAGTTTTGTCACAAAGGGCAAAAGAGATGCAGGATGATAGTTGACTGTAATGGAAAAATCTAGTGAGGGTTTTTTGAGGTTGAGGGTGACATGAGCATGTTTGTAGGCTGGAGGAAAGAACCCAAATGACAGGAGAGATTGAAGATAAGAGAGAGTAGGGATGACAGGTAGATCTGTTGAAGTCAAGATGAAATGAAATCACTTATGTAGGTGGAGGGTTTTGTAAGGACACCTCTTCATGTGAAAAGGATGAAGGAAGAGATAGAGACAGAAGGCATCTGAGTGATATGGGATGAGAAAGAAGGGGAAAAAGTGAACCCACCATGACATGGCCTCAATTTTTCTTTTTTTTTAATGAAAAATTTGCTACTGAGAGGGGGAAGGGGAAAATAAAAGGCTTGAGGAGGGAAGAAAATGTTTGGAAGGGCCTCTGTGGAAAGTAGGATAGTGGACCAATGAGGGGAGTATAGGAAGGTTGTCTAGTATTGGTTTGTATTTATATCCTCAATCCTTAGCACAGAGTAAGAGCTTAAGAAATGCTTGCTTATTCATTATAGGTAAAGAAACACTAGCTCTGAGAGCTGTCCATAGTCATAGATAGCAAGCTTCAAACAATGGTTTCATACCCTAGTCACCTTTGTCCAAACCCAGTGCTCAATCATCTATTTCATGCTAATTCACTTAAATACTTCTGGAAAATTCAAATTTCCACCACTTATATGATACCCTTATGCAATGGTAATTTAAATGGGAAGATCTTTCCCATTCATTAATAGGCCCATGTGACCTGTTTAAATCACATGGAAGCCTAAGTCACATGTGGTAGGAGAAGCTTTCTGAATGGGTATCACAGGAAGGGGTGGAGCAAGAAGGGTGGAACAGGAAGAGTAGAGCTAAAGCAAAACTGAGAGGAAGTTAGTCAAAGAGCAATCAGAGATGGGAAAGGCAGCTGGATAGTGTGAGCGAGAGAGCTTGTGATTTGTTTAGTGGAGATGATTTGTAGGAAACCTAGCAGATGGAAGGCTTGGGGATGGTATTGCCCTCTGCATTGTTATTGTGCATAGATTTCTTTATTACTAAGATCGATTTGGCTTTCTGGTGTCTGAATAAATGTTTTTCTTCTGCCTTCTATATGGAGTCTGTTATACTTTGTGATTCAGAACTATGCCAGCATATTCTTAGTTGTCCTCAGTGCTGTGAATATTGCCTTGGCAATACACCTTAGTAGGAAGACTAGATAAGTTATATACACAAATACAAGAAAGATCTGGTTTTCTTCAGTTTGAGAATCTCCAAATGTAGCAAGTCTTTCTACCAACCATCTGTGGTTAAGTAGATAAATCCCCAAGCAGATACCTGAGGCACACAGAGGTTAAGTGACTTGTCTGGAGTCATATAGGTAATAAATGCTAAAGGCAGGATTTGAACAGAGGTCCTAAATGGCTCCAAAATAGTTTTGTTTTTTTTTTTATCCATTACCTTCATGCTACATATATTGATAAGCCCCACATATTTGCATAGACATACACAACTCAAGAAGAGAACATTGGCTTTTGCACTGCTTCTTACTCAAATTTCATCTGCCTGATTGTCTTAAGTCCCACCTTAATTTCAGTAAGGCTACTCACCTTTAAAGAAAATTCATTTTGCTTAGCAAATCTTCTCCCCCATTTATTATTACTTCCTTGAAGAAGACAGCCATTCACCTGCAAGGATGTGATAATCCCAAAGATTACATTTGAAATATAGTTTTCTATTCCCAAGTAATGCATTAAGCAGATCATTTCAACCAGTTAGCTATCCTAATTAGAGATAGATAACAAGAAATTTATTCAGGCAAAATGGTAAATACATTATTATCTTACAGAAGGGCCAAAAAGATTTAGTAAAGGAGGGAAGTGTCCTTCAGTATAAACATTTGGGCCTTTGTGACTAATCATCCAATTATTTGCTGAGGACTTCTCATGTAAATTCATTCTATGTGACTGCCTCCTCTTCCTCCTGGGAAGTAGCATAGGCCTCTGAGGCATTTGGTAATCATTTCAATTAGTTCATAATCCAATTTGGACACAATCACAGTATTATAGGCAAATTTCGGAAGTGTGAAGATTCACCTATAGTGTAATAGCTGGTTATCAAAGATATTATCATTTTTGTCCTTTTCAAAATGAAATTACAAAATTTGCCCTAAGGAGCCCAGGAAATAGTGCCAATATGCTGCATCTACTGGTAATTTAGAGGCAGGTCTGAATGAATTCTCTCAGTAAAACAAGGAGCTGAAACTATTCTTCTTCCCACTAGCTATCTCAGGGATTCTCATGTGAAACATTTGCTAACCTGCCTCTGCCATTTCTTTACAAACTGGGCTTATGCCTACAATGCCCTCCCTCCTCACTTGCCTGGTTTCCTTCAATGCTCAACTCAAATACTATTATCTATACAAGGCCTTTCCTGATGCCCTCAGCTATTAGTCCCTGTCCACTCCTTACGAATTCTCATCATTGTCATCGTTAGACTGAATCTCCCTATCTTGTCAAGACTGGAAGTACAAGGGTTACTCACAGGTCAATCTCTGTCCCACTTTGATCATCACAGGAGCTATGACTGATTCTATTTTCTAGTCTAACCAATTTGTCCTTCTTTAGGCAATCTGTTGCTCTCCTTCTCCCAGCCCCCTCCTAGGGACTCATGATATTGATTCTGAACTTCGTGTAGACATCATATTGGCTTTGCCCATTATAGTTTATAACTCCAATGCTTTTGTTTGTTTAGACCAGAGGAAATTTATTTCTTAGTATTTCTGAGGAAAGAGAAAAGGAGGGTTTTTAAAATGCTTCCCCAATTCTTTCCCATGGCCTCATATCAAATTGTGCACAGTGCAACTGGATGGTTGTAGAAGTCAGAAAATTTACTAATTCCCTATTCCCCACCAAATATCTGACATTTATTCCAGGAGCAATTGCTATAGATTATCTAGACTTTCCTGGGGTTTGAGCTCCCATGTTATCAGCCTTCTCAGTTCCACAGGTATGCTTTCCAGTCCTGCTGAGTTCGGGGCAGACATCCATCACAGAGCCGTAGGTTTACAAGTTACGTTGTGAGTAGCTTTACTTCTATTCTGAGATAAAAGGGTGTTCTGGAGCTAGTTCATATTGATTCATGAAAGCCAACTGTTCAATTATTTTCGGTGTGAGCATTTATACCTCAATATTGGCAAATGCTACAAATCAGGGCTTGATTTATTGTTTTATTGATTGTCTGGACTTAATAAAGTTATCATAACATGTTAATAATAATAGATTAAACTTAAAAGTGTGTTGTGTGTATACCCCCTTCAATAGAGCACAGCCAGGATGCCTGTGCCAGAGAACATCCAGGAATAATTCCACAGCCCTAAGTCTGAAGGGAATTCTTGATATCTTGAACTATTTGGACAATTTTGACAAGTGCATTCATTAGCTATGTCCCACAGCTTATCATTCCTGAAGTTCTGTACCACAGAATCTGCTTTGTCTTATTAGAGTACTTCAGACTCCTAGACAATTTCATTCATTAACAAGAAGAGTTCCCCTGTAGTTGCTTAATGTAGACTTCCCCCAATTCCACCTGGAATTCATTTGATAGGTTCCTGTTGTAAGGAGAGTAGCTTTTCTAATTATACCAGCTAGTGGTCTCTTCATATGCAATACCTTCATATAGAATCCAGAGTAAAAGTGCCATTTGGGATTTATCATGAAAGTGCTATCTCTCTTAGGCAATAGGACATGAAACGCTAGTCAAGTCTCTAAGTTATGTAAGACAACTATGGTTCTAGATTGATGATGATGATACTGATAAACATGTTGTCAAAGAGTCATTTTAAAAATCCTCAGTATAGTGTTTCCAAACATTTGCCTTGTTTCCTGGTTTTAGGTTTTGTGAAGAAATAATAATTTGGTCACAATGAGTGACCACTTTAAAGGAGAGTATAGTCAGTAATTATATGGCAGTAATAGTAAACCATCTGCATCAATCATTATGGATAAGTTGCAAACCAATATGCATTCTTATCAAATATCTTCTTTAAAAAGGAGAGGCTACACTGTCCACTGAAGTAGGAAATCACAGGTAAAGATACATAATACTAAGTACAGCTAGGTTTTCTGCATAGAATGTCTCATTCACAGATAAACCTTTCACAGTTCCTTCCAGGAAGGCATTCATCAAGAATTAATGTATAGTCTTTTATCCTGGAGCTGGTAGACACAGCTAAGACAGTCTCTTTGTTCTAGGGTGCCACACTTTCTTCTTTGGTCAAGCTGTATACTACTAGCACAGTCACCATATCATTTTCCTCAAACTTCATAGAGGCAAAAGTTCACTTATAGTGGAATATGTAAACTCAGTATTGAAGAACCTAGCTTTCAGTAGCCATTTAGAGGTTAATAGTAATCTGGTTACAAAAATCTTTCAGCAGTTTCCTTTCTGACTGCTTTGGAATCTACTTTAGCAGTAAGAAGCTTTCCCCAAGCCCTCTTAATTCCAGTGCCTTCCCTCTGTGAATTATTTCCTATTTATTCTGTATATAGTCTGCTTTGGATATATTTGTTTTCATGTTGTCTCCTCCACTAGTTTGTAAGTTCCTTGAGGGCAGAGATTATATTTTTCCTCTCTTTGTATCAGCAGCACTTAGTTCAGTGTGCATAGTGTGTGCCCAATAAATTCTTGGATTGATTGGATAAATTTCAGTTTATTCTAAAAATGTATATACTATAACAAGAACATATTCTCTCATTTAGTTATTTGAATAAAATCAACTAATATGATAAAAAAAACTTGTCATTTTGCTATTCTTTTTATCTTAAAGGTTAGCATTTTAATAGCAATTAAGTTTTGAATATACACACACATATGTGTATATATATATATATATATATATATATATATATATATATATATATATATATATATATATATATATATATATATGTATTTGTGTTATCACTACACCGCTTCCCGGATATGCCACCTCTTACCTTGCTCACCTATGTATTTGTGTGTGTTACTTTTCCCATTACAATGTAAGCTCCTTAAGGACAGGGACAGTCTCTTATATTTTCAGCATTTAGCACAGTGCCTGGCACATAGTTACCACTAAGTGAATACTTTATATGTCTAAGGACACTGCCATTTTTTTCCAGTCACCTAGAGTTACAACCTTGAAAGTCACTTTTCCTTTCCATACATATCTAAAGCTTGTAGCTTCAGCCTTCATAATATCTCTTAAATCCAGCCACTTTCCCACCCTGAAGAAACCTCTGCCCTGGGGCTCCCTGTGCTAACTGGTGGAAGCCTTTTTCCCTTCACTATTTCAGAAAAGCCCCAGTCAAGCTCCATTTCCCTCCAGACTCTCTGGTAATCTCTTCCATAGCTTTACCAGTCACTTTGTCCCTGTAAGGTACCATTTCCTTCACACCCTCCTTTTCTTATGATCAAATCAATCCTGCCATTATTCCTCAAAGTTGTGGGTTAATCTACTCTCCAGAGGCCCCACTTATCATCCCTTTAACTTTCTGTACCAAAGTGAATCTCCTGGGCTACCATGACTCGCCCCTTTGTGTATTATCTTTCCTATTAGAATACAAGTTCCTTCTGGGCAGGTATTGTCTTTGCCTTTTGTATTTGTATCTCTAGCAACTATTACAGTATTTGATACTTAGTAAACTCACAACAAATGTTTCATTTATTCATTCTATTCCTGTTCTTTACCCTCCTACAACTACCATCGTAGGTTAGATCATTACTATTTCTCACTTGAGTTAAAATCCTGCCACCCTTAATGTACGTACACGTATGATGTACATGTATTATGTGTAGGTATATGCATTACAGATGGCAGGATTTTAACTCAAGTGTTCCTGACCCCAAGCCTAGCAATATCCACTGCACAATCTAGCTGGTTACTTAGTGTATTTTTCCAACATAATATTGTCTATACTATCATATTAGGCACAAAAATATTGTTGGGTTTTTAGAGAAAAATTTTCAGTCCAAATTTTGTACTTCATCAACATTAATAGCCACAATTAATTAAGCTGTCTGATCCTACTCAAGCAAATAATTTTACTTATCCTTATCCTTAGTTTCTTTATCTTTGAAATGTGGATAATAATAATAACAATAATATTCCATAAAGTTGTTGCACAGATAAGTAAGGTTTTATATACATATATGTATGTATTTATACACATATCTATGTAAACATCATAGTTTATATATATGTACTCATATATTTATGTATATATACATAGATATCTGTATATATTTTTATGTGTGTATATATAAAGCTTGTTTTTGTTCATCCTTTGTTTTTGATGAAGACCAGTGATACCATGAGGTGATGTCTTGACTTGAGTATGAATTAGATTTAAGTGAGTGTAATGGTAAGGGAATTTGAAGATATTCCCCTCCCCTTAATGGGCCCATGTGACTTGCTTTGAGTTCTGACCCAGTCCACAGCTTGAGTTACGTGAAGTCCATAGTGAGAGTAATTTGCTGAACAGGTGGAACAGGAAGGGTAGAGCAGGAAGGGTAGAGAGAGGGATGTGGACTTTGGAGAGGGCAATAGAGCTGGGAAAGAAAGAAAGGCAGAGCTGAGGCCGAGCATCTAGCATGAGTGAAAGAGGGTAGAATTTTGCCTAGGGGAGTTTATTTGTGGGAAGGCATAGGAGGGAAGGCTTGGGGATAGAAGTGTTCCCTACCTTGGGAATGTGTGCAAACTTTATTGTGACCATGGTAGAACTGGCTTCCTGATATTTGAATAAATATCTTGTTTTTCTCTTTGAAGAAGAGAGTTTATGGTTTACGAATTTACCCTGGAAATATACATGCATATCTATAGCAGCTGCTGTGGGTATCATATTGGCATTGCAAATGGTGATGAGAATGTGATCGTGAAATATAAAACCTCTACTTGGAGACAGGAAGGTTCTAGGGAAGGAAAATGAGTATCCCAACATAGGAGGAATTACCTTATTCCTCCCTGGCAAGAGAATGAGCTAAAAGCAGAGGACTTTGTGAAAACTAGGAACCAAGGCTATATAGAGGTTTAGAGAGATGTTTGTAAGGAATACCAATAGAACCAGGGAGAGAAATGGTAGGGTATGTAGAAGAGGATGGGCATTGTTAATAAACTATTGTAGTATATGTAAAAGTAGAGACAAAATGCTAGAGGAAAATGTTCAGCTGAAAAAGAAGTTAGCTGATTTGCAAGAGAAGTTTTCTACACTCCAGTGTCTTTAATTTCCTTTAGAAGAGCAAGCTAAAAAGTATCAGATAGTAACAGAAAAGATAATTGCGAGAATGACTCAGGAAAAAAAAGAAATGGAAAGTTAACAACAGGAAAGTGAATGACCTGATTGGGGCCCAGACACTTGAGAGGAAGAAGCATAGCAGGAAAATGAAATACATTTAGATGAGGAGGCTTCTAGAAGTATGGATGCATGTCCAATAATATGAAGGAAGCAGGAGAACCCAGAGAACCAGGAAGTAACTGGGGATTTTACTCAGTAGGAAGTCACTGATATTTTAAGTCGATTCACCCAAGAAATGGGTGAATCATTAGTATCTTGGATGGTGAGAATCAGTGAGGAAGGAGACAGAGGAGTATGGATAGATAACATAGATTGTTCGAAATTCATAGGTATTAGTCAGAATCCTTTTGTCCAACAAGCTTTTAGGAATTACCATATTCAAGGAGGTAACAATGGAACTGATCTGTTAGATTTAGCTACTGAGGGATGAAGTAAGCAGTATCCTACAGACTTTCTGTGGTCTAGTGGAGATAGACCCTGATAATCCCTTAGAGACTATATGAGAAAGTTAAAGGAAGAGGTAGTGAAAACTGCAATAATGTTTAGAGACCTCAAGGCTTATCATAACACTCCCTTAACAGTTTCTCATAGGAATATAATAGTAAAATCTGTTCCTCCTGCTTATAAGCACCTAATTCTAACTCTAATTGGGGAAATAGGGCACCCTCTTTTGGCAGTTATGGATAAGATTTCACAGTTAGGTGACTTAGGGGAATGGGGAATTGATAAATTTCCTCAACAGAGAAGAGCAAATAGCCAGCAGATTCAAAGTCAGAATAGATTAACAAGGAAAGAATTGTTTACTGCTTTATTAAGAGCAGGGATAAATTTTGAAAGAACAGATGGTATTCCAACTAATGAACTAAATAAGATGTACCAAGAAAAGGGACTTAATATTAGATAGAATAGGGAAGTAAGAAGTACCCCTACAGATCCTCCTGAATCATTGTATCCAAGTTTCTCACACCTTCAGGGAGAATAGGAAACTGGTCAAGCCCCAGTCCAGTTTAAAGAAATACATAGGTGGAATTACAGGTGCCATATCAGTTTAACTGATTATAGTTTTAATATTTTTAACAATCTAGTTTTACTGCAAAAAAATAGATCAACTACTATTACTAGGGTATTAATAGATACTGGGGCAGAGACCTCTCTTATATAGGGAAACCCTGTAGTAAGGAATATATGAATTAATGCAGTTCCAGTGGATTCATGAATTCCAGAAGCTTGAATCACATGAAGCCCATGGTGAGAGGAGCTTGCTGAATGGGTGGAGCAGGAAGGATGGAGCAGGAAGAGAGAAGGATGTAGAGTTTGGAGAATGAGGTAGAGCTGAGGCAGAGCAGCTAGTGTGAGTGAGAGAGGGTGGAATTTTGCCTAGGGGAACTTGTTTGTGGGAAGACCTAAAGGAGAGAAGGCTTGTGGATGGCAGCATCCCTTTATTGGTAATGCATACAAACTTCACTGTGACCATTGTGGAATTGGCTTTCTGATATCTGAATAAATATCTTTGTTTTGTCTTTGAAGAAGAGAGTTTACATTTGTGAATTTATCCTGGATATATACATGCATATCTATAGCAGTTACTGAGGGTATCACATTGGTGTTACACTGAGGCAGAGTTGCACAAAGTTGTCAGCCTCACTCTGTATTCTGAGTCATCAAATTTCAGAGGAAAGACAAAAGCCAATATCCTGGGATGCAGTAGATGACCTTGGTGTCTTTGAAGTATGACCTTATTCTCTCCACAGCAGCTGCTTTGGCCACCTTGAAGCTGTTGGAACAAATTGTTCTCATCAGTCCATTACACAAAAGTAAGTCTTCACATATTTAAGGTAGACATCCTTAGCCTGTCTGCCAAGATGATTTTACTAGGGTATGGCCACTGCACATGCTACAGCTTCTTGGAGCCATAAGTGAGTGTTGGATAAGGCTACTCATACAAACTTTAATAGCTGTAAAAATGCTAACCAAAAATTCATTATCCCAAGCCCTGGAGCAAGGTAAAAATCACTTCTAGAATGTCTAATAAAAGCTGAAAAGGAGTTAAGATTAAGTCACAATTGTTCTGCCTGAAGGGTAAAAAGGACATCAGATATTAACCATGGAGTGAACCTCAGCCTAGACCTTATTCTAAATTGTCTGGTCATTCCCAGTATGGCCTTGGACTGTACTTCTGAAAAATCCCTCTGCACAGGTTTCATGCAATCTACAAAAATAAAAATGCCCGAAGTTTGTTTATAGCCTGAATATTCCATTTAACTTTTTACTTTCCTGAACCCGTCACCTGCTGTAAACATGTTTTACATTCAATCACAGAGGGACCTTCATAATACTTCACATGTTACAATGTCTTATTTCCCAGAGAAGTGGCCTGCAGGCAATTGCCTGAGGTTCTAAATTACCAGACTTGTATCAACCAACATCTCTTGATATGAACACAATCCCAAAAATAATGTACTTATTATGCTGGCTGAATATGGTTTTGGTTCCTAAGGAACAATTTTAAAAATTATCATTTAAATACATTATAGATAGCCTAATATTTTGCTTACATGCTAGTTGTTGAGAAATTTACTGCTTCTAAAATGTGATCTCAAACAGAATTTGTACCTTTTGCTGTACTATTTACCAAGTCTAAATTAACTCTCAGACAAACTCTGAGACTATCATTAAGCAGAGGAAGAGTACTGTCCTCCAGATAAAAGTCTGTAGCCCTCATCCGTAAGTCAGTCACAGCATTCAGATTAAAAAGGATCTAACCCCCTAATGTGACATGTGATGGGGCACTAATGATGCACCCCTAAAAGGTCCTGGCCTTTCTTATGTAGACCACATTTCTGGCATTCACCTGGGGCACCCTGCCCTTCCTAGTCAATCCATTCAATTGCCCTTTCATTGTAGCCCTCTTGTTGGTACCTGGCCCAACTCTAGATCTCCACTCCTTGATTCAATCTAGACCTCTTCTCTATTACCTCCAGGCCTTTACCTCCCATTCACCCCAGACTACTTGGCCACTCTTAGATCACATTCAGATCTTCCCACAGTCTTACTGTATAAAAGGTCCATCTTGCCTCCATTAAAGAGCTTAGATTCCTTAAGAACCTGGCCTGCTTGCATTAGCAAAACAAATGCACAGTTTGCTTAAGAGTCTGGCCTGCTTGTGAATACAAGTGTCACAAATAGCACAGATTCTTAAAATATCACCCACCTTAATGGGCATTTTAATAAACCTTGTGTCTGAATGAAAGAAGACATGTCAAATTCATTTGAGGCAGAACCTGTGTCATTTGCCCTTGAATTTCAGGGTTCCCAGAAAACCTAAACCTCAACCTATGCATCACATTAGATATCATTGCAAAAAACATTAATTATATTTACATATAATTTCCAAATTTACAATGTGAGAAACTTTTTTCAACACATCACTGTAAAAGAATCTCATGGATCTAAAACATAAAACAAAATATATTGCCAGTCTAATCACTGTCAATTAGCTCTTATTTACTTATCAGGCATTTACTATGTGCTAGGCACTGTGCTAAGTGGTAGGGATATAGTGAAGGGGGGGAGGGAAACAGTCTCTGCTCTCAAGGAATTCACAGTCTAATATTAATTCAACTGGATATATCTCTGGATCACCTATATAGAAAAACCATTCCATTTATCTGCAGATTTTGTCATTCTGTACCAGTTGCAGTCAGAAACCAGGATAGAATAATTATCGCTTTTGTTCTCAGAGCTACAAAAGTATGGTACCAACAATTACTATCCAGAGGACAGATTACTATATTATGAATAATTGTCTCCAAGTAATTTATCTGACCTGATATAAATCTAAATTTTAAATTAATTATTTAAGGTTGCTTCACAATTTCAGCGACATTTCTAACTTCACAAGAATAGTGATATCTGTGAAATTGTGCTTGGAAATCATTAGAAATCTGAAAAGTAACTCTTACTCCCTATAAAGGAAATGAGCATTACTACAAATGTAGTTCACAGCTCTATAGGCAATCTCCTCTCATCTTAATAAGGTCTAAAACTTTCTTAAACTTGCATAGATACTTTCTGCAATCCTGGGCTTTTTCCCCCTACTGTTAGGGAATCCAACATGTAAGTCACTTCTAGATTTTAAATAAGCCCCTCTGTATAAAGAGTTGCATTTTAAATTGTTTTTCTGGGAAATAATATAGTTATTAGAGTTAGTTTGGGGCAATGTTATGGAAAGCCTTAGATCTCAAAAAGAGATGGAATTTTTAGACCTGGAGGCAAAAGAGAGTCAAGGGAGTTTTCTGAGCAGTTGAGTGACTTGCACTTTAGGAAAATCATTTTGACAACTGGAAAATGTATGGATTTGAGAAGAAACTTGAAGGAAAACCAGTTGGGAAGCTTTAGCAATACTTAAGGTGAGAGACAGTAATGATCTAAACCAGGATGGTGATTGTTGGAAAGAAAAAAACAAGGATAGAATGAATAAATGAAGTATTGGTTAAGAGTTTACTAAGTGCCAAATACTGTAATAAGTGCTAGAGATATAAATACACAAAGATGATACTTGCCCTCAAGGAGCTTGTATTCTAATGGGAAAGATGATACACAAAGGGGAGTCACTGGGAGAGACACTTTGGTACAGAAAGTTAAAGGGATGGTGAGTAGGGCCTGTGGGGAGTAGATTGACCCACAACTTTGAGGAATAATGGCAGCATTGATTTGATCATAGTAAGGTTTCAAGAAAAGGAGGGTGTGAAGGAAATAGTACAAAGGGGCAAAGTGACTGGTAAAACTATGAAAGAGATTACCAGAGAGTATGAAGGGAAATGAAGCTTGCCTGGGGCTTTTTCTGAAATGGTGATGGGAAAAAGGCTTCTACAAGTCAGCAGAGGGAAACCCAGGGCAGCAGTTTCTCCTGGATGGGAAAGTGGCTGGATTTAAGAGATATTGTGAAGGCAGAAGCTACATTTAGTTATGTATGGCAAGGGAAAATAAAAATCAAAGATTTTCAAGGTTGTAACTCCAGGAGACTGGAAAAAAATGGTAGTATCCTTAGATATATAAAGCATTGGTTTAGTGGTCACTATGTGCCAGGTACTGTGCTAAGTGCTGAAAATATAAAAGAGACTGTCCCTGTCCTTAAGGAGCTTACATTGTAATGGAAAAGCAACATATAGGTGGGCAGGGTAAGCTGTGGAATATCCAGGAAGAGGTGTGGTGATCTAGATCTGGGCAAGATAAGAGAAAAGTGACCTATTAGAGCTGGGAACCTAGGCACATTATCCAAGGTTGAAGTTGAGGAGAAGATATTGCCTGGAGTGTACACATTATGGAACAAAGATGATTGAAAATTACCCCAACATCCTTTCTCTTTCCCTGGTACGCTTATGCTGCTACCTGCTGAACTCAGTGTCTCCACTGGATAGAATATTCCTCTGGGTTCCCTCAGTATGCTCGTTTTTGCATTCCAATTATTGATTTCCAAGAGCTAGTCCTCTCTTGATTCGATAGTCAGTTTTTTCCTCTGTTGTTAATGATCACTCTCCTTAAATCTGTTCCTTGTTAACAATTCTATTTCTGCCTCTCTCTCTGTGCTCCTCAATGGTCTCCTGTTGGGCAAGTTTTGTTAGTTTTGTTTAGTGAGACCCTGCCCTAATCTTGGTCTCTACCTCACTTCTGGACTATCTTCAATCCATGCCACTTTCCACCTTGGTCTTCATTCCCATGTCCTCCCCACTGGAAAACTGGAATCCAAACTGGAACTGCCACAGTATGAAAGATTTTCTCTGATTGAATTAGAAGACCACAAAAGATGTCATAGCCAACATAGAAGGAGAGGAAAAAAGAAAAACTCCTCTTTTCCTTCTTCTCTCCCCTCAAATGCCTGTTCCATCTGGTAGAGGTATAGGAATCCCTCTCCACAAAGCTGTTCCTTACCTTTCACGTTTTTAGGGCAGTCAGGCCTACATGTTAAAGGCCCTCAGGGCTGTATTCAGTCTTTAACCTGTCAGCCTCCTATTCCAATACAGTCAGAGAAGGGTTTTCATACAAGGTGGTCTTGAAGAATAGAACCAAAGTTTCCCCTTGGGAGGGGGTGGGAATAATGGCCAAAGTGGAGAAAGCCTAGCCTGGAGATGTCTGGGAAGTGAAAGAAATAGGGAAATCTAGAATAGGAGTGCATTTAATTGGGAGGGAGGGGAACATGTAGGGGTTTTCTGGCTGTGTTGAATTTAGGATGTCTACTAGACATCCAGTTTGACATGCATAGTAGGTACTTGGTAATGCAAGACTGATACTTAAGAGAGAAACTCAGAGAAGCCCAGGAGAGGGTTCAGAACACAGAGCTTGGAGTCATCTGCATAGAGACAATTACTAAATCCATTTTAAACTGATAACATCCACAAGAGAGTTGAGAGAGAGAAGAGATCTCAGAGACTTGAGGTAAAAACACATACATAGTTAAGCTGTAGGCTATGTTTGATCATCCAGCAAAGAAAACAGAGTAAGGCAACCAAAGAGATAAGAAGAAAAGGAGAGAATAAAATCATGTCATTTCAGAGAGGAGAATCCAAATGGGAGGGTGGTCAGCAGTGTCATATGCAGCAAACAGATCAGAAAGTATGAGGATGAGGGAAAGATTATAAGATTTAACCATTAAGAGATCATTGGTAACTTTGGAGAGAGCAGTTTTGGTTGAGTCATGCAACTTTACAATACTATAAGTTGCAAAAAATTGTCATTGGGAATTGGTACAGTAAGTGCCTCAATTCTATATCACTGAAAACACAGGTCCAGTCAAAACAAACTAAACAAAAACCTGGGACCTAGTCTAATATGTGGTTCTTAAAATATATTAGAACATAAGGGACATATATATTAGATATAATATATTAGAAATATATATTAGAAACATAAGGGAGAACATGATCTCTTCCAAAAGTCTTGGTACAGTTTAAAGCTATTAGAGTTCCTAAAATGAGAAAGAAATAAACTAGATCGTTTCAAGCTTCACCCTAGAAACTCACATTCATAATTAGCCCATAAATTAGATAAATACAAAGGAGGGGATTAGAGTTTGCATTGTGTAATGGTAATTTAAATGTGAAGATCTTGCCCATTCATTATTAAACCCATGTGACCTGCCTAGGTCACATGGAAGTCTGTGTCACATGGAGCCTGTGCTGGGAAGAGCTTGCTGAATGGATGGAACAGGAAAGGGTGGAACTGGAGCAGAGCTGAGAAGAAGTTGTCAGACTAGGCAGAACTGGGAAGGACAGAGAAAGCACGCAGCTGTGGCAGCAACTGGCAACAAGAGCTTGTTGGTGATTTTGTTTAAGGGAGCTGGTTTGTGGGAAGCCTAACAGAAAGAAGGCTTGGGGATGGTGGTGCCCCTGCATTGTTATTGTGTATAGATTTCTTTGTTACTATGATGGATTTGGTTTTCTGGTGTTAGGATTTGGCTTTCTGATGTTTGAATAAATGTTTTTCTTCTGCCTTCTATGTGGAGAGTATGCTATACTTTGTGATTCAGAATTGTGCCAGCATATTCATAGTCGCCATATCATGTTGGCTGCACATTGTTGTCCCAGTTGGTGATGAAGATGACTCTAATCTATTTATGTGGTCTTCCTGAGCAGTTGCCTACCAAGCTTATGACTTTAGTCCCATCATAACTCCTTTGAGTGCTGCCCAGTTCACCTCTAATGAAGCCCAAGCAAAGAGAATTGTAAAGCATTGTTATTGTAAAGCAGGGTCACTTTAGTACTAAAGTCTTAGCCTTAAAGAGCCTAAAACATCACTAAGACTTTTTGGACACCCTGTATACAAAGTTAAATAGACTCAAAGAGAAATGCTCCATTGTATGGTTTATATTAAACCTCTACTTTATATAAAAGATAATATAAATTGTACTTAATAGGCGTCTAGATGGCTGAGTGGATAGAGCACTGAGCCTGGAGTCAGAAGACCTGAGTTCAAATCTGGCATCTGACACATATTAGCTGTGTGACTCTGGAAAGTCATTTAACCTCTGTTTGACTTAATCTCCTGGAGAAGGAAATGGCAAACCATTCCAGTAGAAAACCCCATGGACAGTATGTATGGTCCACAGGATCACAAAAGAACCAGATACAACAATAAAATTTTGCTCATGATTAGTAATAATTAAAGTTTCTTATGCTTTCTGAATAGTCACTTAAAAAGAATATAGGAAGCCCCATTCTCCTTCCAACTTATTTGTTATGTGAAATAGTTTACAATCTCCATTCTTTACCTTGTTTTGTTTTGCATCATTGAATTTGTGATGATTCAAGAATGATATCTTTTTTGAAAAAAAAATTCAGAACTCTCATAAAGCACAGCATCTTTATTACACATTTGTAATCTGAGAGGTCTGGTCAAATTGGAACATTTATTGTCTGTCATGTTGCAACCTCTGCCCATCTCCTTTCTGAGTCAAAAATCACAAGCACAGTAATTACTAGGAACTGTGAAATTGATCCTTGGAGAAGTAGTATCTTGAGAGACACAAAATGAGAGGGCACAGAGAACATGAAACCTGTGCCTCTGAGTCAATGCATTAGCAAATCTCTGACCAACAGGAGCTCATCCTCAGCCAAGTGTGAGAGAGGAAGGGGAGGGAACTGAAGCCCAGTTACTAATAAAAGCTTTGTAGTGCACACCAGCAAAATTATTTCAAGGCTCCTTGAGGGGCATCTGATTGCAAATTCACACCAAGCAGGAATGATTTGCATTTCCTAGTAACCAAAGAGGTCAGAGCTTGACTAGTAAAGTAAGTAACCTGTTATCTAAGAGCCTTTAAAATATCAGAATTCAAGTCAACAGAGTTTTCTAAGCTATATAGTTATTCTAATCTGAAGAATGAATCTTTATCATTAAAGATGCATAGTGACTTTGGTCACTACAATCTAATATATAATTTATTTTTTCATATGAGATGACAATGCTAATAATATGAGCAACAAGTTTATGCTCTGTCACTATTTTTACCCTTTTTGTGAAGGTATCTTTAAGTACCACTCGTTGAAAGCCCAGTAGAGATTTAGATCTATTCAGCTTTCAGCTAATCAAAATTATTTGAACAGTTATGGTAATTCCTTAATAATACCACCCAATTTGTGTCAGGACTGCAACCTTGCCTTGGAATGAATAGCAGTCTCTGTTTTGTTTCATTAGAGATAAACTGACTAGTACTGTAAGGAGATGCCTTGGGAGTGGAGTCATAATGTTGGTTGGCATTGCTGAGTACTCTTCTATACTCCAGTCACCAGCACATCAATACACTACTCTCTCTTTCAGGAAAGGATGGCAGCCCTATTGCTCTGTGTCAACAATCTAATCCCACTGATATCAGGAGGAATGCAACATCCCAGAAGAGCCATTTCCATTACCAAATGCCATAACAATGCAAACACTAAGCCCCTCCTTTCCTCTCAGTTTATAGGCTAGTTACAAACATGGAAATCTAGTGTGAAACTTAAAGCCATTTAGTTCATTCCCTTGCCAGCTAGAATGGCTCTTGTCATTCCTGCTAATATTTTGTGCTAGTCTTTTGTTTTTAATGAAAGATTTCTTACAAGACAATACTACTTTTACTTATATCTGTTTTTAAGGTTACAATTGAAGCTTTACATAGAAATCCTTCAAATTTCCCTATATTTCCCCATCCTTGTAGTACAGTGGAAATATTACTAATCCTAGAGTCAGAGGAAATGGTTGAAACTGGCTTTGGTTAATACATGGAAAGTCTTCCATGACCTGTTTGCTCTTCTATTCCCTTGCTACCCTTTGCCCATTACTTCTAGAAATACATTACATGGCACTAGAAACCTGAACTGAAAATTTCTGGGAAAACTGGATAACAGTATGGCTGAAGTTAGGCGTAGACCAATGCCTGACACTGTACGCAAGAATGAAGTCCAAATGGGAACAAGATCTAGGTATAATGATTAATACTATAAACAAATTAGTGGAGCGAGGAATAGCGTATTTATCAGATTTACAGAGAAGGGAAGTATTTTTAACTAAAGAAGAGATAGAAAGCATTATGAAGTGCAAAATGGATAATTTTGATTGCATTAAACTGAAAAGTTTTTGTACAACCAAACCCAATGCAACCAAGATTCAGAGGGATGCAGAAAACTGGGAAAGAATTTTTGCAACTATTGTCTGTGATAAGGGCCTTGTTTCTAAAATTAGAGAACTGAGTCAAATGTACGAGAATACAAGTCATTCCCCAATTGATAAATGGTCAAAGGATATGAACAGGCAATTTTCAGAGGAAGAAATTAAAGATATCTATAGTTATATGAAAAAATGCTCTAAATCACTATTGATTAGAGAGATGCAAATCAAAACGACTCTGAGGTACCACATCACACCTATCAGATTGGCTGACATGACAAAACACGAAGATGATAAATGTTGGAGAAGATATGGGAGAGTTGGAACACTAATTCATTGTTGGTGGAGCTGTGAACTGATCCAACCATTCTGGAGAGCAATTTGGAACTGTGTCCAAAGGGCCACAAAAATGTGCATACCCTTCAATCTAGCCATATCACTTCTGGGACTGTATCCCAAAGAGATCATAAAAATGGGAAAGGATCCCACATGTGCAAAAATGTTTATAGCAGCACTCATTGTGCTGACCAAAAACTGGAAATCAAGGGGATGTCCATCAATTTGGGGAATGGCTGAATAAATTACAGTATATGAATGTAATGGAATACTATTGTGCTATAAGAAATGATGAACAGGAAGACTTCAGAGAGGCCTAGAAAGACTTATATGATCTGACTCTGAGTGAAAGGAGCAGAACCAGGAGAACTTTGTGCATAGCAATGACCACAGTCTGTAGGCTTGGAACTTCATTGCAATGCAAGGAATTAAAAAATTCCCAATGGTCTTTTAAGGCAAAATGCCTTCCACATCCAGAGAAAGAACCATAGAATTCAATCTCAGAATGTAGCAGATCATTTTCTTTTGTGTTACATTTTGGTTTGTTATATGATTTCTCCCATTCATTTTAATTCTTCTACACAACATGACTATGGTGAAAATGTATTTAATAGGAATGTCTGTGTAGAACCTATATAAAATCGTGTGCTGTCTTGGGGAGGGAGGGGGGAGATAGGGAGAAGGAGGGGAAAGAAATCTAAGTTATATGGTAGTGATTGTAGAACACTGAAAATTAAAAAAGAAAAAAGAGAGTAAGAAAAAGAAAGGAAGGAAGAGAGAGAGAAAGAAAGAAAGAAAGAAAGAAAGAAAGAAAGAAAGAAAGAAAGAAAGAAAGAAAGAAAGAAAGAAAGAAAGAAAGAAAGGAAGGAAGGAAGGAAGGAAGGAAGGAAGGAAGGAAGGAAGGAAGGAAGGAAGGAAGGAAGGAAGGAAGAAAGAAAGAAAGAAAGAAAGAAAGAAAAGAAAGAAAGAAAGAAAGAAAGAAAGAAAGAAAGAAAGGAAGGAAGGAAGGAAGAGGAAGGAAGGAAGGAAGGAAGGAAGGAAGGAAGGAAGGAAGGAAGGAAGGAAGGAAGGAAGAAGGAAACTTGAACTGGAGGAAATCCTGGGAAGACATAATAGTAAGAATAACTAGGGACAACTCTCCCCTCCCCTCAACCACAAATAAACAGTTAAAGGACCCTAATATAGAGGAAACAGCAAAAATATCAGCCAGCAAAAACTGAAAGAACGTACCACAGAGAAATTCTTGCAGAAAATAACATCTAAGAACTAATGACTCACCATACTATCTTCCCCAGCATTTCCACCATTTCTGGCCTTTCTTCTTCTTCCCCCAATCCTACCTAAAACCTTTTATAATTTTAGGCACCCATAGTTTGCAGTCTTTTGGTATCCTAGACCTCCCTCTACCCCTTACTTCCTACTGCCTGAGTGCTGCTCTGGATTTGCTCCCAAATTCTTAGGACTGCTGTAATTTGGGACACCTAGCTTTAGAAACTAATGATTTTACAAAGCCCCAAAAGGAGCCCCACTGCTATGGTGAATTGAGGGCTTGTGAATCAGGCCAGTCTCTTGTCCCAAGAGAAAAAAAAAAAAAGAAGAATGTGAAGTCTAAGAAGCAAGAAAGTGAAAGGGGGGGCCGAAGCCAAGATGGGCGGAGTAGAAAGACATACATATAACTAGCTCTTCCCACACAGCCCATAAAATACCTGTAAAGAAAGACTCTCAGACAAATTCTAGAGCCTTGGCTGTGCTGCTGGTTCTGAGAGGAGGACACAAGCAGGCCTTGGGGGCGGAATCCCCAGTTGCAGCCATAGCAGTTCACAGATCCTTCAACCCACAGGCGCTAGCGCTAAAGGTCAGTGACAGAGTTTTTTCAGCTGGCAGAGAAGGGAGAAGGGACTTCTCATAGTTCCTGCGTCAGGCAGTGGCCCAGAGGATACATCAGGCAGGCAGCAGCAGTTCTCACAGCAGCTCCTACAGCAGCCTGCATCCATTGTTGGATCATAAAACCCCTGGGGGCACTGAGCAGCTGATTCTTACCTCAGCCCTGTGTAGAGGCCCCACAGCAGCTGATCTTTATCTCACACTGAATGGCAGCCCTGCCTATCCAGCTTATCTGAATCTCAACCCCCAGTGCTGGCTTGGTGGAACTGGAGGTGAGGTGGTTGTGAAGAGGAAACTCTGCTAAGATTCTGGGCACAAAAATCTCTGTCTGCTCCCAGAACACTTGATTGTGCCACCTTGCAGGAACTGAGATCTTACAGATCCCCAGAGTATACCCTACTCTTGACAAAGGACCCAAAAGTCAACTAGTTGGGAAAAATGCCCAAAAAAGGCAGAAAAATAAGACTATAGAAGGTTACTTTCTTGGTGAACAGATATCTTCTCCCATCCTTTCAGATGAGAAAGAGCAATGCTTACCATCAGGGAAAGACATAAAAGTCAAGGCTTCTGTATCCCAAACATCCAAAATAAATATTCAATGGTCTCAGGCCATGAAAGAGCTCAAAAAGGATTTTGAAAATCTAGTAAGAGAGGTGGAGGAAAAATTGGGAAGAGAAATGAGAGAAATGCAAAAAAATCATGAAAAGCAACTCAACAACTTGTTAAAAGAGACCAAAAAAAATTCTGAAGAAAATAACACCTTGAAAAATAGGCCAACTCAATTGGCAAAAGAGGTTCAAAAAGTCGATGAGGAGAAGAATGCTTTAAAAAGCAGAATTAGCCAAATGGAAAAGGAGGTTCAAAAGTTCACTGAAGAAAATAGTTCTTTCAAAATTAGAATGGAACAGACAGAGGCTAATAACTTTATAAGAAACCAAGAAATCACAAAACAAAACCAAAAGAATTAAAAAATGGAAGATAATGTGAAGTATCTCATTGGAAAAACAACTGACCTGGAGAATAGATCCAGGAGAGACAATTTAAAAATTATGGGACTACCTGAAAGCTATGATCAAAAAAAGAGCCTAGACATCATCTTTCATGAAATTATCAAGGAAAACTGCCCTGAGATTCTAGAACCAGGGGGCAAAATAAATATTGAAAGAATCCACCAATCACCACATGAAAGAGATCCAAAAAGAGAAACTCCTAGGAACATTATAGCCAAATTCCAGAATTCCCAGGTCAAAGAGAAAATATAGCAAGCAGCTAGAAAGAAACAACTCAGGCATTGTGGAAATACAATCAGGATAACACAAGATCTAGCAGCTTCTACATTAAGGGATTGATGGGCGTGGAATATGATATTCCAGAAGTCAAAAAAACTAGGACTAAAACCAAGAATCACCTACCCAGAAAAAGTGAGTATAATACTTCAGGGAAAAAATGGTCTTTCAATGAAATAGATGATTTTCAAGCATCCTTTTAGAAAAGACCAGAGCTGAAAAGAAAATCTGACTTTCAAACACAAGAATGAAGAGAAGCATGAAAAGGTAAACAGCAAAGAGAAGTCATAAGGGACTTACTAAAATTGAACTGTTTACATTCCTACATGGAAAGACAATATTTGTAACTCTTGAAACTTTTCAGTATCTGGGTAGTTGGTGGGATTACACACACACACACACACACACACACACACACACACAGAAAGCACAGAGTGAGTTGAATAGAATGGGATCATATCTAAAAAAAATGAAATTAAGGGATGAGAGAGGAATATATTGGGAGGAGAAAGGGAGAAATGTAATGGGGCAAATTATCTCTCAAAAAAGAGGCAAGTAAAAGGCTTTTCCATGGAGGGAAATAGTGGAGAGGTGAGAGAGAAAATATGAAGCTTACTCTCATCACATTCGACTAAAGGAAGGAATAAAATGCATACTCATTTTGGTATGAAAACCTATCTTACAGTATAGAAAAGATGGTGAGAAGGGGATAAGCAGGGAAGGGGGGAGGATAGAGGGGAGGGCATGGGGAGGAGAATGCAATCCGAGGTCGACACTCATGGGGAGGGAAAGGATCATAAGAGAATAGAAGTAATGGGGGACAGGTTAGGATGGAGGGAAATATAGTTAGTCCTATACAACACAACTAGTATGGAAATCATTTGCAAAACTACACAGATTTGGCCTATATTGAATTGCTTGTCCTCCAAAGGGAAGGGGTGGAGAGGGAGGGAGCTAAAGAAGTTGGAACTCAAAGTGTTAGGATCAACTGTAATGTTCTTACCACTAGGAAATAAGAAATACAGGTTAAGGGGTAAAGAAAGCTATCTGGCCCTATAGGACAAAAGAGAAGACAGAGACAAGGGCAGAGAGGGAGGACAGAAGAGAGAGCAGATTGGTCACAGGGGCAATTAAAATGCTTGGGTTTGGAGGGGGGAGGGGATAAAAGGGGAGAAAATTTGTAACCCAAAACTTTGTGAAAATAAATGTTAAAAGTTAAATAAAAAAAATAAATAAAATAAAATATAATTAATATTGCACAGGAAGAAATAGGTAGCCAGTAAAAAGAGGAGGAGAAAGGTAAAGAAAAGGCCCAAGCGTGAAACCTTTTCAGAGCAATCCCCCTCATCAGTATCCTGGGGGACCCTGCCTCAACACATTCATGACCATCTTTCAGTGACCAGTGTAGGATATGAAAAAAAGGTGATTGCAGAAAAGACAGTGGCATACAAATAATTGGAATGGGCAAAATTGAAGAATAACTGCTATGAGAGTCTCCCTGCAGCAATGTCTCAACTGGTCAGCCTCACCCTCTGAAGGATACAAACCTTGACCAATGAAAGGGTTTGTGCAACAGTACAAAATGGGCAACAAGTACTGTGGGAGGGGAATAATAGCACTGGATCTTTTCAAGGGAAGAGATTGCTGGTAAACTCAGTATTATTGAGGATACCATCAAAAATGAGCACAATGACTGGCTGAGACAGTCAAAACCTGAATAAGGTAGAGAAATAAGAGAGCATTCAAAGAAAAGATCCCTATTGGGTAGACAGGTTCTTCACACAAAAACATCAAAAATCCCAGGAAGAAGAAAAGATAGTGTGTCAATTGATTTTTTTTTTTTTAATGCACAGAAGAGAATAAAGGAAGTTCAGAGGGAGACATATAAACAGGATAGCTTTGTAATTAACAAGTTAAATTTATTACACAAGTTCATATCCAATTATGTTTTCTTGAATTTTTTCTTATTATGGAAGTATCATTGTTCTTATTCCTCTTTTCGTCACTTTCTTGATTCTCTTTTTTCAAAAATAAATTGAGAGACAGCAAAAAGGCAAAGTCAGAATCAATGGGTTAAGACTACTCTTCAAATTAGAAATTACTGCACAAGTGGGTGGTTCAATAGATAGAATACTGACTGTGGAATCAGGAAGACTCATCTTCCTGAGTTCAAATCTGACTTCAGACACTTTCTGGGTGAGCCTGGGCAAGTCACTTAACCCTGTTTGCCTCAGTTCCTCATGTATAAAATGAACAGGAGAAGGAAATGGCAAACCACTCTGGTATCTTTACCAAGAAAACCCCAAATGGAGTCATAGTCAGATACAGTTGAAAAACTACTGAACAACAACATTCTCTATTTTTTTTTCTTCCTGATTTTTCCTACTGTATCTTTTATCCTATAGATATTTTAACCATTTTGGATAGGAAACAGTGAATGAAGGGAAGTAATGTAAAATAAATCTGTGCAGATAGGTTGGAACCAGATTAAAAAAGGTTTTATGTGCTAAATAGATGAGTTTGTATTTTGTCTTAGAGACCATATGGAGCCACAGAAGCTTTTTGCAAGGAGGAGTGACATGGTCAGGTTTGTGCTTTACCAATATCAGTTTTGTAGAGATATAAAGGGTAGGTTGGAAATGAAAGAGACTGAATAAAGTGAAACCAATTAAAGAATTATTTTAATCATTCAAGGAAGAGATGATGAGGGTCTGAAAAGAATGACCATTGGAATAGAGAGACAGATTGACAGATGAAAGATGTGTTATGAAAACTAAAATGGAAGACTTGGCAACTCATTTGGCTATACACTGACCAATACTCAGAGAACAGAAGCAAATGAGATGTCTTTTCCCTTTACTATCCCTGAAATTTTCTGTAATTCATACTACCTTCTTGCTTAACAATTAAGACTAAGAGATTTTAAGTTTGCAGTTTGCAGTTTGCAAAAATACTGAGTTGGCAACTTTTCCCCAGCTCCTCCTAAAAATTAGAAGTAATAATATGAAACAACCATAAGTTGCATTTTTTCAAAAGGTATTGGGGCTGACAGCAAAATGTTTTAAGCTTCATAAAATTGGCCCTCTGAAATTATACTTCCCCTGCTGATTTCAATTTCACCTAAAAGGGAAATCTAAGAATATATGGTTTCCAAATCTTTGTCCAATCAGTACTGTTGCTGAACCAAGAAATGAGTGGTTGCATAAATAGTGCAAACAACACCAGATCAAGGTTGATAAAATGAGTTGTTGGAGGATGAAATTTGCTGTGTAATTTCTAGTTAGTGGATAAAAAAAAACAAAACCTTACAAGGTCATTAAAAAAGAAAACAAAAACTTGGCAATAAAGACATAATATTCACAAAATGTTTTTTTAACCTCTTCATAAGTGTCACATTCCAGGTAAGAACAACTTAGAATTTACTTTAAAATAGCATTTATTACTTTGTTTGGCTCCACTTTTTAGATATCTCTTTCATTTATAAAGCCTCTTTCTTCTGAAAAAAAAATCTAATTGATTCTGTTTCATAATTGATTTCATTCTGTATCACCACTGACATTTTTGTTACTGCCTAAGTCACTTTTTATTGTTCCTGAGCTAAGTTTAGAAGTTCAGCTTTCCTGTCAATTACTCATTATCTCTAAATTAAATTTGGAAGTTCAGTTTTTCTGTGAAATCAATGGTCTATTCTTAATGTCAAGGAAATCTGTTTTCTCCATCTCATTAGTTGTCCTTCAAGGAAGTCTGGTTTGTTTTCACTGTTCTTCAAAGAAGTCTGGCTTGGTATCCTTGTACCACTAACTAACCTTGCAGGTATACACAATCAATTAGCAACAAGATGAAAGGAAGGGTGATTTCTAGACCTGCATACCTCATCTCCAGTCAATTATATTATTTTCCCCATTTATGATACTACTTTTTACTGTTAATTTTCTCCCTTTTATGTACAAAAATGATCTGTAAGCCCCACCTTGGAGCCTTAGCTATTAGGAAGCTAAGAATCTATTTATTGGTGAATTCATGCTTTGTTAATAAATTGTGTGAAGAATCTTGTGTCTTAATTTGCCTCAATTTCAATGGTGACACTTCCCAGAACTCTTCAAAACATATTTCTTTTACCTTTACAGTAATCCAATTCTTAACAAATTTTTCCATTGGCACAGGATGAGTAGCCCATGAGTTCTCAGCAAATTCTTGACTGACTTGATGACTGTGGAACTGTGCAAAACATTTTCCTTCACTGTATTCCAGTGATATTATCTATAAAATTGTGTAGGTCTGATGCATCAAGGCTTTCATATGCCATTAGATAATAAAAGGAGATCCAATATTTCAGCCCCTAGTGGACTCAAGGCTCTAACATAACCTGATCTGAACTTCCTTTCTTAGAGGCTAGAAGTAACAGAAAGAAGAACTAAGGGGTGTTTTCTGAGTATAAATCTGTAGTTCATTTTATTTTTGTAACCCTGATTATAATTAAGCTCCTATATGGTTATGGTTTTTCAAAATGTCCCAGGCCAATAGTAATCCTGAGCATGGTAGTGAAGTCATGAAATGACTTGTTATTATGCCTACAGTTGGAAAGTAAAAATCTCTATCAATGTGCTAGAAGGTTGAGAGCCCTACCCTAACCTCAGAAAAGTCACTCCCTTTGCTCCCAGGGTTGATTCTCCCCGCAGATGTCATGAACAAAGTGAGATGAGGGGCAGGACAAAGTCAACCATAAGAATTTATGTGGAATAAGAATGTTCTTTATCAGAATGTAAAAACATAATTAAGCAGAAGTAAGGCCAAGACCGGATAAAGACCCTTATTCCTCATGTCTATTTTTCTCTCACTACTTCATCTGGGTGCCCAAAATAATCACACACTTATCTAGAACTCCTGCTAAGCTTTCAAAAGTAAAATACCAGTCTACAACTTTCCATATGATATGATAAATATTTATTAAAAAACTACATAATAAATAGATCAGGCACTTTACTATGCACTCAGGATATAATTAATTTTAAAAATTGAGATTTCAGCCATTTTTTTTATTAATTTGTGATTGTTTTCCAAAATATTTGGGCCAATTTACAGTTGCACCAGCAGTGTATTAGAGAGGTAAGTCATTTGGTGAAGCCACAGTTTTCTTCTCTATAAAATGGGATTAATAATACTTCCATTGCCTACTATACAAGATTTATTATAAGGCTCAAATTATACTATATCCATGAAAGTGCTTTATAAATGAAGATCTACAAAAGTGGAAGATAGAATGATTAAATATTTGCATAATTGTACTTTCCCACTTTGAAAAAAAAAATTGAAAACATTGCAAAATTTGTTGTTGTTGTTATATTGTTTTCAGTTTTTGAACCAGGACCAAATGCTAACATTTGAACCAACAAGGGACTGTTATTTCATAGAGATTTTCTGGTTCAACAGGAAATTGTAAATACCAGAAATCTTGGTCACTAATCAAGAATTCACCTAAATCATAGTTGAGATTAGATAAGTACTCAGTTTTCAGAGTTTCAGATTTTGCTTATTCACTTTACCTTCATTTTTCATGCAAAAGCTTTCAGAAAGAAAACTGCACAATGACACCAATTATAATGTTGAGTTCATTATTTTTTTTAAAAGTCCTTACATATATTTGTAATGATTCAATAAGATATCATTAAACTATTAACAAAGTCTTATATCAAATTCTAAAGTTTCCTATGTGTCTTTTTGAACTGTGGTAGAGAAAAATGTGACTTCTTTGAAAAGAATTTAAAAGGCTAGATTTTGTTTAATTCAATGTTAATTAAGATCTTGCTAGCAGTGATGAGTAGAAGTGGCAAAGAGGTAAATTTTTTCTTGATTCAGACATGAAAATGTCTAACAATCAAACTTAACCAGAAGTACAATGGATTGCCTGATAAAAGTAATGAACTTCACAACACTGAAGTTCTCCAGGTAGAAGTCAGTTAACCACTGGTAGGGGGTTGATGTGAAAGGGGCCTGTTCATGTATGAGTGATACCTCTGAAGTTCCTTCCAACTTTGAGAGTCTAGTATTGTAAAGGAATGCTTCTTAACCTGTGAATTATGACATCAACCGAATGTGGGAGTCACAAAAAAATTGGCAATAGTAAAAGGTTTCTGAACACATAACAACCAAAAATTTACTCAGAATCAAATTTGTAATGAATTTGAGGTGTTTATGGTAGCATTTTTCCATGTTGCATTGCAGAACTTCACTGCAGCCTTACTTCTGAAGACCTAACATGTGCACTTTACACTGTGCATGCCATCTCACTGTGCAACTCTAATAAATACTGTCAGAAACACCTCAGCTCATTTTCAAGACTATCATATGTTATGAATTGCAGTATTTTTACTGTACATACAAACTTTTTTGCTATCACAGAAACATGAGTTTAATTATGGAAAATAAAGACTTTTAATATTTTCCTACCATCATTTCTCAGTATTTAAGTATCAAATTAATATTTCTTTGGATTGTATTGTGTTAGAATGTTTGATTTTTAAAATTTCTGTTATTTTCTTCTTTCACAGAAACATAAGTGCTTAATTGCAGCAAGTAAAGACAAAAGTCCTTTAATAATATTTCTGTACGATCACCACTGCACATTCATGGAAATGTGAACATCATTTTTAAACAAATAAATGCAAATTCATAAACTAAGGCTAGTATTTATTTGAGAAATTATTAGCAATATTTATTTATATTTTAGGATAAAAATATTTTTTTGGTTATGGGTAAGTGGCTAAATTTAGAAGGAAGACATTAAAAATAATGACAGCAATGTGACAGAGTCTTCACTACTAGGTCATAGTACACCTAAACTGACAAGAAAAAGAAAATATGTCTAATCATTTTTGCAATATGGATTTACTTCTGATAATGATAATGGTGTGGGAAAACCTTTTTGTTGAATTTGTAATAAAGTTTTGGCTTCAGAGAGCATGAAACCAGCCAAACTAAAACAACATCTTAATACCAAACATGAAGTGTACTGCAATAAACCAAAGGAATATTATGAACAATTTTAAAATTTTCAAATAAAGAAAAACAATGTTTTGAAAAATTTGTTACTGTTGATGAAAAGTATTTTTGTAGCTTACAAATCTTCTTATTTAATTTCAAAAAACCCTATGTGATAGGAAAAGACCTTGTGTTACCTGCTGCTATTAAAAGGTCAGAAATAATTTATGGAAAAAAGTATGGGGATGAAATTTGTAAAATTCCTTTATCAAATGAAACTGCATCCAAAAGAATTTCTGAAATTAGTAATGACCAATTCCTGCAGCTTATTACCAGGCTTAAAGGCAAACCAAGTTTGCAATTCAGTTAGATGAAATTGGATATTTCTAACATGACACAGTTGTTACTTTATGTAAGATGTATTTATGAAGGAAGTACACATGAGAATTATTGTTTTGTCACCCTTTGGAAGGGTACACAAGAGTGGAAGATCTGTATCTTAAAGTCAATGAATTTTTTACAAATGAAGGTGTAAAGTGGAAAAATTATATTGGAGTCTGTACAGACAGCATTGGAGCAATGATGGGTGAGAATGTTGGATTTGTAGCAAAAGTTAAAGCTGGTGGAAATGAATATAACACTTTTACTCACTCTGTGATCTATCAGGAGGCACTCATAGCCAAAAAAAATCATTAACTTCATTAAAAGCTGTGCCCTTAACAGTTATTCATTTTCAAACCTTTGGGAAGACATGAATTTGGATTACTAAAGAGTATTACTACATGCAGAGGGAAGGTAGTTCTCAAGAGGGTGAAGTTTAAACAGATTATTGAAAATGAAAGATGAAATTGCTATATTTTTGACTGAGCAGAAATCTGATTTTGTTATTTTTCTTCATAGTTACTTGTAACTTTCAAAACTGTGTTATTTGGCAGATATTTTCAAAAAAATGATTTAAACATGTTGATTCAAGGAAAACATTGTAATGTACTATGTTAAAAGATGAAATTGAAAGTTTTACTTAAAAAGTTAACATATGGAAGAATAAGGGTTTTTTTTTGTTTTTTTAATAAAAAAAATAGTTCTTTTAGAAATGTTTATAGCTACAGATGATTTTATAATTGAAAATAACCTTCCCAAAGATTTAATACTAAGAGTTACATTTGATCGTCTGAAGTGTCTAGAGACACAATTTCAGAAATACTTCCCTTCAAATTATGATGAAAAAAATTAGCTGGGTTCATAAGCCATACCCAATTGAAATAAAAAAGTCAGTCATCTGCCAAAAGTTCAAAAAGAATTTGCAGAGTTATCAAGCAACACAGGAAACTTGAGTTTCCTAAAAAAAAAAAAAAAGTAAAAGAAAAATTGTTGAATGAATTTTGGCTTGGGATTAAGACAGAATTTCCCACAATTTCTGAAATGACCCTAAACATACTTCTGCCATTTTGTACTACATATTTATGTGAAGTAATGTTCTCAGCCTTGACAATTATAAAATCAAAATACTGATCAACTCTGAAAAACATTTGAAATGCTCTGTGTCCTGTAGTATCAAATATTCTACCAAGATTTAATTCTTTATGTAAAAATAAACAAGTACATCTATCTCATTAGCATGCAAATTTGCTTTCATCTTTAATAAATGGGAAAATTACATAATAAACGGTTAGAATTGCTTTAAAATAAATTTCTTTATTATTTATTATCTAAACTTGATCATTAAATAAAATTATACAGCAAAAAACATCACCTCCAGGTATAAGCAGTTACCCATTCATCCTTCCTTCCTTGTGTCTCCTTTGACTCAATTAGCACTAGACACACCCAGTTTCCTCACAAAGTGAAATTCTTTTCAAAAATGGAGTTTGTAGCTAATCAGTGAGCATCGTCTAGCTGTATAATTAAGATTAAGCTCCCCAAAGATGGACAAAGAAAAAAAGCAGTACACAGCTAACCTATTTCTTGTCTTTGTTCCTTTTGCTTTGTAGTGAAGATTTCATGTACTTCATCCATCCCTAGATCCCCAAACTGAGAGGTCAATTTGTCAAGATTTCTACATTATCAGAGACAATAAAAACGAAGAGATAACACAGCAAAAATACAAAGAGCAATACAGTTCAATTACACGGATTACCATGATTCCAAACTGGAAGCAGGTGCAACAGGTGGGAATAATTAGGATTGAAAGGAAAGTCATCATTTATATGGGCATGCCTACCACAGATGTTACCAGCTGCAGAACTAGCTTAACCTTTAAACACAAGCTCTACGTGAAAAGCAATTTAATATAGTATGACTTGCATTGTTTCTTTCTTTTACTTTGTGGCAGTAAAGTAGTTACATTTTCAAAAGTAAATAGCCAGACTAACATCCTCAAATATCTAATACTTACTGGATTTAACAAATAATACTTAATTCTCTAAAAAAGTTATATCAAATAAAACTATAAAGATTAATATCAAATAAAATTATCAAATAAATTATAAAGGCTTGAAAACCATTCAAACATTTTCTATTGTAATTCATACCTCTGGTATGCAAATATGATTTGTTCTCCAAAATCACATGAAATGATATGTGGAAATTCATATGAGATAACATTTTTCTAAAATTTGGGAATACTAAACATATGTGGGAAATGTTGCATGACTATATTTGGCATGGAGGCAATATGGTACATTGGAGAGAGCATTAACTTGGGCGTCATGAGAACTGAGTTTAAGTCCTGATTCTGTTCTATATGGAAAGGTATTTAACCTCTTTGGGCCTCAGTTTTCTGATTAGCTAAGTGAGGGGTTGAAATAGATGACCCTTGAGGTTCTTTCCTTTTCTTTTCTCGAGTTTCTCTCCAGATCTACAAATCTCTGATTCATCTAAATCTCTTCACTAATATATAAAATTACTTCAACTAAAGTCTTACTCTAATAAATGGTCTGGATGGGATCCAGAGTTCTCAGAGGTCATGCCAATTGAGTGTGAGTCCTGGTAAGTTTTACCAAGATGGAAAAAATGCCAGAATAGGCCTTCACTGTTCACTATATGTGTCTGTTTCCTGAGGACGAACCTGGTTAAGTCTAGAGAGACTCAGCCTCAGAAAGATGGCTACCAGGTAATGATTTGGAGGAGTGAATGGAGGGTAACTCTGAATCAGAATTCCATGTCTACTAAAATGTTGGAGGAATTGTTATCTTATAAGGTAAAAAGAGTACCTGAGATAACTCAATTTAATGTAAATTTATTGAGCAAGGTATTATTTGAGGTGCTAAGGATACAAGGACAAAAAACAACCAGTGATTAATAACAAAGACATGAGATGATGATGATGATGATGTAGGGCCTAGATTCTAGGCTTTTAATTAGATTTGCATGGGGAACTCCCAAAATGGAAATTTCCTCCACTGATATAGGTCAGCTACTGTTTGCAACATGGAATCAGTCTTAGGGAGTCATTCTGTGCACTAAGAGGCTTTGCTCATGGTCTGTAGTATTTGGTAGAAGCCAGACTTGAATTCAGGTCTTCCTGACTCTAAGGCCAATCTCTTCCTTATCCACAACCTACCACAACCATCTATTTTTTAAAAATAAAAATTCATAGTTGCATAGCCCTTGGGGGTTTATAAAGTGTTTAATATATACATTGTCTCATTTAGCTTCACAAAACTATATGAGGGGGGTGTTATTATTTTTCCCATTTTAAAAATTAAGCAAATGAGGCTTGGGAAAGATATGTAAGAGGAAGTACCCTGATGTCATTCCAGATCTTTTAAAGTATCAAAGTAAGCTTTATTTTAAAAGATTTCTTTGTAATGAATGTTTACAATGTTGATCAATTTTGGTTATGTCTCAATTGAGTCATTAAATCAGTCATTTTCTTAATGATTTAGGGTAGAGGTATAGTTCTCTGCATGACATCAAGAAGCAAAACTTTTGTAAAAAAAAGTTTTCCAGGGACAAACAAATATTCTATAGACCTTTCAAACTATATTTTCCAACAAATCTCTGCACTTACTCTTGACTTAACCAAAATGGTCTATTCACTTGACCTTCAATCCATAAATCAACAAACCTTTATTAAATGCCTGCTATGTGTCAGGAACTGTGCTAGGCCCTAGGAATACAAATATAAAGAATAAAACAATCCTTGCTCATGAGGAGCTTACATTTTGATAGGGAGAGACAAGTAAATCACATTAATATCTAGCATTTATACAGTGCTTTAAGGTCTGCCAAGTGCTTCACATTCTCATTTTATCCTCACAACAATCCTGGGAGCTAAATGGTATTATTAACTCATTTTTACAGGTGAATAAACTGAGGCATATAGATGTTGTGAATTTCTCAGAGTCAGAGAGCAAGGAAATGTTTGAGGCTAGATTTGAGCTTAGGACTTCCTAACTGCATCAGTGTCCAATACTCTATCCACTGTACCTCTGTCTAAACATATATATAAGATGAATAAATATAATTTACATGAAATAGTTAGACTATGCACATTCTTACCTATTCACTTTTCTGTTCATCTTGTCCTCCTCTCCATCCCACCCACTGTTCAAGGGCCATGTAGATTTTTTAAAGCTATCCTCACCACACCTAACAGAGTAATACAGTAGAAAGAACAATTGGACTGGGAATCAGGAGAGACCTGAATTCAAAACTTAACTCTTGTTTACTAGGTATGTGACCTTAGACAAATCACTTAATCTCTCTGAGCCCAGTTTACTCATCCATAAAGAGAGCATAACCACATCTACTATTCCAACTTCAGAGAGTTGAGTGGCAAACGAAACACTGTATGTCAAGTACTCTGTAAAACTTAAAATGCTATGCTAGCATCATCTTTTATTAACTGAGCTAGATGTCATAGAATCTCAGTCAGAGTGTACCTCAGAAGTCTCCTGGTCCAAGTTCCTAAATGGAATATCTCTCTACAAAATCTCTGACAAGTGGACATCCAGCCCCCTATGATTACTCTCTCATTTTATGTTAGAAACTTTCAGCTAGGAAGGATCTTAAAAATTTTAATGCAACTCATTTTAAAAATGAAGAAACAGAAGTCCAGAATGGTTAACTGACTTGTCAAATGTCACACAGAAAGTGATCAGCAGAGCTTACACCCAAGGATCCTCATCTCTTGATTCCAAGTCGAGTACTCTCATGATCATTCTAGAGCAAATATTGTCAATACCATTAATTTGGCACTTCTCATGTATTACTCTGCATTATTAACTATAACCACAATAAGACTGAAGGTAGGGAATTTGTTTTATAGCTGATTTCACACTGCTTCCTCAACCCTTAGTACCTAGGAAAGGAAACCATTTTCTATAGTGTCAATACTATGACAAAAAGAAGGCAAGTCATAAGAGAAAACCTGGCAATAGTCAGGCAAGAGTATCCTACACTGAATTTCTCTAGAAATCATTACAATGACGTTGTTATAGCGGACTTCAGTAGGTTACTCTAGGAAGTCCCCCAACAGGGGTTGGTTCCATGTGGAATTTCTCTGAGCAATGGTCTAAGAAGAGTTGTTTCCAAGTAACCGTACTCATAGTGATCTGTTGAAGTCCATAGGAGGAAAGCTGACACCACAGTAGTTTCCAGTGTACTCTAACCCAGAGACATGCAGGCTGCATTGATGGGGTGCCAAAGCAACAGTAGGGAAGGAATGAAACTATTTTATGTCTAAGAACCTGTTTTTGGGTGGATTTGATCTGTATTTGTATTTTATCCTTACTATAAAGTAAGATTTGTTTTTATTTAAATGTACTTTTGATTATAGATGCGTTTTCATAACTAGAGACCAAAACTAAAGGTAAGGAGGATGTCTTATACTTGTTTTTCCATCATCCCATCAACTTTCAGTCCCTAGCAGAACCAATTTTTATAGTAAAGACAGAAAGTCATCTTAGTATTCCTCTTAAAAGGAATCCTGGTGATAGTGAGGAAAAAATATCCTACATGGACTTTGGGATTGTTATGGAATGTCTCAGTAGGTTTTTCTAGGAATTTCCTTGTCAGGAACCCTGTTCAGTTGGCTTCAGTGTAATTACTATATTGATATAAAAATGGGCAAATGATCTCACATTACCTAATCTTAACAATACGGCTTACACAACAACTGACCAAACAACTCTGTGAGAGAGTACAAATATTAAGCTACTTTTACAATAAAGAAAAGAAGTGCTCAGAGACTTGAAATGATTTACCAAAAATCATATGTGCTTCCTCTTAATTGCTTCCCAAAAGCCTCTAGAACTCTTGTTTTTCAAAATTCACTTGTATAAGATTTTGAGTTCCAATTTTATTTTCTCCCTGGCCTCACCCTCCCCAAGATGGCAAGCAATCTGATGTAGGCTATATATATTACATATTTCCACATCAGTCGTGTTGAAGAATCAGAACAAAAAGAAAAAAAAAAACATGAGAGAGAATAATATGCTTCAATCTACATTCAGACTCCATCCTTCTTTCTCTGGATGTTGATAATATTTTCCATAATCAGTACTTTGGAATTGTCTTAGATCACTGTATTGATGAAAAGAGTTAAGTCTATCAAAATTGGTCATCACATGATGTTGCTGTTGCTGTGTACAATAATCTCCTGGTTCTGCTCACTTCACCAGCATCAGTTCAGGTAAGTCTTTTCAGTTTTTTCTGAAATCTGCCAGCTCATCATTTCTCATAGCACAATAATATTCCATCATAATACTACACCACAACTTGTTTGGTCATTACCCAAATGATATGTATCTCCTCAATTTCCAAATCTTTAACACCACAAAAAGAGCTGTTATGAATATTTCTGCATGTATACTACCTTTTATCTTTTTTTATTATCTCTTTGGGCTACAGACCTAGTAGTGGTATTGCTGGAACAAAAGGTATGCACAGTTTTATAGCCCTTTGGGCATAGTTCCAAATTACTTCCCAGTCTGGTTAGATCAGCTCACAACTCCGCCAACAATGTATTAGTGTTCTAATCGTCCCACATCTCCAACATTTATCATTTCCTTTTGTGTCATATTAGCCAATCTGATAGTTGTGAGAGGGTACCTCAGAGATTTTTTAATATGTATTTCCCTAATCAATAGTGATTTAGTACATTTTTCATATGATTATAGATAGCTTTAATTTCTTCATCTGAAAACTTCTTGTTAATTTCCTTTGACTATCAATTGGAGAATGACTTGGATTCTTATAAATTTAGTTCAGTTCTCTATATATTTTAGAAATTAGGCCTTTATCAGAGACACTAATTGTAAAAATTCTTTCCCAGTTTTCTGCTTCCCTCCTAATCTTAGTTGCATTGGTTTTGTTTGTACAAAAGCCTTTTAACATAATAAAAATTACCTGTTTTACATTTTATAATGCTCTATATCCCTTGTTTAGTCAGAAATTCTTCCCTTCTTCATAGATTTGACAGATAAAGTATTCCTTGCTCTCCTAATTTGCTTATGGTATCACCCTTTATTGTCAAAATCACATAATGTTTTTTACCTTATGTTGGTATATGATATTGTATCAGTAAGAACCCCAACATACACAAGGGGACCTGCTACCATATGTTTTTTGATCTGCTTCTCTAAAAGGAAAGGCAACTTTTGAGGGGTTAACAATCACTTTCATCAAGCACAAGTATCAGAGAAAAACAAATCAAAATTTGAGAGAAATAAAAAATCAACAGACAGCACTTCCAAACTACCTGACCATTAGCATACATGCATCTTTACCAAAGAGAGAAGCACCAACATCAGGGTTTTCCAAGCCAAGGGGTTGCTTAATAGCTTCCCAGAGTCTCATCTGGAACACAAACCTTCTTCCAAAAACTGAACCCCAAAGTAAAACCTTACCCTCAGAGTATTTATATACTTTTCAGAGCCAGAGAATACGATCTTCTGACCCAGTGCCTCGGTAGAAAAAACAAAATGTACTTGAAACCCTCCTACAAAACAGTTCCCCTAATCAAGCTTCACTCAGTGGGAAGGTCCAAAAATGGGTGGGAAAGATCCTTCTTAATCATATTATTTGGAGGCATTATACTTCTAGGCATAAACAAAAACAGCAAAAGATCCTACTTCACTTGCCCTTACATTCCACCCTTCCAGGATCCTTGGCCTTACTAGCTAAATGTCCATGGATCCTGGAACAAATAGGCAACAACATTTCTTAAGTAAATACAACATAATTCAAATTTATAGAATAGATAGCATAACAACTTATTACCAGGGTGGTCAAATGGCTTTAAACAAACACAAAAGTATATGCATAATATAATATCATTCTTTGAGGAGAGAGCAGCTCCTTCTTCCTCAATACCAAAAAGAATGTCCAAGCAAAGTCCTCTTGGACGTGTGTCCTTACCACCCTGCACTCTTAGGTGCATGCTCTAATACATCAAGTCCATCTTAACAATGCTTCAGCCCCCACTTCCAAGGCCTGAGGGGAGGCTGGGCAACAACACCATCAGGGTGACATCTGTGGAGGTACATGGCACTTTCCCTCCACCCACCATAGGCAACTCCACCCCCTGGGTCCCAAGCTGTCCAAGGAGAATGCTACAAAGAAGCACACTCAGTGTCAAAAGTACAAGAATACAAGTCACTCCCCAACTGATAAATAGTCAAAGGATACGAACAGGCAATTTTCAGAGGAAAAAATTAAAGCTATCTATAGTCATATGAAAAAAAATCACTATTGATTAGAGAGATGCTAATCAAAACAACTCTGAGGTACCACATCATACCTATCAGATTGGCTAACATGATCAAACAGGAAAATGATAAATGTTGGAGAAGATGTGGGAGAGTGGAACACTAATTCATTGTTGGTGGAGCTGTGAGCTGATCCAACCATTCTGGAGAGCAATTTGGAACTATGCCCAAAGGGCCATAAAAATGTGCATATCCTTTGACCCAGCAATATTACTTCAGGGACTCTATCCCAAAGAGATCATAGAAATGGGAAATGGTCCCACTGATACAAAAATATTTATAGCAGCTCTCTTTGCGGTAGCCAAGAACTGGAAATCGAGGGGATAGCCATCAAATGGAGAAGGGCTAAATAAACTGTGGTATATGAATGTAATGGAATACTATTGTGCTATAAGAAATGATGAACAGGAAGATTTCAGAGAGGCCTGGAAAGACTTATATGATCTGATGCTGAGTGAAAGGAGCAGAACCAGGAGAACTCTATACACAGTAACAAGCACAGTGTGCGAGGAATTTTTCTGGTAGACTTAGTACTTCATTGCAATGCAAGGACATAAAATATTCCCAATGGACTCAAGACAAAATGCCTTCCACAGTCAGAGAAAGAACTATGGAACTGGATCACAGAATGAAGCAGAGTATTTTCTCTTGCATTATGTTTTGTTTTGTTTTATGATTTTTCCCATTCATTTTAATTCTTCTATGCAACATGAATAAGGTGAAAATGTATTAAATGAGAATGTATGTGTAAAACCTATATAAAATTGTATGCCGTCTCAGGGAGGGAGTGGGGAAGTAGGGGGAGGGAGGGGGAAAAAAATCTAAGCTATATGAAAGTGATTGTAGAACACTGAAAGCAAAATAAATTAATTTTTAAAAAAGCACACTCAGTGCCTTGCTGCACAGTGCCAGTCTTGCCCCAGGGCTAAACTCCAAGCTCCTGTGTTCCTCCTCCTCCAGCAGGAGCCAGCTGCTCCCAGTTCCCACCTGGATCTGTGCGAAGGCAGGTCTGTCCTCCTGTTCCTCTCACCTCACCACGGTCAGCATACAGACCATTCTCTGTTTCTGCTGGGTGGTTCAACATGCAGTTTTCCACTGGGGTTCCAGGGCTTCATTCCAAGCTCTAGCTGCTCTGGTCTGTTTTCTGACTTTCTGACTTTCTCACTTTCATGGCCTTCATTCCTCCAGCACAGTATGGAGCTGGGATAATCCACTCTGGTGGGCTCTGTATACGCCCACCTCCCAGGACTCCATAACTGGGAAACAACAGACAATTATTTCAGTCTCCATACTTTCCTTTTAATTTAATTCCATCCTCATCACCATAATGTATCAATAAGCACCCCAACATAAGCAGGAGTACCTTCTACCATAAGTTCATGACCCTCTGACCCAGTGCCTCAATAGAATAAACAAAAGATACCTGGGGCCCTCCTACAAAATAACTCCCCTAATCAAAATTTCCTCTATGGGCAGACCCAACAATGGGTGGGAAAGATCCTCCTTAATCACATTATTCAGAGACATTATACTTCTTAGTATAAACAAAAACAACAAAAGATCCTACTTTGCTTACCCTCACAGGTATAAGATGTTGGTCTTTGTCTAATTTCTGTCATACTATTTTCCACTTTTCTCAGCAGTTTTTGTAGAATAGTGAGTTATCTCAGAAACTGGAATCTTCAAATTTATCAAATAGTAGGTTACTGTAGTCATTCACTACTCTGTTTTGTGTACCTTACATATTTCACTGATCCATCACTCTGTTTCTTAGTCTGTACCAAATAGTTTTGATGATTGTTGCTTTACAATAGTTTTAGATCTCATATGGCTAGGCCACCTTCCCTTGCATTTCTTTCCATAAATTCCCTGGATATTCTGGATATTTTGTTCTTCCAGATGAATTTTGTTATTATTTTTCTAGCTCTATAATATAACTTTTGATAGCTTTATTCCTATAGCACTGAATAAGTAAATTAATTTAGGTAGAATTATCATTTTTATTATACTAGCACTGCCTATCCATGAGCAACTGATATTTTTCCAGTTATTTAGATCTGACATTATTTATATGAAGAGTGTTTTATAATTTTTTTTCATATAGTTTCTGGGTTTCTCTTGGCAGCTAGACTCCCAAATATTTTATATTTTCTACAATTACTTTAAAAGGAATTTCTCTTTCTGTCTCTTACTGCTGGATTTTGTTAGTAATATATAGAAAAGCCAAAGATTTATGTGAATTTATTTTTATATCCTACAACTTTGATAAAGCTATTTATTATTTCAAGTAGTTTTTTACTTGCAGCTCTAGGATTCTCTAAGTATTCCGTCATATCATCTGCAAAGAGTAATAGCTCTTTTAATTCCTTTAATTTCTTTTTCTTCTCTTATCTCTAAAGCTGACATTTCTAGTACAATATTAAATGACAGTGGTGATAATGTACATCTTTGTTTCACCCCCATTCTTAATGTGAATATTTCTAGCATATCCCCATTATATATAATGCTTGCTGGTCATCTTAGCTAGATGCTTCTTATTGTTTTAAGGATAACTCCATTCATTCCTGTGCTCACCAAAGTTTTCAATAGGAATGAGTACTGTACTCTGTCAAAAGCCTTTTCTGCATCTATTGAGATAATCATATTTCCATTAATTTTGTTATTGATATGATCAATTATGATGATAGCTTTCCTAATACTGAACCAGCTTGGCATTCATGGTATAAAACCCACATGGTCATTGTATATTATCCTTGTGACAAGCTGCTGTAATATCTTTCTAATATTTTATATAAAAATTTTGCATCAGTATTCATTAAGGAAATTAATCTATAATTTTCTTTCTCTGTTTTGGCTCTTTCTGGTTTAGGTATCACCACTATATTTGTAACATAAAAAGAATTTGGTAGGACCCTTTCTTTGCCTATTTTTCCAGATAGTTTATGTAGCATTGGAATTCATTGTTCTTTGAATGTTTGTAGAATTTACTTATAAACCCATCTGACCCTGGAGATTGTTTCTTAGGGAATTTATTGCTCAATTTCTTTCTCTGAGATGGAGTTATTTAAGTATTTTATTTCCTCTTCTGTTAACCTGAGCAATTTATATTTTTATAAATATTCCTCCATTTCCCTTAGATTGTCAGATTTTTTGGCATACAGCTGGGCAAAATGTCTCCTAATTATTGTTTTGTTGTTTCCTCTTCATTGGTAGTGAATTTGGCCTTTACATTTTTGATATTGGTAATTTGGTTTTCTTCTTATTTTTTTTAAATCAAAGTAACCAAAAAGTTTGTCTATTTTATTGAGGTCTTCCCTATAAATTGAGCTCTTAGTTTTATTAGTTCAATAGTTTTCTAAATTTCAATTTTATTAATCTCCCTTTTGATTTTCAGAATTTCTAATGGGTATTTAATTGGTGGTTTTTAACTTGTTCTTTTTCTAGCTTTTTTAGTTGCATGTCCAATTCATTGATCCCTTCTTTCTCTATTTTATTCATTTAAGCATTCAGAGATATAAAATTTCCCCTAAGAACTGCTTTGGCTGCATCCCATATGTTTTGGCATGTTGTCTCATTTTTGTCATTCTCTTGGATGAAGTTATTGATTGTTTCTACGATTTGTTGTTTGACCCACTCATTCTTTAGGATTAGATTATTTAGTTTCCAATTAGTTTTTGGTCTATCTTCCATGGTCCTTTATTACATGTAATTTTCATTGCATCATGATCTGAAAAGGATGAATTTAATATTTCTGACTTTTTGCATTGGATTGTGAGGTGTTTATGCTCTAATATGTGGTCAATTTTTTGTAAGTGCCATGCACCCCTTAAAAAAATGCATATTCTTTTCTATTCACATTCAGTTTTCTCCAGAGGTCTATCATATTTAACTTTTCTAAAATTCTATTTCCTTCTTTATCTTTTTATTCATCTTGTGGTTAGATTTATCTAGTTATAAAAGGGAAAGGTTGAGGTCCCCCATTGGCATGGTTTTGCTGTCCATTTCTTCCTGTAATGCATTTAATTTCTCCCCTAAGAATTTGAATGCTCTACTACTGGGCACATATATATTTAATATTGGTATTACTTCATTGTACAAAGGACAACAACCATTCTTTTCTAAGTAGTTTTAAAGAAATTTGCCTAGCACCTTAACCCCATGAAATTCTGTATTGATGATGCATTTTTGCCTATTGTTATGTAATTTTGCTTCTTAATGGAAAGATCTTTCACATCATTAATAGGCTCATGTGACTTTCTTAAGACACATGAAAGCCTGAGTCACATGAGTCTCAGTCACATGGAACAGGAACAGATGGAGGAGAAAGGGTGTAACGGGAAAAGGTGGAGATAGAGCACAGGTGAGAGGAAGTTAATCAGAGAGCAATCAGAGCTGAGAAAGACAGCTGGCTAATGTTACTGAGAGAGCTTGTTTGTGATTTGTTTAATGGAAATAGTTTGTGGGAAGCCTAACAAAAGTGGGGATAGTATTGCCCTCTACATTGTAATTGTGTATAGATTTCTTTGTTGCTACAATGGATTTGGCTTTATGGTACTGGGATTCAGCTTTCTGGTGTCTGAATAAATGTTTTGGTTCTGTCTTCCATGTGGAGAGTCTGTTGCATTTCGCAATTCAGAACTGTACTGGCATATTCATGGCTGCTGTAGGTGCTATGATTATTGTGTTGGCGCTAAAATTCATAAACAAATACCATGATAATTTTCACTCCATGCATCTGATCTAACAGTTGACATAAGAGGTGTCAACAATCTATTTCCCAACAAGTATCAGCTTCCATGTAACACTGAGTTTTTCAGAGTATTTACTCCATAGCAACTTGGGCAAGACCACCACATTTTTCCAGACTCAGTAGGACAACTCATCACTATATTAAGCACCTGAGTATAGAGCCTAGATCTGTGACTTCATAATACAGGAGAATTCCAGGAGAGGAATTTCTCTCTACCCATACTCATCAGCACCTTCTCTGCAATGTATAGCCTTAGAGTTACCTAGAGCAAACATACAGCCCACATCACTCCTGAATGCAAGACGAACTAGATTAAAATGTAGTTCTTATCTGATTTTAATGTATTGATAAATTAATTTTAAAAAGAAATAAACATATATGATTTTTTAATTCAACATACAGTCCTCAGGGATGCTTATGTCCAGTTTAATGTCCCTTTTGTAGTAATTTTGATGTATTTTGAATTAATAATGATAGCTGTCCATAGCCATTGCCTTGGAGTGTATCCTTAATCAGTTCTGTATCCAGGTGCTGCTAAGTATCTTTCCTAAGAACAAGTAGATATAATAATAAAATGAAGCAAGAAAATAGCTCATTGGAAGAAAGCATTAGATTTAGTCAGAAAACCTTAGTTAGACCCAAAGTCCACCACCAGCTAATCTAAGGGAGAATTTAATCTCTTCCTCCCACTTCATCCCACAATTAAATTGATGTAGTCACAGGATTAAATCACACAGAATGAGGTTTTAATTTTGTTAACTTCCACGAAGTAGCTATGATTGTCAATTAAATCTGCTGATCCTCAGTTTCCTTAACTATAAAATATATGCAATGATACTTGTACTACCAATCTCACAGAGATTTTTGCAGGAAATAAAGACAGGGTATCATAAATTGCAAAACTCTATGTAAATATGAGTTATTGTGCCCTTAACCCTATTTTTTTCCCTGAAAACAGCTTTTCAGAATGAAAATACAGTCTTTCAACAGTTGAGGAATGTACAGGCTTTTTTTCTTTATTTGTTTTTAGATATATAATTTATTTATTTTTCAGTTCTCAATATTCACTTCCACAAGAATGTGAATTTAAATTTTTCTTCCCATCTCTCCCCACACCCACCCCAGTACAGCATGTAACTCATCCACCCCTTTGTCCAGTTTGTCCCCCCTTCTGTTACTCACCTTCTTCAATCCCCTTCCCCTCTATTTTCCTGTAGAGCAAAATAGATTTCTATACCCCATTGCCTATACATTTTATTTTCCAGTTGCATGCTAAAACAATTTTTAACATTCATTATTAAAGCTTTGAGTTTCATGTTCTCTCCTTTCCTCCCTCCCCACCAACCCTCATTGAGAAAACAAGCAATTCAATATAGGTCATACATATGTGACAATGCAAAACACTTCCATAATAGTTACGTTGCAAAGGACTAACCACATTTCCTTCTGTCCTATCCTGCCCTCCATTTATTCCATTCTCTCCCTTGACCTGTCCTCCCACAATAATGTTTACCTTTGATTATCCCTTTCCTCAATTTGTTGCCCCTTCTATTATCTTCCCTCTCCTATTCACTTCCCCCTTGCCTTCCTGCAGAATAAAATAGATTTCCATATCCAATTGAGTGTGTGTTATCCCCTCCTTAAGCCAAATCCCATGAGAGTAAGGCTCACTTATTTTCTTTCATCTTTCCCCTCTTCCCCTCCATTGTAAAAGCTCTTTCTTGGCCTCTTTTATGTGAGATGATTTGCTATATATTACTTCTCCCTTTCACTTTCCCCGGTACATTCTATTCAGTGGTAAATTTTACTTTCTAAGTATTCTTCCTTCATATTAAGATCACCCTGTACCCTCTACGTATATTTATATACATACACACATACATCCATGCATATATACCCATACATACCTACATATGTGTGTGTGTATTCCCTCTAACTACCCTAATACTGAAAAAGGTCTCATGAGTTACAAATAACATCTTTCCATGTATAAATGTAAACAGTTCAACTTTAATGAGTTCCTTAAGGCTTCTCTTTCCTGTTTACCTTTTAATGTTTCTCTTGATTCTTGTATTTGAGAGTCAAATTTTCTATTCAGTATTGATCTTTTCAACAAGAATGCTTGGAAATCCTCTATTTCATTGAAATTCCATTTTTTCCTTGATGTATTATACTCAATTTTGCTGGGTAGGTGATTCGTGGGTTTAATCCTGTCTCCTTTGACTTCTGAAATATCATATCCCAAGCCCTTTGATCTCTTAGTGTAAAAGCTGCTAAATTCTGTATTATCCTGTTTGTATTTCCACAGTACTGGAATTGTTTCTTTCTGACTGCTTGTAATATTTTCTCCTTGACTTGAGAACTCTGGAATTTGGTTACAATATTCCTAGGAGTTTTCCTTTTGAGATCTCTTTTAGGAGGTGATTGGTGAATTCTTTCCATTTCTATTTTACCCTCTGGTTCTAAAATATCATGTCAGTTTTCCTTGATAATTTATTGGAAGATGAAGTCTAGGCTCTTTTTTTGATCATGGTTTTCAGGTAGACCAATAATTTTTACGTTACCCCTCCTGGATCTATTTTCTAGGTCAGTTGTTTTTCCAATGATATATTTCACAATGTCTTCTATTTTTTCTTTCTTTTGGTTTTGTTTTATAATTTCCTGGTGTCTCATAAAATGTTTAGCTTCCATCTGCTCTATTCTAATTTTAAAGAACTATTTTATTCAGTGAGCTTTTGAACCTCCTTTTCCATTTGGTCAATTCTGATTTTTAAAGCATTCTTCTCCTTGTTGGCTTTTTGGACCTCTTTTGTTATTTGAGTTAGTGTATTTTTAAAGGTGCTGTTTTCTGCAACATTTTGGGGGGGGGAGTCTCCTTTATCAAACTGTTGACTCACTTTTCATGATTTTCTTTTATCACTCTCATTTCTCTTCCCTATTTTTCTTCCTCCTCTCTTACTCTATTTTCAAAATCTTTTTTTGAGCTCTTCCATGGCCTGAGACTTTGGAGGCTTTGGATGTAGAAGCCTTTATCTTACTGTCTTCCTCTGATGGTATGCTTTGCTCTTCCTCATCTGAAAGGATGGGAGAAAATATCTTTGCACCAAGAAAGTAACCTTCTATATTCTTATTTTTTCCACTTTTTGGACATTTTCCTAGACAGTTACTTTACTTTTGAGTCCTTTGTCAAGTGGAGGATATGCTACCCTAAACCAGAGGTTTTGTGCAACTGTTCTCTGAGATATCTCTAGGGATCTATAAGTTCTCAGTTCCTCCAAGATGGCACAATCAAGGGAGAGGAGTTTACTCCTCTCTTGGCCTGCATTCTGATCTGTGAGCAACCAAAAGCACACTTTTCTGCCCTGGAACTTTGAGTAGGGTTCCATTTTCACAGCCACCACCAGCTTCACCATGCCAGTGCTCCTCCTCACCCCAGTACCAGCACTCAGGACTAAGACCCAGATCAGTTGCTCAATTTCCCCAGGGTCTTTAGCCTGGGGGCTCCAAAAGTGGATGCTGCTGCTAGGTAACTGCTGCTGCTAGGTAACTGCTGCCACCCTGGGGCTAGTGCTGGGGCCGGATCTCATTTCTCTCTCACCCACATGAAAGAGCTTTCTTACTGACCTTTGAAGCTGTCTTTGCCCTTTGTGGGTTGAGAAATCTGGGAACTGTAGCAGCTGCCCATGGTTCCACACCCTGAAGCCTGTTCCAGTCCTGTCCATGCTGTGCTGGCCCACACTCTGCTGTGAGAGTATTTTTTCTTTGTCAAAGCCCTGCAAGGTGGAAATTTAACTTTTTTCTAATGCTATATTATAATATTTTTGAAGCATTTATATTATAAATAGGGTTTAACATCGACAGAATTCTCATTTCAAGTGATAAATTCTTACCTAAAAATTTAAAGTACAGACATTTATAGTTTCCTCCTTCTACATCACTTTTGAAAAAGAATCCTCAACTTGCTCTTCTGGAATTTCACTGAACAAAGAATCAATCCTTTTTCATGCAGTGATATCCCACTGATCCATCTTTGCCATTACATAGGGCTGCCTAGTCTAGTGAACAGGTGGAGGCTGTGGAGGGGAATCACTACTGAGAGGAGAAAATTATTCCAGGCCTGGCTAATGAGCCATTCCTAGTTCAGCCAAGATTCAGTCTGAAAAGAAGGTAAAAAGATGTACTAGGAAGTGGAAGCTACATTTTTAAAGGGGTTAGAAGCCAGCTGAGGTTACTCTGAGAACAACTTGATAAGGCTTAGTTGATTGAATGGCAGAGGTGATATCAGAGTCCCTGAGAAAAATCAGTTGTCATCAGATGGGCAAATAGCCCTGTGACTAATTCATCAGAGGCTTATGTAACACTGGCTTTTGCCCAGGCAGGTTAAGCAGTTCCCTGAAAAGCTGCCCTATGATACTTTGAGAAACATGACTCCTGATTGGTTGAGATACCTCTGAACTGAGACTGAAAGGAGTCTTAAAGAAACAAATACAAATTTTTAAATGGTGAGCTGGCAATCTCTGACCCCACGACCCTTGATTTCCAAAACATATAACCCAAGAGACTGCCAAGAGCAGACTCCCTATAGTAAAAATGGCCATTAGTAGATTTGGTCAAGGCTGAAATAGGCAGGTTTGGGTACCTTTAACTACCACATTGATTGTAGCATTGCTGTTTTTTAATGTTTGTTTTCTGCTTGTCTCTTTCAAGGTAACATTTGGCTATGGTTTAGACTGTCAATGTTTTTATTTTTCAAAAGGGCAACTGGGTGTTGCAGCGGACAGAACACCAGGCCTGGAGTCAGGACAACCTGAATTCAGATCCAATCTCAGAAACTAGCTGTTTGACCCTGGGCAAGTATAACACTAATCATAGCAGCACACTTGAGGGCTGCTACTGTGAATAATTTTAAGGGTCTAATCACATAATATAATGAACTCTCTATTCAGCTATAAACCAGACATTGTTCAATAAAGTAAAGCATAACATTCATAGCAACATCTTTAAGCAAAATATATCATCTAATACATAGATGTATCTCCTAACACTCAGTAGATCATATGGCACATAGCATATATCACTGTATCTCCAAAGACAGGGTGTCCCTGGGTAGGGTCTTCCTTAGCACCATGCACCCTTAAGGGGGAGCAGAAAATACCACACCATCCACCCCTTGGTCACCGTAAGAACAATCTCCTTAATCAATATACAGTGTCCAAGTAAAGTCCTCTCTCATCTTGACTAGAGACTAACTTCCAAACCCTATGGCTCCTCCTCTGTATGCCAACCACTCCCAGCTCTTGCCTGAGTTCATGTGCAAGCAGCTCTCTCCTCCTGCTCCTTGTCTCAGCTCATTGGGACTATTTCACTCCAAACTCTTCCTGCTTCTACATAACATCAGGCTGCAGGGGCTCCTGCCTGGAGCTTCTGTTTCTAGGAAAATGAAGTTTAACAGGGTTATAAAAATATTTATACAATTACCAGCACCATCATCTCAATTCACTCCTAATGACCAACAGACAGGACTTCTGTCTGAGAAATAAACACAGACCAACAGGTGGGACTTCTGTCCGAGAAATCAACACAGACCAACAGACGGAGCTTCTGTCTGAGAAATTAACATAGACCAACAGACAGGGCTTCTGTCTGAGAAATAAACACAGACCAACAGATGGAACTTCTGTCTGAGAAATCAATACAGACCAACAGATGGAACTTCTGTCTGAGAAATCAACACAGACCAACAGGTGGGACTTCTGTCTGAGAAATCAACACAGACCAACAGACAGAACTTCTGTCTGAGAAATTAACATAGACCAACAGACAGGGCTTCTGTCTGAGAAATCAACACAGACCAACAGACGGAACTTCTGTCTGAGAAATCAACACAGACCAACAGGTGGGACTTCTGTCCAAGAAATCAACACAGACCAACAGATGGAACTTCTGTCTGAGAAATCAACACAGACCAACAGATAGGGCTTCTGTCTGAGGAATTAACACAGATCCACAGACAGGGTTCCTGACATCACAAAATTTTTCTGTTAGGTCTCCCCATAAGCAAGTTCCCCCAGCCCATTCATCCTCACTTCTCTCTCTCAGCTCAGTTTCTCTTTCTACTCTCTCCTCTCCCTCCAAGTGAGACAACATATATACATATGTGTGCATATACTGTTTCCAATCACAGACCCTTGATTCAGAGACAAGAGTCAATCAAAGGCACTTGATTAGCTAAAACTCAATTCAGAAAAACAGCAAAAAATTCTACTTTGCTTGCCATTACAGCAAGTCACTTAACACTTTTTGTCCCTCATCTGTAAAATGAGCTAGAGAAAGAAAAGGCAGACCATTCCAGTATCTTTGCCAAGAAAACCCCAAATGGGATCACGAAGAGTCAGACACAACTGAAACAACAACCAAATGTGTTTTTATTAATTTATCTGCTGATATAAAAACAAATTACATTAAATATCACCAGCAGTCATTAACATCTTCAGTTATACAAATGCCAATATTAAATATGAAATTAATCTAATACACAATTAAAGACTACTGAGCTTTTGTATAAAATATATGGCTACAGGAGAATGTGGCAGAAGCAACATAGAATTGTCAAAAGAACCCTTAGATTAAGAATAGATAAGAATTCTGAACTTGGAATTCAAGTCTTGTTCATTCAAATCTAGGCTTTGCCTTTTACTCCTTCTGTGACCTTAGGCAAGTCTTCCTTGTGCCTCATTCAGTGCCCTCAATCCTAAAATGAGTGGTTTTGTCTAGAAAATCTAGAAAATTGGTCTAGAAAACCCCTTAAACTTGAGTTTTATGTTATAATATTTGCCTTTTCTTACATAGTCATAAAAAGAACCAACAGTAAAGTAATATCAGATTTGATTTGTAAAATTCATGGTAGTATTCCTAGATGCCTCCTCTGCAACTTAAGTGGATGAATTTTGTTTTAGATTCCTGCTTATCAAATTTATCCATATTTTACTACTAATATTTACATTACATTTCATGTTACTATTAATGTAAATGTTACTACTAACATTTACATTACATATTTACATACTTCTACTAACGTAAAGAAATACTAGCTCTACTAACTGTATGGCAATGAGGTAACCTGGGTTCTATCCAATACACAATACATTGAATAAGCTTTCTGTTTATGGAAAAACATGGGTAACAATGGGAAGGATGATATGTATAGTAGATGAGTTTTAATCTGTAAGTATCCATACTATGAAGTCATGTATGCACCAACTATAGCCCTATGTTATTCTTCTAGTTAATTCTACAATGTGTTGTTGTTCAGTTCAACTCTTTGTGACCTCATTTGGGGTTTTCTTGGCAAAGATACTGGAGTAGTTTGCCATTTCCATCTCCAACTCATTTGATAGATGAGGAAACTGAGGCAAAAGGGGTTTAGTGAAGTGCCCACGGTTCCACAGCTAGTAAGTGTGGGAAGCTGGATTTGAACTCAGTTGTTCCTAACTCCAGACTCGTCTTTCTATCTGCTGCACCATGTAGCTGCTCACAGATTTACAACACACATCTTTATAAGTATTCTGACATAGATATTATAGGCCTTTCCTACCCAAGACTTTTTAAAATGAAATTTCAATTCTTCTTCTGTAATGCTTTTAAAATTAAAAAGGTCTATGACTTTTGTACATAGCTCCCTGACTACTTGAAGATAAAGTGTCACTCCATCCTTAGTTGCTGCTGACTTAAATGAGCCCTTTGATGGCATGGATTTTCTCACTCTATTTATTAGCCATGCTCCACTCTTACTCATTTCTGTTTCATTACATGAGCAAGATTATTTGATAGATCTCATGCAGCTTTCTTCCTCACCTAGCTTATCAACTTGAAAAAAAGCAAGAGTACAACCAGAGCCAGAACAGGGTAACTTGTACCCTTAGGCAAGTTTTAAAAGTGAACCTCACTGAGTTTGAAAATTATACCTGCTCTGTTCACTGGAGGCTTTGATATCTTACTGTATGTAGCATATGTGACTTCATTTATTATAGTATGAATACCTATGTGCAAGGGAGAAAGCAATTTTTTGGGATTAAAAATATGTAAATGTCTAAAAAGTCCATTTTAAAAGTGTGCTTTATTGCATCACTTGTGTATTGAGCCTAGGAAGTTATTTAGCTTGTCACTCACTGGTACTGACGTTATTATTTGCTTCACTATGCGTGTTCATCCTTTTCTCAATAAAGACCTTTCTTGTTCATCTGGTTCTTTCTGGGCCTCATTTTTCTAATTTGTACTATGAAGAGTCTGAACTAGATAACTTCTAAGACCTCTTCCAGTTCTAGATATGTTTTCCATGTGTGTCATTGTGATATGCTGAAAAGAGTACTAGAATCTTGGTTTGGATATTATTTCTAACATTTCCTAGTATTTTTACAAAGGATAAAATAACTAATCTCTCAAGCCTTTATTTCTTACCAATGTTGTTGTTGTTTTTCAGTTGTTTCTGACTCTCATGACCCCATTTGGGGTTTTCTTGGCAAAGACACTAGAGTGGTTTGCTATTTTCTTTCTCCAGTTCATTTTACAGATGAGAAACTGAGGCAAACAGGATTATGCAACTTTCCCAGGGTCATGCAACTAGTAAGTGTCTGAGGCCAGATTTTAATTCAGGAAGATGAATCTTCCTCACTACAGGCAGAGCTCTCAATCCACTCCCCTGGCTAGCTGCCCCACAATTTTACCATTAGTAAGATTAGTACTAACCATAAGTAACAAGAACATTGCTGACAAATTATGTAATATCTATAAAGTACTTTTTAGACTTTAAAACTGTACACATATAAGCTAATGTTATTATAGTAGATGTAATATAATAATGTATACATGCACATATACATGCACACATATGTATGTCTATAAATGTATGTGTATATGTATAAATGCGTATATATAATATAAGTATATATGTATGTATATATGTATACATACATACATATATACACATATATATACATATATATGTGTATATATGTGTATATATATATATATATATATATATATATATATGTATAAAACCTACCTACCTTAAAGAGTACCTGTATTTGGTTGCAGTTGTGAAGGTGACGATTTACTCCGAATACTTGGATTTTATTATTGTCTGCTGAGCTATATGTTTATGGTACAGAGGTTTTGGAACAATGATCTAATCCTCTCTTCCCTCCCCTTACTTTCTGGTGCTGGTTTTGGAATCCTAGGGCCTCCCCTGCCATCTACTCCCTGTAATACCCTGAATAAGTCACTTCCCAACTTTGAACTTCAGTCCTTCATCTTCAAAAAAGGATTGACTCAGGTGATCTCTCAGGTTCCTTCCAGCTACAAGAGTAGTAGAGAAATTTCCAAAAACACTCACTGAATTTATTCAAATGGCAGTCCACAGTATATGAAGGTCCTTGTGAGAACGACTACCAATTTCTCTGTTATATAGATCCATATACTGGGTCTTGGGGCAGTTTAAAACTTTAATAGCTGGGATACTTAGGAAAATTGTATTTCTAAATGGGAGTCCAAAGACTTAGCAAACAGTAAAAGTGATGTCCTCTAAAGCAAATTTTCTGGTGATCCCTGCAAATTAACTCCTCAAAGGTATAACCTAATGCTTGGAGGAACTCTCCAAGTGATGGTTAGAGCTAAAGTCCAACTTTATGATAGAAGATTTTTTAAGAACCTCTTTAGTACTTTCTGTCATGCTGGAAGCTAGAAAAGAAAACTGACCATGTCTGAGTTGTAAGCAATAACACATTAGTATATATAATATATATAATAATAATAATACATTACATGGGATTTAGTATATTAACATAAAGACTCTTGTAATATGAGTCTTTATATTCAAGAGTGAAATCAGAGCTAAGAAGAATGGTTTCTTCAATTGTTTAGTCAACAATCCAAAGGCCATTTGTCAACCTATAAATCTCTTTGAGATTAATTATTCATATTACTATGTGTCTGAGGTTGGCCTATTCCAACCAAATCCCAGAGGTTCTGGGAACAAATGTTATCCCCAGTTTATTCCTGCTGCCAAAAATTTTAATGAAATTGGGTGAGCTCTTACCTCCTTCCCCAAAAGGGATCTCAGATTCCTCATTTTCTAACAAGTAATGATATTCAAAAGTAGAAAGGGATATTCCCCTTCCTTGGGAATCTTGAAGCAAAGACTAGATGACCACTTATCAGGAATATTTTAATAGGAATTCCTTTTAGGAGACTGATTCAAATTGCCCCATGGCAAGAGGGAGGGGGGAGTAGGATGGTAGTGTCCAAATCAATCTGTCTCTGAGACTTTCTGAGTATTTAGCTGATAACTAAGGAATAATTGACCCAGAAGACTGTAATGTCATCATTCTCAATAATGTAACAGTGCTTCACTACTATATTACACAGAATTTTCAAAAATGTGAAAGAAAGGAAAAAGGAAAAACAAATGAAAAGTTAATAATAATAACTAACACTTCTGTACCTTTTCAAATTTTGCAAAGCACTTTACAAATAATATCTTATTTGAACTTCACAAAATCCCTGTGAGGTAAATACTTTTATTGGCCCTACTTTACAGATGGAGAAACTAAGACTGAAAGAGGTTAAGTAACTTTCCTAAGGGTCATAGTGATATCTGTTTGAGTCAGGATCCAAATTCAGGTCTTTCTGGTGGCAGAGTCAACACTATAGCCACTGTACCACTCAACTGCCTAGTTTATTACAGTTTCTCTACCCGAGTCCCTCTACCACTCCCCCCAACTAAGTAGACCATTTTATACTGTGTTTAAGAGCAAGAGAAGGAAGCAGCTTCAAGAAGGTACATACACTGTGATCCTGCTGTTCAGCAAACTCAGATAAACACCAAAAGGAATAGAACTTGACTGGAACCATTTTGGAGATAACAGAAGGCTGGCAGGGATGTTAAGCAATAGTTCAATGGCAATGTTGAACAGAGGAGACAAATAATGAGGTACTACCATGTCAGAAAGTGTTTCTTCAAAGGAGGTAGAAGTAAACAAAGAATAAACAGGCAGTAGGGGAGAAGAGAATGAATGAATTTTTCATAATTCTCTCTCTAGCTCTTGGGGAGGTAAATAACTTCTGAGATAACAGAATCCTCTCCCAGTGAGCTAAGGAAAAATTGATTGCTGTATAGATATTTCCCCTAGAAAAAGGCTGGCAAGTTTGATCAAATGGCATAATAATAACTCACCTTTATATAACACTTTTGAAGATTTACACAACCTACATTCTCTCACTTGAACTTCTCAACAACCCTGAAAAGTAGTTGCTATTAATATCCCCATTTTAAAAATGAGAAAACTGAAACTCCAAGAAGTCAGATTAACTAAGTGAATACTGTGTGCCAAACACTATGCTGGGAATACAAATACAAGCAAATACAAGCAAAACTTCTTGCCTTCAAGAAGTTTACATTCTAATGGGAACAGATAACACATAAAAAGGAAACTGAAAAGGGGGAGGAGGGGGATGCTATCTGTTTAGGGGCATAGAGGAAAAAGAAGTTAAGAGTGTCAGGAGTGGAGAGCCAAGAAGAATGAAGGCATGAATATGGTTGTCCTGGGCAATTCCCTTAAAATGAGTTTCCCAAAGGAACTGACCAATCAGAGGAAAGGGTTGCTGGAGTGACACCTTCCAGGGTGGTTTCATGGTGGAAGAAGAAGTCAGGAGAATGACTTGCCCACTATCACAGAGTTACTAATATCAGAGCTAGGATTTAGAAGCAGATTTTCCCATCTCCACATCTAATACTCTTCTAGGAAGCTATGAAAGGGAGAAATATCACTATGACCTCATGGATCTCTCTAAAGAGGTTTTCTATAGAGAAATAACAAGATTTATGATTGGAAGGGGGGTAAGTCTAACTCCTTTACAAATGAGGAGAATGAGGCCTCAAGTAATTTCAGCAGGGGAGGAGGAAGACCCATATATACAAAAAGTATGTAGCTCTTTTTATAATAGCAAAGACTTGGAAATGAAAGGGGTGTCCAACAATTGAATAATGACTGAATAAGTAGGGGCATAAGAATATAAAGGAACATTATTGTGCAGAAAAACAATGAAAAAAGGAATGGTTTCGGACAGACCTAGAAACCAGTATGAACTGAACATATTGAAGTGAATAGAACATGCAGAACAATTTATACAATAACAATGCTGCAAAGAAGAACAACTTGAAAAGCTTTAAGAACTCAGATCATCACAATGACCAGCTATCATTCCAGAGAACTGATGATAAAGCATTCTATTAACCTTTTGACAAAGAGGTGATAAACTTAAATTGAAGAAAGAGAAATTCATTTTTGAACATGGCCTATGTGGGAAGTTATTTTGCTTAGTCATGCAAAGCAGATAAAAGGATTTTATTTTTCTTTCTTTCAATTTGGAGAAATGAAGGGAGTTAGAAGAAGATGGTGAGCAATGGGGTGACTGAAATGAAAAATAGTAAGAAAATAAGAAAGTTGAATGTTGAATTTAATGTATACATACGAAGAAAAAACAAAGCTGTATATAATGGAGATTGTCAGATGCTTTTTTTTCTGTTTTACATTATATATGGGCATGACAAAGTTCCTCACCCTACTCTCAACAGACATCCAGTTGATCTAATGACTCAAGGACTTGTACATTGCGCTAGCATAATATCTTGTCACTTTAAGAGGGATGTAATGATGTGATTGATTAACTTAATTAACCCTACTCTTAAACTTGCTTGAGGTAAAATCTCTAGTTTGTCCTTTGCTGTTTTCTTGACTAGGGGCAGCTAAGTAGTGCAGTGGATAGAGCACTAGTGCAGGAGTCAGGAGGACCTGAGTTCAAATCTCACCTCAGATGTTTGACACTCACTAACTGTGTGATCTTGGGCAAGTTACTTAACCCTAATTGCCTCATCCTGGGTCATCTCCAGTCATCCTGATGAATATCTGGTCACTGGATTCAGATGGCTCTGAAGGAGAAGTGAGGCTGGTGACCTGCACAACCCTCCCTCACTCAGAACAAAGTCAAGTGCAAGTCATGTCATTATTTCTCTAATGGCATGGTCTTCTTTGGCAACGAAGGATGAACACACTTATTCAGACAAACTATTTATTTACCACATCTGATCATTGTACTGAGGGCTTACTCTTCTTGACCTTTCTGTAGCATTTGACACTGTTGACCATTAGGTCTTCCTAGATATTCTTTCTCCTCTATAGATCTTCATGGCACTTCTCTCTTCTCATCCTCCTCCTATATATCTGACTACTCCTCAGCTTCCTTTGCTCATTTATCATCAGTTATGTCCACTAACTGGGGCATAACTGGGGGGTATACTCCAAAGATCTGCCCTAGGTCATCTTGTCTTTTTTCTCTACACTCTCTCCTTCATTTCTCATGAATTCAATTACTAGTTCTATGCCACACTCTCAGAAATCCCCAAACTTGCCCTTTTTCCAAAATTACCTATTTCTGTTGAAGTTATTACCTCTATCCTTCTAGTCTCCCAGGTTTGTAGCTTCATAATTTTATTAGACTCCTAACTCTTCTTCACCCTACATATACAGCTGGTTGGCAGATCTTTCCATTCTTCCTTTTCAGTATCTTTAATATCCGATAATTTTTAATTCATGGAGTTAGCATCCTAGTTTATGACTTTATTACCTTTGTATCTCTAGTATTGGAGCCTGGAACAAACTATATACTTCATAAATGATTGTGAAATGGCCAATTAACTTTCACTTTGATTATTGAAATAGCTTCCTAAATGATCTCTCTGCTGCAAGTTGCTCCCTATTCCAGTCCATCCTATATACCTCTGCCAAAGTAATTTTCTTAAGTGCAGATATAACCATCTAACTCCCCTTCTCAATCAACTCTAGTGGCTCCCTAGTGATTCTAGGATAAAATGTGAATTCCTCTTATTGGCTTTTAATCCCCTTCACAACCTGGCTCCAAACTGTCTTTCCAGCCTCCTTGGACATTACCTTTCCTCCCAAATTCTGTGATACAACCAAGCTGACCTGGTACTCTCTGTTATACAGATATGTCACTCCATTGCTTAACTCAGAATCTTTGTACTGGCTAGCCTCTATCCCTGGAATGCTCTTCAACTTCACCCCTCAAAATCTCTGGTTTCCTTTAAGACTCAGCTCAAATGTCATCTTATACATAAAGCCTTTACACATTCATCAGCTGCTAGTGGACTTCTCCCATAATTATCTTTTATTCATTTTTATGTATTATGTAGGGGAGTGTGTGTGTATGCATGTGTATACACACAAGTATATGTGGTCTCCCCCATTAGAATGTAAAATCCTTGAGGATGAAGACCATTTCCCTTTTGTCTGTTTATCCCCAATGCTTTATATCATGCTAGGTACTTAATAAATGTCTCTTGAATCATTTTTATTCATCATTTAAATAATATAACGCTTTTATTATTTAAATTAGCTTGTGAACCTGTGGTGGTCACTTAATGTCTGCTGACCTCAATTTTCTGATCTGCAAAATGGGGATAGTAACACCTACCTCCTAGGGTTGTTGTGAGGAACAAACGATATAATAATTATAAAGTGCTTAGCACAGTGCCACTATATAAATGTTAGCTGTTACTATTGATATTTACCTAGAAAAACATTTCCCACTTTTCCCTAATATACACTATACAATCAGAGTCAGCTTAGTGCCCCCACTTTCTCACAATCACTCACTGTTTATCACTATGCCATAATATTTGTTTTTGCCCTCCCTGGTCCAGCTCCTTCAAGGCAAAAGGGTAGGTCTGGAAGGGTAGGTCCATCAAGAAGCTGCCAGAATTTGATGTAAAGACACTCTTGTCTCTATAGTGACATTATTTGAATACCTATCATCCCTCATGATCGATCTTAAGCACCATGAGGACAGAGAGCATATTTTAGTCTTCTTACCTATTGGTAGCTCAATGGTACCTAGTACAAATTTTTATACACAATAGGTGTGCAATAATTATTTTTTTAATTTATTTATTTATTTTTAGTTTTCAACCTTCATTTCCACAAGATTCTGAGTTCCAAATATTCTCCCCATCTCTCTCTTCCCCTACCCCAAAACACCGTGCATTCTGATTGCCCTTTCCCCCAATCTGCCCTCCCTTCTATCACACCCCTCCCTTCCCTTATCGCCATCTTCTCTTTTATCTTGTAGGGCAAGATAGATTTCTATACCCCATTACCTGTATTTCTTATTTTGCAGTTGTATGCAAAAACAGTTCTCAACATTGGTTCCTAAAAACTCCAACTTTTTCAAAAAAAAAGGTGAGTTCCAACTTTTCTCCCTTTCTTCCTCCCCACCCATCCCCACTGAGAAGACAAGCAATTCAATATAGGCTATATATGTGTAGTTTGTACAATAATTATTTGAACAAAATTAAAATAGCACCATAGGAATAAAAGAGAATCATGATGTTATAAGGTAGAGCTGATTCAATCCAGAGAAAAATGTAAATGAGTCATAAGAATCTAGGAAGAAAAACCTCAAAGTTATTATGCTGTCATCTCCACTCTTGAGAGAAGTACTCTTAGGAGACAGAGGCCAAAGTAACAAATCATATTTCCAGGTAGGAGACATATGCTGATTCCTTCAAAGACACATAATTTTTGAGGTGGAGGACAAAACCAGAAATGATTCAAAATGATAGAAGTAGTTGCAAAATTACAAAGAAAAAATATGTCCTCAAAGACAAAATATGAGGTGACATTACTCTTCTCACTCTTTGGCAGTCATGTAGGGTCCATGATGCAGAACACTACATATGTTGTTGGATATTTTTGAACATAATGATTAGTTTTCTTTTTTCTTTTAATTTTTTTACTATTTTCTTTTTATTTTTTTCTTTTATTCATCTTTTTCTCTCTTTTAAAAAATAAGTCCTTTGTTATATGAGATAACTCTGGGAGAGAGAGAGAGAGATGAAAAGAGAAATATAGGTGAAATAAGAACAAAAGAGTGCATCCTGGGCCATCTCCAGTCATCCTGATGCATATCTGGTCACTGCATTCAGATGGCTCTGAAGGAGACGTGAGGCTGATGACTGCATAGCCCTCCCTTCCTCCAAACAAAGTCAAGTGCAAGTCTCTGATGGCATGGTCTTCTTCGGCAATGAAGGACAAACACAGCAACAACACCAACAGTTTCAATATAACCAATTTTAAATTTTTTTTAAAAGAGTAAGAGAAGTGATAGCAGTGATAGGAGGCTTTTCTTAGTTCTTTCCTAGCTACGTTCAAGTTTCCCCATACAAAAAAGAAAAATCCCTTGACAATGCCATCTGTTCAAGTGATCTTTATGTATGTCTCAACTTTCATGCTAAACTCCTAGAAAGAGTAATCTTATATCTACTGCCTCTAATTCCTCACCAGTCTGTTCATATCTTGATATGTTGTTACATAATTCTTAAGCTCAGCATTGTACTGAAATTGTTCTCTCAAGCAAGACTTAACTATTACCTCTAAATTACAATTGAAAACAAAAGCCTTTTATTAGTACTCTCCCTTTTCTTTCTGCAACATTCTACACTATCAACTGGATACTCTCTGCTCTTCTACACTTACTGTGGTACTGCTCTTTCCTTATTCTCCTCCTATGTGACAATTCAAACTTGGACTCCTTTAATGGTTCATTGAATTTGTCCATCTCTCTGTGGTAATACCAACTAAACTCTCATTGTTGAAACTTATTTCATAATATCTCCTTTGTATGACCTTGTCCATAATGCACTTAAGAACATGTCTGTTATTTAGGATTTTGTAAATTTTGTATGTTGTCCTTCCTTTAAATGAATGAATTCACATTGCTTCCTAGAAATATCTATGAGAGCAGAGGTAAGTACTTAAAGTAAAAGCTCTCTTGTCTTTTCACCAAAGTGAACATGCCTCAAGGCCACAACTAGGTGGATTCCTTGCCAATGGATAAGTTATTTAGAGATAAAATAGCTCTGCAGCTCAGTTCCTACAAATGGTTTATTTTGCTTGTCTGTGAAATCTATTGCTTGTCACTATCTTGCCTTACCATAGGAAACTACTGAAAGACCTCTCTCTACTTCCAAAATTACAATAATGTTCATTTCTGCTCAAATGAAGTACATTTTGTTATGGTAATAACAATAGCTAACATTTACATAGTTTTTGCAAATACTACTCCATTTATTGCTTATCCTAACACCAATTCTATGAGATAGGTGCTATTATCATCACCATTTTACAGAAGAGGTAGACGGGGTGAAGTGACTTGCCCAGTGTCACACAGTTAATAAATATCAGAGGCCTCATTTGAGCTCAGGTCATACAGTTCCAGCATTCTGTCTATTAGACCACCTAGCTGTCGTTGTTTCTAGCTGTTCCTAGAACTGGGCAACTACATAGCACAACAGATAGAGTGCAAGGTCTAGAATCAGGAAGACTCATCATCTTGAGTTCAAATCTAGCTTCAGACACTTACTTTGTGACAGTGGGCAAGTCACTTAAACCCTATTTGTCTCAGTTTTCTCATCTGTAAAGTGGGCTGGAGAAAGAAATGGCAAACCATTCCAGAATCTTTGCAAAGAAAACCCCGAGTGGGGTGACAAAGAGTCAGACACAACTGACAGAAATGAACAACAGTTCCTAAAACTATGTACAGATTTGTGCATCCTAAGTAAGAAAGATGAGCCTTGTCATCTTTGCTGCCTCATCCAGTAATCATTGGTCTAGAATCCTTAGAAGATAGAAAGCTGGCACATTTTTAACATGCATCAGAGGTGGGACCTTGTCAATATTAAAAGAGAAGCCTGGTGATCCATCCTCAGTGCTGTCACTCCATCTCTCATCTTTGATACTGCAACCCTCACTAGTCATCTGGGGAATATACTGCTTCCACTATACCCCAAGCTGATTTGAAACCAAAGACTTCTCTGTCTGGTAACTGCTGAATACTCATCTTGGACCTGAATAATGTCCTGTATTATGATAGTCCTCCCAAGATCTCCAGTGGCTACAAGAAATATACTTTAATAAAACCCCCCTAAAGATATGTTTGCAACATGTTCCTTTCCTCTCTGAGTGTGGTGATTAGCCTATCACTCTGTGCAATTGCCACTAAATGCAGAAAGTCACATGGATAGGAGAATCTGATCAATTCCCCCATAAAATTATTTCCTATGAAGCTCTTCAATTAACTTTAACTCAACTGAGAAAAGAAGAAGGATACTAAATCACTTTCTATGTTTGAGTGTCTCTCAAGGCTGTGTTTTAGCTCTCTTGTTATTCTGAACACTCTCACAAGAGTTAAAATAGCAACTTTCTAGAGATGGCGCCCAAATCTATATGCATTATTTAAACCTATTCTCTCACCTGAAATCCAATTCCACATCCCTAGCTGTCTACTGTATATTTTTACCCTCATATACTATTGGCATGTCAAATTCAATATTTTCTATCTTGAACTTATACTTTTCCTAAGCCCTTCTCTCCCCCTTCTTTAGTTTTGTTGATGGAATGACCATTTGTAGCTTCATAATGACAACTCTGACTTATAGGTTTTATTTTCCAAATGTTGACTTGCATAAAGAGATGACCAGTTGACACTGTTATTCTAATAAGACACTGGGTAAAATTGTGGAAAACAAATACAGAAAAGAGAGAACTGGGAAGCAGAGAGCAAGAATCAAAAAGTCAGTATTTACTGAGGACAGGGAGGGCCTGATGGAGTGGAGAGGAGAGAATAGTGTGACTCTTAGATTGAAAGGGAGTCTGGTTCTTTCTGACTAGAGTATACTAGCTAAATTTACTGGAATAAAAACTGATGAATTCCAGTGTAGCAGAACACCAGAGACCAGTCTCAGATGAGAAAATAGTTCTCAGCACTTGGCTACATGAATCTCTGCGAGATGTAGGAACTGAGTGAGTCTTTAAGACATAGACTTCCCCTTATTCTCAAGGAAATCTCAAGGGGAATGGAGAGTCAGCTAAGATGCTCCTGCATGCTTGTTCAGAAGGAAAGGAGAGCAAGAAATTAAGTGAGCAAGAGAAGGGTGGAGATCAGAGGGAGCCAGAGATAAAGCAAGATATAGAGATAGTGATTGGCATTGAGTCACAATTTTGAACTTTGCTGTAGCTGGCACTCCATATCCCAGACTGCAAGGATAGGCCAGTCCAAAACAGCCTGATCATTGCTAGACTGCTCCTTAGAGATAGGTTATACTCTCTTTTCTTCCTTCCTTCCCTCCTTCCTTCTTTTCTTTTCCTTCTTCCTTCCTTCTTCCTTCCTTTCTTTCTTTCCTTATTCCTTATTCCTGCTTACAATAAGTTTAAATTTTTGCCTATTATCCAAATTTTTTTAAAAGTATTTCTATTTAATTAGTATTGAATGTTGGTTTAGAAAAAGATATGTTACAGATGCTTCTTTTATGTGTGCTACATTATTATAAATGAGGACTTACAAGGGGGAGAAAAGAGAGAGACAGAGAGAGGAGCTAGGAACTAGGTCTGGCATGATAGTCAGAGAGGAGACAGAGCAAACTCTGAATTGTTGAGAATCGACTGGAGACTCTAGAGTTATATAAGAATCATACTGCTCTTATATTTTATAAAATCCACACAAAGCAGGGTTTTTTAAAAGACTTGAAGCCATTTTCTATTGCCCCTTAGGCAAAATGTAAAGTCAAAATCACAGTGACTATGAATAAAGACTGAGCTGCCATCTTCAAGTCATACCACCTTCCCCGTTGTTCTACTTCATGGATGCTCAAAACTTTCTCTCTGTTCAGTAGAGCTGAGCATAGGTGACTAGTGAGCCTCATAGTGGGAGAAGGAGAATGGCAAGACAAAATTGTCAGAAGTAGAGATAGAGGAGGAGGAGTGAAATTTCTACCCCTCCCTCTAGCAGTAGTTCAGCAGGTAAACTTTTCTACCTTATAGAAACAATTCCTCATAGACACACTGCTACAGGAGGCAATAAAAGATTTCAACAGCTAGGTTGAATTTCTGACAAATGGAAATAAAGAAAGATTTCTGAACAATAATTCTTAGAGGAAAAGAATGTGGCAGTATCTCTAATGTACACGTGTTTGGGGTGGAACAAAAGTAAAATATAACCAGGCTATGCCTCCTAATCTTTTTTGTTTTCTGGCACACAAACTTCTAAACTTCTCATTGAGCAACGGGAAAGAATCCTATACCTACTGATGAATGCAGAAATTAAAAAAAAAAACAAACCCAGAGATTTTCACTTTTTAACTTTGCATACCCAGTACCTGAAACATAGCATGCACTTAGTAACTGTTGAATGAACAAACATGTTTGATCATGACAATAAATATACAGAAACTGAAAGAAAATGAGTAGTAACAATCAATCACAGCTACTTCAGGGAAATTCAAATTAGATTCAGATTTCCCTTGGCTATAGCAAGCCTTTAAATGGAATCTTAGTTACAGAGGTACAAGGTCGGACAGATTGACAGGAAGGTAGGAGGAATAAAATATATTTAGGACATACCACCAACCTTGGTCCTAGCGGCAAACTATACAAAGTCTCAGAAAAGTCTGGCAGAATTGATTGGCATATCCAGACCTAATGGCTGGGGCTTCCACACTAACACATGTGGTTAATGGAGGAATACTGGAATAACACTATGAAACATAATACATTGCTTTCCCTTGATCTGGAATAGGCTACTGATCACTTGAGTATTTTCCTATAACCACTTAAATTAATGGGCAACTATCCCAAGCTTGGCTAGTTTCCCTGTTGATTTGATGTGAATAATATAGAAATGCCAGCCCTGTACAGCTGTGCAATGTGCCTTGCTTTTTGACTGAGTAAACAGGGGAATTTAGAGCTGAAAATCCTTCACAAACTAATGATTGTCACAGGGGTTTGTTCCAAGAACTGACTGGAGAGTCTTTTGTAGAGCAAAGCAGGGCTCATTTGAATTGGGAAGGTGACTCAGAATAGGTGTTAATTGGAGAAGAAAATAACATGAGAGCTAGGAAATGAAAGTTTAAAACTTTGAGGATATATCCTGCCCATTCAATCAATCAGTATGTCCCTAGACATTGTATGTATGTATGTGTCTGTTTAATGTCTATTACTGTCATTATCGAATGACTCCTCCAATTCCACTCATAAAACCCTCCCTTCTAACAAAAAAGTACAGTTAAGCAGAGTTAAATCATTCAGCATATCTGATAATATATGCTTTATCCTTCAGCTAGAGTTCACCACCTCTTCACTGAAAGGCAGGCATGTTTCATTGTCAGTCTAATGAAAATCATAATTAGCCACTACACTGATTTAAGTTCTGTGTTTAGTGTGATTTTCTTTTAAAGAGAATGGTAATTGAAAGGCAGTGGGTATAGTGGATGTATACATTTGATTTGGATTTGGATCTTCAAATACGAATCAAATCAAAAGTTGCTATATGACCCTTGGCAATTCACTCTTCCTTTCTGGGCCTCAGTTCCCTCATCTGTAAAAAGAGGAGCTAGGACTTAGATGAGTTGTGTCATACTGACTTAGAAAACTACAAATAAATATTATCTATGTTATACTGTATTTTTATTTATTTTGTTAAACCTTTTCCGATTACATTTCAATCTGGCTCAAGCTGCATTCCTAGAATAATGGAAATTATTCTCTAAGTTCTGTTAATATCACTGTATAACCCCCTCCTCAGGCTTTCTTACCCAATTCACACCACCACTAGCTGGCTAAGTCCACAGAGGGTTAGCTATCTTCCTAACTGACTCATGAGCCCCAACCAGTGTGCTTCCTTTTAATCAGCCTGTAAACTTAGTTCTTTACCAAAGACATTTATTCTAGTGGCATAGAAAGGACAATAATTACAAAGCATCTTTCACAACTATCAAGGCATACTCTCCTGCCAATATACCTTGAGTCCTAGAAGGGGTAAAAGTGAGCATGAACTTAAAGAATAATATCAATGAAACACATACATAAGAGACATAAATGGCCAATCCACAACTATAATACTTCACAGCCTTGATATCCTTTTTTCTCTTCACAAGTTCTCATATAAGTCACTTTGCTGTTCAGCTAGGCTGGTTCTTGGCAGATCATGGTGTCTGTACTTGACTAGAAGCTCAGCTGCATTTGTTCCTTCTTCTAAGGTACAATATCTCAGTTGGGCAAACCAATCTGCTTGATTGGCTGAGTTAACCCTGTCAGTTAGCTTTGGCAGCTCCTTACCAAGCACCATCACTGCTGCCTGGGACAGGCAGGCTGCTTGGTCAGACAGAGGACAGATAGAGACTTAGGAATGAAACACTAGATAATATATAGGTCAAAGAACAAAACATAGAAATAAGTAATAATTATATGAAAACAAGAATAATAAGGAAACAACATCTTAAATTTCTGGAATACAGCTAAAGCAGTCCTCTGAAGCATAGCATAAAGAAAAACATACAATAAAATTTTAAAAGAAAAAAATAATGAACTAAAGATAGAAATTTTAAGAAAATTGGCAAGATAATGAATAAGTCCAAAATAAGCACAAAAGAGGATATATTGAAAATTAGAAGAGTAACAGATAAACAGGAATCTAAAAACAATCTGTAGAAATGATCAACAAAACTAAAATCTGGTTCTTAGAAAAGACAAGGAAAACTGAAAAACTTTTAGCCAACCTGATTAAAATGAAAGAAAATCAAGTCAACAAAATATCAAATGAGCAAGATGAAATCATGACAAAATCAGAAGAAATAAAAATATTATCAGTCTACTATGTTGTGTTAACAAAACTAAGAACAAATGAAATGCAGAATTAATTTGAAAGATATAAAATAACCAAACTAACAGAAAATTAAATAGAGATCTTAAATAATCCAATCTTAGAAAAGGAAATAGTACTAACTGTAAAGAGTTACAAAAGAAAAAAGCCTCCTAGTTCTGATGGATTCACAGTATAATTCTATCAAACTTTTAAAGAATAATTAGTGACAATATTATATATAATATTCTCAAAAACTATAATACCTAGCATTTATATAAAGCTTTAAGGTTTGCAAAGCACTACACATATCTCATTTTAGCCTCACAGTAAGCCAGCAAAGTAGATATTATGATTGTTCTCATTTTATTAAAGAGAAAACTAAGGCCGAGAAAAGTTAAGTGCCTTACTCAGAGTAGCACAGCTAGTTACACACAAACAAATTTGAGGTGAGATTTTAACTCCAGTCTTTCTGATTCCAAGTTCAGCACTCCACCACTGCACCACCTAGCAGCCTCATTTCATAATTGAGAATGAAAAGTATTTACTGAACTCTGTTTATGATATAAATATAGGCCTAATACCTAAACCAGGGAGGAATAAAGAAAAAAAGAACTATGGAGTAATATCATTTAATGAATATTAATCCAAAAATTTCAATGAAATTTTGTCTGACTACAGCAATTTGTCAAAGAAATCATGTATCATGATCCCACTGGTGAATCAGCATTAGGAAAACAGTCAACATAATTAATTATATTAAAAGCAAAAACATCCCAAATCATATAATTATTGAAATGGATGCAGAAAAATCAGTCAACAAAGTACAACACTCATTTTTTGCTTAAAAATAATGCAAAGTAAAGGCATAGGTAGCTCTTTTTTGATATAATAAAAGTATCTAAAGCCAAAAGCAAGCATTATATGGAATAGGAATGCTGTAGAAGTTTTCCCAGTAAGTTTAGGAGTAAACCAAGAATGCCCACTCCATCCACTATTTTTTAATATAATCCTAGAAATGCTAGCAATGGCAGTAAGACAAGAGAAAACAATTAAAGGTGTAAGTCAAACAGGTAAAGCTATCCCTATATTACTGATGATATGATGTTTTATTTAGAAAACTGCAAGAAATAAGCAAAGATAACAATTGAGATAGCTAATTTTAGCAAAGTTGCAAACTACAAAATAAACCTTAAAAAATCAACAGTATTTCTACATAATAAAAAAATAAAATCCAAGAAATAGTCATAGAAAGAAAACATTCAAAATAACTAAAAACTGCATAAAATATTTCGTAATGAATCTACCAAACCACACAAAATACTCATATAAATTTAATTACAAAGTATTTCTTAAAAGAATAAACAATCACTATTCATATTTATGGATGGACCATGCCAATATAATGAAAATGGCAAGTTATCAAAAGAATAGTTTGTAGAATTTGATAAAATAACAAAATTCATTTGGAGAAACAAAGATCTAAAATATCAATAAAAAGAGTAGGAAAAGAAAATATCAAGAAGATTCTGGACTTCAGACTATACTATAAAGCAACACTCATCAAAACCACTTAGAACTGGTTAAAAAAATAGAGTAATGGATTAATGTAACAAGCTATGTCAGAGACAAACAGAAACAATGGGACTCAATAACCCAATGTTTGATACACTGGAAAACATAAATTACTTAGAAGAGACCTCCTTATTTCCTAAAAACAAAAAAAAGACCAAAAAAACAAAACAAAAAAAAATGAACAAAAACTTCCTGGGAACATTAGAAAGCAATCTGGCAGAAATTAGGCTTAGACCAATATCTTATGCCACATTCTACAATTAATTCAAAATGACTGTGTGATTTTAACATTAAAATTTATATCATAAAAAGAGAAGCAGATCATATATATTTAACAACTATAGGTAAGATATATATTATTAACAACTACAAAAAAGGATAAAGGCAATTGCAAAAGATAAAATAAATAATTTTGATTCCGTGAAATTTTAAAGCTTCTGCAAAATATCAATGCAGCTGATATATAAATATTAATATGAATGTATATATAGTCAAAAGTCTTCACTGAATGGATAAGGGATAAAAGGACATGAACAAACAGTTCTCAAAAGAATTGCAATTTGTAAAGAATTTGCAAATTAAAAACTATGGTAATAAGAGAAAGACAGTCCAAAACAACTCTGAAATATCACCTCACATTAAATTGTCAAAGATGACAATATTTGGGAATAGTCAATGTTGGAGGGTTGTGGGGAGATAGACAAACTAGTGCATTATTCGTGGAACTGTGAACTCGTATAACAGCTTTGGAATGGTATTTGGAATTGTGCAAATAAAATGACTAATATATGCATATTCTTTGACCCAGAGATTCGACTCCTAGGAATATACCCCAAAAAAGACCAGTGGTAAGAAGAAAGTTCTAATATAAGCCAAAATATTTATAGCCACACTTATTGTGGTAGCAAAGAAAGTAGATGACCATTGCTTGGGGAAGGGCTAAATAAATTGAGGCATATGAATGTAATGGAATGTCACTATGCTGTAAGAAATGACAAATATGATAGTGAGAGAGAAGCATAGGAAGACTTACATGAACTGGTGTAGAAAGAAGTAAACAAAGCCAGGAAAGCAGCATACAATGTAAATGGAAAGAACAATTATAAAATAAAACAATTGAAAGTAAATATTGAAGAATTACTTTAATTAAGCAAGACATCAAAGAAGAAAATGAGAATGTATCCCCCCCCCCATTCCTTTACAAAGATGAGAGGTCTACAATTGTAGAATATTGAATACATTTTCAGACATTTGGGGATTTTTTTATGTTTTGAATGGTTTTGCTGATTTTCCCTCTTTTTCTTTGAAAAATTGTTTGTTATATGGAATGACTCTCTTAAGAGGGGGGAAGGAAGGAATAATGAGCTAAATCTGAGTGATACAGAAACAAAATATTTCAATAAAATTATTTTTTATAAATCTTACAGAACTACTTGCAGCGCCATTATATCAAGGAACTCAGACCTGCAAGTTACCTTCCAGAATCTTTCACTCAGCCCTCTCATGTAACATTTAAAGTAAGTAAAACCCATAGAAAAGAAGTGACTCATTCAAAGTCACAAAGGTAGTATAAATACAAGAACCTTGAATTCAGCTTTTCTGTCTCCAAATCCAATGAATGCTCTTTCTACTAAATTATGATGTATTTAGAAAGACTACTACCCATCCTATTAATAATTAGCTATTAGTTAGAGGCAGCAAGTAAAAAGTCAGTACACTTGAACGTGTACACAGAAGGCAAAAATATTTGTTCCAATAATTTTATTTTGTGAATGCTCAAGTGAAGTATAAATTCCTAAACATTAATCCCTCAGGCTATTTTTTCAGAACACAAAGTGAAAGTGAAATAAGCCAATGTATCCAACTGATGTGAGCAACACAGACAGGCAAATGGGATGATTGCTGCTCAGAAATTCACTTTGGTCCTGTCAACATTGATCAAATTTAATTAAGAAATTGCCAGATCTCTGCCTCATGTAGTACTCTTTAGGCATAGTCAAAAAGTAAAAAGATGTCAGACTTTTCAAAATATTTATAGTCCTTTGCCACTCATTTGTGTGTGTGTGTGTGTGTGTGTGTGTGTGTTAAGATATTTTTCAGTCATGTCTAACTATTCATGCCCCTATTTGGAATTTTCTCAGAAAAAATACTGGAGTGGTTTGTCATTCCCTTCTCCAGCTCATTTTACAGATAAGGAAACTGAGGCAAACAGGGTTAAGTGACTCACCCAGGGCACACAACTACCAAGTATCTTTGAACTCAGGAAGATGAGTCTTCCTGACTCCAGGGTTGTTACTCTATCTACTGAGCCACCTCTCTATTGAAGTGAATCTTTTCTCTCCAAGGTGATCCATACTCTCTTAATTGCTAAATCCAATTAAACTATTTTATATCTTCATCCTTCTTAATTTCTCAACAGCATATGACACTATTAACCAGTATTTCATATTGTATAATTTTTTCTCCAAGCATTTTCATGAAATTTCTCTCTTGGCCTGCAAATGCTGACTTTTTATTCTCAGACTCTTTTGCAGGATTATTTTTCACATTTCCTGCCCTATAACCTTGAAAGTCTTCAAAATCTCTATACCAGACCTTTTTCCTTCCTCCATCTATTTGCTTTCTTGGTTAATGCCATCAATTTCCACAAATTAATTGTTTTCTCTAGAGAAGACTCCTAGATCCACTTGTCCAGTCCTGTTTTCCTGTGATTCAGTCCTAATTACCATCCATCTATTGGAGATTTCTACCTGAATGTCATGTAGGCATCTCAAAACTCAATGCATCTAACATGTAACTCATTATATTCCCTGTTCCAAACTCTCCACTTTCCCCCACGTTTCACTGTTCTGGACTTCATCATGACTCAGAAACTCCTCATCCTGGAAAATCATTTCAGCCATGGAACTCCCATCTCACATCTTCCCCTTTGCAACCTACTCCAGTCTTCCCATTGCATCTAGGACAAAATAAAAACTCCTCTGTTTAGATGTTAGACCCCGATCTTTCTTTTTGAGCTCATTGGACATTGTTTCTCCTCCCAAATTCTGAAATTAAGCTAAAATGACCTCTCTTTTCCTCACAGATGATACTCTATCTTCTACTTCTTTGACTTTGCACTAACTATACCCCATGGTTGGAAGGAATTCATTCCTATCACCACCTAATAGAGTCCTTCACTTCCTTTTAGAGGCAGCTCAGGAATCATTTTGTGCACAAACAGTTCTCTTATTCCCCCAACTGATAGGTCCCTCTCTCTTGAACTTATTTTGCATTTGACTATTTTGTATACATTTATATTTATTAACTTTACATTTATGCTGTATACATATATATATAGACACACACATACATATACATGATTATATTATATGTATTTGGTGATGCCCCTATTGTAATCAAATCTCATTTTGAGTAGAAATTGTTTCCATATATATATGTATATGTATACATACCCCCAGTGCCAAACACAGTGCCCGAATTTTAATAAGTATATAACTGGAGTCCCATTGATTGTCTCATCTCACTTAAAAGTAATTACCTTTGTTAGTAATAACTCCTTGATCAAATCAACCAGAACTAAGTGTAAATAGGGACTGTATACATCCTTTGTTGTTGTTATTCAGTCATTTCAGTCAAGTCTGACTTCATTACCCCATTTGGGGTTTTCTTTGGAAGGATACTGGAGTGATTTGCCATTTCTTTCTCCAGCTCATTTTTACAGATGAGGAAGTGACGTAGAGTTAAGTGGATTGCCCAGGGTAGCATCACTGTTAAGTGTCTGAGGTCAGATCTGAGCTTGGGAAGGTGAATCGTTCTGACTCAAGGCTCTGCCCTCTATCCACTGCATCACCTCTGATGATCTACCACCAGTCTGCAAAGTTGGCAAACATCTTTAGTGAGCATACCCTGTTTCAAGTTTTCACTTCAAATATATAATCTGAGGGTCAACAAAGTTATTTCAATTTTTACACCTTTCAAGGCATCTTGAAAGATCATGAAGATCATATTAGAAGAGAAGGAACAAGTTTCACGAGTGCTATTCCAAAGTAGACAACATCTTTATAATCTCACAATTAATTGGAAGATGTGGGAAATAAAAGAATCCCCCTGTGCTTATTGCTTGTTGATTATAGATTTTTTCAAAAAGCATTTGATTCAGGACCTCAAAAGCTTTCCTTGAACAAGATATCTTCTTTACATATGTCAAAATTTTCAAAGTATATGCAAATTTAATTTGGAAGAGTTTATGAAGCTCCATATAAAATTTCTCTACTTTATTATTCTACGCAACAGATGTTGATGCACAGTTTTCTAGGTAATTGTTTGCAAATGCTTCTTGTGCTCATTGACATACAAGATGACCAAATGTCCAATGAAATGATGCTTCTTATTGCCTCAAAACTCAAGATAAAATCTTGCCTCTGCTTCTTCAAGGGGAGCCTGTGAGCCATCCTTCCTTTTAGCTGCAACTTCCTTGGTCTTTCTGTTTTATTTAAAGCAAGAAGGTCAAGACTGATATGATTAAATTTCTCCAGGATAATGTTCACTCACCGGTCATTGGTAAAGGATTTTTCATTTAGAAGTCCAACAAAGAAGTTAATATTTATAGATGGTCTAGATCTATGATTTTTAACAACCTCTAATCTCTCTATAAACACCATGCCAGAAGTGGCAGGTGATTGAACAATAACTGAAGGCTATATTATATTTTAATTTGTTTCAAAGAAAACATGCTTACTATGCCCAAAAAATTCATGGCCAAGTAACCATTCTACTTGTGATGAGAAGAGGAGAAACAATGTATTGACCTGACCAAATAAACTTAAACTTTTTATTTTTCCTAGTCCTTGGCATAGTTTGTTTGCTTAATAAGTGTTCATTGAAGTTTCACATTCAATGGAAAATGCTGGTAACACAGATATTGGCAAACTTTAAGTTCAACTGATATTAAACAAAGTATATTACCAAAGACCCAAAGCTCACTATGCTTTGGGTCTTAGTTATTTACCTGCTTTGAAGCCCAAGGCCAATTCTTAGCTAAAAACCACGTTAATAAATGCTGGTTGACCTGATAGCTTGAAAACTAGGAAAAATTTAAGTGAAAATAAAAGTAAACTAGAATACTTTTATTCATCTTTATTATACAATACAGATGCAGAAAAAAAAAAGATCTGAGGTCTACTTCATTACAGAGGACCATGGACCCTTTAATAAAGTGCCATTGGCTCAGATCTTTGCCTCAGTCTATTTTCTTGTAGATTGAATAATTTTAATCCCCCACAAATAAGCAAGGAAACAAATACAACTTATTCAGTGATTTTTTAGTTGGATCTAGATATCAAAGAAAGAAAGCTTTTATTCTTTCCTTTTGGGAAAAGAAACCATTTGTTTTGTAATGGTGGAGGGAACAGGATAGATATATTCCTGTTTATTTTCAGAGTTATTTTAAGTAATTGTGTGTGTGTGTATGTGTGCGTGTGTGCGCGCATATGAAAGTCAGAATGAGTAGTGAAAGAGAGGATGGATTTTTTAAAAATAAAAATGGATGGGACAAGGGAACAGTATTTCATACCATATCTTAAAGGACCCAAACATTTTGCTAGAGTGGAGTGGGATTTTACTCCCTCATTATATTGTCCTCAATCCTAAATTGCCGGTTTCCTCACTAATATGTTTATATGTTAAAAATACACTGTGTCATTTAGCTCAGAAAACAGTCATTACTTTTCTTGCCAGGTAAAACCTGAGCAAAAGGGAGAGATGGAAGATAGGGGGTGAGGCGGGGAAGTTCTTTCACTGGAATTTACTATAAAAAAATGAACATTTTTGCTATGGAAATCAAATTGATTAGGTTTAATTCACCATTGGTGCTTCCTTTGATGACTGCTTTGGGGCAAGGGTTTTTACATACATACTTGCTTGAGTTTTTTTTTTTTTTTTTTTTTTTTGCTGAAGGGTATTTTGAATCCATTTTGCTTATTAGTTTCCAATTCATTTTTAAACTGTTTCTGAAGGTGGCTTAACTTTTTCTTAAAATTATGCTTTGTTCAAGTTTGAGTGCATTTATTAATTGAAATAGATCCAAACTTCAGCTCATCTTTTAATCTTGAAATGGAAATTTATTGTTACATATTTTGAATCCTCTCTTATATTCTGCTTATATTCATATATGACATGTTTTTTTCTTTTCTTATTGTATATTTAAGTTTCAGTAATAAAAAAAAAAAAGGAATTCTGTGATCACTTTTTTTTCCCATTTTGTTTATGTAACCTAGGCCTTGTCAGGGCATACATAGATCACCTAACCTGTAGACCTCTTTTTCCTTCACCATGTGGGCATGCAAAATGGAATAATGCTATTTAAAATACAGAATTAGGCACATTTCATAGTCAAACAGGAAGTATCACATCCAAAGATGACTATAGATATTGGCTAGGTATTTCAAGCATAGACAAAAGCTAGTAGCGAAGTAAAAGGAAAGAGAAGCTAGGATAGACAGTAGAAACAAAACTGGACAATCAGAAAAGAAAGATGATCATAAATCTAAAGCTGTAAGGAACCTCGGAGACAATTAAGTCTTCATTTTACAGATGAGGAAGCTACAGCCCAGGGAGTTTGCATGACTTGCCCTAGGTCACAGTCAATCAACAACCATTTATTAGATGTTTGCTACATGCTATGCTAAACTCTAAGACAGAGTCTGTGAACATAGATTTTAGGGGTATTTGAGCTTGGATGAGAAAAATGGTATATTTTTATTTTCTCAAATCTGAAAAAACATTTCATTTTTTAAAAGTATCTTGAAAAGGCATTCATTGGTTTCACCAGACTGTTAAAGGAGTTTACCACATACACACGCACGATTAAAAATACCTGCTCTAGGGTTAAAAAGACAAAAAAGGAATAGTCCCTACATGCAAGAAACTGGCATTCTATGAATTCTAATAAAAGTATTAGCACATTAGCTAGCTGGAACATTTGAATTCAAAAGGAAATGAAATATAAGATAGTTTAAATTCTTATAAGAATTAGGAAGGGATAGATAGCCTAGTGACAACATAGGGAGCTGAGGGTAAGGAGAGATCAAGTTTCAAATAAGGGTATCCATCCATGTGAAAGCCTTGGGTAGCTAGAAAGGGATAGATAACTTAAGAAGTCATAATTATATATAAAGTTTTTACAAAACAAAAATAAGGTAATTTGTGGATTTAGCAACTAGAATGAATGGGAGTGGGGGAAGTCCTGGTATAGAAGCTGATCTTTGACCTGAATTTTGAAGGAAACTCAAAGAGGACATCATAAAGAAGTGTGGGGGGAGCATATTCCAGGCATGGGGATCAGTTTGCACAAAGGAAGGCAAAAAGAGGAAAGAACAATGGATTTGGAATCAAAGGATCCTGTGTCAAATCTCAACTCTGCCATTTACTTAATCTGTAGGCCTCAATTCCTTATGTTTTTTAAGATTCCTTATGATTCAAAATCTAGGATTCTATGTCCCGTATGAGGAACAAGAAGAAGTCCAGTTTGGCTACACAAAGAACATGTGAAAGGGTGAGTATGATAAAGCTAGAAATAATAATAATCAACAGACAAGGTCAGGTCTCAAGGATTACCTTTAAACACGAGTGGGCTACAGTATTTTTCATCCCTAAGTGTTTATTAGAAAGGACAAAAAAAAGAATGCTTGCTCCTTTGGTAGATCCCTAAGATTTAAATGAATTTATTTCCCAGCTAACTACAAGGCACTTGCGATCTGTACAGCAAAATCAGATTATAATAAGGGAAAACCTTCTTTGCCTTTGACAGAGCTAATACATAAAAGTGACTAAAATTCAGTGAATTAAACACTAACCAAAGCAGCCCTTGCAGTGGCGAAGGTGCAAATGGTGAAAAGAGCTCCTAAGAATACATGATAAAGATGTTCCTCCGTGTAGCAAATTAGAAATGAGGGAAGGATAGGGACCCTTTGGTAAATCTCTCCCAAGACCAAAATGATCTGGTAGAATCTCACCTGACTGAACAGTATCAAAAATTTCTCAGAGGTGGAATAATGAGTACGCCCTCCATTTTATTGGACCTTGTAATTTGCATATTGATTTCTTATTCATTGGTGTCTAAATAGTCTGATTTATAGGATTAAGTTTGAGTCCAGATGGCAACTGAGAATAATCTACCAAATGCTTTTTCTTTACCCATAAAAAAATCACTTAATCAGTTATTCAACAAACACATATTAAGTCCACTATATGCAGGACACTATGCTAGATACTAGGGATGCTTAAAAAGAAAAAAAAAACGAATCAATCTTTGCTTTCAATGAGCTTGTACTATCAAGGGAAACAACCTATACATAAACATTTTTACACGAAATAAATACAAGGTTTTTGGGGGGTTTGTTTGGTTTTTTTGTGGCTGGCAGGGTGGTGAGTTGGAAGAGGAAGGATTTCAAGAATGCATCATTTGAGCATTGCTTTGAAAGAAACAAGAAGTTCAAAGAGGCTGTATTTTCTAGGCACAGGGTACAACCAGTTCAAGAATGCAAAGGGGAGTAGAGGAGCATCATGTCAATGATTTGTGAAAAATTTCAAGGCTAGTTGGACTGGATGAGAGAATACAGGACAGAGAGTCATGTATAATACGGTAGAAAAAGTAGGTCAGGGTCAATTTGTAAAAAAAAGACTCTATAAACTGAGCAGAGGAGATTAGATTTGATTCTAAAGAAAATAAAGGTCCATTACAATTTATTGAGTGGGACAGTAAAGTGGTCAGACATAAACCTTGGCAAAATCACTTCAGCAGCTGTTGGGGAGAATAGATTGAAGAATGGAAAGCCATTCTGTGGCTACTACAGTAGTTAAGGTGAGAGCTGATGAGCATCTAAACTAGGGTAGTGGCCAAGTAAACAGGGAAAAAAGGAGATCACAGATATAAAGGTCCTGCTGATCATCTCATTCTCCAGTACTTCATAAATGGGAAAGAAAGGGTTAGTGGTTTTGAGCGTCATTTTTAACCCTACTTTCCTTATGGAAAAACAACCAAAAAAATTTTAAGGACATTCCAACTTCATATACTAGGGTATTCTACATGATTTGGTATCATAGAGTCTCAGAGGATAGAAAAAATCTCAGAAGCCATTTAATTCAAACCCTATCTAACGAACGATTGACTTCTTCAATATTCAGTATTCAGGATACTGGTTATCTAGCTTCTGTCTCAAGACCTCTAGTGATGGAAAACAAGCTACTTCCCAAAGTGGTCAATTCTACATTTAGATAGTTCCCACAATTAGGGAATTTTTTTTCTTATTTTGTGTATAAATCTGTCTCCTTTTAATTCATCCCTACCCCAACACACACACACACACACACACACACACACACACACACACATCCTAGTTATGCCCTTCTAGAAGAAAGAAAGTATGCCACTTTTCACATTTAAATAGCACTTAGAACTGTACCTTATAGAATGGTGCCTCCTCATGAGTAAAGAGCCCTGGATTTGGAGTCAAAAGACTTGAATTAATATCTTGATTTTAATAGCTACTACCTATGTAAATGCATACAGGTGATCTCATTTCTCTGGACTTCAGTCTCCTCATCAATTAAATGAAGGGACAAATGTTTGCTGAACTGAATTGAATTAGAGCAAGTCTGAACCTTCTTCCACGTAACTTTTCAAGAACTTGAAGATAACCATCTTGACTGGAACTGTCGTGATTGGAACTCTTACCCAGTCTAAATACCTCACCTCTGTAAACATTAGCATCTTCCTTTATCAAATGAGGACATCTGCTCTACTAGTCATAGAATAATTATCTGCATGCTTTTGAAAGAATTGAAATGAATAACTTTTATATTTTATAGCTCCCCTTTTAGAAAAACTAAGAAATATTCCATAGAACTGGGACCATAGGATGAAACAATGTGAATAAAACCAATAACTGTTTTAAACACCAGATGCCAAAACAATAAACTTCATTAAAGATCTAAATTTTGTTGCATTCTACATTTTCTATGAAATAAAAATAGCAGGAGGGAAAATAAGGAATATAAAAGTGTCACTGTTCCTCTTTCCCACCCACTCGTGAAACCATGCTTTCTTACCACATGGAGATGACTTGTCTTCTCAGAAGTCTTGGGAACTTGGAGTTTAAATCTGTGGGAAGACTTATTTAACGTAGGCAGTCCTACTTTTCCTTTAAGAAAAATGATGGGATAATGATGGTGATAAGAAATAATCAAGTCAAGACCAATCTCTTCAGAAGAGGGATTCGTGACTGGGTGTCCATGAACCTGGTTATTGTTGTTTTTTTTTTTTTTTTAAATAGGCTATCATGATAAGGATTTGGATTTAGGTTCTGTGTTCAAGTTCTTGCCATCTGTTTGACTTTGAGCAAGTTCCTTCACTTTTTTAGAGGTTAACTTCTAAGCACCATTCATACGCTAGAACTGGTTATTCTAAGCAGCCAGTGTCAAACAACCATACCATTGCACAACCCTCCTGTCTTTATCCAACACCTCAGAACTCCTTTGTTGAATCAGGATGTGATTTCCTTGCCTTTTCCTGCCCTCTCTTAAAGCTGTAGTGGGATGGCCATCAGCTCTGAGCTAGGCACACAGGATTCAGAGGAGAAACAAGCAGCAAGGAACTCACTGAGGATCAGGAGCACTCAGCCTGCATGGGAGGGTCAATCATCATAGCAGTTTTTCAGGGGGCCACTAAAGTAGTTCCCCTGGGAAACCCAGAGAAAGAGGCCTATTCACTGAATGAGCATTACCTCACTTTAAGTGAGCCCCATTGCTTCCTGGGCCATCTCCAGTCATTCTAAAGATTGTCTGGTCATTGCATCCAGATGGCTCAGGAGGAGAAAGTGGGACTGGTGACCTGCACAGCCCTCACTCACTCAAAACAAAGTCAAATGCAAGTCATGTCAACATTTCTCTGATGTCATGGTCCTTTTCAAAAACAAAGGACAAATGCAACAATTCTGATAACAATATTTCAAATGTGATTGATTTTTTCTGTAGTTCTATGCATTTAAAAACATTATTCTCTTCAGTTTCAATTTTTGTTATTATTGTAGTTCTTTCTATTTTCATTTCGGTAGTCATTTTGTATGTTTCCCTGTTTCTTTATGCTTACTTCATTTTGTCACTATTTATATGTCTTCCCAGGTTTTTTTCTCAATTCTTCATATTCATCATTTCTTATAGCACAGTACTGTTCCATTACATCCATCGGTCACTATTTGTTTAGCCATTCTCCAATTGATGAGTATCTATTTTAGTTCCAGTTCTTTAATACTACCAAGAGTGTTGGCATAAATATTTTATTGTACATGGGATCTTTTTTTCTGTCTTTGATTTCCTTGCCATTTATGTATAGTTTAGGAATATGTCTCATACTGGGCCAAAGTATATAGACTTTTAGTTATTATATTATCATAATTTCAAGTTGCTTTCTACAGTGGTTGGACCAATTTGCATCTTCATGACTCCATCAATATGTGTCATATTGCTCTGTTTTCCTTTTACTGCTTCAGCATTTTATATTCTCATTTTCACCATCTTTGCCAATTTGCTGTGTGGGAAGTGAAACTTTAGATTTATTTTTATTTACATTTCTCTAATTAGTAATTAAATACAATCTTTCAAATGGTTTTTCAAATTTTTCAGTTCTTCTTTTGAGAATTATTAATTCACATCTTCCTTGTCCCTTGTAGAATAACTCTTAGAGTTTTACATTTGTGTCTGTTCCATACATATCTTGCATAGTATGTTCTTACCAAAGATATCTGTTGCAATTTATTTTCTCTAATTAACATCTTCCTTTATTATCTTAAGTTTTATTCATTTGAAAAATATTTGCACTAACAAATCAATTATCAAATTTGTCACTTTTCTCCATACTCAATTTTTTTCTTTGTAAACAAAATCCTTCACTAACATCGTACTCTGATGCCTCATTGTGCCATAAACAGGACTCTGGGTCCTCAAAGGAAATTCCAGTGAAATATTAGCTCTCAAAGGTTCTACCAAGCAGGAAAAGCTTCAAATAGAGACCCATCCAGGGTCACAGAGTCAGACACACTTGAAACAACTGAGCAATAGGTCCAGTGTTGGTTTTTATGTTTGTAGATGAGTTCAAGCAGTGAGAGATCTGGGTATAGTCACACATATGTTGGACAAAGCCCCTATTTCCTACCATATGGCTAAATGGATAGAGGAAATTTGTTTAAGCTCAAGTAAATTGCATGGTGCTAGTATTAAGAGTATGACAGGATTTTAAAGGAATTTTTCTACCTAGAAGAGAAGGTGGGTGAAAACAGTGAGTGTATTAGGGAAAGAAAAAACATTTTACTTGGGGTTTTCTTTTCAATATAAGTTAGTTATGACTGTGGGCTTTGCTTTACAGCAACCTACCTTCTTTCATTTTTTTTTTTATTTTTAACACAGTTTAGAACAGGTAAAGCAACTCAGACTTTTGGTCAGGTGATACTGCTTTTTAAAGCATTTACAATATGGACCACAAAAGAATTTTTTTCTTTAAACATTAACCAACTGAGACACAGATAATATTTATATTGCTAACTTCACAAGCTCCTGACCTAATTGTCTCTACAGTATTACTAAGAATTAAAGGACCTTAACTTAATGTTGTTGGTCTAAAGTCCTATGCCTAATAGCTTAATTTTAGACAACCTCGAATGTTCCCCTATCCATAATCTATAATTGAATAGATCTGGTATTAAGCTTACAAACCTTTTGACTATAAGAAATTGCCCCCAATAGTAAGGACATTTCAGGGATACAATATCTCCCCAACTTCATGTCAGTTCCTGGCAGGATTACATTATCCACCTGCATTCAATCAGACTTAAAGTCTGCTAGGTGTCAGCAGGAAAATTGTGTCAAGAGAATCCCACCTCAGCCCATGCTGAACAGCTGCTCTCCCACCCTTCCCTTGAGATCACCTTATGCAGTTCATACCAGCATCTCATCAGCTTACTGCCATCATGTATTGGAGGCTCAGATCGCCTTTCTTGCTACCCATACCTGGAGTTAGATTCAGAAGAACAGTCACTTAATAGTCCCATAGCATCCTAAAAAGGTCAAGTTTCAATAACCAGGTTTCAAATAGGATTATAGTTTCACTTTGGCTAAGGAACATCTTTTGAGGCAAGTCTTAAGTGGCTTACATGTCTTTCTATACACGTTCTAGTTCCTGATTAAATGGCAATCATAAAATCAAATTTACCATTAAAACCTTGACTTTTCCCTCCGTGCCAAATTTTACCCAAGGTTATCTTCCTCTATGAAATTTAGACTGAAATTCTTTTCTCCAAAGTAAAGATATCATTGTTTTAATACTAATTTAATACTAATTACTTTTACCTTACTTTGTAACATGTCCAATTTTTTTCCCCATCACCCCTCTCCCTCCGTTTCCTAATTTCCTAATACCTTGCATTCTGATTACTCCTTCCCTCAATTTACCCCCCCCCCCATACCCCACGCCTCTCCTATCCCCAACTTCTCTCTTTTCTTGCAGGCCAAGATGAATTTCCATACCCCTATCCCTGTAGTTCTTATTTCCCAATTATATGCAATAAAAATTCTCAACATTCATATCTAATACTTTGAATTCCAACTTCTCTCCCTCTCCTCCTCCCTCCCCAACCCCACTGAAAAAGGAAGCAATTCAATACAGACTAAATATGTGTTATTTTGTAAAAGACTTCCATAGCAATCATGTTGTGTAATACTAATTATATTGCCTTCTGACCTACCCAATCCCTCCTTATTTTTCCCACACAACTGATCTTGTCCCTTCTCAAAAGTGTTTATTTCTAGTGACTCCCTTCTGCCATTTTCCCTCCCTTCTAACATTCCCTTTGCTCCACTTGTTGCCTCCTCTCCTACTTTCCTGCGGTGTATATAAATTTTCATATCAAATTTAGTGAGCATGTTATTCCTTCCTTCAGCCACATGTGGGGAGAGTAGCTTTGTTTCCCCTTCTCCCCCTTCTCCCTTATCTCCTCCATTGAATAAGATTTTTCTTATCTCTTTTACGGGTTATAGCCCACCCCATTACATTACTCCCTTTCTTTTCCCGGAATTTTTCTTCTTTACCCCTTAATTTTTATTTTCTTTTATTTTAGTGTGTGTGTGTGTGTGTGTGTGTGTGTGTGTGTGTGTGTGTGTACAATCTCTCCAACTACCCAAATACTGAGAAAAGATTCAAGAGTTAAAAATATTTTCTTTCCATGTAGTAATGTAAACAGTTCAGCTTTAGAGAGTCTTTTGTGATTTTTCTTTTCTGTTTACCTTTTCATGCTTCTCTTGATTCTTGTCTTGGGATATCAAATTTTTAAATACAGATCTGGTCTTTTCCTCAACATGAAATCTTGAAACTTGTCTATACCACTGAATGACCATTTTTTCCCTTGAAGTATTATATTCAGATTTGCAGGGTAGGTGATTCTTGGCTTCAATCCCAGTTCCTTTGACTTCTGAAATATCCCCTTCCAAGCCCTTTGAATCCTTAATGTTGAAGCTTCCAGATCCTGTGTTATCCTAATTGTATTTCCACAGTACCCAAATTGTTTCTTTCTAGCTGCTTGCCATATTTTCTCCTTGATCTGGGAACTCTGAAATTTGGCCACAATATTCCTAGGAGTTTCTCTGTTTGGGTTTCTTTCAGGGAGTGACTAATGAATTCTTTCAATATCCATTTTGCCCTCTGATTCTAAAATATCAGGGCAGTTTTCCTTGATAATTTCATGGAAGGTAATGTCTAGGCTCTTTTTTTGATCATGGCTTTCAGGTAGTCCAATAATTTTTAAATTATTTCTCCTGGATCTATTTTCCAGTTCAGTTGTTTTTCCAATGAGTTGTTTCATATTATCTTCTATTTTTTTAAATTTTTGGTTTTGTTTACTAACTTCTTAGTTTAACTCATAGTCAGTCATTTTGCTGAACTCAATTCTCTCTTTCAATGAATTATTTTGTTCAGTGAGCTTTTGAACCTTCTCCTCCATTTGGGTAATTCTGTTTTTTAAAACCTCCTTCTCCTCATTGGCTTTTTCCAATTGAGTTAGCCTCTTTTTAAAGCTGCTATTTTCCTCAGCATTTTTTTGGTTCTCTTTTAGTAAGCTGCTAACTTGTTTTTTAAGGTCTTCTATTGCCTGAGCCAAGTTTAAGTCCCCTTTGGAGGCAGGACCCTTGACTTCCTCTGACAGTATGCCTTGTTCTTCCTCATCTGAAAAGATGGGGGGAGATACCTGTTCCCCAAGAAAGTAACCTTCTATAGTCTTATTTTTTTTCCCTTTTCTGGGCATTTCCCCAGCCAGTTACTTGGCTTCTGAGTTTCCTCTCCACAACCACCTTATCTCCAGTTCTGCCCAGCCAGTGCTTGGGGGCTGAGATTCAAATGCTGCTCCCAAGCCTTAGGGGTTTTTGGCAGGGGTGGGGCTGCTATTCAGTGTGAGATTAAGTTCAGCTGCTCAGGTGGGGGCAGAGTCACCACACTGGGCTTAGTTCCCTCAGGGGTTTTCTGATGAAACCTTCATCAATGGATGTGGACCACTGCCTGCTTTGGGAGCCCTTGTCCACTGCTGCCTCTGCTGCTGCCTCCCAAGGGGGCCTGAGTTATGGGGATACCCCACTCCCCTCTCACCAGCTGAAAAGATCCTCTCACTGACCTTTGGCACCTAAGCCTGCTTGGATCTGCTCCTCTGGGTGCCAAGTGGTCAAGGCAGAGCTGGACTCTGCTCCACATCTGGTGCACACCAGACCTTTCCCGTCAGTTTTTCAGGTCTCTCTGGAACAGAAATCTCCTCCCGCTCCATTATTCTGTGGCATCTGCTGCTCTAGAATTTGTCGAGAGTTCTTCTTTACAGGTATTTTGTGGGCTGTAGGGTAGGAGCTAAGCATCTGTGTATCTTTCTACTCCGCCATCTTGGCTCCTCCCAACCTACTTTCTTTTAAAGCATAGTCCAGATGCCATCTACCATACAAGACCTTTCTTGACCTTCCCAAGTATTATTCTTTCCTCCTTAAAGTCACTTTGTAAAGACTTAGCATTGATATTATATCCTCTAAATAGAATGTAATTTCCCTGAGGACAGGGGTTGTCATTTTTGTCTTTATATTCCCAGAATCTACCAAGGTAGCTAAGTGATGCAGTGGATAGTATCAGGCCTAGAATCAAGAAGACTTCTTCCAAGGCTCAAATCTGGCCTCAGACACTTATTAGCTGTTTGATCCTAGGCAAATCATTTAATCCTGCTTGCCTCAGTTTCCTCATTTATAAAATAAGCAGGAGAAGGAAATGGCAGCCACCCCAGTATCTTTGCCAGGAAAACCCCAAATGGGGTCACAAAGAGTCAGACACAACTGAACAGGAACATTCCCAGTTATGCCTTACATATTGTAAGTGCTCCATAAATACTGTATTTATTGAATTTAATTTACTAAGCAAAGGAATTTAAACTGTGCTGTTTTGCCTGAGGCACATTTTTTTGGAGGGGAGGGGGCCAAAGAGACTCACAAATGATCATTAACACTAACTACCTTTGATGACAATGAAGCTCCTGCAGCAGAAGGCAGCTACAACTCAGAAGCAGCAGCTTAGCAGGAAAGGCAAACAGCAAAGACAACAAGTAGCTCTTCAGAAAAAAAAAAAGGAGCTTTGAAGACAGAAACCAATGGAAGCAGAGGAGATCAAACAGAACAGCAGAGGGGCACAGCTAGTGGATAGAAGATAGTACCATGAGAGTGGTTCCACCCTGGATGCAACCCTAGGATTGATTGCTAGATATCTGGTAAATATTCCCTCTCTCAGCCATGAGAATCTGTGAGATCCTGTATCCCTTCTTAGAGTGCTGGACTTGTAATCAGGAAGGTCCAACTTCAAAGCCTGCCTCAGATGACTATTAACTCTGCAATGACGAGCAAAGATGTTAAACTCTTTTTGTCTCAGTTTTCTCATTTGTAAAATGAGAGAGTTGGATTTGCTTTTAGCTCTAAATCTGTGATTCGATGATACTATATATGTAGTGGAAACTTTTTATTCTTATTTTATCTACTATTTAGTCCCAGTTAAAAGCCTTTTTATTTTATTTATGACTCAATCATAGAAAATACACTGATAGGAGTTCAAGCTATATTTACATACCCAAATTACCTCTCACTGAATCTTGAGATAGTAAGGGATCCCAGACTTGTATGAGACCTGAGACATGAAGATCAGCCTACCTAAGTTTAGAAAGACATCACCAGGTCGATTACAACATCACATAAATTCTTGGCAAGTGTTATACTGACTGACCTTGTAGTTAGGAAAAATTGGGTTCAAGATGCACCTAAGACACATATTGACTGTGTTACCCTAAGCAAATCAGTTAGCCTTTTCTCAGTGCCCCACCCCCCAGGTTAATCTTTAAGAGGCAGATAAGGGACCTATATGCAGTGGCAGAAGAAATGTCTCAACAGGAGCTCACTGTTTGACCAATGAAAACACAAGCCCAGTCTAAGAAGAATGAATTCCCAAACTCATTTACATATACAATCCAGTCATTGAAGAAAATGCATTGATAAGATTACAGATTCTTGATCTGTGCAAGCAAGAGTTTTAACTGAGCCTGATTTCTTCTTTAAAAAAAAAAAATTAAACCCGGAAAATGACACATGGACATATTTAAATAAAGCTTTATGAGTTGTTCTGAAGTCACTGTAAATTTTTTTGAATTCTGAAAAATGTTTGTTAAAAAAAGTCTCTAGCCTAGTCTTTTAAGGAGTAACAGCTTTGAAATTTAAGCTGTGGTTTGTAGTTTCTTCAGTATAGTATGAACTAGTTCTCTGTTAGAATTAAGAATTACTTCTAGCAGAATCAGATTGTGACTCTAGCCTTTTCACATAATGTACATGAATTTTGAATGATCTGTGAAAACTGATCTGAATTCTAGTATTTCTAAGGGAGGAAAATATGTATCATAACTTTCTTTTACTAAATTGTTTTATTAAAATATATTATGTGTTTTAAAAATTCTTTTCTTTCTAAATTCTTTCCCTCCCTTTCACCCCCTCCTTCACCTACTGAGAAGACAAGCAATATGTAGCAATTATACATGCTCTCTTAATCCATCAACTGAATTTTAACTTCAGTGTGGTACAATAGAAAAGGCAATGAATTCAGAGTGAAAGAATCTGGTTTCAAATCCTGACTTGGTCATTTACCTATCTGATCCTAGAAAAGTCACTTCACTTGCCTGCCTCAGTCTCCTCATCTGTAAAATGGGGGTTATATTTTAAGTGCTACAATAAGTTAAAATTAAAAGTCCAAATAATTATACTTACTTCTCAGGGTAGTTGTGGATAAAATGACATAATATTTGTAAAGTGCTTTGCAAACCTTAAAATGCTATTTGATTGCTAGCTGTGAATATTATTAAAATGTTAAGCAGAAGAGACTCTATTCTGATCCTGGAGGTAATAGGTAGCATTGAAATTTCTTAATAGGAAATGGGGCATAGTCAGATTTGAACCTTAGGATGAATTGGAGTAGGAAGAAATTTAGAACCTAAATGAGCATGATTGTGTGTGTGTGTGCGTGTGGGTGTGTGGGTGTGTGGGTGTGTGGGTGTGTGTAAAGGAGGGGATATACATGAGAGGAAATGTTGAGATAGACATGGCAAGATTTAGCAACTGATTGAGTATATAGGGTGTGTAAGAGTGAGGCATACTCTTCAGCTTATCAAAAAAAAAGCAAAGAAAATTTAAACTGTGCCACCCAAAACTGAACACAAAATTTCAAATGTGCTCTGACCAGGAAAGTCTACCTCCTTATTCCTGGAAATTAAGCTTCTTTTTTTTTTTTTCAGTTCAAGATTGTACTATTTTTGAGTCATTGGGTTTGAGTGTTTTGGTTTTGAGATTTTTTTTTTATTGTTGACATATCAAACTGTTCATACATATTAAGTTTACAATCCATTAAAATCAGCAAAAAATTTTAGACAAACTTCTGTGCAACCATATTCCTCTCTCCATTCTGTAAACATGAAGTTGATTTTTTTGACCCATAATTGTTTACCCTTTTCCCTATTGAATTTCATCTTTTCAATTCAGTCCAAAATTCTGACCTAATAATTCTTTTTTGGATCTTGTCCTTCAGTGTATCAGTTATCCTTCCTCACTAGTGTCATCTGCAAATTGGTTAGCATGCTCTCTATGTCTTTATCCAAGTCACTGATAAAAGAGATAGGAGCAAAGGGCCAACCAATTACAGATCCCTGGGGCACTCCATTGGAGACTTACTGTCATATATTGATAATGAACCATTAACAACTACTCTTTGAGGCTAGCCCTTCAGCAAGTTTTGAATCCACCTAATTCACAACTCTCCTTCTTTTCCACAAAAATAATGAGATAGTTTATCAAAATCTTAAATAAAATCTGAGTAATCTATAATATTACTCTGCTCTGCTAGGTTAGTATTCATATTAAAAAAGAAAATAAAGTTAGTATGGAGTAAACTGTCCTCATGAAGCCAAGGTGATTCTGTAATCACTGCTTCCTTTTCTAATGTTCATTAACTTCTTGATAATCAATTTAAGATTTTTCCCAATTTCCCAAGAATTAAAGTTATGGTCATTGGCCTATAGTCTACATCCTCTTTTCTCTTTCCAGAAAAATTGGGTCAACTGCCTTTTCCAGTCTTCTGGTGCCTCTCTGGTTCTTCACAGTCTGTCAGATATCAAATGCAATCACATCATTCAGTTCTTTCAGGACCCAAAACTATAATTCATCTGGGCCAAGTGACTTGAATTCATGGGGGCAGGTTGGAGCTATCTATTCATTTATCTTGGGTATCAAATCTCTTGTAGACATTTTTGTATGTCTTTTCCGTCACAAAAGTTAGTTATTCTACTTAATAGAGAAAACAGAAGAAAAATGAAAATTTAGCAGCTCTGTCTTCTCTCTATTGTCAGTAATTAGCATTCTCTCCTCAAGCAGTACTCCTGCCTCTTCTTTGACAGTCATCATTTCCCCAATATGGCTAAAAATGAACAAAAAGCAACACCCCCACAACCTTGTTGTTGTTTTTAGCTTCCCACACCAGCCTTCAGTAATTCTGATCTTTAACACTCTTGAAACTATTTTTATAGAACTGTGCCCATGCTCTCATATTCATCTTCTATTATGCATGTGGCTTTGCTTTCTTTTCTATGTCAATCTTTAAAATTAAAGTTGGTTGGTGAGTTCCCTGGGTTCTTGTTCTCTTCCCACAAATCCCATTTTTCTTCTTCATTGGAATTGTTTCCCTTTGTGTTTTCAGAATTTTATTCTTGGGAGTTTTCTATCCCTACTAGGCTGACCTCTCCTCTAGTATTTTAATCTGCAGCATTCTACCTATTCTTCCTCTAAATGCTTTGAATATTTTCATCAAAAAATTCTAGGGTACAAGTAAAACTTTGCCCATCTTTCCTCTCCTTGATCCCAAACTCTAGCAGGGAGTGATAACTTCCCTGAATGTTCTCATCACTTACAACCCAAAATCCAAGTCTGGATTCTTAGTAAGAATTCCAGAGGTCCAGAATGGATTCCAGGTTACTGACCAAAGCACAGTGATGGAGAAGTGAAGTAGAGGTAGAGACCCCACCTCTACTAACATAAGTAGTAAATTTTGCTCTAAGGGCAATCATTAAGGAAAGCTTCTGGATGAGTACCTCCCTCAAATCAACTTTTCAAAATGAACTCATTGAGTCGGGGAGGAGGGTATCCCAGGACTCCTTCCTATGGAAAGGAGACATGGACCCCAGGACAGTAGATCAGGTCTTGGTCTGCTCAGGGAGCAGCTCTAGTGAGGGGAAGGAAGCACACATTCTGGCAGTTTCCTATTTTAACCAATTAATCTTGATAACTAGCAACTAAATTCAGTTATTTCTATTCTGCTGACAGATGGCAAATACCATCAACATGCACTGGTAAATACCTTTGTTTCCTTATTCTAATTTTACCTCTGCTTGTACCATACTTTTGTCTCCCTTTCTCTTCTAGTTTTCTTCTGTTAATTAGACAGGGACTAGAGATATCCTTTGGGACATGAATGTCATTAAGTGCCCAATTAGTTGTCCCAGCAGCAAGACCATCACCCTGTTCTGACTTTCAATATCATTTCTTGGCCCTAATCTGAGGGCATTTTATGTACAAAAACTCCCCTGCCTCCAGAAACTTCTTCCCCACACATCTATCTTTCTGTCTTGTCAGGAACAGGTTTTCCACCTTTCTTCTATCTCTTAGAAAAAGTCCAGGAAAACTTTGCTACATTTGCTTTTTGTTGACCCTCTTATCTGCCTCTAATTTTATAACGATCTAGGGGATAGTTTCAATTGTTTAGGAATTTCAAATGGCACTTAATGAGATTGTATCAAATGTCCTTTTCTCACTTCAGAAGGGAAGAAAAATTGATTAGCAAAACTATAAAAATGATGTATCTAATTTTAGTTTACAGAATAATTAGGTATTGCTCCAGGTACTTATTACATTAGTAAAGCATTTACTATAAAGAATATAATCTCATTCTGTTTTCATAGTATATTCTTTGAGGTAGACATGTGTGATAAATTTAAATTCTTCAGTAGCATTTTAATATGGTACTTGAGCCTAGAAAGCACTGCATAAATAGTAAATGGTCTTTCCATATGAGACTCATCTTTGGGGAAAATCTTAACCTTTTTTTTTTGACCTATAATAATTTCTGGACCAATAATAATTTCAAAATGAGCATTTGAATCTCAATGATAGTTAATTATTCACTCCTAATTTGCTCTTCATTGTCTCAAAGTTAATGGAATTTATACTTGGTAAATATCATGTGCTCTCTCCACATTGAAACTGATTATTTTTCTTTATTGCTCATTTAATATTTATGGGATTAAAAGGACATAGCTAGAACTTTTCACAAATGTAATATAGTGGAAAGAGCACTGAATTAAGAATTAGGAGACCTGGATTCATTCCTGGCTCTGAAACTTATTAGCTACGTGACAATGGTCAGGTCACTTCACCTCTCTAAGGCTCATCTGTAAAATGGAGATAAGCATACTCACCTTTCCTCTCTCTCAGGCCTGCTAGGCAAGCACCTTGGAGTGCTATGTAAATGTTAATTATTGTCAAGGAAATAAAGCAATGCCCTCAGCCATGTTATTACTTATTTACAAAACCAAAATAATAGAGAAAAGCTTGCCTTTACTAACTTTTTATACTCTCATAGACTCAACCAATAAAACAACTGCAATTAAAGCCTTCTGATAAGCTGCACAAAGTCGAACTTCTTATCAAATTTTAAATTACTTCTATTAGGAGAGAATAAGTAAAATGACTCCAAACTTAACTAATATTTTAGAGACAAAGAGACTTTCCCCCTCATCTTCTACCCCCAAGATGTTTTGTATGAAGAGATACACAAGGGAACAATCTACCAACCCTTTATCAAAGTTTGGTAGAACCAAGTTTAAAAATCATTTTCAAAGTAGGGATAGTGTACTCCTATTACAGGCTTTTCAACTTATGGTGAGAAAGATATACAATCTTTTGCTGGATGTTGTAACTATAATTTTATTACATTTAATGATGAACATGGGCTTGGTGACAAACCAACAAAAATAGTTCAAACTTATATAATAGTATATATATATATATATATATATATATATATATATATATATATATATATATATATATATATAATTTCATTTGATCCTTGTGAGGTAACTGTTACTATCATCCCTATTTTACAGATGAGAAAATTGAGGCTCAGGGAAGTTGTTAGAGTTTTACACAGCTAGTAAGTATCAAAGAGATTTTTAATTTGTTCCTGTTGATTCCAGATTCACTGCTCTGTTCACTTGGACAATGTTGTGTTTGTCCTTTGTTCTTGAAGGGGACCATGATATCAAGATGATGACATGACTTTCAGTTAACTTTGATTTGAGGGAGAGAGGGCTGTGCAACGTCACCAACCTCACTTTCTTCTCCTGAGCCATCTGAGTCCAGTGGCCTAATATTCATCAGGATGACTGGAGATGGTCCAGGATGCAATGGGAAACCCTGGCCCTTTCAGGCTAAAGTCCCGTAGCATTCTCACTTTGAGTGAGATGCATTCATTCAATGAGTAGTAATTGCTCAAGCTATGGTCCCTTTTATAAAAATAAAAAATAAAAAATCAAACTGAGAAGGGAAGACCCTCAGGGTTCCTGGGTAAAAGAGAAACAATTACTATTTAGTATTTAAATCTATTCTGTGCCAGGTGGGTGGGGACTTGTTGTCCAGTCTATGAACTCCAGAGTGAAATTGGGTTTGAGGCTTGATCTTTAAGCAAGAAATGTAGCCATTAAACCCAAAGGAAAAAAGGCAGCTTTGGGGAGTGGAACAGAGGAGGAAGAGGAGGAAAGTTTGCTACTCAAATTATAGTACACAGACAACTACTGATTTCTGCCTAGAACCCATTTTGTCACTTCTTTTTCGCTTTTTTCAATAAAGGAAAGTGCTTGTGGTATACTACACTGATTTTATATGGATAGCAAGTGGAAAACCAGAAGGCTGTTACTGGGGAAGAGTAACACTTCTGATAGTAAGACAGGCTATGAGAAACCCACTTTTCCTTTCATTCAAGCACCTCTAGGTCCCTATTCTCTTCCTCTATAAAACTCTAGCAGCATGTAGACAAACCTGTTTCTTTAAAGGGTGGGGAGTCTTTTCAGTCTAAAGGTGATCAGGGAATACTATGCATTTTCACTGATCCTGGGCAAATTTAACTCTTATCTTGAGTTCCCTGACCTGGCCACTATGGAGGGAGAGAGGACTAACTTTTATCCTTTTTAACTTTAAAGTTATCCTTTTATCCCTATTTAGTAAATTTGGTTTTAATTATATTTTATGGTCCATAAAAACTTATTACATTTTAAAACTTGAACCTGAATACTAAGCTAAGCCTATGCTACTGCTTTTGCTGACTACATGGTCTCCTGCTTCATTTCAAATTCTGACTCTGTCCTTTACTAGCTGTGTGTCTTTAGGCAAGTAACAAACTCTCTGGGTCTTGATTTTCCAAAATGTGTAAACTGAGTTACTTGGACCAAATCAACTTTCCCTTTTAGATGTAGGATCTGTTGCTTTGTTTTCCAGAGTCCCAAAGCAGCCAAACTAGAAAGAATTCTTTTTTTCTACTCATTTCCTAGGATTAAGAATCTTCTTTAATGGTCCCTATTCTTATAAGAACTCAAGACATCAACGAGAAACAAAATGTAACTTTTTCAACTTTTTTAAACGTCCTTTAGCAACCCCTAATTTGAGATGGAATTGGAAGGGACAGCACTAGGCAGTTTTTAATGTGGGACTGGTGTTCAGAAGAGATATTAGGGCTAACTATATTGATTTAAGTGTCATCTATATAGACAGCATTTAAATTCTTGGGAGCAGATGAGATCATCAAGAGAAAGAGTGTAAATGAGAAGAGAAGTTGGCTCAGGTTCGTTCTAAGGGTTTAGCAGACGGATGATGATCCAGCAAAGAAAAAAGATAAAGTATGGTGAGGTGGAAAGGAGGAGAACAAAGAGGGAATACTGTCATAGAAGCCAATGAAGAAGAGAAAATATCCAAGAGTATGGTGTTATCAACAATATCAAAAGCTACAAAGAAGTCAGAGAGGATAGAGACTGAGAAAAATCAACCAGACTGATTAGTTAAAATACCTTGGAGGGAGCAGCTTCAGGCAAGTGGTGGAAACCAAAATTGCAAAAGATTGAGAAGTACTTGGGTGATGAAAAAGTGACTATAATATCATTATAATTTGTTATAAATAAGGCAAGAAATGAACATAATTCTAAGAATTAATAGGGTCAAGTAATTTTTTTTTTAAATATTGCATAAGAGCAGAGCATATTTATAGCAACTGGAAAGATGCTGATACACAGGGAAATAATGGATAGGGTGGGGAAGGGGAATGCAGTGAGGCAGGTATCAAAGAGGTGTGCAATAATAATTGATGGAGAGAGCTTCTGGATGAGATAGGGAGCAACGTGATCAAAAGCACAGGCATAGAGGTTGGCAGGGAAAAGGATCACCTCTTTCTCACCCTTCCCTCAAATGCAGGCATGAAGGAGGAGATGACAGGTGAAGATGCAGAGGGATTTCGAAGTATGAAGTAGTAGACGTGAGAGAACTCACAGTGGATAGTTTTGGATTTTCCAAGGAAGTAAGAGACTAGGACATTTATTGAGAGAGGAGTGGTGTTGGGGACTTGAGGTGAGAAAATAAGGTTTGAAACAGTTTTCATTGCTGTAAAGCAATCCCTTAACTTGGGCAATAGAGGAAGGAAGGAAGGAAGGAAGGAAGGAAGGAAGGAAGGAAGGAAGGAAGGAAGGAAGGAAGGAAGGAAGGAAGGAAGGAAGGAAGGAAGGAAGGAAGGAAGGGAGGGAGGGAGGGAGGGAGGAAGGAAAGAGTTACTAAGCACTTATGTGCCAGGCACCTAGTTAAGTGGTACTTTATATCTGAGGAAAAGGATGACTGAATTTTTGAGACTCAAAATCTGGTGTAGTCTAACTTGTTTAATTATGTACCAGGCACTGTGTTAAGCTCTGGGAATACAAAGAGGCAAAATATAATTCCTGCTCTGAAGGAGTTTATAATCTAATTGGGGAGACAATGTACAAATATATACAAAGAAATCTATATGCAAGATAAATAGGAAATAATTAACAGAAGGAAGGCACTAGAATTAAGAAGGGTTTGAGAAGTTTTCTGTAGAAGGTGGGATTTTTGTTGGCACTAAATGCCTACCTGGGAAGCAGTATGCTAGACAAGTGATGTTCAGAATACAATTTCTTCAGCTCTAAGGTTTTCCATCCAACTTTTTTTTTTGGAGGCAATTGAAGTTAAATGACCTGCCAGGGTCACATAGATAGTAAATGTCTAAGGCCAGATTTGAACTCAGATCTTCCTGAGTCCAGGACCAGTGCTCTATCCATGTTGCCTGGATACCTGGCTAGCCCCCCCCCCATACAACTTTCTTCATGATTGCTTACCCTAAGAACATTCCTTATTATTTTCAATTATGAATCTATCCAGCAGTGAGTGGAGCTCCCTACTAAATCAGTTTTTAAGACTCTCCATTCTCAGCAAAAATGATGAATTTAATTTAAAAGTCTACTGCAGCATCATACTTGGATGTGCACACTTGTCAGTTTGATGTGAAAGTGATTAAAATGCTATGTCCTACCCATTGACAATATTTATCTCTAAATAAATAAAAAGCCTATTTTCAGCAATGATTTTTCAATGGAAAGTTGTTATGAATAGATCTGCTTTTTTTTTTTCAGAACAAATGCAGGAATTATCAGGAGCAGAATATAAGAAAATAACTCTTGGAAGTCAACATAAAGATGCTGACTCCAATTCAACAGTGGAAAATGAGACTATCTGACTGTCTTCTAATCACTAAAACACCTGTAGCCAACTGCTGAAATTTTTCAAATCCATTCATTTAAATTTATTTCGATTGGAACCGGGGGTTATATTTTTCCTTATTCACTAAACTAACAGTTTCCATTAATGCAGAACCATAGAGATCACAACATTTGGTTTGTTTTGGTAGTTGACCACAATGTACTTTTTTTTTCAAAGGAAACTATTTAATCTCATGTTCTCTAATGGAAAATGATCCTTTGAAGACAATAATTCTAAGTCAATAGATGTACTTTCCCTGTAACAAAGACACAAACTGTGTCAATAACATGACAAAATCTATGTAGTAGTATAAATACAATGCTCTTTTCTTTCTGTGGGGAGAGAAAATTAGCTATTTAGGGTGATTATATATCCCCAGAGGAGTTCTTGTAAAACTATTGGAGAGTTCAGTCTTGTGCTTAAGCCTAATAATTATTTCAGTATCTATAACCTACACCCTTGATATTTCCTTTTTTTGGAACAGGCAAGGTCATTTGCAGAACTTTAAATATTAATTTAGAATAAGACTGAGATAACTAAACATATACTGGGAAAAGGTAGCAGGTTTTAATAGATTGCATACTGATGAATTTATTATTTCATTTTTGTCTTTTATATTACCCACAGATATATTATTGATTCAATTTCAACCCTACAGCCAAAGTTCTGAATAGTCTCCCCTTCATTAAAGACAGAGCTTATTAAATTTATGTCTTTTTATCCTTAGCACTTAGCAAATGTGTATGACACAAAGTAAGCATTTAATAAATGCTCATTGGTTGATTGATTGGTATTCACATTTCATCAAAATTTATCCAATATGTTATCCTTACAAGGTAAAAACAAAGAATCAAAAAATAAAATTATGGAGTAAAATTTAACTTTCATTTATTTTTTTCCTATTCTACCCTGGGTCCATTTCTTTTTATGGTATTCTTGTGTTTCTTGAAATTGGGCTTGGACCCTTTAGGAGTAGGCTTTTATTGCCATGTGATTACAGAGCATACTAAGGTAGTTGCATGAAATTAACTGTCCCCTCCTCTACCCAGTTCTGAGAAGCAGCTCAAAAACAATCCTACAAAATTCACAGCTGGAAAGGAAGAATAAGTGAAGGAAGAAGGCATTCGATTTTATACATCAACATCAGCTTGTCTGGTTCCAATAAGGGGATTCATTTTACAGTACAGTTCTCTTAGCAATGAGTCACATGTGTGAAAGCAGAAATTCTCCCACCCCAGAAAGCTTCCACATGGTTGGCTAGAACCAGGAATGGGGATGCTTAGCCTGCTTCATTGGCAAAAATGGCCCCAATTGTAACAAAATTTGACCATTCCTTCATTGACTGTGTAATTTATTGAAACCATTAAGTAGTAAATATGCCCAAACAAATTCTAAAAAGTAAATTCTAAGATCTATTACAACTCAAATTGAGTCCCTCTTTTTATCACTTCACCTTATATAGGAATGAAGAAATGAAAACTGAAGGATTAAGCATGCTTTTTAGAATTCAATCCAATTCCAATTCAATTCAATATTTATTTTTTTAATGTTTATTTATTCATTTTTCATTTTCAACATTTACTTCCACAAAATTTTGAGTTCCAAATTTTCTCCTAATCTCTCTCATCCCCTACCCCAAAACAGCATACATTCTGATTACTCCTTCCCCAAATTCTGCCCTCCCTTCTATCATATCCCTCCCTTCCCCTATCCCCATCTTCTCTCTTTTTTTATGGGAAAAAATAGATTTCTATACCCCAATTACTGTATTTCTTATTTTCCAGTTGCATGCAAAAACAATTCTCAACGTTCATTCCTAAAACTTTGAATTCCAACTTCTCTCCCTTCCTCCCTCATCAACCATCCCCACTGAGAAGGCAAGCAATTCACTATAGGCTATATACATGTAGATTTGCAAAAGACTTCCATAATAATCATGTTGTGTAAGACTGACTATATTTCCACCCATCCTATCTTACCCCCCATTTGTTCTATTCTTTTTTTGTCCTTGTCCCTCCCCAAAAGTGTTTACATCTAATTACTCCCTCATCCAATTAGCCCTCCCTTTTATCATCCCACCCACCCCACTTATTCCGTTCTCCCCTGTTTTCCTGTAGTGTAAGATAGATTTTCATACCCAACTGAGTGTACATATTATTCCCTCTTTAAGCCAAATGTGATGAGAGTAAGCTTAACTTTTTCCCTCTCCCTTCCCCCCTTTTCCCCTCCGTTGAAAAAGCTTTTTCTTGCCTCTTTTATGAGAGATAGTTTGCCCCAATGCATTTCTCCCTTTCTTCTCCCAATATATTCCTCTCTCACCCCTTAATTTTATTTTTTTAGATATCATCCCTTGCTATTCCCTGTGCCCTCTGTCTGTGTGTGTGTGTGTGTGTGTGTGTGTGTGTGTGTGTGTAATCCCTCCAACTACCCAAATACTGAGAAAAGTTTCAAGACTTCTAGATCTGATCTTTCCATGTAGGAATGTAAACAGTTTAACTTTAGTAAGTCCCTTGGGATTTTTCTTTCCTGTTTACCTTGTCATGCTTCTCTTGACTCTTGTATTTCAAAGTCAAATTTTCTATTCAGCCCTGCTCTCTTCATCAAGAATGCTTGAAAGTCCTCTATTTCAATGAGTGATAATTTTCCCCCAGAAGTATTATACTCAGTCATGCTGGGTAGGTGATTCTTGGTTTTAATCCTAGTTCCTTTGACTTCTGGAATATCATCCTCCAAGCCCTTCAATCCCTTAATGTAAAAACTGCTAGATCTTGTGTTATCCTGATTGTATTTCCACAGTACTCAAATTATTTCTTTCTGGCTGCTTGCAATATTTTCTCCTTGACCTGGGAACTCTGGAATTTGGCAACAATAATCCTAGGAGTTTTTATTTTAGGATCTCTTTCAGGAGGTGATCAGTGGATTCTTTCAATATTTATTTTGCCCTCTGGTTCTAGAATATCAGGGCAATTTTCCTTGATAATTTCATGAAAGATGATGTCTAGGCTCTTTTGTTGATCATGGCTTTCAGGTAGTCCCATAGTTTTTAAATTTTCTCTCCTGGATTTATTTTCCATCTCAGTTGATTTCCAATGAGATATTTCACAGTCTTCTATTTTTTTTTCATTCTTTTGGTTTTGTTTTGTAATTTTTGATTTCTCATGAAGTCCTTAGCTTCCATCTGCTCCATTCTAGTTTTTAAAGAACTATTTTCTTCAGTGAGCTTTTGAACCTCCTTTTACATTTGGTTAATTCTGATTTTTAAATCATTTTTCTCCTCATTGGCTTTTTGGACCTCTTTTGCCATTTGAGTTAGTCTATTTTTAAGGGTGTTATTTTCTTCAGCATTTTTTTGGGTCTTGTTTAGCAAGCTGTTGATTCACTTTTCATGACTTTCTTGCATCACTCTCATTTCTCTTCCCAATTTTTCCTCCACCTCTCTTATTTGATTTTCAAAATCCCTTTTGAGCTGTTCCATGGCCTGAGACCATTGCATATCTATTTTGGAGGTTTTGGATGCAGAAGCCTTGACATTTATGTCTTCCCCTGATGGTAAACTTTGTTCTTCCTCATCTGAAAGGATGGGAAAGAATACCAGTTCACCAAGAAAGTAACCATTTATAGTCTTATTTTTTTCCCTTTTTTTTGGACATTTTCTGAGCCAGTTACTTGACTTTTGAGTCCTTCGTCAAGAGGAGGGTATACTCTAAGGACCTATAAGTTCTCATTTCCTCCAAGGTGGAATAATCAAGGGAGAGGAGTTTGCTCCTCTCCTGGACTGCACACTGGTCTGGGAGAAATGAAAAACTTTTCTGTCCATGATTTGTAAGTAGAATTTCCTCTCCACAACTGCTTTCAGCTCCACCATGCCAGCACTCCTCCTCACCCCAGGACCACCATTCAGTTTTGAGATACAGATAAGGGGCTCAATTTTCCCAGGGGCTTTAGGCAGAGGGCTCCAAAAATGGAAGTTACTGCTGCCGTGGCTACTGCCAGCAGGGCCAGACCTTGTTCCCTTCTCACCTGGGTGAAAGAGCTTTGTAACTGACCTTTGAAGCTATATTTGGTGTTTGTGGGTTGAGCAGTCTGGGAACCGCAGCTGCTATTAGTGCTTCTGCCCCCTGAAGCCTGCTCTAGTTCTGTCCCTGCCACGCTGCATGGCCAAGGCTAGGCTCCACTCCACTCTGAGCCCAGTATGATAGACCTTTCCTGTCAGGCTTCCAGGCTGAAATCTCTTTCACTCTGTTGTTTTGTGGCTTCTACTGCTCTGGAATTTGTTTAGAGTCATTTTCACAAGTGTTTTATAGGGGAGAGCTTTTACAGGTCCGTCCTTCTACTCCACCATCTTGGCTCTGCCCCCCCCATAAAGATTTATTAAGAGCCTACAAAATCCCAGGCATAGTATGCATCGGAAATACATTTTTTTTTTTATAAAAGACAGTCCCATAAAGCTTGAAATCTGAAGGGGAAGCCAACATACCAAGGGAAGTAGGGAACAAGGAGGGAGGGGAACAGGACAATAGGGGGTACCCAGCACAGGTCGTCTTATTACTTGAAGTTGAAACCAGAAAGGGTAGCACATGTAGAGTGAAGTGTTCTGAGAGTTCAGTTCCTTCCCTCTACAAAGTAAGACTTTGGGAGGAATTTGGTACTCCATCTTCCAGCCTCCCAAAGAGAGGGGAGAGTTGGCTAAGGAAGGTGGAGTCAATCAAAGTTTGAGTTATCAGTATTCAAGATTTCCACAACACATCCTCTGAGGGAAAAGTGAAAGAGAAAGCACAGGAATCAAGTTTCCTTAATCTCAATATTGATATCTCACAAGAGGCACCTTGTCATGCCTGGTCAGTACCAAATCAAGCTATGCTTTGATATCTTCTTAAATTCTAAATTAGCAGGGCTCTTAATAGTGTCCTACAAGCTCTCAAAGGGATATCTTTCCCACTTTGGGTACCAAGGAAATACCATAGAGCTTCTCCCTTCCAGTCATCCTAGAGAAGAAAAATTCAAAATGGAATCTCTCACTAGACAAAACAGATGAATCAACAAAACCCTCAAATTGAAACAGTTGAGCAGCAGAGCAGAAGTCTGCATAGTCCTCCTTCTTCTCAAGGGAATATGTGGGTATACATAGCCAACTCAGGATCTGGTTTGATTGGTGGAGTAGTCTGTGAGTTGCATAGGTAGTCTGGGGTTTGACTGTGGGAGACCTTGAGGATTTTGTACCTCTATACTAAATTTCCTTCCTTTCTTTTTGGTCAGAAGCTTCGGGTTTCTTCTGGCTTTTCATTAGTGTCATTCCCTGAAGAGTGGTATCTGATGACTTCACTGTTCTTTCAGCACCTAAGTGACTTGGACCTGACATCTCTATTTTGCTTTGTGACTTCTATGAATTTATGTTTTCATTAATGTTGGTACTCCCTCCACTAATGCAAATCTAGTTTGCCCACTGTATCTCATTTTATGTGTTTTTCATCCATATCCATAAATCCTTATCACAGGAAAATAACCACATCAGATGAGTCTCGGTGATGGTCATTTTGTGGGATGATCCATATCAAACAACTGTGACATATTCTGTGGCTCTGGTGAAGCTAACAATTTGAAGTAAAGGTGGGGAAAGCTCACTCAGTTCAGTGGTAAGACGATTATGAGATATGGGCTGCTTCAGATCTTTGGCTAGTATATTTGACTTTCAGCCATTTTAGAGTGGAAGTGGTTGTTCTAAAATTTCAGACCTTTAGATCTTTTTATTCTACCCCTTAGTGAAAGGCTTAATTAGGAGAACAAAATGTTTTTGCATCATAAACACATTTTAAAAGTTAAGAGGAGTCCCTGCCCCTAGTAAATACTAACCAAAACATGTTCAAATCAGCAGTTTGATGGTGCCCACAGAGACAGCTGGGGAAGGGGGGTAAATCTCACAGCTGGAGAAACTAGCAGGAAATTACACTATTGGAAGCCTGTGAATAAACAAACAACAACAACGAAAATGTTGTAAAACTAAACAGTTTGCTAAACTGATAAGATGATACAAATTGAAGGACATGACCTGCCTCAAAAACCTGTAATTTACTATGTAAGGATTTCCTGCTATTTCATTATTTTAAATTAAAATTAAAATCACTCAAGTAGCTATTGCCATGGTCCCTCGCCATATAGCCATATAAAAATCTTTTTTAAATGAAAGAGGAGGGAGGTGTTCTTAAACACTTAGCCCAAGAATCATTTTAAAAAGATAGCCCTTCATATATACCAAAATACGCATAATTGCAGTTTTATAGTAGAAAAAACCTGGAAATAAAGTGGGTACCTATCAATTAGAGAGTGGTTGAACAAACTGTGATTCATGAATGTAACAGAAAATATTCATACTATAAGAAACTATGAAATTGAAAAATTCAGAGAAACGTGGAAAGACTTATTTGAATAGCTTCAAAGTGAAGTAAATACAATCAGGAATATATATATATATATATATATATATATATATATATATATATATATATATCCTTTTCATGAGAAATGTAGAAAGCTGTGGATTCAGAATGTTATAAATACCTTCAAACACTATAGTTTTGTTGAATGGTAATTTTAGCTAAACTATTTTTCTTCATTATAACAGAAAGTACACTGGGATGGATAAGGAATGATGTGTTTGAAAATGATTGTGATACTATTCAAAAAAATTTGTCTGGATAACTGGAAAGCAGCTTTTCAGAAATTAGATTCAGAATAGTTCATATCATATACCAAGATAAGTTCCTACTGGATATATTATATAGATATGAAAGATTAAATCATAAACAAATAGAGGAACAAGGAAGAAAATGCCTTTTGCATCTAGGGAGAGGGGAGAAGTTCAAGACAAACATGTTAAAGAGGGAATCACAGAAAATAAAATGTCAATTTTTAGTACATCTATTTTAAACATTTTTACACAAACAAAACTAATGCTGTTAAAATTATAAAGAATCCTTTATAGGGGGAAGAGCCAAGATGGTGGAGTAGAAAGATACATATATGCTAGCTCCTACCCCACAGCCCATAAAATACCTGTAAAGAAGAACTCTCGACAAATTCTGGAGCAGCAGAAGACTTAGAACAACAGAGTGGAGGAGATTTCTATCCCAGAGAGACCTGAAAGACCAAAGGAAAGGTCTGTCATGCAGAGGACATGGAGCAGAGCCCAGCCCTGCCTTGGCCACACGGCACCAAGAGGAGCAGATCCAAGCAGGCTTCAGCGACAGTATCTTCAGCAGCAGTGCAGATTCCTTAATCCACAGGCGCCAAAGGTCAGTGAGAGGGCCTTTTCATCTGGTAAGAGGGGAGTGGGGTGTCCCCATAACTCAGGCCCCCTTGGGAGGCAGCAGCAGAGGCAGCAGTGGACAAGGGCTCCCAAAGCAGACAGTGGCCCACATCCATTGATGAAGGTTTCATCAGAAACCCCCTGAGGGAACTAAGCCCAGTGTGGTGACTCTGCCCCCACCTGAGCAGCTGAACTTAATCTCACACTGAATAGCAGCCCTGCCCCCGCCTAAAGCCCTGAGTCTTGAGAGCAGCTCGTTTGAATCTCAGCCCTTGTCCTGGCTTGGTGGAGCTGGAGGCCAGGAGGTTGCGGAGAGGAAAGTCAGAAATCAAGTAAGTGGTTAGGAAAATGCCCAAAAGGGGGAAAAAATAAGACCATAGAAGGTTACTTTCTTGCAGAACAGGTGTCTCCCCCCATCCCTTTAGACAAGGCATACTGTCAGAGGAAGTCAAGGCCTCTGCCTCCAAAGGGGACTTAAACTGAGCTCAGGCAATAAAAGACCCTAAAAAACAAGTTAGCAGCTTACTAAAGAAGAAACAAAAAATGGTGAGGAAAATAACAGCTTTAAAAAGAGGCTAACTGACTTGGAAAAAGAGGTCCAAAAACCCAATGAGGAGAAGAAGGTTTTAAAAAGCAGAATTACCCAAATAGAGGAGAAGGTTCAAAAGCTCACTGAACAAAATAATTCATTGAAAGAGAGAATTGAGTTCAGGAAAATGAATGACTATGAGTTAAACCAAGCAGTTGATAAACAAAACCAAAAATTTGAAAAAATAGAAGATAAGGTGAAACAACTCATTGGAAAAACAACTGAACTGGAAAACAGATCCAGGAGAAATAATTTAAAAATTATTGGACTACCTGAAAGCCATGATCAAAAAAAGAGCCTAGATGTTACCTTCCATGAAATTATCAAGGAAAACTGCCCTGATGTTTTAGAATCAGAGGGCAAAATGGATATTGAAAGAATTCATTAGTCACTCCCTGAAAGAAACCTGAACAGAAAAACTCCTAGGAATATTGTGGCCAAATTTCAGAATTCCCAAGTCAAGGAGAAAATACTGCAAGCAGCTAGAAGGAAACAATTTGAGTACTGTGGAAATACAGTTAGGATAACACAGGATCTGGAAGCTTCAACTTTAAGGGATCAAAGGGCTTGGAAGGGGATATTTCAGAAGTCAAAGGAACTGGGATTGAAGCCAAGAATCACCTACCCTGCAAATCTGAATATAATACTTCAAGGGAAAAAATGGTCATTCAACGATATAGACAACTTTCAAGAATTCATGTTGAAGAAAAGACCAGATTTAAAAATTTGATATCCCAAGACAAGAATCAAGAGAAGCATGAAAAGGTAAACAGAAAAGAAAATTCATAAAAGACTCTCTAAAGCTGAACTGTTTACTACATGGAAAGAAAATATTTTTAACTCTTGAATCTTTTCTAAGTATTTGGGTAGTTGGAGAGATTTGTACATACGCACACATACACACACACACACAGAGTACAGGGTGTTTTATATCAGAAGAGATGATATCCACACACACAAAAATAAAATAAAATAAAATAAAAATTAAGGGGTGAAGGAGGAAAATTCCAGAAAGAGAAAGGGAGTAATGGAATGAGGTAGGCTATAACCCATAAAAGAGATAAGAAAAATCTTATTCAGTGGAGGAGATAAGGGAGAAGGGGAGAGGGGGAAAAAAGCTACTCTCCCCACATGTGACTGAAGGAGGGAATAACATGCTCACTAAATTTGACATGAAAATTTATATCACACCACAGGAAAGTAGGAGAGGAGGCAACAAGTAGAGCAAAGGGAATGTTAGAAGGGAGGGCAAATGGCAGAAGGGAGTCACTAGAAATAAACACTTTCAAAAAGGGACAAGATCAAGTGTAGGGGGGGAAATAAGGGGGATAGGGTAGGACAGAGGGCAGTATAATTAGTGTTACAAAACATAATTATTATGGAAGTCTTTTGCAAAAGAAAACATATTTAGTCTGTACTGAATTTCTTCCCTTCTCAGTGGGGCTGGGGAGGGAGGAGGGAAGGGAGAAAAGTTGGAATTCAAAGTATTAGCAACAAATGTTGAGAATTTTTATTGCATATAATTGGGAAATAAGAATTGCAGGGAATGGGGTATGGAAATTTATCTTGCCCTGCAAGAAAAGAGAGAAGTTGGGGATAGGAGAGGGGTGGGGTGTGATGGAGGGGAGGGTACATTAAGGGAAGGAGTAATCAGAATGCAAGGTATTAGGATACGGGGGGAGGGGAGTGATGGGGAGAAAAATTGGATATGTTACAAAGTGAGGTAAAAGCAATTAGTATTAAAACAATAGACTGAATTAATTACTGAGAATAAATCAATGACCTCTTTAGTTTGGAGAAAAGAATTTGTCTAAATTTCATAGAGGAAGGTAACCTCAGGCAAAATTTGGCATTGATGGAAAAGTCAAGGTTTTAATGTAAATTGGATTTTAGGATTGCCATTTAATCAGGAACTAAAACATGTATAGAAAGACATGTAAGCCACTTGAGACTTGCCTCAAAAGATTTGAAACCTGGTTATCGGAACTTGCCATTTTTAGATGTTATAGGACTATTAAGTGACTGTTCTCCTGAGTCTAACTCCAGGTATGGGTAGCAAGAAAGGCGATCTGAGCCTCCAATACATGATGGCAGTAAGCTGATGAGATGCTGGTATGAACTGCATAAGGTGATCTTAAGGGAAGGGTGGGAGAGCAGCTGTTCAGCATGGGCTGAGGTGGGATTCTCCTAACTCAACTTCTCCACTGACACCTGGCAGACTTTAAGCCTGACTGAATGCAAGTGAATAATCTAATCCTGCCTAGAATTGACATGAAGTTGGAGAGATATTGTATCCCTGCAATGTCCCTACTCTTGGTGGCAATTTCCTATAGTCAAAAGGTTTGTAAGCTTAATACCAGATCTATTCAATTATAGATTATTGGTAGGGGAACATCTGAGGTTCTCTAAAATTAAGCTATTAGGCATAGGACTTTAGACCAACAAAAATAAGTTAGGGTCCTAGTAATACTATGGAGACAATTAGGTCAAGAGCTTGTGAAGTTAGCAACATAAAATATTATTTGTGTCTCAGTTGGTTAATGTTTAAAAAAAAATTTTTTTGTGGTCCATATTGTAAATGCTTTAAAAAGAAGTATCACCTGACCAAAAGTTTGAATTGTCTTATCTGTTATAAACTGTGTTAAAAATAAATATTAAAAAAAAAGAATCCTTTAACTGGGAAAAATATCTTTATATCATTTCTCTTTTGAAGATCTCATTTCCAAGACATAAGGAACTAATAAAAATTTATTAGAATGAGTCATTTCCCAACAGACAAATGGTCAAAGGAAATGAACAGGCAGTTTCCAAAGGAAGAAATATAAGCTATCCATAGACATACAGAAAATGTTCCAAATCACTGCTAATTAGAGAAATTCAAATCAAAAAATCTCTGAGGTTCAACCATCTAGTTGCAATATTTAATAAAAAAGGAAAATGCATATTAATAGACACCATTGGTAGAGCTGTGAATTGGTACAGTCATTCTGGAAAGTAGTTTCGAACAATATCTCAAAAGTCACCACAGTACATACCTTTGACCTAGCAATACCACTGGTATGTCAATACCCCCAAAGAGATAAATAAAGATAAAAAAAGTATCCATCCATATGTATAAAAATGTTTATAGTAACTATTTAGATTTGAACTTAAAAACTTGAAACTAAAGGGGAGCTCTTCAGTTGCAGAATGTCTAAACAAATTATGGTATATGGATGGAATAGAATATTATTGTGCTATAAGAAATGAAGAAAAGCATAGAAAAATCACAAACAGGACAGTTTTGAGAGTTATAAATTAAATTTACTACATGTATTAAAAAAAAAGCAAGCTGCACATAATAGAAAACTGTCATTCTAAGTATAGAACTCTTTTCTTTTTCTTCATATATATATATTTATATATATATGTATATATATATATACATATATATAGGTATACCCTTTTTATTTTTTAAATTTAGGATAAAAATAAATTTATTTTTAAATGATTTATGTAAAATAGAGCATCAATAAAATTTTCAAAAAATAATTAAAATAACATCTTCAACAAACAAAAAGTAGCTTCCAAGTTCACTAATGGATAGAACATATTAATAAGTACCTTGAAGCAAATGTCAATTCCTGAGAAGTGCTAATGAAATTCCTGACTTTCCCCACCAATTATCAGACTCCCAATACCTTTCCACCAGAAACTGTTAACAAATCTGCAACACCCCAAATGTGTTAATGACCAATATTCTTTTCACCTTAGGGTCTTTGCTGGAGATGACCAATAGCTCACCTGGAAGGCCAAGACATATAGAACATTCATAATATGCTTGAGATTGGTATATAATTGGGACATCTCATACAGGGCATCATCAAGGGACATTTCTACTAAGTATAAACATAAATCTACAACAAAATTACTCACAATAAGAATGTTTAATAATAGTCCTTAAAATATAAGGCACATTTTTTTCTGAAAAGAAGACAGCCAGGGGTACATCTCCTAGATCCAGCTGGGTCTACCTATCTACAGAATTCCCAACTCCTAACAGAGTAAAGGAGAAAAAGATTGTTGGTTTTTTCACTTCTAGCTTCTGTGGAAAGAACAGAAGAATAAAGAATTTGAACCAAATGGGAGGAAGAAAATAATATAGGTAACTTTAAAGGATTGTACTAATGAAATAAGTCAGAGGTTGATATAGAGAGGAAAAATTTGGTGAATTTTGGGGAAAAAATGAGGAAAAATTGATGGAGAAAAAAATCTCCAGGCTCAGATATTGGTCCAAATTCTACTTCAAAGTTGAAAGCAGAGTAGGATGAAATTTTAAATAATTAAGGAGGATCATTATGTCATAGAATCTGATTCAAAAGATAAAGGAAATCTAAATCTGATAGCTGGCAAGATAAGTAAGAAAAAGTAAGAAGATAAAGCAAATTAATAGTATGAATCAGTGAGTGAGAAAGATTGACAAAACATGTAGTTTAGTGCATGGCCCCAGGGAAAGTAGGTGAGTCTGTGGAGTTGTTAAGACTAAGGAAAAACAATTGAATGAGTTTTATCAACTTATTAAAAGATGATTATTAATCTAAACATCTTAAAATTTCAAGCATATATTTAGATTAAGGTATAAACATCCACAAGAAGTTTTTTTTTTTACTTTTTACATTGAAAATTTCAACCATTCATGTATTCACTGTTTACACGACTGCCAGAGTTGAAGAGCCACTTTTAGTTTTGTTCAAGTTATAGACTAATCTCTTAAATGGGGGGAGGGGAGGAGGACAAAATAAAGGGATGTGAAGAATGTCTTTGCAGAATCCAGGTTGGTAGGAAGAATGAAGTGTTCCTACAGGGGAAAAAAAAAGAATTGAGGCTTCAATGGTGGGAAAAGATGGAAGAGATGGAAGAAGGGAGAGTTAATTATTTTCAGGATGTGGAAAATGGAAGAGTGTTACATAGAAGAAGAAAAGAAAGGAAAAAAGGCAACTGGATAATTAGAGCTTAGGAACCTACTGAAGGAGAAGCTAGATGTTTTAAGGTAGAAGAAGTTGTTTGTCTTTTGAAAGAAAAATGATGCATTAGAGATATAGAAGCTATAAGGTAAAAATTTGTACAGGAAGAATTAGAGGAAAAAGAGAAAAATGGTAATAGCTGGTGATTCTCTGCTCAAGGATAAGTCAGCAATTTGTGTACCTGATAATAACAGTGATCTGTTGTTTTCCCAGGAAATGAATCCAAAACATTACAGACTTGCTAAAATGAATGAAAATTACCCATTTTTCATGATTCATACCAACACAAATGATGTTATTAGAAAGAACTGAGAAAGAATCACCAATGATTATTAAGTCTTGGGCAAGAAACCCAAAACTGCAAGGGCACAGACTATATCTTACTGTTACCCAGAGAAGGCAGGACAGAAAAACTAACTGAGGAAATGAATGACTATCTAAGGGGTGGAACCCATGAATGGGTTTTGTATTTCTTAAAATCTAGGGATGCCAGAGTTGGAATACACCTAACAAAATTTGCTAATGTATTTATTGAGTTTCATATCAAACCAAAAAGGCTCTAAGCTAAAAAGGAGAGGGGTAAGGTCCTTTCGACAATGTTAAGGTTACCCTCTTGTCTTCTACTGTGTCAAAGAAAAAGAGAACTGGCCCATCTAGTACATTGTGACCACTTAGTTGTCCCTAAACTTCCTTCCTCTCCTCGTTATTATTATTATTCAATTTTATTTTATTTTCAGCTTCAAATTCTCTCTCTCTCCCTACTAACTCTCCCATTTCTTGGCAAGAAACATAAAATGCATTACAAATATGAAGTCATAAATAAAATTTTCACATTATCTGTGTTCAAAAAAAAAGGAAGGAAAAGAAAAAAATATGCTTCAATCTATACTCTATCAGTTCTCTACCTGGAAGAGAAGAACACTTTTCATCATGAATCCTTTGGTGCATCCTGTGTCCATCAGAGTTACTAAGTCTTCCACAATTGATCAGCTTTATAATATTGATGTAACTGTATAAATTGTTCCCCTAGTTCTGCTTACTTCACTTTGTATCAGTTCATATAAATCTTCTCCGGTTTTTCTGGGAAAATCTCCATCATTTTTTTCAGCACAATAGAATTCCATCACATCATATATGATAATCTGTTAAGTCATTTTCCCAATAGATAGACATCCCCCCAATTTCCAATTATTTGTCACAATAAAAAAAAGATGCCATAAATGTTTTGTACATATGGGTACTTTTCCTCTTTCTTTGATCTCTTTGGAGTAAAAACTTAGAGCAAGATTGCTGAGTCAATGGATATACACAGTTTCGTAGCCCTTTGGGCATAGTTTCAAAGTGGTTTCCAGAATTGTTGGGCTGTCTTTTTCCCCAGGATCTGTACTAATACTACTACTAGAGAGCAGAGGCTACTCACTTCTTTCTAATGCAGTTGGTAAGTCCTGATGATTCAATCTCCATAAAATCTCCTATACTGAAGCTTTTCTCACTACATACAAAGCTAAAATTCTTACTCATATTCTCATCATTTCATACCTGAGTTATTGTAATAACCTACTACTTTGTTGCCTTCTTTCCAGTCTTTACCCTCCAATCAGGCCTCCACGCAACTGTGAAAAAAACCTTCCTAAGTCACAACCTTAACCCAAAGTCACTCCCCTACTCAAAGATTTCCAACGGCTCCTTATTAATACTAGTTTAAAATATAAATTCCTCAGAATGGCAGTTATAGCCCCCATAAACTGGATCCAAGCTACTTTTCCAATTTTATTTCACATTACGCCCCTTCATGGATTCTATGTTTCAGCAAATTTGACATCCCATCTCATAAACAGACTCCCCAATTAAATAAAAAGGAAAAAAAAAGTCCCTACCAGGTTAAAATTGCATTCAGGGCACTCTAGTTCAGAGCAGAAGGTTGATGTTTTTCATTTCCTTAGGCAGAGCACCAAGTAGAGAGAGTACTCTGAGCATATAAAGAAATCATATGTAAATACAGATAATCTCCTGATAGTTTTTAACCATGCATTCCAGAGAGGGGGGAGAAGATCAGTGAGACTTCTTGGCAGGTACATTAATGCATACAATCTGAACAACTATTGGAGATTAAAAAAAACCTATTACTTGACAGCCAGGTGAGGCGGAAGGCTGAATCTTACTGATTACATTACACTTTTCATGCCTCCTTGTTGATGCAAAGAGAAAAAAAATTCTTCTCTATTGGAATAGAAGTCATTTCTTTTCTGAGGAGTTTTCTCTGCATTTTCTGTTTCAATGAAAAGCATACTGAAATAAACTGAGCCAGTAATATCAGGTGGTACCGCATTTGAGAATGTTATATTCTTCTCTCACTCTCCTTATTTCACAACACACACACATCCTGCTCAATCATCTCCCCCTCCAGTAAGAAATGATGAGCAAAGTAGTTTGAGCTCCTAGGAAACTCATTGTCAATAGTGTCAGGGCTTCACTAAGTAATTCAAATATCATCTATTTGCACAACATGCTATGGTATAAAAGAATAAAAATCTAAATCACAAGAGATATTTGGTGTTGCCTATGTCAACATGTTTACACAATCTATTATCTTATGTAAGTTATAGATAGCTTTAAAATGCATACTTCCTTTTTGTTTATCAGCACTTACTGATAATGTCACTTTGTGTGTAAGGTATGCTTTTAAAAAGTTATGACAAAATTATGAACCACTCCTGTGTGGTTCTCTGCTGCAATAAAATTGATTTTATAATAACATCAAGATATTAGATAATCTTTTAGCCAAAAGCCTCAAATATGCAGTTAAGATTACTGCCTCTATGGCTAAAAAAGGGAAAGATCATAGTATAATAGAGGTACATGAGAGAATAATAATAACTGATATTAATACAGCACTTTAAGGCTTTCAAAGTGATTTTTACATTATCTTATTCCATCCTCGCAACAACCCTATGAGGTAGGTGCTATTATTCTCCCCATTTTACAGGTGAGAAAACTGAGGCCAAGAAAGTGATTTGCCCAGAGTTGCATAGCTATTTGATGTCAGAGAGAGGATTTCAATTCAGGTCTTATTCATGCCAAATTCAATAACTGCTCTATACACTGTGCCACCTAGCTGCCTAAAAAGGTATTAAAGATCACCTAGTAGAACAGTTTCAAACTGAGATAGAAAGGGATTCCTAAGGGTCACATATTGACTTAGAAAATGACAAATTAACATTATCTATATTGTTTCATATTTTCATTTATTTTGTTAAACATTTCCCAATTACATTTTAATCTGGTTCCACCTGGGAGTTTTGCTGGTTGCCTGTAGATAGAATTTGATACCTGATGCTCCCTTATTTTACTGATGAAGATGCTGTCTGAGGCATCAGAGAGATCAGGTGTCTTTTCCAAGGTCTCACAGAGCTGGGGCTAAAATCTAGGCGGTCAAAGTAGTTAGTTACATAAGACATATCATTTATCTTTTCATTCCAGCAACTATTTTACTCCTAGAAGTAAGTAAACATTCATATATGTTGTTGAGGACACCCATCAAAGATTGAGAAGGACTCCCAGTTGTCTCACTTTACTCCAATAAATAATTAATTGAATATCTATCGAGGTTTAAATCATATCTCTGACAACTTCTGACTGTTCTCAGTATCTCAGTCAACTATTGTCAAGATTATAAGCCACAGAGCAGTTAGTTGCCAATCTACCTCGATAGAGAAAGTTTCTTCACTGTGACTTCTCTACAACAAATCAGATATGGTTGCCTACTTTCCCCCCATCCCCAACAAAAAAGAAAAAAAATCTCCCAAAGTCGGTATAGGATAAAATAGTTTAACAATAGATTTAGTTCCCATTATTGGGAAATGAAAATCTAGATGTGAAGACAACTCAGGAAATAGGTCATTCAAGAAATTCATGATTATTTTCCAAAATTACTAGAACGATTAAATGTCCATAGACCTCTTTGCACCCAACATCTGGGGATGCTACTATTTATATTCAGAGGTTTGTCTTTTGAGCAGCCTTCCAATATATAGAAAAGGGAAAACCTGACCAACGATTTCCCATCCATGTAACACGTCCATAACAAAATAGAATGGTTAGTTGGTATTGCATTGAATAAGTAAATTTGTTTTGGTAGTATTATCATTTCTCTTACATTGCTTTGGGTATAAGAGGACTGAGGACTGCCCATCTCATGGTAAAGAGATGATAAAGGGTAAGAAATGAATTTTTGGACATTGCTAATATGAGAATTGAGAGGCAGCTTGGTAGAGATGTGGATAGAGTGACAGACCTGGAGTCAGAAAAACTCCTCTTCCTGAGTTCAAATCTGGCCTCAGCCACCTTCTAGCTGTGTGTCCTGGAGCAAGTCACTTAACTTTGTTTGCCTCAGGTCCTCATCTGTAAAATGAGTTGGAGAAAGAATGGCAAACCACTCCCTATCTTTGCCAAGAAAACCCCAAATGCGGTCATGAAGGGTCAAATACAACTGAAGTGACTGAACAACAACAAAAACATGAGAATTTGTTTTGTTTGATTATACTTATACGATTCTGTGTTTCCAGTGAGTAAGGGATGTGGGAGAGAGAAAACTGTTTGATCATTGAAAAAAATAAATTGAGTTCCTAAAAAAAGAAAAAGAGATTACTAAATCAGCTGTTCATCTGAGTTAGCAGCAAGAGCAATAGAAAGCAGTGAGCTCCATTGGAGCAAGAATGGAAGGAAAGGAAAATATTCTGGGGATCTGCCAAGTTTGTGCTATTATTGTGTTTATATCAATACTAAGTAACGTACACAAAATAAAATGCACAGCCTAATTAGTCATGAAAGCAAAGTTAGAGCTTGGGAACTGAATGTTTTAAAAATTATTTTAAGGGTCAGATCTATCCCCCAACCTAATTAACTGAGACAGAGACAAAGAGAGATAGAGACAGATAGAGATAACTTTGCAGTGTGTTGACAAGTCATTAATGAATTTGAAAAAACAATAATTTGGCCCATTGGATGAAAGACAGATAACACCACACAGGAAACATTCTGTGACTGAGAAAAGCAAATCACATCTCTTGGGGTATCTATATAAAATGGCCAGACAGCCAAGCAGTGAGTCAGTCAAATAGTGAACCAGAGCATTATGTCCTTGAGAGGGAATGACCCTGGGAAATTAGAGGAGAGAAATTGAATCATTGGGAAGCAATACAGCTAATCAGGAGTAAAATGACCCATTCTTAATGCAAACAGACTAAGTCCCAAGAAAGGGAGAATCTGTGCTTTTATTTTCCTACCACCTATCTAGACAGTGACAAACTTGAGGGCTAATGCCCTGAGGTAGCTGAAGGTGTAGGTGCCTCTCCACTTATCTTCTTTTATGCCTATCTTTCCTGATTTTAGGTGAATGAGTATTTTGAGTGACCTAGTGAGTTTAAGACATTCAAATGTACTTGTAATAACTAAAGGTGGTAGCAGTGGCCACCAAATTGTCGTTATCCGACAAAAGGAAGTATCTGAAAATGAATATGGAAAGATGTTGCCCAAAGATGGGAAAGAAGTGATTGTAGACTCTACAGAAGCACTAGTCCTCAGAATCCAAAAGAATTACAGCTAAGTGAAACTATATGAGGACTCCATAAAGAGAGAAAAGGACTTTTAGTAACCAGGAGCTGAGAGATAGCCTTTTACTGCATATTTTCTAGTTGTGTATCTTACTATCACTGTACCTTAAATTTGTGTTCACTCTCCCTAGCGACTCTGTGTGCAAAGGGGAGAGATTACTCTAGACTTTTTTGGGGGGTGAGGGGGGACTTGATTCAGTTGTTTTTCTTATACACCACGTTGCAGAATTCCTTTTCTAAAAGATATTGACATCTAAGAGTCAACTGTTAAAGGGTCTGGGCTTAGAAGCTACACAGTTAGAAGTCAAAAGTCCTTAGGGTAAGTACTGTCCTATACCACACCAACCCCAAACTGTTAATATGAGTATCTAGTTAAGGAAGTTGTTTCAGATGGAGTGGTACATTGATACTAATGGTATATTAGTGGTACATTGATAGTAATTCAAAAGTAAGTTGAATATTGAAGTTTATAAAGCATTTATCCAAATAGAATTCACTCAATAAACATGTAATTATTAAATGCCTTGCCTTTCCTTTCCTTTCCTTTCCTTTCCTTTCCTTTCCTTTCCTTTCCTTTCCTTTCCTTTCCTTTCCTTTCCTTTCCTTTCCTTTCCTTTCCTTTCCTTTCCTTTCCTTTCCTTTCCTTTCCTTTCCTTTCCTTTCCTTTCCTTTCCTTTCCTTTCCTTTCCTTTCCTTTCCTTTCCTTTCCTTTCCTTTCCTTTCCTTTCCTTTCCTTTCCTTTCCTTTCCTTTCCTTTCCTTTCCCCTGTCCTGTCCCAAAACCTTAAGTCTACTACACTCTGAAACTGGTATTCCAAGGGGCCCCTGCCAAGGGCTCTTGGACCCCCCTAGCTTTAGAGTCATTAATAATACTAACTGTTGCTGTTTCCCACCCAGACTGATGTCTTTGTTTTCTTGACCTCATTAAAGGGACCTTGCCCTGGTTACTTCTTAAACAGGCCTATTCAATGAATGGGCCTTGCCTCACTCTAAGTGAGTACCTGCAAAGACCTTGGCCTAAAGGCCCCAAGGTCTCCTAGTGCATCCTGGGCCATCTCCAGTCATCCTGAGAAATATCAGGTCACTGGATTCAGATGGCTGTGGAGGAGAAGTGAGGCTTCCTTCACTCAAAACAAAGTCAAGTGCAAGTCATGTCATCATTTCTCTGATGGCATGGTTTTCTTCAGCAACAAAGGACAAACATGATGAATTATTAAGTGCCTACTAGTAGTTGGGAAAGAGCCAGTATATAAGGAGAGACTGAAAATTAGGGAGAGAGGTGGGGATGATCCAAGGGACAAGCCACTAAACAAGAGGGGAGGGGATGGGGTCAAGGGGATAGAGGATTTGACATTGGTAAAGAGGGGAACTGCCAATCTCTGAAACTGGAGAAAAAGAGACAATGGAAAGTAATATCTACTAAAATAAGCCTGCTCTGTTGGCCTGCTGGTGGCTTACAACCTGCCAAAAGATTTCAGGCAGCCCACAAAAAAATTCAGGTTTGTCACCAGGTACTCTCCGGTTTGTCATGTGGCCCACAAGCAACCAACCATTCCAACCCATCTGCTGTTAAAGTTTAGCCTATTTTAATTTGGACTACCTACTGGTAAGTACAAGTCTGAACCAGAGTCTTCACTTTGCTAAAAATTACTACAGTTAATAAATTCTTAACTTTTCTTGATAATTTCATATTCTCAAAAGTAAGAGGAATCAACAAGGAGGAATAAATACTATTCTGGATCTGATTCTATCAATAATGAGGAATTGGGTGCCAAAATAGAAATGATAAGACCCCTGGGAGGAAATAAACATGCCATTTTGAATTTATGTTACCTAGGAGGGAAAAAGGATAATACCATCTAAAATGCTTCCTAAGTCTGGGGAATGAAGAGATGTTAAATAAATCTAGAAAAGGAAGGATAGGATCCAATGACCTAAAATTCTGTGAGAGAAGCCAAGTCAAGAGGAATGGAATCATCTCAAAAACAAAACCGTGACAATATAAACCAAATTAATCCATTATAAAATAAAAAGGAATTAAGTATAAGGAGAGGGGTGTGGATCTATCAACCCACTTACATATTCAAAATAAAGATGGAAGTTAAAACACTGAGAAAGTGTATATTATATATATGCACATATATATACACACACATATATACACATATATGAAATACAGGAGACTGTATTCCCATCTGACAAAATAAAAAGTTTAACAAAGAACAGTAGGGGACAAGATAAATTTAGAAGTCATTATGTTTCACAGAAATGGACTGATTTCATTTATAGATCATATATTTTGAGTTGGAAAGGAGCTTAGGGCCCATCTAGTCCAACTCCCCTGCTTTACACTTAAGGAAAATCAAGTTTAGAGAGGTGAAACAACTTGACCGATATCACACAAGTAGCAAAAGACACAGGGAGGACCTGAACCTAGATCATCTAATTCCATGCCCAGTGCTCTTTCTACTATACCACATTGCACCTAATTTATTTTATTATTTACAAAAAAGAGGAGATAGTATATTGACTGGTTTAAAAACAAGTTTCCTATAAAGTTGTAGCTAATGTTTAAAAGTACATACATTGAAGATAATAAGATGTACAAATATTTAGCATACTTCAGTTAACTACCAAAAATACAGAATCCAATAATAATATCAGATATTGCTAAATTCAAATCAGAAAATATTACAAAAGATTAACAAGAAAGGTATAACATAAATAACAGTGCTAGTGACAATGCTCTTAATGGTGCAACTAAATTCATATGAGAAAAGTTAAATTATTTGCAAAGAAGTATATAGAAAATCAATAACAGTGGGAAATTTTAGTACCCCGTTAATGGATTATAGCAAACTGATTTTTTTTAAATCATCAAATCAAATAGAGGCTATCTATTCCAACTGGTATCTAAGGAAGAATTCCCTCTACCACAAAGTAGGTCATTAAGACTGCTCTAATATGTCTTCTTCCTAAGGCAGCTCATTCTACTTTTGGACAACTCTAACTGTTAGAAAGTTTTTTTCTTTACACCAAGTCTTTAAAAGGAGAAAAAATCTAGATCCCTGGGTCACCCTACTATAGACATTCTTCTAAGAAGACTACCTCTTGGTTCCACCCATTAAATCAATTCCAAATACAAGTACACTATCATCCAGTCTGCATCACTCCCTCTTGTTAACAAGAATGGAATTAGAGGTTTTATTAAATGATCAACTGCAATCTAAGTGAACTATTTCTACAGCATAGCCCTAATCCTTATGTCTTCTTGATAGGCAGTTTACAATCCTATCCTAAAAAGAAAAGGAAATTAATTTACTCTTTGAAATCTGTTCTCTAAAAACCTAGGTTGCATTATAACATATGCCTAGCTTTCCTCATATTTTCTATTACAAAGTCTAAAGTGGAATGGTTATTTTTCCCTAAGACTCATTTATACTTCAGTAACAAATTCTTCTATGCTAGTGTCAGATGCAGAATAAAAAGACTCCTCATTTGTTCCTTTTGAAAGATGAAATCATCATTAAGGCAAATCAAGACATTCTTAGCTACTCTGCTCCAACAGAAGATCTGTGAAATACCTCCTCCCCTCATAACTAACTACTATGTCATATCTCTTAACTCCTCATCTACTTCCTCTTTCCAACCAGATGGTTTATAGTATATTCCAGTGACGATATTACTTATGTTTATTCCTACACTGATTTTCCCCCATATATTCTACACCATGCTTGTCCCATTCTAGTGTCTGGATTTTCCTGAATGAGTTTACAAACAGATGAGTAAATAAATAAATAAATGGATAAATAATGTTTTAGTGTGTATGTGTGGTCAGTGTTTTCTTCCCCCTTCCTCTTTTCTTCAAAACTGTTTGGTTAGCTTTGTAAGACTCAAAGTAGCTCCATTTTTTAAACCAGTCCTTGTTATGTATACTCCATCTCTATCCAGGAAATTTACATTCATATATTTTAAGATGTTTCATAAACCCCAATCTTGTTCTCAAATACTATCTTCTTAACCACCTGTTCACTTCTCAAATTCATCGTTCTCCTCCAAAGCCCTTGATGCCGACCAGTGAGGAAAATCAAACTGGTGTCCCTCTGGCGCTTGGCTACTTGTTTAAATCTTCATAATCCTTAGCAGCGCTGCCAAGGTTCCTTCTGGATGCATTTTTTGTTTCCACATGAATCACTAGAAACCAGTAGGAATCATCAGGTGTGACAAATCTGTGGAGATTGTCCATTACATCCTAGATATTTTCCACAAAAAGTGAGCAGATTTCTCTGCTGTTATCAGTTCAATAAACTGCTGTCTCAATACTACTCAGCAGGGAGATGAATGAGTGAATAAATGAATCATTTATTAAGTGCTTACCATGTGCAAAGCATGTGCTAAGTATTGGGATACCCACAGAAAAGTTAAGCAGTTCCTTCTCTAAAGGTACTCACAATCTAGTGAGGGAGAAAATATTTGGAAGATTCCAACTGCAAACCAGATGAAAAGATCCAGAGTCCTTAGAGTGAAGAGACAAAGAAGATGGTAATGTCTCTCCTCTGATGTCATTTCCACTTACAAATCATATCCATTTCTGATATAGAACTACTTGATGGTGCCAAACACTTTGGTAGCAAGAACTTTATTGAATTTTCAGTAGCTATGGCTGTAGCACCTGTAGGAGCAGGTCCCATGTATCAGCCACCACTGTTTCTTCATCTCTTCCTCCTCTGATCTCGGTACTTCCCACTATATCACTTATTCATCCTATACCTTGATTAATCATCAACAGAGACACTAATTTGTAAAATTGTCATACCATATCTTGATTATTCAGATTTGTCCATCAATTCTATGGGGATGGTTTCACAACTGAATGAATGATAGTTCATTAAAGCAAATACCTTTATTACTCTCATTTTTTTTCTGGTAAAGGAGATTAAATATGATGATCAAGCTAGATGGGAAAATCTAACACTAATTAGCCTAAAAGTAAAGCTACTTTCCTAGACAACATTTTGACCACTATTTCTGCCTTTTTATGTCTTTAAAAAATAGGTATGTGAAATAGCTAGACCTTTCACAACCACTGTAAGGATCATTTGACCTCACTATGCTATATGCTGTGATCCTAGATTCATTGAATTTAAATTTAATTTATTAAGGGTGACTCAGATACAAAGCAGATGGAAGCTCTATTATTTCTACTCTGAAGGAGGAAAAGCTTACCAGAAGAACAAGAATCATACTCACAGTATGAAAATTTATCAGTGCCATTCATGGATACCTTCCTATTTGACTTAAGAATTAAGAAATGCATTCTGTAAAGTTTAAAACTCTCAGGGTCTCCTCTGAGGGAATTTCTAACTTCTGTCCTCACCACGAAATTAGGAATTTTAATTGATCTTGCTCTAATGAAATATGATTATTTTTTCTTAGGCAAAAGTTATTTGAATTCCTCATGAAGCTCCTCAAGTTTCAAACAGCTCCTAGTAAACATTCTAAAAAACAAAATTCCCTTGAAATACAATTGAGAATAAAAATAACAGAAAGGATAAATCATTTAGATATGCTTCTTGAACATTTCCTAAGTGTGGCTAATTATTTTCCTTGTTTTAAAAGCAGGACTTCAAAGGAGTAGTAGCCTAAAGATGTCTACAAATATGCATATAATATAATCTATTACATATATGTAGCATGAATATATAATCATATTATATAAATACATACTTGTGTTTGCATAAACATATATTCATACATGTCTATATGTGTGTTTCTACAATATGTATATATGTATACATTGTAGCAGTAAGCCCCCCAGCATACACAGTAGGGCCTATTGTACAAATTCTTAGATCTGCTTTTCTAATCAACTTTTGAGGGGTCAATAATCTACTTTAATTAAGCATCTTTATCATTCACTTACTTTGGGGGGAAAAGTCAGCATGCTGAACTTCGGAGAAAATACAAACAGAAATAAAGACCAACAGACAGGGCTTCTAACTCTCTGACCACAAGCAATACATACATCACAGATCAATAGACAGATCCAGCTGTCTGACCATACATACATACATAGTTCCCAGAGAGAGAAGCACCAGCATCTGGATTTTCAAAGCTGGGGGGCTCCTTAGTGCCTACCCAGAGTCTACACTGGTCAAATAAATGCTTCCAATGAGTAAGCTCCAAAGTAAGACCTCACTTCGGAGTATTTATATACTTTTCAGAACCAGAGGGCGTGGCCCTCTGACCCAGTGCCTCTATAGAAATTGATAAAAGAATTTGAGGCCTTCCCCCACCCACCATTAACCTTACATTAACCTTATATATATATATATATATATATATATATATATATATATATATATATATATATATATATATATATATATATATATATATATATATATATATATATATATATATACATAAATATATACACACTTAGAGATAGATGTTATAATTGATATGGAGATATAGATATAGACACCAAACTTGCAATTTCATTTGTCTAGTGAACCCTCAAGTAGGAAACTACTTTTATCAATCAGATCAAAAGTTCTTTGTAGCTTATGGTCTTAGAGTGTCACCTAAAACATCTCTAGTTTGAAGGACTCATCCAGGATTACACAACCAATATGTGTTAGAGGCAGACCTTCAACCTATGTCTTCCTAAATAATTAGGGTAGCTCTCTATGCACTACATGATACTGTTACACAACAATAACAGCAATGATCATTTTTATGTAATGTTAAGCTTTGGAAAGCACTTTATTAAAATGTTATTATTAATCCATTTAATACCCTTTGAGAGAAGAACTTTTTTCTTTTTTTTTCTGCCTTGGGACTCTGAATTCATTTCTTGTAGGGAACACCTAAAGGAGAAACTCCGTGTATATCATCAATTACTCTGCAACTTACAGTCTTAGAGAGTTGAGGGTACTAGAAGTTACACACCTTGTCCAAGGTCCCAAAATCAATACGTATTAGAGGCAAGACATGAACCATGTGTTCCTGGCTCCAAAGCCAGACTAGTTCTTTATCCAGGTTCCAAGCTCTCTCATAACAACAATAACAAATAACAACTGACATTTGTATCACTCTGACATTTGCAAAACACTTTACACATATTACAGGAGTACCTCGGAGATATCTCAGATTCAATTCCAGAACACCACCATAAAGCAAATATCACACTAAAGCAAGTCATATGATTCTTTTTTTCCAGTGTGCATAAAAGTTATATTTACATATATTTACTACTAAGTGTGCAGTAGTATTATGTCTTTAAAAATGTATATACTTTAAAATACTTTAATGCTTAAAAAAATGCTAATCATCAACTGAGTCTTCAGCAAGTCACAACCCTTTTTCTAGGAGAGGGTCTTGTGTCAATGTTGATGGCTGCTCACTACTCAGAGCAGTGGTTGCTGAAGGCTGGGTTGGCAGGGACAATTTCTTAAAATAAGACCAAAAGGAAGTTTGTGGCATTGATTCACTCTTCCTTTCACTTGCACACTTACAGACATGGTCTAATTTCAATATTTTTGTGTCTAAGGGAATAGGAAGGCCTGAGGAGAGGGAGGTAGACAGGGAAATAGCTGGTCAACAGAGCAGTCAGAACACACACGGTTATTGATTAAGTTTGACATCTTTTATGGGTGCAGGTCGTGGTGCCCCAAAACAAATGCAATCATAATAACAAAGATCACTGTTCACAGATCACCATAATAGATATAATAATTGTGAAAATTTTTAAAATATTGTGAGAATTACCTAAATGTGACAGAGACACAATGTGAACACATGCTGTTGGGAAAATAGTGCTGAGAGACTTGTCAAAAATCTTCAATTTGTAAAAAATGTAGTATCAGCAAAGCACAAGAAGTGAAATACAACATAATAAGGGATGTCTGTATCTCATTTAATCTACTCAGTTCCTTGTGAGAAAAGAATTACTGTTATTAAAATCCCCACTTTACAAATAAAGAAACTGAGCCTCAGAGAGTTTAAGTGATTTGCCCATAATGACGTAGCTAAGCATCAGAGAGATTTGAAATGAGGTCTTTTTTTGACAAGTCTAGTAGTCCTTCTACTACACACTAGTTGCCATGTTCTACTGAATAGGATGGTTACTTCTGAGCAATTTTCTCTGATGCCAAAATATCAGATTGAATCAGTTAACTCAATGAAAGATAAAAATTTAAAAACCTACTTATCAGATATCATGTAGACCAGACGTGCCAGACCTAACTCCTCAATGCTACTGAATCAGAGTAAAATGGAATTGGGAAATATTTAACAAAACAAATAAAAAATACTGTAGAATATAAGTAATGCCAACATGTGGTTTTCTAAGTCAATATGGAGGCCAAAGGTTTTTTTATGTTTGGTGACCCCTATTTCTATTTGAGTTTGACACCACTGATGTAGATCAAAAAGACCCATTTTTACATTTTGAGTTTATATTTTAACTGCCTGCTGGAGGAAGGTTAGTAAGCATAGTTTCAGTGATAACAAAAGAATATGACAATCTTGGTAGCATCCTTATTTGTGGTTGCTTTACAATGAAGTGAAGTTTCATATAGTGAGCCTAATTTTCTCAAGGTTCTACACTTGTCTTCCTAAACCACAAGGCTTTGATTGTCTACACACACAGAAGAACCACTTTTGAAAACAACCAGTTACTAACCGGCTGTTTAACTGAACTCAACCTCCTGAGATAGGAAATGCACAGAGGAATGTTTAATAACTATTATTTCATGGCTACATTGATTTTTTTCTTTATGAGAATTTCATTGTTGCAGATTATGTGGTAACAGAAGGTTTTGTGCCCCAGTCCCATTTAGTCAAGTGGACAAAATCATTCTGGTTGGTATCCTGCAATACTAAATCATAAAGGATCTCAGGCCATGATGTACTTTGATTCTTTCAGTGCCCCTCATTTTCTTTGGATAGTCATTGCACCTTGTTCCCATACCCAAATAATAAGAGGGTCAGAGTAGTGTGCCCACACTATTACAAGTGACAGACTATGTGAGGAATTGCAATTGGGTTCCTTCTCTTTCATGACAATGATGGTAATGAGAACTGAAAATGGCAGAATATAAATCCATTCTTGTGACAAAGATCATAATAAAAAAAATGGAAATTGTACAGAAGTTGTTATTCTTGGCACTGGCTTCGTATTGTAATCCTGTGTTTTGCTGGATGACCAGCCCGGCTTGTGTGAAAATCTTGGTGTTGGCATTTGATAAAAACTGTCAGCCACAAAGAAAGCAATCATTTTCATCCAGCATTAAAGGTATAAAGTTACATTACACACGTAAAGCCAAGAAAACACAAAAGATAAATTTCCTGTTACAAAATTTACCTTTTCTTTTTGTACATGCTACAAGTTAAGGAACATGTTAGACTCTAGTTCTTGATTAATACTTTTCACATCATATGAGTAAGGTAATGCTGCTGGGAGAATATTATTTACTTTTTGCTTCTTTATCTTCCTTAGGGTTTATTTAGAAAAAAAGGGGGGGGAAGGAGAAAGAAGAAAAATTGTAAAATGGGAAATAGAAAAAAAATCTCAAATTATAGAAAGCAGAAAGCCCAGGAAATATTAACTAAATAGTAGGTGCAGATTATATGTTTATAACACTGCCAACATTGTTTGTAGTAACTAATTTCTGTAATTTAATCTATGTGAAAATAGAATCTCTTTTTCAGTCTTGTGGGTAGATTTGTTCTATTTCAAGTATTTTTTTTCTCAAAGATTATCAGGAAGCTTTTTCTAAAGTAGAATTAGAACAACAGATTTTTCCTTTTATATGTAATTGAAGAGGGGGGAAGAGGAGGATAGAGTACAGGGAATGGAGAGAAAAAAGGATCAGAAATAAAACAATCTTAAAACCTGTATGAAAGAAAAAGTGACTCAATCATCTCCCTTGAAAGGAAATGATGATGTTGGTCTTTCCTTATATGGTTCTGAAATAAGACCAACATACTTTTTTTCAGCTTTCTAACAAAGCTCCTTGGAGTGAAAGTGAAAGTGAAAATTTATGAGAAAGTTTTAAGCAATTGGACAAAGGAAGTTAAAATAGAAATGCATGTGGTACCATCTTTGGGTCAGGAAGTGACTAGTATAAAGTCAGAAAGTTCAGGAAGTTGGAGGGGAAAAATAACACAACTGTGGCCCCATCACAAAGCTCTTTAGAACAAGAGTCTCTTAGCCCATCTATTTCCCATTGATTTTGTTTTGACATATAACATGCCCCTTGGTGCTGCAATAAAAGAAACCATGAAATATCAATGGTTAGTTCCAGAGAATGCACATACAAGACCAGAGCAATGGTGATTAAAGATAAATCTCTCTTTAGGGTAGCTTGTTCATTGATAGCCTGACACTTGTGCACATGGGCTGTCTGACCTAGGGGAATATTTAAGGAACTGATCTTGAGCCAACTCAGAGCTTCTAGTAAATGGGAGTTATTATAAAGTGAAGATATGCAGGATGATGTAATTTCATTCTATGTTTCATTATAGAGCATTGCAAGTAAGATGAGGGACCATTTGATTGTATTATGGGTCTATGGGAGAACCCCATTTCTATTAGGCACTGTCTTATCTAATCTGATCCAAATATAAAGAAAGAATCTGGTGGGTTACAGGGCTTCCAGAGGGATTGCCAGTCCTGGAACTCTGAGAATAGATTTGGTGCCAGGACAACCCAGAGTGGTTTGATTAAGGATAAGAAACAAGATGCAGAGACACTGAACAGAGTCTGGAAGAGACTAAGGAGGAAAACAACATAGAGAGATACAGGAGCAACAGAGAAATGAACTATTCTAGTTAAGTCTATGTGGATGGTTCTCTTTCCTGGTTCTAGAACAACAAAGGCAGTAATCTTCATGTGAGGGGTGGAAGTAGGTAAGTAACTGCTTCTTCATTGTACAGCAGAAGAAACACTGGCTTGGGAATGGTAGAACCTTGGTTCAAGTCCTTCCCCTGGTGCTTCCTATGTTTCTTAACCTCCCTAGGCCTCACTTTTCCTTCCTACAAAAAGAAGGGGTTATCATTTGATGAAAATGATTAGTAACAAAGAAAATCATCATTAAGGTTATATTATACACACAAAGTCAGATACATTTCCTGTTATAAAATTAACCCTCTTCCTTTATACATACTGCGTGTTAAAGAGTACATTCAATCCCCAAATCTCTATTAATGCGTTTTGCGTACCTTGCTATGAAAGCAGTGCTGTGGAGTATCTATCTATTATTTACCTTGCTTCTTTCTTTAAATCTTCTTCCTTAAGACTTCCTGAACAAACACCTGGCTGTAGAGAAGTATAACAAGTGGGTGAACTTTCTCACTTCTCCCTCTGCAACCCAGAAGTGACCAAAAATGTAATGGTTTCTATTTGGAGCTAGTGGGAGACAAGAGTGGAATTAAGCTATACTATAATTTTTGCTATTACTAATATTGTTATATATTCTCCTTAACCTAATTAAACTGTTTTTTCTAGCTATCCTAAGAGGCAGAGGTATTATAGACTCTAAATCTTCGAGGAGTTCCTTAGGGAACAGGGGCAACTCCAAGAGAAGGAGGGAGAAAAGAAAACAAATATTTATTAGGTGCCAAGTTTCCAGGCCTGGTGCTGCGCACTTCACAAATAAAATCTCACAACAACCCTGGGAGGTAGGTTACATTATTATCTTATTTTGTAGACAAGGAAACTGAGGCAGACAGAAATTAATTCACTTTCCAGGGTCACACAGTTAATAAGTGTGTGCAGTTGAATTTAAACTCAGGCTTTCCTGTCTCCAGGCTCTATCCACTACACAGTGTAGCTACCTTGGATGACACTGATATCATACATATGTGCTGGCTTCATGTATGCATCTATTCCTACACAAAGTGAAATTCTGACTAAAACTAATCCATCTTTAAACCTGTAAATATAGCTGTACCCAGAGACAATTGAGGCAAAATGCTTTCAACACTTATTTACCCTCTACATCCTCTTTAATCTGCTGTAGCATTTAACACTATTGATTATATCCTCTTCCAGATATTCTTTTTTCTTAATGTCTGAGACATTCCATCTACTGGTCCTCTTTCAGTTTCCACAGCTGCTCCTCTGTCTCCTTAGTTGGTTCCTCAGTTTCTTCCTAATTCTGTATGGTGTTCCCAATGGTTCTGTTCTCCCTTAGACTACTAATTTCTCACCCTTGTAGATCTCACTTATCTCATTCACTCCCACAACTTGATTTCTAGGTAGATGACTCCCAAATCTACACCTCTAGCCCGGCTCTGTCTCCCAGATTCTGGCCCTGCATTAGGGTTAGGGTTTCCACTTTGAGCACATTAAAAATCATGCCTTTTTCATAAACCCACCATTCTTTTGCTTGACTTAATTATTTTAGTCAATGATAACAGTTTGTCAAAAATGTTCAAAAACTGAGTTTTATTTTTGATTTTTTCCTTTTTTCTTATTTTTACTTGCAATTACCAAAGCATGTCAACTTTACTTCCATGATATACCTCACATATAACCTACACTTCTCTATTTCCATTGCTACCAGCCTAGTACAAAGTCCTACCTGGCTGTCACAATAGCCTTCTAATAGATCTTTCTAATTCATTCTCCTTTCCCTCCATTTCATTCATGGTTTAAGTCACTAGAACTAGTGAGTTGCAATATTAAAGTCTAAACCTCAAAAAGGAAGTATATTCTTTCCTTTGTATACATTCTTTGTTGGCTCTGACCATCTACAATTCTATATTCATAGACAGAAGGCCTGTTGCAAGCCATTTAGATCACACACAGCTAGGGAGTGAAGATTTGCACCTGCAGATAGAAATATTCCAAAGGAATTCTAACCTGTCTATACTTGAATGACCTTCTTGAAATTGGTAGATTTGTAAGAAGTTCCAATTCCCTTTGTCTGACTCACTAAAAAGCTGTACAAGTCCTAGAATTAGCAAGCCATCTGTGGTTATTGACTGGATAGAACCTACTCTCTGAAAAGAGTTATACGTGCTTTCTCATTTTCCCAGGCACACAAAGCTGGCTACTTAGAGGGTGGCAGGGAGAAGTCTCGAGAGTGTATACTTCTGCATCTCCCAGGTTTGGGCTTTCTACTTTTAAACTTAACATGAATTTAACATTATCAAGGATTTTCTTCTTGAAGCCTTATTTTGACAGTCACACAAATTTATATTTATTTGTTTGAATCCTCTAAAGAAGATTGACCTTCTCATCAAATGACAAGGATGAGTGGTTCTATGGTCCAGAGCATAAGCTATTACAAACGGCCATGAGAACAGGAACAAAAAACAAGATTAAGAAAGAACTATCAAAAAATCTGTACCATATCACTTGTGTATGGGAACCATCCTAGTACAGTAGAGAGAGCACAGGATGATGATTTAGATGACCTGGGATAAAGACCCACTTCTACCATTTGTTAGACAGAAATCTTACTCATGGAAGCTCTCTGCTCATCTATCATAGGATATAGTACTAGATTCAAGCCCATCATTTTATGACTAAGAATACTAAGGCCCATAGTATTGAGAGAGGTCATTCATGATCACCCAGGTAGAAAATGGCAACTATGGCATTCAGAGCCACAGACCTTTCTACTCTAAAGTGGGTGTTCTTTCTACTGTAGCCTATTACTACATCAGGAAAACAAGCTGGGATTTCTACGACTACTACATTTGGCTTAGGAAATATCTCCAATCCCAAAAACTCAAGGTGTTTTCAACATTGATTTTCTTTTCAACCTGAGCTTATTCTGATGCTATGTTTGAGCTCAATAAGAAATCCTTCAATCACAAATCAATCAACAAACATTTATTGAATTCCTACTATATGACAGGCACTGAACTAAAGACTAAAAAGAGCATATTAGCAAAGCAGACTGGCAGTTGTATTTAGAGGTATTTTGTGGAAGCCTATTTGTAGGAGGAACCAGTAAGTTCTTAGAATTCCCAGTCAATTATTGAGAGTTACAGAGTAAGGCATAGTCCCTATTCTTTTTGAAGTATTTAACTAAGAAGGCAGAATATATATGTCACAGCTAGAGAGCTGTCATATTTGACCAAATGTAAATGCAAAATAAGATTTCTTTTAAAGGAAAAATATATAGAGAGAAAGTAAGTTCAATGTGTTAAGAGTGTATTCGACAAGTCAAGAAAACTATTGTTATCTTTAACTGAATTAACATAACCATGGTATCCAGGATAATGGAATTGATAACACCTTGTATTTCATCCTACTCAGACCAACTAAGAAGTATAATGTTCAGTTGTTTTATCATATTTTATCATATCTTATATTTATCATATTATAGATGTATCATATTTTAGAAAGGCATTGATAAGATACAGTGCATCCACATCCAGGGGAGGGTGACCAGGATGATGAAAGGTCATGCTATAAGGATCAATTGAAGGAACTGGGGATGGGTAGCTTAAAAAGGCAAAGATATGACAGAAGGGAAGACAAGACATCTGTCTTCAAGTATTTGAAGGTCTATAATATGGAACAGAGGAGAGACTTGTTCTGCTTGCACCCAGAGGACAGATTTTTGCTCCATATAAGGAAAAAAATTCTTAACAATTTGAACTGTCAAAAGTGGAATGGGCTGCCTGAGGAGGTTCTTCTTCATTAGAAGTCTTCAAGCAAAACCTGATTACCACTTGCCAGAAATGTTGTAGAAGGGATGCTTGTTCATGTATGGCTCAGAATAAAGGATTTTGGAGGTCTCCTCTGACTCTGAGATTCTGTGTGAAGGTGGAGATTTTAATATCTGACCTGCCAGTCTCCAATTTGTAAGATTCAATAGAAAGCATTAGTAACTAAAATGAACTACTCAAATATAAGGTGTTACTTTAAAACATTAAATGAGATTGAAAATAATTTTATACAAGTGGAACAACAGACTGTCAAGTTGACTTGGAGCCAGAACAGGTGGAAAGTAACATGAAGGTTATGGGCCATATCACTGCCACCCTCTAGGTCCCTGTCCTCATCTGGCTTGGGGAAATTAGGCTACACATGGAACTGCTCCCAGAAGGTCAGTTCTCTCTAGACAGTAACCACCAGATAACTTTGACTATCAATCATTCCAGCCTCTGTGGCCATATCATTTCCTTCCTCAAGCCCAAGCATGTAGGAATCATAGCAAAGAATCAGCGAAGCATTTACCCTAGCCTGTCTAACCCTAATTTGTCTCTACCATGTACACACTTGGAAGTTGTGGAAAAGGGAATAGAAGAGCTTGGAGCTAGGGATTCAGGGCTTGAAAGGTCGCATATCAGTCAACAAATACAGCTGCTCTGGTCCTAACTTACACTGTCATAACCTTACCTCTTGGAAATTGTACAGAAAGGCTTTTCTCCTGCTGCCCTCCAAATTGCAGCTGCATAAATTAAACTTGTTTTGGAGATAGAGAACTCTGATGTTTCCTTAACCAGCACTTCATTAAAAGCACTGTGTAGCATACCAGCTATGTTTTCCCTGGGGCGATCTGGATGAGATCCAAGCTAGGATACCAGACACACACATGCATAATTATACAGGCAAGGAAATAAACCTCATTATCTTCCCAAGGCACAATTTTACCTGCTTTAGTTAATTGTTATGTTTGTGCAGGGAGGATTGTGGCTTTGTAAAAGACAGGTTTTCAGGAGACTTGTGAAGGAACCATATTCTGTGATCCAGGTGGACATCAGAGGCTCATGACCTAGCTTAATACAAGGGCATCCAGAATAACTTAGAGCAGTTTTGACATTGCTTTTCCTGAAATGATTAAGCAAATTCTGCATCAGTGCAGAGGTGACCTGTTTTTCTACAATGAAGGTCATAGAAAACTGCCATTTGGAAGCTATTTGTCCTCTTGGAATTGAGTGGAATTTTGAGTTTTACTTTCATTTAAAATCAGTACAAGAATCACTTTAAAACCATGTAACTGATTCTACTTATTTCAAACAGTATCCAAACTAAATGTTCTGAAACCAGTTAAAGATTTGGTTCCTCGATAGCATTCAGGATGCTATTCCGTTCTGTGCTTGAACACAGTCTCAGATTTATGTCTTTCTACCTGGAATCTGCTATCCTTCCTGTCTTAGTATCCCAAAAGGTAATGAAATCACAATAATTAGATAAATTGAACAACTACTTCACATTGTTATCATGCTTTAAAATTTACCTTTCATATAGGTAATAACAGCTAATGACAATAGCTAGTATTGTATAGCACTTTAAGGTTTGCAAAGCACTTAGCAAATATCTCCTTATTTGTTCCTTACCACAACCCTGAAAGATAGATGCTATTACTTTTCCCATTTGACAGATGAGAAAATGAAGGCAGACAGATTAATTGATTTGTCCAAAGTCACACAGCTAATGTCTCTGAAGCCAGGTTTGAATGCAAGTCACCCTGACTCCAGGTCCGACTTTCTATCCACTGGATCACATTCAGCAGCTAGGTCTGATGAAAACTAGCTATGTGCCCTGAGCAAGTCAATTAATCTCATTAAGTCTCATCAAGAAAATTGGCATATAATCTATTTTACAGGGCTACTGCAGTGTTTTGAAAAGGGCTCTGGATTTGATGTCAGAGAATCCAGGGTTGAATTCCAGCCCTGCTTCTCACTACCTTTGTGACCTTGAGCAAATTCCCTGAGCTCTCTTGGTTTCTGCTTCCTACAAAATGAGAGTGGGGAAAAGTAACTCCAAGGTCTCTTTCCATTCTAAATCTATGATCCTTTATGTGTAAATATAAGCTACAATAATAGTGATCTTGATATACAGGAGCTTTGCAACACACTTCAGGATAACTCAGTGCCTTTCACCATTTGCACCACACAAGAATGAATGAATGAGCAGTCACTGTTTGTCCATTAATGATATGCTATAGCATAAGAGTCTGTTTCTTAGTCTCCTTTCCTCTTCACAAAATAACAAAGTTACTGCTTATTTTCCTTTTCCCTTCCTCAGAAGGTCTCAATGGCTTTGACTAGTAGTATACCAACGGGATTGCAGTCTGATGCCTGTAGAAACACAAATCCTGTGTCAGTCTCTGTACTTCAGAGGTGCACTGGGCTGTTTGAATTCACAGGAATTACCCATTCTGCCAAGGGAGTTGTCCTCATAGAGAGAGAGGCAGTTTTTTATTGCCACATCATTTCCTCAGGAAGAACTGATGAGCTGCTCTTTTTACACCATTAATGGGCTGTTTACACCAAAGAGCACAGCTTGCTATGCTATGATTCCATTAAGGAGCTCTGTGAAGAGCTCTGGGACTGAACTATCAAGGAGGCCATGTGAGGCGTTAGTTGGGATCTTGTCAAGTCTTCAGGGAATCCTTAATTTATGGGCCACTTTTGACTTCAACTGTATTTGTAGATTACAACCTCTGACAAAATGAGGCATTTCTACATTTTTCCACTTCTGTCTAATTGGATGCCAGTATTGGTTTTTGAATGCTTTTCCCAACAAATCATGCATAATATCTTCCCTATGCAGGTGGCTACAGTGTCAAATGACACATTTCAGAATCAAAATTTGAACATTTCAGAAAATGCTAGTATTTTGAAAGTCCTCTTTCCTACACACACACACACATACACACACACACACACACAGCATGCACACATGCAAGAACGCAAATTAAAATTCTGACTTCTTTTGTCATTCTTGTGAAATTTGCATTTTTATAGAGAATCTACTGATATCTATTTCCTTCTTGAGAGGTATTTTTCTTAGGCTGATTTATTACTTTAGTTACTTTTTTCTGCTAAAGTCTTCTCTAAAAAAATCATCATTTATCAAGAACACCAAAATCTTCATCATTTTTTAAGGCAAGAACACATATAGCAAGATCTCTGTTTGGTATATGAGGATGTAGGACTGCAAAAAAGAGATAAATGATTGGTCCTATATACCCATATAGCAAGTCCCTAACAGAGCATGAAATAGATGTCTGGGCTCACTGGTGAAATCCAGTAAGATACACAGCCAGGGTAGACATAGATTTGGGAAAAAGAAGTAAAAAAAAAGGTCAGAAGAAGAAAGGGAACAAGTATTGAGGTTGAAACAGAAATAGGACTATGCCCTAGAATCAAAAGATCTGATTCTGAGGCCTGCCTCTGGGAATCCTTAGCTGTCTCTTCATATAAATGACCTATTCCCTTTAAGCCTCATCTGCAAAATGGGAATGACAATATTAATACTACTTCATTGGGTTATTATAAGGAAAGGTCTTTGTGAACAGTTTAAAAAAATGTTATGGGGGAGGATCCAAGATGGCAGAGTAGAAAGACACACATATGCTAGCTCCAAAACCACAGCCCATAAATTGCCTGTAAGAAAGAACTCCCAACAAATTCTGGAGCAGTAGAAGCCACAGAACAATGGAGTGGAGGAGATTACTGTTCCAGAGAGACCTGAAAAACTGACCCGAAAGGTCCCTCAAGCACCAGACCCGGAGCAGAGCCCAGCCCTGCCTTGGCCGCACGGCACTGAGAGAAGCAGATCTGAGCAGGTTTCAGGGACAGAATCTCCAGCAGCTCGCAGGTCCCTCTGCCCACAGGTGACAAAGGTCAGTGAGAGAGTCTTTTTGGGTGGCCAAGAGGGGGTGGGGTGTCCCCATAATTCAAGCCACCTCAGGAGGCACTAGCAGAGGCAGCAGGGGACAGGGGCTCCCAAAGCAGGCAGGAGCTCAGATCCATTGTTAAAGGTCTCCATGTAAACCCCCTGAGGGAACTGAGCCCCAGTGGTGACCCTGCCCCAACTCGAGCAGCTGAACTTAATCTCACACTGAATAGCAGTCCTGCCCCTGCCAAAGCCCTGAGGCTGGGGAGCAGATCCCAAGCACTGGCTGGGCAGATCTGAAGGTGAGGTGGGTGTGAAGAGGACACTCAGAAGTCAAGTCACTGGCTGGGAAAATGCCCAGAAAAGGGAAAAAAAATAAGACCATAGAAGGTTACTTTCTTGGTGAACAGATATCTCCTCCCTTCCTTTTTGAAGAGGAACAACAATGCTTACCATCAGGGAAAGACATAGAAATCAAAGCTTCTGTATCCCAAACAGGCAAAATAAATATTCAATGGGCTCAGGCCATGGAAGAGCTCAAAAAGGATTTTGAAAATCAAGTTAGAGAAGTGGAGGAAAAACTGGGAAGAGAAATGAGAGAGATGAAAGAAAAGGATGAAAAGCAAGTCAACACCTTGTTAAAGGAGACCCAAAAAAATGCTGAAGAAAATAACACCTTGAAAAATAGGCTAGCTCAATTGGCAAAAGAGGTTCAAAAAGCCAATGAGGAGAAGAATGCTTTAAAAAGCAGAATTAGCCAAATGGAAAAGGAGGTTCAAAAGTTCACTGAAGAAAATAGTTCTTTCAAAATTAGAATGGAACAGATGGAGGCTAATGACTTTATGAGAAACCAAGAAATCACAAAACAAAACCAAAAGAATGAAAAAATGGAAGAGAATGTGAAATATCTCATTGGAAAAATAACTGACCTGGAAAATAGATCCAGGAGAGACAATTTAAAAATTATGAGACTGCCTGAAAGCCATGATCAAAAAAAGAGCCTAGACATCATCTTTCATGAAATTATCAAAGAAAACTGCCCTGAGATTCTAGGACCAGAGAGCAAAATAAGTATTCAAGGAATCCACCAATCACTGCCTGAAAGAGATCCAAAAAGAGAAACTCCTAGGAACATTGTGCCCAAATTCCAGAGTTCCCTGGTCAAGGAGAAAATATTGCAAGCAGCTAGAAAGAAACAATTCAAGTACTGTGGAAATAAAATCCGGATAAAACAAGATCTAGCAGCTTCTACATTAAGGGATCGAAGGGCATAGAATATGATATTCCAGAAGTCAAAGGAATTAAGACTAAAACCAAGAATCACCTACCCAGCAAAACTGAGTATAATACTTCAGGGGAAAAATTGGTCTTTCAATGAAATAGAGGATTTTCAAGTATTCTTGATGAAAAGGCCAGAGCTGAAAAGAAAGTTTGACTTTCAAACACAAGAATGAAGAGAAGCATGAAAAGGTAAACAGCAAAGAGAAGTCATAAGGGACTTACTAACATTGAACTGTTTACATTCCTACATGGAAAGACAATATTTGTAACTCTTGAAACTTTTCAGTATCTGGGTAGTGGGTGGGATTACACACACACACACACACACACACACAGCACAGAGTGAATTGAATAGGATGGGATCATATCTTTAAAAAATGAAATTAAGCGGTGAGAGAGAAATATATTGGGAGGAGAAAGGGAGAAATGGAATGGAGCAAATTATCTCTCATAAAAGAGGCAAGCATAAGACTTTTTAGTGGAGGGAAAAAGAGGGGAGGTGAGAGAAAAACATGAAGTTTACTCTCGTCACATTCTACTAAAGGAAGGAATAAATTGCATACTCATTTTGATATGAAAACTTATCTTACAATACAGGAAAGTGGGGGAGAAGGGGATAAGCAGGGTGGGGGGATGAGGGAAGGGAGGGCAATTGGAGGAGGGAGCAATTTGAAGTCAACACTCTTGGGGAGGGACAGGATCAAAAGACAGAATAGAAGCAATGGGGGCCAGGATAGGATAAAGGGAAATATAGTTAGTCTTACACAACATGACTATTATGGAAGTCATTTGCAAAACTACACAGATATGGCCTATATTGAATTGCCTGCCTTCCAAAGGGAATGGGTGGGGAGGGAGGGAGGAAGAGAAGTTGGAACTCAAACTTTTAGGAACAACTGTCGAGTATTGTTCTTGCGTACAACTAGGAAATAAGAAATACAGGTAACGGGGTATAGAAATTTATCTGGCCCCACAGGACAAAAGAGAGAATGGGGACAAGGGAAGGGAGGGATGATAGAAGAGAGGGCAGGTTGGTGATAGGGACAATTAGAATGCTCGGTGTTTTGGGGTGGGGGTAGGGGACAAATGGGGAGAAAATTTGGAACCCAAAATTTTGTGAAAATGAATGTTAAAAGTTAAATAAATTAATTAATTAAAATTTAAAAAAAAATGTTATGCAAAAGGACACACAGACAAAACCAGGGTCTGGGATTGACTGTAATTTCCTTGACGTAGGGAACTCCCAGATGAGAAAATTCCCCTTACTAATTCAAGCCAACAACTTATCAGAGCACCAAAAAGTGACTTACCTAGATTCACACAGCTTGTGTGCCAGAAGCAAGCTGTGAAGCTAGGTCTTGCTGTCTCCAAGGCCAGACCTTGATCCTCTATGCTGTGCTCCCCTTCACTACATAAACGAGGAGGTAGCAGTACTGGCACTGTTTGGCACTAATACTGGCACTACTACTAGTGATGATGGCAGCTTGAATAGCAGCATGCCATGGGCTTAGAATTGTTTTTCTCATTGGAGAGGTGGATTTTAATAATAACTAACATTTAAATCGTACTTGAAGGTTTGCAAAATATTAATTCATTTTATCTCTATAATATCCCTGGAAAATAGATATTATTATCCTCATTTTTTAGATGAAGAGTCTGGGACAAACAGAGGTTAAATTACTTATGTCACTAAAGTCTTATAACTACCAACTGTCTTGAATTCTTCCCAATTCTAGGTTTAGCATTCTACTGAACCACCTATGTGACTCCATTTTCACTAATCTATTCATAATTTCTTTGTAGAAAAAAGTACATTTGTAAGGCTTTTAGCTATGGTCAAAGATGAGTTCTATGGCCATGAAACATGATAAAGAGAGCTAGTCCAAAAATTCTGACAACTTAGCTCTATCCAAAAGCTAATAACATGAATTTTTTAACTTTATAAATCAAGCATTTTTATACAAAGACTATGGTTCTGCTAGCACTGCAGACTCCCAAATCTCTGATGGACCCTTTACAAATGAAGACTTCATTCATTAATAATTATGTTACTTCAATATTTCATGCATGAAGAAATCCATTGAAAAAGAAGGAAGTATCCGTGAGAGCTAAGGATATGTTAATCAACTGCTCTATGGATCCAACCACTGGTTTTGTTTTTTTTTTTTCTGACCTCCCTCGTCACTATTCTTCTCTCTGTATCATCTTTCTCTATTAAAATATAGGCTCTTTGAGAGCAAGAACTCTCTTGCTTGCTTACATTTTTATCTCAGCATTTAGCACACAGTAAACATTTACCAAACACTTCTTCATTCATTCATTCAAGTTTATCCAAAATAACACGCTTTGAAAATGCACATTACTCAATCTCATTCAGTGTTTAGGTATGGCAAGCAATCATTTTCCAATGAGAATTAGTCACAAAAACTACCAAAAATATCAGAAGAACAAGAATCTCATTCCTAGCACTTCTATAGCCAATGTGGAGATCAAAGAGTATGTATACAAGAGCATATACTATATGAATGTTTCTAATAATGTCAAGCAACAGCTATTTGATAGAGTGAATATTGATCTCCCTCCTAGAGAAGCAGGGGACGGTAGTGCAGGAATGATTTTCTACTCTCCAGGTTATTGGGGAAATGAATGATTCCTCTAAAAAATGAAATAAGTGCTTTAAGGGGAAAAATGCACTAAAAAGGGCAGAGAGCATTATTAACATATGTCAGAAGGCAGAAGAGTTGAATATGACCCAAGAAGAAAAGGAATAAGAAGTACTATGAAATACTTGGAATTCCATAATACATATGAAACACTGCTTAGAGAGAAAATATGGTGGTGAAAATAGCTTATTATGCTCCAGGAAATGATGTTTTCAAATCACAGGGTGTCCATGAGATAAGTTATGCAGAAAAGCTTCTAGGAAAAAGAGATAAAGGGTGGTAGTTGGTGACTTATGACTAAGGAATACTGAGGCAGCTATTTGTCAACCTGACAAAAATAATAGAGAAATCAGCTATCTTTCCAGCACATGTGTTTGAGATGTGACAGATAGCCTCCCTAAACTTGTCAAAACTGAAAATCAGGTACCATAAATGGTGATTCATATAAGGACAAATGATAATATCCATAAGAAACCTCAAAATCATTGTTGTAAATTATATTGTCCTTCCTGGACAAATAACTGAAACCTTTGGGACACAAGCATTGTTTTAAGCCTACCAGTAATTTTTCTCATCCAAATTCATGTGCTCCCTGAAGTTTATCAATAGACCTCTTGTGGGTCAGTGGACCCCAGGTTAAGAAAACTTGCTTTATACAAATCAGTTAGTTTGAAATGTAGTTTAGCCCATAAGAGAGTGGGCAAACCTACTTACCTTAAGTAGACTACTTTAAAAAGTCAGTAGGTTTTCAACCTGCCCATGTCCCAATCTCCTTTTATGATTCTAGATTAAAATCTACTGCTATTCTAGTGATTTTGGAAATGTCTAGGCAGTAAGTTGAATTTCAGCATAAGAAGAGACATTGTTGTTTTCAAGAACTGCTGGGGGTCTTTAAGGTCTTTCAAACTGTTTATACCTGACTGCCTTTCCAGGATTCTATTTTTTACCACCTTTCCTATATTTATGACTTTTCCTGATTCCTATACTTAAGGAAGTCCTTCAAAAAAATTATTATACTATCACGTCTACCAAGTAGTCTCCATAGTCTTGGCAAAGTAAGTCAGCCAAACAGTAATCAATTCGTCCACTGTCAAAACCCCGGAATCCCATTCCATTTGATTACTGAAATTGACTTTTCATTGCATATTTAGTCTTTGGTCACAGTTTCTTCTTTGCACCCTGCACACTTTATGATGAGAAGAGGAATGTCCTTAGACAAGATAAAATTTCCCCATCTGTACTTCATTATCTTCCATTCAGCTAGATTGGAATCCATTGTCAATTGTTGGCCCAGCCTTACATATTCTCTGCCACTTTATTTGTTCATTTTTAAATGGCTGAGCTATAGCTTCTCAGATCACTCTTAAGAGCTACATCTAATTGCCAGGGAGAAAAAAAAGAATGAACAAAAGAAAAATCCTTTATCCACTCCTTTTTTTGTTAATGAGTAGAAGACCTACCTAATTAAGAAGACTTTCACTGTTAAATGTACTAGGCAAAGCCTCAGGAGAGCTGCAGGGGGAGGGAGAAATTCCAAGAGTGAGAACCCTCTTCAGTGATTGCTAATTTTAGAAAGATTAATGCAGCTGAGCAATTCTTTGCAATTTGCTTATCTGATAATTTTTTTCTCAAGATCTGCAAACTTAGCGGCTTTGAGAGTAGTTCCCTTAACTTAACTTCACATTTGGAGAGCCACCAGGTAAAGGTGCATGCTAGCCAGACAGTTCATGTGACACAATAGCAATTTGTTCATTCAACTTCTATGCATGAATTAGCCTGTGCATTTTATCTGTAAACCAACTCATTTTTCATGGAGTAGGAGGGCATGAAGCACTAGATTTGGAGTCAGGAAATCCTAGATTGAAATCCTCCCTTCAACACATGCTAGCTTTTTGACCTTGGGCAAATCACTTAACCTTTCTGAGCCTCCAGTTCTTTAGCTGTAAAATGAGGGATTTGGACTCAATGGCCTCTCAAGTCCCATCCAAACCAAGATCTATGATATTATGATACAACCAAATATAGACTTTGTGCCTTTGTCAAGTAATAGGATTTCATACCTAAATCTAAGGTCTATGACCTAAAGAACATGAAAGTCCAAAGAAGTATTATGTAGTTGTAAGTTAAGTAAGTGATAAAATCATTAGATCAAATCACACTTCCAATTAAGTCAATGGTGATCACTCCAGCATTCCAATCTCTGAACTTTCAAATGTGGATATTCTTTCCAACCATGAAGATCATAACCTATTTAAGACTGCCCATCCCAACACTTAATGTCCTGTGTCTCTGTGTAGACTACCATTTACCATCTTAAAATATTGCACATTTTGCTCTTTTACTTCTGTAGTAAACCAAAAACCATCCCTAAATCAATTTTGTAAAAAATTCCAAAAATGAACAAAAAATTCATTGAATGATGAACTACAAACCAAAAATATGGTCTTCACATCTGATTTCTTTGCTTTATTTCTAAAAGGATATCACTAAAATTTGCACAAATCTAAACTTAAAATTAAACAGCATTTTTGCATCTAAAGAGTAAAGAATCAACCAAGAAGTATAATGTAGAGAGAAAGAGGTAGCTATCTATATTTATTTACACAGATATACATATAGAACATACATACATAAATATGCTTGAAACTACATTAGGATATTTGCAACATCCTATAAATATATATAACATACATATTTATATAACACATATATAGACATGTATATTAAAGAAATATCTTATCATTATTTATTAATTATTTATATGAACCTAGCTTTATGTAACTAGAAAATGTCTAACCCAAAACTTACAACAGAGGTCAGGCTGACCTCAGAAACTCTCCAGGGATGGATATAAGGAATGCTGAATCCCACCAAGGTCTTGTTTTGGTTTCACCAAATTTGAATATTTATATTTACCTAATGATATGTTGTTGGTGTTCATCCTTCATTTTTGAAGAAGACTAATCATATTACAGATGATGTCTTGACTTTGTCATGAATTAGATTTACATGAGGTAGAGTTGCACAAAGTCATCAGCCTTACTCTCTCTTCCAGAGTTATCAAAGTCTAGTGGGAAGACAAAAGTCAAGATGAGTGACAATGGTGCAGTGGATGACCTTGGAATTTTCTATGCCTGACTGAAGCGTTGCACAACACCTGCTTCAGCCTCCTTCATGGCTGTTGAAACTAACTGTTCCCATTCACCTATTCTTTCAAGGAAAGTCTCCACATGCTTGGGATAGACATCCCCTTAACTCAACAACAAGTTTGAGACCCAATGGTTACCCTCAACCTGGGTTAGCCTGTCTGCTAACATACAGGATATGGCTGCTATGCATGCCACAGTTTTTTGGAGCATATTATGATCCACAGATGAGTGTTGGGTGAAGGTGGACTCCAAAAGTGAATAAGCAGCCTTGAAAAGGGTTGGTAAGCCTTCACACCAGAGGTACTAGTCCTTTCTAAACACTCCATATGTACCCCACCTGCTGACTTGCCTGCCTGTGCATAGCCAATCAGGCAAATGTTTTTGATCCCTTGTCTGTATAATGTAACTTCACAAAGACTGGAGAAGGGAACCACATTTTCTTCTAATTCTCTCCTTCTCCAAATGACCTAATAAAATTCTTTCTAAAAATTATTTCAGGTTTAGGAGCTTGTTCTCTACTGGCATTAACAGCAATAAATCTTTTGTTAAATACATGTATATGTTTACACATACAGATGTTAGCCTCAGTCTACATCTGGCCATGGCCCAAGAACCAGGGAATAACCTGGATAACAGAAAAATTAATCTGTTCAACACTGAGAGTAGTTTAATCTCCACTTGGCTTGAATCTTCCTGAGTCCAAATTTGGCTTCAGACACTAACTGGGCAAGTCACTTCACCGTATTTGCCTCAGATCCTCATCTGCAAAATGAATTGGAGAAGAAAGTGGCAAACCACTCCAACATCTTTGCCAAGAAAACCAAAAATGGGGTCACGCAGACACAAATGAAACAACTGGACAACAATCTTCATTTGATTTGGCATAGCTAAGGGAGTATGCAAGACCTTTGGATCCCCAGCATCACAGACTAACCAATAGTCTCACAGAGATTATATCCTACCCTTGCTTAGACATCTTATTCCCACTGCATTCCACATCATATTCCATATCCCTTCTATTTACTGTATAAATTATTATCCTCTTCAATCTCTCATAATAGAGACTGATGCCCATTTGACCACAGCAGATTACTTCATAAGTTCATGGAATTCATTGTCAAAAAACTCTCAGGAATGTAGAAATACATATATTAGGGATGCCACCAGGACCTTTGGATCAGGATCCATTCTTCAGATAGGACTGGGTGCCAGCTTCAGATGCAATAGGGTACCAGCTATGGTTTCTTTCTCAGAGTCTGGAGAAGTATGTATACCAAAGGAACCTTGGTGTTGCTCAGTAGAGGAAAATTATTTATTATTATTAAGTTGTATTTCCATATAATGTATATAATTTGTCTTATTTCAATGGTTTATATTAGTATAAATATCAGGACACAAAAAAATAAGTACTTAAAATTCAACCAGTATGCAAGAACTAGCCTTATTACAGAAAAGTACTACTTCTAAATGAGCCCCTTTGCCTCTGCCCTCACTCTAAGCAATACTTTGGTAAGCTAGCCAATAGGGACACCCCTGCCCTGGAGAATGCCACAGATTGATGAGCTAGGCAGATCAAAGTGAAAGCTGAAAACCAGGCAACAAAAATATCTTAAGGCAGGATGGTGCAATGCTTAGATTGATGGACTTGGAAGACAGGAAGATATGGGATGAAGCCCTGCTTCTGCCACTTACTAGCTTTATGATCATGGGCAAGTTCAACTACCCTAAATTGCAATTTCCTCATTTGTAATATAGGGATAATATTATCTAGAATTCCTTCATCACCTTGGTCTTATGACACTTCTCAAATGAAATAATTGAACATTTTAAAACACTACATAAATATCAGTTATTATTATTATTATTATTATTATTATTATTATTATTACAAAGAACTGGCAGGAGACTCTCTTACCCCTTGTTATCATCCATACAACTCTTCACCTTGTTTCCTTTCCAGTGTTTATACTGTCTTCATCTCTCATGATTAAGTATTGTAATAATGTTGACAATAATAACTACTGACAATTTATATTATACTTTAAGGTTTAAGGTGCTTTCCTCACAACAATTATGTGTGGTTAATAAAGATAATTATTGTTACATATCCTATTTATAGGTGAGGAAAACTGAGTTTCAAGAAGTTAAGTAACTTGCCCATAATCACATAGTTGTCAGATGTCAAAGGCAGGATTCAAAATCAGGTTTCCTGGCCCAGGTCAATACTCTTTGCCAAACATGATTGCCCCTGGGCATTGTTTTATTTTCTGATTATCTGAACCTCAGTTTCTTAATCTGTAAAATGGGAATATTAAAACCCACATAATACAAAGTTCACAGGATTGTTGTGAGGTCCAAAAGAAATGTGTGTAAAGCACTTTGTAAGCTCTTATTGCCACAAGTAGTCAATGATGAGCTTTGTTCTACAAACTAGTGTCTGAAATGTGAGGGATTTTGAGTCTGTACGTAACCTAGACATTCTAAGAATGGAGGTTTGTGAAGGCTTACTGACATCCTTGACAAATTATGTAGAAACTTTCAGAAAATAGTCAAAACCACTGGAAATTCAATCTTGGTTCAATAGGAGTGTAGAGATTGCCTGTCCATACCCTATCACATCTTTCACAGCATGCTCAGCTGACGTTCCTGATGACCATATGGAAACTTGGAGAAGGCAGGCTTCTGATCATGTATCAGTGGGTTGAGTGCCCTGATGGGTTATTGAACCTAAACCACATATACAAAAAGGGCAATTTGTCCCCAGGTTGCATTCTTTCTCCTTCAAAGTATAAGGACATCTGTGTGATACTATGCTATGGAGAGAAATTATCAGAAGAATTACTAGAGAGAAATGTGTGATCCACTGGAGTTCAGTTTAGATTCCTTACATAGATAATCCATGAAAGCAATCCTTTTGTCCTCAAGCATTTATTAAGTACTTATTATTTCCAGACACTGTGCTCCTAGCTAGGAGATTGGAAAAGTACTCCAACTGAAAGCAGGCTTCGAGATGAGTCCTGAAAGGGAACCAGGGAAAACAGGAGGCAGATGTGACCTGATTTTAGAAGAGTTGAAAAGAGATAGACTTATGGTGGTGAATAGGAAGAAAGAGAACAGATTCAAAGGCAGGATCACCAGCGTACTACAGAGAACTGGTGCAAGGTCCAGCCATGTAGTGTCTGGCACATAGTAGACACTTAATAAATATTTATTAATCGATTGATTGCTACATTCAGCTTGCTAGGAGGTACTGCTTAAGACCACTCCTCACTGATAGGCTACGAGCTCACATTGGAAAACACATTGACAATGAACTGAAGGCTATACCAATCAAATGCTTCCCATAATTGTAGAAGAGGTAGTAACCTTGTAGAGGAGAAGGCAGCAGAGCCATTGAAGCAAAGGCACAGGAGTCACTGAATTGCCCCATGAGAAATCATGCATACAAAGAATATTTAAGTGAGAGATTTGATAAGAAATTCTTCACTTAGGTTTTCTGTTTTCCACTTTGATGTCAATCAACTGGGAAGCTTATGATAAAAGTTATTTTTAAAACAAACATTTATTGAGTATATGAGCATATACCACGTACGTGGTACTGCCCCAGACACTATGAAGGATACAGATAGGTGCAAACATGTATTTACAGATATGTTCTGTAACCTAAAGTTGCTTACCATATAGTAGGAAGCATATTTAGGTGAAACAGTAGATAGAGAGCCAGGCCTGGAGTCAGGAGGACCTGAGTAAAAATCTGTGTGACCCTGTGAACAAATCATTTTAACCTGTCTGCCTCAATTTCCTCCTCTGTAAAATGGGGATGATAATAGCACCTACCTTGCTACACTGTTGTAAGGATCAGATGAAATAATATTTGAAAAATACTATAAATATAAATGCTAATTATTATTATTGATTATTCTGATGATAACTAGCTATGGCCCTCCTCTGAAAGTCTGGTTGCTTGACTGTAAAAATCTATTCATAGATTCAGTGCTGAAAGGGACCTTATGAGTCATCTAATCCAACCCCTCATTTTACAGATGAGGAAACTTCCCTAATACATAATAAGTGGCAGAGTTTTTCAAGCAAAGGAAAAATTAAAAGAAGCCCTAATGATCATGAAATAAGAGCCAGCAACATAAGGAAAGGAACTTACCGGGAAACTTATGAGAAGCTTCACTTTTTCTCTGTATATACATGAAGTAATGGAGAGTTTTACACCCGTCTCCTCAGGAATCCCACCCATTGCTTTCCAACTCTTTGCCTCCTCATTGGTGCCTAGACTGCTTTCAATCAACAGCTATTAAAACAGAAATCAAGTAATAATAAGTCCTTGAAAACCATTAAATGTTGATATCACAACCTATTTTTTCCCTTGCAAATTTTCTTCCTGTACTCCTTAAATGCCATGGAATTTATTTGTCTTTCCACATTACTTTTGTTGTCAGTCTACTATGTGGAAACCTTGTATATATGAAGGTTTGCCAACTACCCCTCAGCAACTTTTAAAGTAGACTCTTTTGCCACAGCTTGGTATTACATAGATTTATCTGTGCCAAGGTTTTAATATATCTTATCATTTTTTCTGAGGAGCAAAGGGAAGAGGTCTAGACTGTCAATTTCATCCATATAGGTCATTCTCAGAGTAGAAACTCTCCACTGATGCAGATAGGCAAGTCTTCTGGAGCTAAGTGACTTGCTCATGGTCATGGAGCTAATATTAACCAGAGGCAAGACTTGTACCCATATATGCCTGACTCCAAGGCAGACTCCCAATCCACTATACTACACTAGATGTAAGTTCCTTAAAGATAGGGACTGTTTTATTTTTGTCATTGTGAATTCCATACCTCTCATAGTGCCTGGTATATAGAGGGGATTCAATAAACCCTTCTTGAGTTGATTTTACAGGACAGGAGTTAAACCCTTTTCTCCCACCTCCAAAGCTATAACAAAGTTCTGCCATATCTTAAACTCTAATAAATAATATTTAACAATAATGAAAACACTCCTCTGTTGTGAATTACTTTTTCACTGAAGTGAGACAGCATAGAGAAGGCATAACTCTTGGCCATCAGACTGTTTAGATTTATTTTTATTTGTCTGTTATCTACTAATATAGATAATGAGGCACTTTTTCTATCGTTTCTAAGTAGGTGATAGAATATCAGATTGATATTCTGATTTCCCCACCTCTAACTTTTTTGTGAATTTTCTTGGCGGGCATTCTGATCTCCTCCCCAACAAATCTACTGAGATGTTATTCAGTGTTAGCTATAAATGTTGATCTGTAACTCCAGGTCTTGTTAAAGGGAATGGTTTTTCAGCATTTCAACTCTGATGGGTCTTTGGCAGAAGTTTCTAAATATATCAAAATGAGTAAGCTATTCACATTCTAAAATTCATAAAATAAATTTCCACCAATAAAATGTAAGACAATACGCTATGGAGTACAGCATGTTGTGTTACTGCTATGCATGTATGTGTGTAGAATATGTATGTCTATCCACAGATTATCCATGATCAGCTTTCATAATAGTTATTACTGAGTTGATGGCACATCCAAATGGCAGTTGAGTTTGATGAAGTCATAAACTGGGCTTCTATCTACTCTTTGGTCTTAAAAAACAATCATTGTTTTTAAGCCTTCCAACTTGAAATTCTGTAATTGTCTAGGATGTGCTAAGATCCCCTACTGACATCCCTGGAAACTTCCTGTGTCCTACTTCCTAAATATACTTGTGTGTGTGTGTCTGTGTGTGTGTCTGTGTTATATCCATAAGGACACAACACACACACGATAGACAGATAGATAGATACATAGATACATAGATACATAGATGATAGATAGATAGATAGATAGATAGATAGATAGATAGATAGATAGATAGGTAGATAGATAGATAGATAGATAGATAGATAGATAGATAGATAGATAGATAGATAGACAGACAGACACACATATATACAGATATTCTTCTCTACAATGAATCTGACTTGGAAGTTGGAACCTCTGTCCAAATATAAATAATTTTAAGTGGTTCATGGAAGACCAAGTGAGATGAGTTCCAGCTCCTGACATTGCACCTTTTAAGTCACATCCTCTAATTATGCTCACTGTTCTCTCTAAAATGGCTTTGCTCAGGACAGTAACATCCCTTACTTCTTTTTCTTGGAAAACTTTTTTATATAGGAAAGTAATCAATGACAATGAATATTGATTCTAGCTATGACTTTCTTTCTATGTTTTTATTCAGTAATTTCAGTCACGTTAGACACTTCATGACTCCATCGGGGGTTTTCTTGGCAAAGATATTGGAGTGGTTTGCTATTTCCTTCTTTAGTTCATTTTACAGATGAGGATACTGAGGCAAACAGGGTTAAGTGACTTCTCCAGGGTCACACAGCTAATAAGTGACTGAGGTTAGATTTGAACTCCAGAAAGGTCATCTTCCTGACTCCAGGCACAGCACTCCATCCATTGTGCCACCATTGTGTCCTGTCTTCCTAGCTGTCTAGCCACCATTCTATATTCAGGTCCATATCAATTCTTCAGTTTATCTCCATATTTCTACTGGGTCACAATTAAAGATGCATCAGAAGTACTATACTAAATAAGGTCACTAACTCATTTGTCTCAACAATGTGTCTCGTAGTGGATAGTGGTCACCTGGTATTTCCCCCTCCTGCTCTGGAGACAGGAAACAAAAGCAAGCTCAGATGATATGATGCAGATAAAAGCATTACTAGATCAAACACAGGGTCTTGCTACAACCAGCATCACTCAGTCTCACAATGGGATATACCCTATGGGGAGCAGGGGGATACTAAAGCAATCAGGTTACAAACTCAGTGTGGAAAAATGGGAGAAGGACTGCCTGAGGAAGATGGAGATGAGAGAGACTTCAAGTCCTGCTATAGTCATTACCTATATGATTTTGAGCAAAACACTCTCTCTGGGGTTCAGTTTCTCTATCTATAAAATGTAAAGGTTGGATTAGATCACCTCTAAAGCCCCTTCCAGCCCCCAATCTATGATCCTATGAAACACTCTACAGAAAATATCCATCAATACCCTGTACACATTAAGATTAATATACTTGGGAAAGAGACAAAATATAAGCAGTAGGAGAACCAAGAGAGAGCAGCGTATTAAAAACTCAGCAAGTATACAAGAGGAGTTGATTAAGAAAGCCAAATGCTGCAAACTGGAAAAATGAACATTTAGGGGAGCATGAGAAAAAGCTCTGATCATTTGAAGTTAAGTAATATGAAGTCTTTCCCAAAGAGGAGAAATCTGGACCTTCTGAGGAGGAAACAGCTTTTTGCACTCTAAGAAATGATTGTATTGATCCACACAAGGCATCATCCAAAAAAAAATCCATCCAGTAAGCCTCAAAGAAAGAAGAGATAAGTAGTGGTTGATGACTCCCTGCTAAAGGATACCAAAGTAAATATTCCTTGAAGTGACAAATCAAGAGGTCTGCTATTTTCCCATGTCTTAGATCCAGGACATACTAGACAGCTTCCCAAGATCTGTCAAACCTGATGGCCTCTGGCAATGCATTTAACTACAAATGATGCTGCCAGAAGAAACCTGGCAAGCCCTCTTAGACATTACAAAACCCTGGACAGAAAACTGAAAACATTATATAAAGGGTCAGGGAGGAGTATATATTTATCATTCACTCCTGTTGATCAAAGCTAGAAGCTTCGGGGAAGAAAGGCAAATTTAGGGGGTGAAGAGCTTATTAAGAAAATGGTGTCTGAGAACACAAAATTCTGATTTCAGCTTAAAATATAGAAATGATACAGTTTTGTACCTAAGAAAGGCTGGTAAGAGTGTATTTACTTGGAATGTACATGATTTTTGAAAAGAAAAGGACAGAAGAGAGAGAAAAACTGCCTGCATATATCTGCTAAGATAGATAGAAGATAAATTATGTTATAGACTACCTACCTGCTCCTCCTGGGTACTCTCTCCTCTCTGGGTTTCACTGACAGTGTTCTCTATTGGTTCTTCTACTCTTGGTATTGGAACTCTTCTCATATCCTAATCTCAGTGCTTATGGAGTATTTGTGGGGGTGCATTTGTTGCTGTGGTTGGGAGCCTTAGAATGGATCTAATCCAACTTCCATATTTTACAGAACTGAGGTCCAAAGAGAAGAGGCTTGCTCAAGGTCATACAAGTATTGACTGATACAGGACTCGAACAAGAAATTCTTAAGAAAACAAATTCAACTTCATAATTATCAATGAAACTTCATGGAATTAGGCTGAAATGTGATTCTTGCAGGTTAAAGCTTATTTAAAGGGAACAGAACAGAACAAAGAGAGGTCTGTTTCTCACTTAATATTAAAATTATACATAAATGAAAGGGAAGGGATAAAAGAAACAAGCATTGATTAAGTGCCTACTATGTGCCAGGAATCATACCAACCAATTTATAAATTTTACAGATAAACTACACAACAGCTCTGGGAGGTAGGTGCTATTATTATCCCTATTTTATAATTCAAGAAATTAAGGCAAACAGAAGTTAAATGACTTGTTGGGTATCACACAGCTAGCTAGTGTCAGAGGCTCAATTTGAATTCAAGTATTCCCAACTACAGGCCCAGTGCTCTATCTATGATTCATCTCAGAATTTCATGCTGCTTGACAAGAAAATGCAGGTTTTGATCAGTGGTCTCTCCCTTACTTTTAATTGTGGGTTCCTAGTAATGGGAATGCTGTGATGGGGATGGCCTCTCAGGTTCCTTGAAAATAAAAGATTCTATGATTCCATGACTATTATTCAACTCATATCTCTCCATCTTGCTCACAAGAATGCCAGGAAGGAATTTGCCAAATGCCTTGTTGAAATAGTTATGCTGTGACTACGCTTGACTTCATTTACCAATCCAGTAAACCTGTGACTTTCTACGATTCCCAAATCTCTATGACTACCTATGTCCTCCTGGAAAACTGGAAAAGAATGTTATTTAGGGACAAATGTGCCATGTTGAATAGGCCCTATTTCTTCATTACAATATTCATATGAAAATGATATTTCTGTTTCATAGTACTTTGAATTCCCTCAAAGTCATATCTATGATATCACCATTTCCTGTTGTGGGAAAGATTGAGGCAATAATCTGAGGATCATTTTAACACAAGTGAAAGCTGATGATTGCACACGACCCTGGGATTGGGCACTTTGGACTATTCAAGAGGGAAAAAAAGGCTTTCTCTTAGAATTAGCCTACTTTTCTTCTTTTACTTTCTTACTTCCTTCACTGGTAATTATGTGTTTGTGGTACACTTCATTCTGAGAGGTACTTGTATATTAAAAGAGAAGAAGAGGGAATAGGAAAAATCCCACAGAGAAATTTTATAATTTCCTCTTCAGCTTTCCCTGGAGGTTTTACCTAAATAAATATATACAACATAATTAAGGCTTCCAGGTTTCATTTAAGAGAAGACTAGAAAGTTCAATTACTTTGTCTCCACTCACCCTTCACCCTAGGATTCCAGTTTTTTTGCGCGGGGGGTGGGGGGGAGGTTTATCGTTGCCATTGCTATTTCTCTGAAAAATGTTACTAATTAGGAATTCCCTACACACTAAAATGGGAAAAACAAAGCTGTACATGCACCTTGAGTCTACAATTCACATTGTGCTAAAACTTCCACTGCCTTGAAAAGAGACTGAGCTTCCTACAGTCTATTAATTGTATAGGCCCACAAAATCCCAGCAGCACTTTTATGATGTGTCAACTTGTCGGAATACTTTGAATCTAAAAGGATCTCAAAGCCATTGCTAGATACCAGAGACAACTTGCCCAAATGAACAGCTGCTAGGTTGAGGGGGTAGTGGACAAGCTGACACCCAGAGCAGCCAGAGCAGAGTAAGTTAACAGCTGGTGGGGGAGACTGCACTATACTGCAGAAAAACTAGCATAAAAAGGAAAGGCTGAAAAAAGGCCTTCAAGCTATATAATGAAATGTGAGATCAAATAACTTTTGAATATTATTCCCCTGGGTAACAAGGTCAAATACTACCCATGGAAAAGTCTCTCCTTGGACTAGGAAATAAGATGAAATTATCTGCCTGGATCATTGGGAGTGTTAGAGGCTAGCTGATGATTAAGCCAGGAGAAAACTAGGTGTTTTACTACCCAGCCAAAGGTGCTGAGATCACAAATTTTGCAGATTACAAGAGGGAAACCCTGGAAAATTATCAATAGCCATATTTTAAGTTTGTGTAGCAATATAAACTTTAACGTGTCATTTTCTTATCCTTTATAGTATTTTGATGGATCTCTAAAATAAACCTGTAAGGTAGGTAGGGATATTGGTAGGTAACAAGGTGGTACAGCAGATAGAACAATGGTTGTAAGACCTGAGTTCAAATCCTGCCTCAGATACTTACTCTTTATGTGACCCTCATCAAGTTACTGAATCATTCTCTTCCTCGGCTTTCTCATCAGTAAAATGGGGAATAAAAATAACATCTATCTCCCTTTGTTGGGAGGGCAAAATGAGATATTTCTCAAGCATTTTGCCAACCTTAAAGCACTACATAAATGCTTTAAAAGATATTATTATTATTAGTATCCCCTTCTTATAAATGAAGAGATATTCCTAGAAAGATTTGATGGAAGAATATCAAATCTGGATGAAAATGTAACCCAGACCACATTTGGAGTTCCTTGTTCATTCACTTCAGTGTATTTACAATTCAGGAAAGAAACTGGCAGATTAGAATACACCCAGAGAAAGATAAAAAGGAAAGTGGTGAAGGACCTAGAAACCATTATATGAAGACTATAATTGAAATAATGGGGATATTTGCCATGGAAAAGAGATGAAATGAGGGAGAGACACAATAACTTCCTTCAAATAGTTGAAAGTCTATAATACAGAAGACAAAAGCAGAATTATTCTTTCCTGCTTTAGAATGCAGAAATAGATGGCCAATAGTGGAGGAGGCTGTCTCACAAAGCACTGAACAGCCTCTAATAAGAAGAGTTCAATCAGAGGCTGGGTGACCATTTGTCTGAGATGTTTTAGGAAATATTCACGCTTTGAGTGATAGAATAGAATAAATTACCAAGGTTTCTTCTAACCTTATATTTGTATGAGTAAATCCAGAAGAGTAAAGATTTGGCTGGTTATGGTGGTATACAGATATGGTCCCAGCTACCAAGGAGGCTGAGACTGGCCCATCTTAAACTTATGAGCTCTGAGCTGCAATGCGATGTGCTGATTAGGTTTCTGCCCTCAGTTCAACATTAATATGGTGAACACTCAGGAGCAGGGGCCACCAGACTGACTAAAAAGTGGTCACCAGCCTGAGAAATGGAAGGGAAGGCAAGGGAAAGGAAGGCAAGAGAAGAGCTAGTCTGGCACTTACAAGACCTAGAATATAGTCCTGACTCCACCACTAAGTAGTTATGAACATATACGCAAGTCAGTTAACTTTTCTGGATCTCATTCTGCTCAAATCCAAGATGAAGACATGGATAAGACCTATAAGTCCCTTCTGCTTTCTAAATTCTAAGACTCCATGTCATGCCCAAAGTCATGCTAGTTGCCAACAGAACCTGTTTTACATTAGAATCTGGATCACTTGACATTTGGTTCATGTGTTTTTCTATTCTAAGATTCTGCTTTGGAAATATATTAACCTAAGGCAATTGGTTGTTGTCCTTCATTCTTGAAGAGGACCAAAATGACATCACCATGTTTCAGTGTATCCAACTCTGGCTGATCAGACCAAAATGAGCTTGGAATACTCTACCACAGATTGAGCACAGATAGTCTATGTGAACATTTGGGGAGGATACTCCAAATTTGGGCATCCTACATTTACTTTTTGCTGTCTCAATTCTGCTTTGCTCATAGAGCACAACAGCCTTTCTGATGTGGGCATGTCATGTTGAGCAGACCTGCGCCAGTGTCTCCCATGTTGCACAGTCAAATCCAAAGTTCTTGAGAGAGACCTTGAGAGTATCCTTGTAGCACTTCTTTTGATCACCATGTGATCAACTGCTCCATGTGAGTTCTCCATAGTTTTTTTGGCAAGTGTACATTTTGCATTCGAACAACATGGCCAGCCCATTGGAGTTGCACTCTCTGAAGCACAGTTTGAATACTTGGCAATTTAGTTCAGTTAAGGACTTCAATGTCTGGTACCTTATCCTGCCAGGTGACCCTCAGAATATCCCTAAGATAGTTCAAATGGAAGCGATTCCATTTCCTGGCATGGCACTGGTAGACTGTCCATGTTTCACAGGCATATAACAATGACGTCAGCACAACAGCCCTATAAACCTTCAGTCTGGGAGTCAGTCTAATACCTCCTCTCTCTCAAACATTTCCTTGGAGCCTCCCAAACACTGAGCTAGCTCTGACAATATGTGTGTCAACCTCGTTGTCAATGTGTACACCCCTGGAAAGTACACTACCAAGGTAAGTGAACTTATCTACAGAATTCAAAACTTCTCCATTTGTTGTAACCAATGGTTCCACGTATGGATGGTGTGATAGCTAATGGAGCACCTGTGTTTTCTTGGTATTAATTAATAGGTCAAAATTAGCACAGGCAGCAGAGAACTGATCCATACATTGTTGCATCTCAGCTTCAGAGGCTTCATTAAGTGCACAATCATCTGCAAACAGAAAATCATGTACTAACACTCCTTTCACTTTGGTCTTGGCTTGTGGCCTTTTCAAATTCAAGAATTTGCCATCAATACAGTAACTAACCTTGATGCTTTTTTCATCCTCATTGAAAGCATTTGACAACATGGCTGAAAACATCATGCTAAAAAGCATGGGCACAAGCACACAGCCCTGTTTCACTCCACTGGTGACTGGGAAGGCACAAGAGCTTTGTCCATTATCCAGAACCCAGACAAACATGCCATCATGAAACTGACGTACAATGCTGATGAACTTCTCCGAGCAACCAAATTTTGACGTAATTTTCCATAAGCCCTCATGACTAACAGTGTCAAAGGCCTTGGTCAGATATACAAATGCTTTATATAGACCTCTGTCCTGCTCCTGGCATTTCTCCTAGAGTTGTTGGACAGCAAACACCATAATGACTGTTTCTCAGCACTTTATGAAGCCACCCAGGCTCTCAGGTAGGTGACCATCTTCCAAGTGAAGGATCAGCCTATTAAGGAGGATTCTAGCAATTCTAAGGCAATTAATATCATGTAGGATACTTCATTTATAGTTTTTAGACATTGGAAATAATCTTAAAGATCTGGTTATTTTACAGATGAGGAAATTCAGGGCCAGGGAGGCTGAGTAACTGTTCAAGGTCATGTAAGTAGAAAATAGAAAAGCCAGGATTTGCACCTAGTTCTTCCCGTTCCAAATTCAAGGGTTTGGTATTCAATTACAGAAAGGAAGGGAGGAAAGAAAAGAACAAACATTTATTAAGCACTAACTCTGTGCTAGGTACTGTGCTAAGGGCCTTACAAATAGCATCTTATCTGATCCCAACAACAACCCTGGGGGGTAAATGCTATTATCATCTTCATTTTATAGTTGAGGAAGTTAAACTAGAGAGAGGTTATGCTACTTATTCAGGGTCATGTGGCTAGCTAGTGATCATCTGAGGCCAGATTGTACTCATGTCTTCCTGACTCCAGGTCAGGTAGAAACCATGTGACTCACTGAGAGTTGGACACATTGGAAATTTTTTTTTACTCTCTTAGTATATCCAGTAAATTGTTTCTCTGGGTCACAAGAATTATTCCATGGAAAGAACCCAAGTTATAATAAGAGTAGAATTTGTTACATAAATTTGCTTTTTTATCTAAATTATTTCACAGTTTGCTAATCCGTATGTCTCATATCTTTCATTTTCATTATATAATAATAGGTAATATTTCTATAGATGAGGAGACTAAGGCATAGGTTAAGCCACTTGTACAAGGACAATTATTAATCATAATAATAGCAGGCATTTATATTTTATCATCACAATATCCCTGGGAGGTAAGACCCATTAACATTCCCATTTTGCAAATAGGAAAGCAGATTGAAGTGACGTGACTTTCTTGGGATCACACGGTATCAGAAGACAGATTTGATATCAGGTGTTCCTGACTCCAGGTCCAGCACTCTATCAATCGGACCACTTAGCTGTCCTAAAGAAATAGCATGAGCATAATGTAATTCAGTTGTCGTTATCACTATCGTTGTTTGAGATTTTCTTGGCAAAGACACTAAAGTGGTTTGTCATTTTGTTCTCCAGCTTGTCTCACAAGGCAAGCAGGGTTAAATGATTTGCCCGGGACCACACAGCTTGTAAGTGCCTGAGGCCAGATTTGAATCCAGGAAGATGACTCTTCCTGACTCCATGCCTAGCACTCTGTTTACTGCACCATCTAGCTGCCCATGTACTCTAGTACTTTTAAGCTATTAAAAGACCTAGAGAAAGTCCTTCAGTTCTTTTGGTAAGGCAGCTGGTGGCAAAGTGGATAGAGTGCTGGACTTGGAGTCAGGAAGACCTGAATTCAAATATGGCCTCAGACACTTACTAGATGTTTGACCCTCTGTAAGTCACTTAACCTCTGCCTGTCTCTGTTTCCTCATCTGTAAAATGGGGGTGATAATAAATAGCACCTACCTCCCAAGGTTGCTGTAAGGATCAAATGAAATAATGTTTGTAAAGCACTTAGCACAATACCTGGCATTGTTCAGAATGTTAATTATTTAGCAAATTTTAACCTCTGTGGGAGATTTATAGTAGGATATGGAGGAGGAAGGCCCTGGATGGGAAGGCCTGAAGGGGTTACAATCTGTACCGTTGTAGGGAAGAACAACACTGATAAGATAAAAAATGCTTTCAGTATATCATAATTTCCTATATTTTAGGATTCCAGGTGAAGCAGGCTAAGGAACCAACAACTTCAGAGATAGTAAGATGGATTTTTATAGGGTAAAGATGCAATTACATAGCAAAAATCATGAATATTAAAAAGGCAGGAGGAGTTTGTTAAGGGGTAATACAGGAGATGTCCCTTCTAAAATTCAGTGGTTAAACATTCTGGTCATGCTGCCCTCCAACTGGCTAGCTATTGTGGCACTGTCTGGTCAAGATGGATAGTGGATAGTTAGGTATTGTGGTCCTGTCTTGTGCTAAATAGATGATGTGACTGTGGTTGAGGATAAGAACACACCTGCTCAAATATGTGAATTGGGTCTGAGAGCAGTGGTTAGCTAGGGGCAGTGGCTGGAATCTCATCACATGGACATACCTGCTGTTTCTGTGAGAAATAGGAGTTTATGGACACACCTGTTGTTCTAGTGAGCAGTGAAGCATCTAAGAAGTTGGGATATTGAGGCAGGGGGCAGGGGGGGGTAGGTAGGTACAGTGGACCTGCAGTTCAGTGGGGCCTATAAAGAAGTTAGAATACTGGGCCTGGGCCAGGCAGCTTTATTAGGATCCCATCACTGTACACATGGGCAAAACACAGGTACATGTATGCACAAAATAAAATAAAAGCACTGTTAGGTGATCCTATTTCAGCTAGGTGTTTCTCACATACACACATTTATTTAATGTAAGGATGGATTCCAAACTCCTACTCCACACTCTTTATCTAATCCCCATCCCCAACACATACACATGCCCGGGGACTTTTTACACAGCAGTCAAGCTAAGAATATAATCAACTCTCAGTCACCAGGAGAAAATTCCTGTCAACACCTTGCTCCCCTGAAATACCGAATGGTAGGAATATTCTCTCTCTTCTGAAGGTCTGAGCAGTAACAATGAGAATCCATCCTGCCTGATACCTCAATCAACTAGAGAAAAAAGGAGAAATCCAGGATGCTCTTACCTGATCAAATCAATCAATGGCATTTGTTAAAAGCTTACTTTGTTCCAGTTCTTTGCTTGGTATAAGAGATAGAAAGACAAAAAATAAAATCTTCCCTGCACTAAAGAAACCTAACTTCTACAATGGAGACATAGACATATAAATATATAAACAGTGAATACAAGGTCCTTTGGCAAAGAAGAGGTATCAGCATATTAGGGGTACCAGAAAAGGCCCTATGTAGGAAGAACATTTTATTTGAGTTTTGAAGGAAGCTAAGCCTTATTAGGGGTGGAAGAAAGAAGGGAGTGCATTACAGGAATGGAAGAAAGAAACAGAGGAATAAGATATTATAATTTTCACTGTGGGGAAAAATAACAAAAAGGCCAACGTGAGGGGATGAGACTGGGACTCTCTGTGATGAAGCTTCCTCCACCAATGGAAAACAGTACCTTCTCTGAAACCTTGGTGTAAAGACCTTTAGATCAAACCACTAAACACACATAAGGATCCCTGTGGGCTACACACTGACTTAGAAAATTATTTGTTAGCATTATCCGTGTTCTATTGTCTTTTTATTTACTTTGTTAAACATTTCCCAGTTACACTTTAATGTGGTTCTGGCTGCACTCAGAAGTGCCACATATTTGACACTTTCATGCTATAGCACATGTAATGAGGGATAATATGAAATAAGACTGGAAAGCTAAGTTGGAACCAGGTGGTTTAAGGCCAAACCCAGGACCGTGAACTTTATCCTGGAAGTGATATGCAGCCATTAGAGCTTTTTGAGTGATATGATCACCAAAGTTGGCAAAGTTCTGAACTAAACATCACCCAAGAACCCATCAGTCAGTTCAAGTACCACCAATCTACACTCTTGTAAATTGACTAGTCATAAAGTAAATACACAACCTTCCCCCATTAGTATTCAGTCATTAACTATCAATGGTACCCATGGGCAAGGAACAAGCAAATTTATGAGGCCTCTTTGAGCAACTAGGATGGTTTATAAAAAGCTCTTATAGAGAATGCAGCTTTTTACTATAGGCACAGGTTTTGAAGTTGAATATTATCTGCCAGCAGAAGTCATAAGAAATTCTTATGTGCTTATATTTTCAAGTAAGGAAAATTAAGTTAGAAACACATGTTTTTTAAAAATGGTAAATTCTGACTTTTACTTTGTGACACAATTTCATTTTGATTCACTTTCCTTTGAGAGAAAGTCTTGATATAGAAGACTTCAAGTCATAAGACCTGGGTTAAAGTCCTGGCTCTACCCCTCACAATCTCTGTGAGTCTCAGTTATCACCACAATGAGCTATTATTATTTGTAAACTAACTCCTAGAGTTGTTATGAATAAAGCATGATGTAAATGTGGACTAGTATTATTTAGTCCCAATCTGCTATCTTTACTGACCTTAAAGTATATGGGTGTCTGCCATTTTGCCTATTATATAAAAACAATGTTGCTCTCAAAATGGACTTGAAATTCTCATTTCCATTGTATATTCCTCCCATTGATTGCCTGAAGTTCATAGGGCTTCCTTATTATGCAAATAACAAAAATGGGCTAACGTAAATTTGAGATACACTTAAGGAAATGAGCCATCCTACACTTAGCTTTGTTAATATGTGATGGAAATAGTTAGCAAGTTCATTATTGAATGTAGACAGATTCACTTGATTAGAAGAGGCTGGAACTTATTTTGTACTTTTCTGTAAATTCTGGTGGGAGTGTTGCAAGTGATTTTTAAAAAGTATTAACTGTAAAAAATGTTGCTCAGAATCCAATTTAAACTATCTTCTTGAGTTGCCACATTTTCCAAGAGCACTAAACCCAGAGTATGCAGGAGGCTCTGAATGTGCCAGTGAGGAAGTCCCCCCAAACCTGAACTGACATAATTTGTTGTTGCAGCCCAAGCTGCAATCCCTTTGTGTACTTGGGAGGAAAGACAGGTGCCAGTCTGTCTGTGCCAGGCTAGGATAATGCTTGTGTATGTGGGGTCTTTTGCAGACCCTCCTATCTTCATAGTCTAACAGTTGCCCGATGGAAAAGAGTGTAGCTTTTGCCATCAACTTACTCTTCCCTGTTGGGAGAGGTTTTGTTCTTTTTCCTACCTTCGCTGCACTTTTCCCCCTCCCACATCATGCCCCTTTCTGGTATCCTCTCCTCTCACTGACCTGCTATCACAAAAATGAAAATTTCTGTAAGGACTCATTTCCACATGCATGTTCATTCCCCTTGAAATAAATTTAGTTTTCACATAAGTTTTGTGAAGATGTGATTGATAGAAGTTGGCAAAAGTAACAGATGTTTTTGTTGTTTATTTTAACTAGATCTATGATTTCATATGGTGTGCAGCTTATTGTCTTACAGAATTACTCAAGACACTGAAAGCTAAAATGATAATCTGTGTGCATCAGAGGTTGGACCTGAACCCAAGCCTTCCTGACTCTGAGGCTGAAGCTCTAACTACTACACCATGAGGCCAAGTAAGGAGACTGCTTATATATCCCTTGGGGATGTATACTAGAAGGACCATCCTCACTGACCACACACACACACACACACACACACACACACACACACACACACACACTTCAAAACAGGCACAGATATCCTCTGACTGCTTCCGTTTGGCTCTGTGAATTCTTTCAATTGTCATCTCAGCCAGAGCTCCTTGGTTATATTAAAAGGGGAGCAATTCCTACCCCACAGACCTTTGCTTCATACTCGTCTCTGTAGTATATCCATGATATTCAGCGCTCCCTATGACTTGACTGTAGTCTCACTTTTCATTTTTATTTTTTCCCTTCCTCCCCTCCCCACATCCTCATGCTGAAGCCAATTGTATTATTAACCATTTCCAAATATATCTTGCACTTTTCTGCTACCATGTCAGTGATGTTCTTTCCACCTAAAATGTCTCCACCTGTCTCTGCTTATAGAAATCCTAAGCATCCGTCAAGTTTATGTAACTTCTTATATAACATATATAAATGTTTACATAACATTTATATAAATGTTATATGAAGAATCTCTGATTTCCCTCAGAAATGAATTCTTCATTTTCTGAACTGTCATAGAACTTTTAATATTTCATTTCATAGTTTCTTTAGTTACATATCATATCCCTATTGTACTATTATCTCATTTTAAGCCTAAAAAGTGTTTTCTTTATGCCCCATATAGAAAGTGCTCAATATATGTTTGTGAATAAAGGAATGAACTTTCTCACCTAGTCAAACCCATACCATGATGTAGTATGATATAAAAATCTTTTTGAGTTCCTTTGGGCAGTTAAATTTTCTGTAAAACTTCCAGCACCCAGTCTTCTTGATGGCATCAACACTGGTTAGGTTGATGAATATAGCACAAAGGTGATGTCAGAAAAAACTGTCTTCTCTGTAAGATAGAATTCTTGAAAAGCAAAAACAATCTTGGCATTTTGCTTGACTACACATGGATAATCTATAGCAAATAGCTTGCCTTCTAAAGGAAAGGGGAGAAGAAAGAGGGAGGGGGAGAAGGAGCCAGGGAGAGAATTTGGAACTCAAAATTTTAAAAAATGAATGCTAAAAATTGATTTTACATGTAATTGAGAAAATAAGTTTTCAAAAAACCCAATCTTGGCAAACCTCTATTCAAATGTTCCTAAAATAATAGATTTTAATTTCTACAAAGTGCTTTTTTAAACTACATATGAGAAATTACCAACACAGAACCTAATGTGCTGTGACTTTAAACCTCCATCTAACTTATTATGCTAAATGTGAATAGGCATGATGAAAATATATCATTTCCATGCTCTAGAAACTTCAGTTGCTCCCTACTGACTCCAGGACAAAAAAGATCTCCACAATCTGGCTCCAAGCTGTCTTTCCAAACTCATTTTCCTTTACTCCCATTCATTTCCGCTATGTTTCAGCCAAATGAGTCTATTTAGGGTTTCCACTACAGAATGTTCCATCTCCTGCCTGCATGCCTCTGTACAGGCTGTTCCTCATCTTTGCCTGGCTCTTCTTCTTTTCCTTCCCCTCTTACAATACCTAGTTCCATTCAAAGCCCTTTTGGTTTCTCCCATTTTAACACTTACCAAATTATTTTGAATTTGTTTTTCACATATTTTGTATTTATGTTATACAGTGCCTGGTACAGACATTTAATAAATGTTTATTGAGTTGAATATGTCCCCCATGCCTAGAATGCTCTTTCTCCTCTCCACTACTGACCTCCCTGGTTTTCTTTACATTGCAACTAAAATATCACCTTCTACAGGAAGCCTTTCTCAGTCCCCCCAGTCCCAGTGCCTTCCCTGTTAATTATCTCCTATTTAACCTTTATGTAGCTTGCTTTGTATATAATTTGTTCTCATGTCTCCCTCATTAGATTGTAAACTCCCAGAAACTAGGGACTTTTAACCTCTTTTTGTAGCCCCAACACTTAGCACAGTGCCTGGCACATGATATTTAATAAGTCCTTACTGAATTGAACTAAATGAGAAATATAAAAACCCTTCAGTTTTTATCAAAATGTTAATATGGAATTGCATAATTAATAAAATTCAATGTGATTTCTGTGTTTATCATTGAGTAATTTTTCAACATTTTCACTTGCTTCTGGCTTGGACATTTTAGGGTACAGCTTCGTTGAAAAGTCATCATAATCCACAGGTCAGGGGTTGCCAACCCTTGGTCTATTTCCTGTACAATTCCTCAATGTGCAGAACAGTATTGCTTTGTCCATGGAAACATGTTGAAGCCTGATAATGCACTGTGATTTTGGAAGCATGCAAAAACCATGCTAAAATGAGCTAGACATATTTCTTGCCAACAAAATTGTGGTATAACATGATAGTCACATGGTCAGCTTTATCTCCTTGTTTCTTCAATGTGGTAATCCTACTCACTCAGAGTAAATCTAGGGATTATTTCCTATTCTCAACTTCCAACAAAAAAAAAAACACCACCAACACACATTTGCCGATGCATAATAATGAATTCTTTCTATGAGAGGGGCAGCAAGTTCTCTAGCATCACTTCTTGGTACTGACACTCCAGTCTTTATAAGGTGGAGGAAGAGAGGTAGCAGTGGGATGGGCATGGCACAGGGAGAAGGAGGTCACTGGGAAAAAAGCGTCATGAGGATGGGGTATTGGGGTAATAACTTGGCACTAGGTGAAGGAGTAGGATGAGTGAACTAGAGTACGATCATGGGGAAGCAGAGTGTATCTGGAGGTCAATGCCCCAGGGAAAAAGCTCCCAGTGTCCTAGGCTAGTTAGGTCTCTGCCCATTCATAAAGTACTTGACAGTTTTCAAAGCATTTTTCCATACATTATACCATTTGAATTCTCCAAGTAAGACAGTGAAGTAGTAAGCCATGGCACAAATTATTCTCCCTATTTTGAAGATAATAAAATGAGCCCCAGACATGTTAACTGGCAGCTTGTCTAAAGTTACAAAGCAATGAAGGGGCAGATCAAAGATTAGTACCCAGATCTTTATCATTTATTAAATGATGTTATTTATTTATCATTTATCATTATTTTTACTTTAATTATTAATTTAATTAATTATTAATTATTTGATTATTTGATTTCATTTGATTATTAATTTAATTATTATAAATAATTGTTTATTATTATTACTTGTTATATTATTTCCAACTGCTGCATTCCTTTCTGTTTCTATAGCCTTAGTCTGAGCTATTACAGCTAAAGCCTGACTCAAATGCCTCCAGTTAGTCAATTGTAAATTCAACCTACCTTCACAAAGCTACAGCTTTCATCCCTACACTCCCTCCCTGCAAACAGCCAATCTTCCCAATGTGCTCCAAACCCATAATTTCAAGGATTTGAGAAAATAAAAAATAGCTCCTTCACACAAAAAAGTAAGGAACTCTCTGACCTAATGGCTCTCAGATCAAAAGTAAGCTCAAAACTTTCAATATACCAGGTCACAGGATGGTTGGGGAAGGGGGAAAAAACCCAGAGGCAGCATTTTTCTTTCAGATTCTTTTTCTGAAAGTCACAAAAATCATCAGGGAGGCATTTCAGGGCTTGGCAGGATGCATGAGTGTGTGACAAGCAAAAATGAACTATTAGCACAGAGATGGAATCTAGTACCCTGGACTTGGGGTGAGCTAAGGACAGGCAACCATGCACTGTAAGCAAAGTTCTAAAAACAACAAATGTGCACCCCTGGCCTGCACTTGAATATTGTGCCACCCTACTTGTTACTATCATCTGGAAGCTTTGAGGCTTACCTATAACCCATGAATGTTGACTTGACATCAAGTGAATACCTACAGGCTTTGGAGAACTGAATCTTCTAGCATCAAACATACGTTTAGTGTACATCCTTCCCTTCCTTACAAAGGTGGAGGACTACTGAATATACTATGAGAGCTGGTTGATGTGCTGGTTTGTTTCGCTGAACTGATATTTTCCTATTTCTTTTTCATTTTTTTTAATGATAAGTGACTCACTGGGTAGAGTAAGTGAGAGATTTATTGGGAAAATAAAATAATGTTAAAATAAAAGATAATTTTTAACTAAATGTGAATTTAAGGTTCTTGAAGTGTGACATAATGAAGAGAGTAGTGTTCCTTGAGTCAGGGAGAACTGAGTTCAAGTAATGTACTAGCTCTGTGACCCTGAGCAAGTCACAACCTTTCTGCCAAAACCTTGAACAACTCCCTAGGACTTATCTACTAAGCCATAGATATGTTGCCATCTTGATCTGCATTGATAGAAGTACTCTTTCTACCTGAGAAAATCACCAGTCATTAAAGTAATACCAGACTGACAATAGAATGATTAATTTTTTCACAGCTTCCCATGGCAATCCACTAATCACAACAGACTGGGCAAATGCACATAGATTGAAAAGCGAGTAGAGTGGTTTTTGCCATCCACTAGCTACAATTGCATCTCTCACAGCATTAAAAAATTTGGGGACCACAATGTTCCCTCTATAAATAGGGTCACGTGATTAATCAAAACATACTTATTTAATGACTACCATACGAAGGACAAGGGACTAGTTATGTTGTGCCAACAATTAACTGACAGCTCTTATTTGTGGAAATCCTTTTTGCATGTTCCCTTGCATTAACATATCTTGTATGTTACCATAAATTAAGAAATTCAATCTTTTCAATAATGCTAAGAAGTAAGTAGGGTAAATATTATCCCCATTTTACAGGGGAAGAAATTGAGACGCAGATAAATTTGCTGACTTATTTAAGGTCCAATCAATAAGTATGCTGTGTGCTAGGCACTGTAAAAAAAACCCTGAAAAACAATCAAGCCTTGCCTTCAAGAAACTTATATTCTAATGGGGGAAACAACATATAAAGAAATAGGGACATGTAAGATACACACAGAGTAAGTGAAAAGTAGTCTTTCTTAGAGGGGAAGCTCTATACTCGGGAGACTGAGAAAGATCTCCCACCAAAGGTGGTGTTTGAGCTGATACTTGAAGGAAACAAGGAATTCTAAGAGACAGACATGATAAGGGGGAACATTTCTCATACAGGGGACAGCCAATGCAATGATACAGAGATCAGAGATGGAGCATCATGTGTGAGGAACAGTAAGTAGGTCACTGTGGCTGTATCACAGACTATAAGAAGGTGACGGAAATATTCATTAAGCATCTACTCTGTCCTGGGCACTTCACAAATATTATCTCCTTTAATTCTTACAACAATCCTGGGAAGGTAGGAGCTATTATTATCCTCATTTTACATTTGAGAAAACTGAGGCAGCTAGCACTTAAGTGATTTAGCCAGGATTATTCAGCTAGTAAGTATGCAAGACTACATTTGAATCCAGGTTTTCCTGACTCTGGGACCAGTGATCTATACATTGCTCCATCTAGTTTCTAGTTGAGGGAGACTAGAAATGTAAGAAAGGGCCATGATAGGACAAGCTTAACTTACCAGAGATATTACTAATTGATCCTAGAGGTCAATGGGAACCACTGAAGTTTAAGGACTAAGAGAGAAATATAGTTGGAGATAAATTTAAGTAAAATCACTTTGGCAGCTATGTGGAAGATAGACTGGAGTGAAGAGAAACTTGACTTAGGGAGATAATATTAGAAGGTTAATGCAATAATTTAGTTGAAAGGTGAAGAAAGTCTGAATTAGGATGGTGGCTGAGGAAGTTGAGGAGCCAGGGCGCATGCAAAAGATATTGTAGACATCAAAATGGCAAGATTTGGCAACTTCTTAGATATATAGATTGAAATGGAGTTACAAGCCTAGATGACTTGAAGGACAGTATTGCTCTCAAAAGTAATAGAGAAGTTCACAGAAGGAATAGATGATTAGTTGTTGGAATTTTCCTCCTCTTCCTCTTAATTGTTTTTCTTACTCTTCTCCTTCTTCTCCTTCCTCTTCCTCCTCCTCACAGGAGCTTTGGTCTGCTCTGTTGTTAACCTGAATGGGCTTGCTCCTCCTTAGAAAACTTGGTTCCCCCTCCACCCCTTAGGCACCCCACATATGTGCTAGACTTAGTACAAATACCTCATCTCCTTTAGCCCTACTGCAAACTCAAAGCATCCTCCAGCCCTTAACTTCCCCAATAGTAGAGAAGACAGGTATACCCCACTATGCCCAGTCTGCATCAAATTCTTGTACAGGTATTGGTGGTACTACAAGGTCTCCAAGATCCCTTCCTATGACTCTGCGCACGTGCACACACACACACACACACACACACACACACACACACACACAAATAACTAATATATTGTACCAAATGCTACTGTATGAATATGCTTCCTGAATTGGACTGGTTGCAAAGTACCATTCTAAAAAGAATGGAATAGAAGTTTATATACCTCCTGAAGTCCCAGGTTTAAAGGCAGCTCTCCTACTTTGTAGGATTACTGCTGGGCAAATAGGAGAATCTTAATTACCACCTGACTTCTCATTGAGATCACAGATACAGATTTTCTTGGGCTTTTAAAAACTGCAGTTTTAAGCTCTGTAAACATAGAACTTATTAACCCAGGTGGTGCTAATTAGATGCAGTCTCTACTTAGCAACAATTTTTCCATTGCATTAAACAGGAGTTAATTTCTTATGTGAAACTCTCCTAAAGTTCTATGTGGAGCAGCCTTTCTAGAAGAGGCAACCTGCATCTTATGTAGATGAGATCATGGAGATGAATTAAAATCTCTCTAGAGGTGGAATGATGTAGTATAAAGAAGCCTCCGTCTTGCACATCTGCCTATGACTTGAGGGGCCAGGAGTCATTAAGGAACAACTTTACAACTTATTCACACTGAGTCTCAATATCGCTCTGTATGTTGATTGCTTCCCAGCCTGTCACCTGTAACTGATTGCTGCATATTGTCCTGTGGTCTCATTGTTTTTATTTATAACGAAGGTAAGAGCTTAGATTTTCAGCAATCTCCTCAGGACTGCTTGCAAAGTTTCATTGTAAGCTTCAGAAAGTTTTTCCTCTGCAAGTCTTTATGAAGGTTTCCATTCATTCAACAAGCAATTATTAGCACGTGCAAGAAACCTATGCTAGGTTTGGGCTATGAGCTTATTTTCCACTGTGGGGATATGACAGTCACAAAGATAGGTAAGTATAATATATTTTGAAGGGAGTGTATTCCAGGCATGGCATATGTGCTATGAAAAAGCACAAAGGTATGATGAAATGCCAAATTTAGGGAATAGAAAGTAAAGGTCCACATGAATTAAATGTGAACAGTTGACTTCAGGATTTGAAATTATCTAGTGACTGACTGAAAGCCCCCAAGATTTAGGGAGCTCTAAGGAGCTTTCCACATCCACTGCTTAGAAGTAAACTGAAAAAAGACAGAGGGTGGGACACAGTCCTCTCTCCTTCATGAAACCTAATGTGCTAGATAAATGTGAGTTATCATTGTTTTATAAGCAGTTAGAGGACAGGACTTGTAGCTTAAGCCTAGACCACAATCTTTTGTTTTTCCTCTTTTTCAATAAATTGACTCAGACCCTCTCTGCCTTCCTCACAAATAGTCTCTGCTTCGGTCATTGAATGATAGCTGAAAGGGACCTGAGAGGACATCTAGTGCAAGCTTGTTATTTATAGATAAGAAAACGGAATCTCTAGGGTGCTTAGGGTCACACTGGTCATAAGTGGCAAAGAAAAGATTTAACCCCAAGGCCTCGGGCTCCAGGGTCTCCCTTACCTCTCTTGGCCTAGTCATTAAAACCTTTGTTCCCTCAGTTCACCTAAGACACAATAGGTTTTAAGCATCTTAAAGAGGATATAGTCATGTCAATGTAGCAGGATATCCTTGTGACTTCCCTGGCTATGGAAATAACATGCAAAAACACCCCTCAGGGCACCTGCTCATTTTCATGGAGATTGGGGGAGACAATGGCAATCAAGTTGGAATGTTTTCCTTTAAAGAGATCGATTGCAGGCGGTGGTTGCCTCCCTGTGGAGAAACTCAACCAACTGTTTCTAGATCTAAAGATACAGACACAGAGAAAAGGTCAGTATCAAATGTGGAAGACACTTGGTGCCAGAGAACACTTGCTGTTCTCCCTGTTGTGGACCCCAGATTTATGATAGCCAGATTGTGCCACAAGGGCACAGACTCTGGGATATTTTATCAGCACCCTTTTTCAGTTCTGGTTTGGGAATGTGATGTTCAAGGATAGACTAAAACCCAGCAAAAAACTTAGATTCTAGGAAATAGCAGTACCTGAAAACCTAAAGTCAACACCTTCTTTCTCTCCTGTTGACAGTCATAATCTGCATATACAGCTTTCAGAAGACACAATAGGAGCCCTGTAGCTCCAGAATCTATCAGTACCCTTCTAGTTATCTCCCAGTTTATGAGTGAAAAACCTTTTTACTTTGCTCCTGGTTGGAGGATTAGCTGAAAGGAAGTCTGGGTTTTGCCTTCTCTGCTGCTTAGGGAGGTTAGAGCCCAGCCAAATGGGGTAGCTTGATGTAGGCTGCAAGTGATAGATTAGTATTTGATTTTAATGTGTTTTGTTTATTCTTCCACCTTAATTAAATGCTTCAATAAAACAATGACATGGATAGAGACAACTCAATGAGACACAGAACCCCCTGGTAGATTGTCACTGCAGAGATTAGCCAACCTGTCAAAATCTGTCTGGCTCTCAAGGCACTGGCTGCCTATTATCCTTTATCTCTGACCATGAATGGGTGGTTTCCAGTTCCACATCTCTTGTTTGAATCTAGGGGGTCTGTGTTTGTGTTTGCATCAGTTTTATCACTTGTCTCTTATTGTCCAATTCTACTAGCCACTACCTAGCACAATAAATTCTTGGGATCAAAGATGGTCAGTTTAAAGCTCGAGATGCAACACTGAATATATAGATTTCAGAATCATTTAAATAGAAAGGGTAATCCATGGGAGCTGTTAAGATCAACTAGGGAGAATTGGGAAGAGAGCTTGGCCCAGGAAAGTCTTGGCAGACATCAATGCTGACTTGCTAAGAGGATGGTAAGTGGAAAGTGACCCCACAAAGAAGATGAGGATGATGTGGTCAGATACATAGAATAAGAACCAGGAAAGAACAGTTTCATGGGAATTAAGAGAGGAGAGAATATTCAGAAGGAAATGGTTAATGTCCTAAAAGTATCAGAAAAGGCAAAAGATAAAAACTGAGAAAAGACAATTGGATTTGGCAATGAATCTATGATTGGTGATGTCTGAGAGAGTAGTTTAAAGTGATGGGGCTGAAAGTGCTATTGCAAGGGAATTAGAAGTGACTGGTGGGTAAGGAAGCAGAAATGGAAACGTTCAGATGACTAGGCCTTTGACACTGAAATGTAAGGAAACGTCTTTGAGGCATGACAAGGGAAGTTTTCTTTAAGGATCAAAGCAAGTGGTTAGCTAGTAAGAAAAGAGACAGTAGATAAGGGAGAATTAAAAATCAGAGAGAAGATATAGCCAAAAAGGCTAACTTGTAGAAGATTTTGGTAGGGAATAGGATAAAGACCATGTAGAGAGGATTTGGCTTTAGCAAAGAAGCCCTACATCTTCCTCACAGCCTGGAGCAGAAGAGCAGGGTGGAAAACGAGGGGAGACATAGGGTTGAAAGGTGGGCATAAGAACCATTCCGGTTACTTTTATCATCCTCCCAACCTGCCTTATGTTCTTGGGAAGAACTGAGAAATCTGGTAACTCTTGGGCTATCTAGCTTTGGGCTCCTAAAAAATATTTGAGGGCTTAAATCAATCTTGTGGATGACTGGCAGAGGAATAAAGATGTTGTGGAAATGCTAATAAACCTCCCCAATGGCTCACTGTGAATTGAATAATTGACATTTTTATTTCATCCCAGATATTATGTCATCCCTTCCCATAGGGCCTTTTTGTATGCATAGAAATTCAAGCCATTTTTGACTTAATATACACCATCTTCCAAATCTCTTTGAATAATTTCTGTTTTTTCCCCAAGATTCTCTACTGCTACTAGACTGACTTGATGCTATGAACGTTGCTTCATTGAATAGTTTTTTTTGTTTTCTGGGTTGGGTTTTTTTTTGCATTTAATGGATATTATTGACTCAGGTATGAAGATTCCAAGTGTGAATATTCACACACCGATACTCAGATGGTACTTCTAAGCTCCAAAGGCCATGAAACAAGGACCTATGACAACAACCAAGAACTAACAAATAATCACATACCTGACTTCTTCTCGTTTCCCTCAATTAATGTAATAGTCTTGTTTCTCCAAGTATTGACACCCTATTTTCCATGCCTGTTTTTCTTTCTTGGTCTTCATCTACTTATTGGCTAGGAAAAAATCAATGTGTGCGTTCATTCTTGCACTTGCTAAACTATTTCATGAACTCAAGGAACTTCAGGGACCCAGCTGGGCCATACAGAGAAATTTCCCTACACAGGGTTTGAGTTTCCATTGCTGCAGCATTTGTTAATTGTACAGGATCCAGATTTAGAGTCAGAAAGGACTTTAAAGATGACTGAATCTAGCTCCTTCATTTTCAACTTGAGGACAATGAGGACCACAAAATGGACTTGATTTGCTTAATAACAGAACCAGGATTAGAAAGCAGGCTTTCTAACTCCACTCTTTTTTTTTCTACTTCAACATACTGCTTTTTGAAATAGATTTTATTTTACTTTTTTTTTTAATAAACCAAGTCCAAATGGAAAGAAAGGGAATAAGACACCTCTTAAGCCATGAGCAACTGACAGACATCGCAGTTGCCCCTCCTTATACAGTATACAAAGAAAATACATATCTTCAAAGAAATGCATATCTCAGTATGAGAACTCATTTTTAAAATATGTATTATTCACCCAGAAACCTTTTAAGGCCCTATAATGTCATGTGGCTCTATCTTAGTTCATGAATCACTGATCCAAGTAATCATTTAATGATTAGATTTTAAGGTTAATAAAAGTATATTTTGTCAATTTAGCTGCCATATGTAAGCATTAAACTGGTGTGCTCAGATTCTCATAATTTTTAAGTGATGATTTTACCAGGGATTTTTTGCTTCAAACTGTCGTTTTTAATGAGTAAGGTACCTATTGTAAACTGCATATATATATGAAGCTGTGTAAACATAAGCACATAACCACATATACATGTTGCACTACTGGATGCTGGATAAGTATTCATTAATTCAAATTATAGTTTGCAATGTTTATATGCATTATTTCATTTGATCTTCCCAATAACTCTGTAAGGTAAAGACTACAAATATTTTCATCACAAATTAAGGCTGAATGAGGTAGAATGACTTCCTCACAGAGCTAGTAAGTGTCAATGACAGGAAATGAACTCAGGTCTTCTTGCCTATAGCTAGATTCTACTACAGATAGAATGAAGCCTCTGTAAAGAGGACACCACTAAAATCAGGTCAAGTTGAAACCTATAGCGAATCTTCATGTCAATCAAATTTACTCTCCCAAAGCTGACATAATTAACTCTGAACAGCCAAAACATATAACTATAATTTTCAACACTAGTTAATCTCTTGGTATAATAACCTCCTTAAGGGAATTTTTTCAATCATCTGGGGGGAAAGTGTTCTCTCAAGAAATGTAGTGTTAACAAATTAAATTAATGAAAAGCACTGCATTGTGTTCATCACATATGAACCTTGGGATGTGGATGGCACCGTCATCAGGTGTATTCCTCTTTGTCTTGCATATGCATATCACCGGGTTTATTTTTATGTAGAAGAAATCAGAAGCATAGCTCATGTCTCTCCCTAAAATTTTGGTTCTCAATGGGTAAACTAAGCTTCTAGTTCCCAAGGTCAAATAAGCTTAATCCTTTCCACAGAAAGCTGGTTTCTGACTGACACAAGAAGCAGTTTGTTTTTTGGTAGTTCCTGATGCAGGCATCCATAATTTTCTTTTGAAATGTAGCTCTCTGATCTACAGCTGACTTGAGAGAGCCAGAGATGCAAAAGAGAACTGTAGATCAGGATTGCCATCTGCTGGGCATTCTTTTCCTCACTTTTTTTTTTAACATGATTTAAACTAACCGGGTTTCTGGTTTATGAATCCCTGTTACAGGTAAAAAGATTCTTGTCCTCAACTACTATCCTAGTTATTGAGAAAAGCATTTATTCTATGATTTAGTTGACCCTCTTGTTGGTCAGAAACTGGATTATGTTCAATTTGCTTTTCTTTATGACTTTTGCTTAATAAGATGTTTTGGCTTTCAGTTCTGTATTTATGAAAATGGAAGGGAAATGAAAACTCCAGGATTAAAATATGCACCAAGTCACTCATTAGGTTCTGGCGGCATCTTCTCAGAGACCCCGTGGGTGTGCATGTTTATTCTGAAAAGTGTCATCTTGGTTGATGTGCAGATTATTTGCATAGTTGACGCCAAAGCATATGGTCAGCTTCTGTTTATATTTCAGAGGGAGGAAAAAAAGTGTCCAACAAGTGATTTTATATTACATAGTAAAATTCGTTCTTCCCATAAACCTTAAACTTTTAATCTAGCAATAGAGATTCTACCAGTGAAGAGTCAGGTTAGTTGATTAGGGCATGGGGATAATGAGACCAAGACAATGGATTCAGTTCTTTGGTTCAATTACCTTTGTTTTATTCCAAAGTCACAAAAGCCTAGTCAGATATTTTGAAAATGATGCCATTCAACCAAAATTGATGCTCATCGATAAGACAGTGGCTGTGTTACATGAATGAAACAGAAAATTATGGCAGGATAGAAACAATGAATGCAAACAATTCAGAGAAGCATGGAAAGACTTGTACGAACTGATGAAAAACAGGACCAAAAACCAATATGCATAAATATTAGAACAATATAAACGGAAAAGAAAAAAGTAACAACAACATTGCCAACATGTAATTATAGCAACCAAGTGTAGAATTGGAGAAGAGTTGAGAAAATGCACCTTCTTCCCTTCTTCGCTTATACTGTCAGAATCTATGTGAAGAGTCCTGTCAAACTGTTTCTTTTTCTCTTTCTTTTAAAATCTTTATTATTAGGTATAGCTCACTGAGGATGATTAAAACAAAAGTTACCAATAAAATGCTGTCATTTGTTACAAAAGGGACAATGTGAAAATTTTTGAATGACTAGAATGACTAGAAAATTCCTATACCTATTACCAAAGAAACTTCTATCTGAGACCTTGAATAGCTCTTTGTACTTATTATAATTTATTTTGTATTATTTATATATTTATTGTATTTTTCTCCTACACTGGAAGCTGCTTGAGTGCAGAAACCATGTCTTTGTTTCTTACCCAGTACCTATCATAGTCTTCTATATAAAATAATTACTTAATGTTTATTACATTTCAGTTAAATTGATGAATTTATTTCAGCATTTATTATAGTATAAATATGATAGATATTATATAGTATCATTTCTGAGAGATATGAAATTATTAAATAAACAGAAGGGGTAAAAATTATTTACACTCTTTCTGCTGCCTATCAGTGATGGCCAACATGACTTTCATGTCTACAAAGAAATTTTCTTATGGTTAGGAAATGTGATCAGTACATGTTTGTCTAGGATAATTAAGGTTCAACTCCCTCTTGATCTATTCATCCTACTTCATAATAGTCAAAATATTTGTACAGCTTTAAGAAAAAAGTTGCATATTTATTAGATCCTTACAAAAATTGTGAGTATGCCCTACAAATCAGTATTATCCTCATTTTACAGATTAGGAAACTGAGGCAAAAATTAAGTAAATCATCCAAAGTCACACACCAAGATGGCAAAAATAGACCAGACTAGAATTCAAGTTTTTTGTTTCCTAGGGCGTTGTTTTTTCTGTTGTACCATGCTGTTTCCTCATAACTTCATATTGTGCTTTGCATTGCTCCTTTTTTATCTACATGCTCTAACCTAGCTAACTATCTACCACTTGGGAATTTCACATAGTATCTTGATTTACTAAACAGTTCTTATTTTTCTCCACTTTTCTCTTTGAGGCAATAGTCAGACTGGTATTGCATCAGCCCCAGATTATCTGGTTTTCTCTAATAATAATCCCTTGTATAAGGTGATCCCATTTGGCAGATCTTCTTCATGCCTGCACTAGTGCCAACCCTAGTGACCCTTCCATACTCCCACACCTTCTCTTAGATAAGCTGGAGTATAATTGGGGATACTGAATTCTGCCTTCAGCTTAACACACATAAATGACAACCTAGGATGCTGAAGGAAATCATTAATGGGACCTGTGAAATGAACCTGGTTTACATAAAATGGTCAGCATAATTGATGCTATGTAGAGAATTCGGAATCTAAAGTGTGATTGAAAGCCATGAAAAGAGGAGTTTGGAGTGTCAGAATAGTTTTCTTTAACTCTTTAAAAAGTTGTCAAATATAAGAGGGAAGAGATTTCTTTTGCTTTACTTGGTAGAAGTTCAAAAGATGCAGGTGTTGACTTGATGAAAGAAAAACCTCCTAACATTTAGTTCAGTCTGAAAGTATAATGCATTGCTTCAGGAAACAAAGGGTTCACCCTCACAGAAAATCTTTAAAAAAAAGGTCACATGAGCACTTGTTGGGTATGTTGTAGAGCAGATTTTTTTTTTTTTGATGCAAGTTGGACTAGACGGCTACTGGGGTGACTTACAACCCTAAAATTCTGTGATTCTGTGGTCTATCAGATGTTCTGTTCCCAGGGCTTTAAAAAACTCAGGCATATTTTAATTTTTAAATAACTGACTTTTTAAATGCATAAATAAGCTTAATAGAAAGTTTGCATTAGAACACTGAAGTTATTACAGATATGTATTCATAACTCTGAAGTCAGGATAATGCATTTGAAAAAAAAGGAAGGGACAGACATGAGGGACAATATGAAGGCTCTAGAAAGTGTCAAACTCACTGAGATGTGACTCTCAAATAAAAATATAATTGAGAAATGTTTTTAAAAACAAATATATAACATAACATAGATAATGTTGTGGTTTTCTAAGTTAACATGCATCCTGTAGGAATCCTTTCCTATTTGAGTTTGACACCACTGCTCATAAGCACTTTGTGGGAGTTAATGATGATTCTGAACTTTCACCTTGGGCAAAGGGTTACTGGTTATGTTATTGAGAGAAACAGAAAAGTTAAGGAAGAGAATAAACACTTATACAGAACCTTCTCTCTGTGCCAGGCACTGTCCTAAGTGATTTTTTAAAAATATTATCTCATCTGATTCCCACAACGACCCAGTAAGGTCGGTGTTATTTTTACCCCCATTTTGCAACTGAAGAAACCAAGGCAAAAGGAGCTTTATTGACTGGCCTAGGGTCATATAGCTAGTAACTGTCTAAGGTTGAATCTGAATCCAAGTCTTCCTAACTCCATGCCCAAAGGTAGAATATATGACATGAATTGTTCAACAGACGGTGGAGATAAAAGATTCATGGGATTTGGTAGCTAGGCAAGACCTCCAACTCCCACTCAATCTCATTAAAAAAATTTTAACAAGTGATATTCCAGGTCCTGCTTGAAGTATTCCCTATCACAGCAGGTCCAATTATTGAAGAGCTATCGTTTTTAGGAAGTCTTTTTCTATATTAAGCCAAAATCTGAATGCTTACAATTTCCAACACATGGCTGCCTATTAAATATTTTAAGACAGAGATCATCCCCACGGTCATCACTCATCCTTCTAATCTTTTCTAGACTAAACATTCACAGATCCTTCAACAGTTTCTTATATATCATGGTTCTGAATTGTTAAGATCCTGGTCACCCTCTTCCTTTGGTCACACTTTAACTTCTCAATATCCTGAATAAAAATTTGAAATCCATGAAAAATTATAGCTTGGAAGAAGGCACAGGTCTAATCAGGATAAGAGGTACATTTAGAAGTCATATATGTTGAAGTAATAACTGGGCTCAAGAGAGGAGCTCAAATCCTCAAAAAAGGAACAGAGAGCATATTTCCCATAACGGAAGAAGGAAAGAGGAAGAAAGGAAGGAAAGAAGGAAGAAAGGAAAGGAGAGAGGAAGGAAGGGAGGGAGGGAGGTAAAGAGGAAGAGAAGGAGGAAGAAAAGAAGAAAGAAAGAGAAGGAAAAAGAAAGAAAAACACTGTAAAACTAAAAATACACAAAATAAAATGAAAAGTTCAAAGAGAATACAAACAAGGCAATTTTTATAACGTTAAATTTAATATGCACTTCAAAATTGTGCATAAGTTCAAGTTTTACATAGAACCTTCTTTTTGTTTTCTGTGTATTGCAACTTTCATATTTGTTGATATTAAGCCCATAATAAAAAAGCTTTCAAAAAGCAAAAGAATAAAGTGAAATATATAAGAGGGACTTGACTTGTTCTATTTAACCAAAGAAGGCATAACTAATAGCATTGAGTAGAGGTTAGAAAGAGACAAATTTAGGCTTGATGTAAGAAAAAGTTCTTAATATTTAGAGCTGTTTAAGAGTAGAATGAGATGTCTCAGGAAATGTTTCCCTTCTTTAGAAGATAGTCAAGTAACTATTTGCTAGGTCTGTGGAAGAAGAGATTTTTCTTCAGGTATGGGATTATATTGAATGGCTACTAAAATCCCCTCCAACTCTGAAATTTCATGATTCTGTGATGCATTTTATTTCTGTGCCTAGAGGCAGCCAGAAGGTATAAGAAAAAGAGAAAGAAATAAAATTTCAAAGAGTTGGTGAAGAGAGGCAAGACATTGAATTCATCATTTGATAAATTATCAGCTTGAGTTTGTTTTTATTTTTCCTAATGACAAGAATTAGAAGTTTTCACTATCTCTGAAAAAGTCTTTAATGATTTAAGTAATAGAATCTTCCATCCTCACATACCAGCTAAGCAGCTAAGGAAAGCCATTTCCAAGGGTGTGGAGAGCTAGCTTGTACTGCTTTACAAGATCCTGTTGTTACATTTTCAATGTGAGCATTTACACTCAGAAACAGGCAAATATTACAAATCAGACCTTGGTTTGTTGTTTTGTTTATTGTCTAGGTTTTAAAAAGTAATAGAGAAAATGTTATGTATCTTTTCTTTTTGTTTTTGGAGAATGTATTAATGTATATATATTTACTAGCACATTCCTGGTCTCATACTTTGTTTTCACCTGAGTCCAGAGAGCATTTAAAGTTGTTGTCTTCTCTCTCACACCAAAGTTCCAATATCTGAGAGCAACAGTATTGCTATTCTCCAGGACTGTCAGTATATGGCATTACAAAGAGATTTTACCTCTAAATGAGTGCTAGACAGCTTTTACATTCTGAACCTCTAGTCAAATAATTCTGGCATTTGTTATATTTAGCTGTGATATCTATTGTTTTCTTCCCCTGTTCACACTTTTGTTTTTTTTTGATCCCCTGAAGGTGAAAAAATAACAATCAAACTCCAAAAGACCTATCTTCTCATTGATGTAGGTATTCCTTCCAGTAATATAGATCACAATCTATTCATACCTGCTCATCCTGTGCTACTCCATTCAATGAGACCAGATCAACATAGCACAGAATAGTTGAGTGTTGTGTTGGAGGACCTAGTTTTGAACACAATCTGTGTTTGAAACCCAGATCTGCTACTTATTACCTGGGCAAGTCATTTAATCTCTCTGAACCTCACTTCCTTCATTGGTAAAATTAACTTGATAACCTTTACAATCCTTTCCAGTTCTAAGTCTATGATTAGCTGATTCCATGACTAGATGACCTCAAAGAACTCTTCTAGTTGTATATTCATGATTATGAGTGTCCCATAGGATTTTGACAGGAGGTCCACTCAACAGATTGAGAGTCTTACTCACTTCTACATGATATCATATGGATAGCAATAGAGCTCACCGTCTATATGCACATCAGTTATCTCTCACTCTTGCAATGGTCCATCTTCTCTTTTAGTTACACACTTCTTTGATGAAATACCTTATGCCACTTTTCCTTGGCAACAACTTATTTGTTATGCATCCTATCCTACTCAAGTCTACCATATTCCTCTCTACCACCCTCTGGGTGATCACCAATTTTAATTCTTTGGAGACTGCAATATTTTATATTTCATAGCTATATAATATCACTGGAGAATATTGAACAGATGCATATTTGTTTCAGAGAGAAACTTGGGAGTTGTTTAAAGCACTTGTAATTCCCCAAAGTCCATCTTATTGTCCATTT